>NC_091282.1:396701496-397333294 GCF_032444005.1 Ranitomeya imitator
ACAAAGAATGACTGCAGACTCATCACAAACCTGGACATTCCCTTTAATGCGCCTAACATAAATAAAAACATGAGAGTTAGTCAGTATCACAAATAACACTTACATCCAGGTACCTTATAGATGAATATTGTCCTTGGAGCCGTTCTCCTTCTTTTCTTCATCTTGTCCAGACCCCATGATGAGTTTTCTCATCCACAGCTGTCTCTGCAGACTTCCGTCTTCTCCGCTCTTTTGCAGAAAATTTCCATATGATGCCCTTAAAGATAGAAGTGTCATTAAAATGCTCCTGAATAAAAAATTGCCCCTCACTACATTGTCCCTCTTATGGTACATGCTCTTGACCTCTCCTTTCTATACCAGCCCCCTCTTCATACTGTCCTCACAAACTGTATCCCCCTATAGGGCCCGTTATTTATATTGTACTCTCCCATCATACTCCCCCTCCTTGGTATACTGTCCCCTCCTGGCTGTACCCTTACACTATCCTTCCATGCTACGCCCCCACTACTCAGTTTCTATTCTGTGCCCACTCACTTTTCTCCCCTCATACTGTCTCCTCACACTATTCCCCTCCCTCCTCATACTGTCTCCTCACATCCCCCTGTTCACCATACTGTCTCCTCATATATTCTCCCCCTCACTTTCTATACTGCCTGCTCACCTGACTCCCCATACTGTGCCTGCACACATCCCATCACCCTCACTCCCCGTACTCTGTCCACATACATTTTTCACATCACTACTCATACTATGTCTGCATACATTCCCCCGTTCGCTCCTCATACTGTCTACACCCACCCCCTATACTGTTTCTTCAGACATGCCCCCATTCCCCAGCACTGTTTCCTCATACATGCCCCCATTCTCCCTTACTGTTTCCTCATACATGCCCCCATTCCCCCGTACTGTTTCCTCATACATGCCCCCCATTCCCCCATATTGTTTCCTCATACATACCCCCATTCCCCTGCACTGTTTCCTCATACATGCCCATCTCCCCCTTTGCTCTTCATTTTATGTCCTCAAATCTCCCCCACATTATATCCCCCATCTCCACTCCAAATCTCACCCCACACATAATGTCCTGATTTCTGCCCCCATAATATCCTGATTTCTGCACCCATAATGTCCTCAGATTTCTACCCCCATCCCCCCATATGTTCCTCAGATTTCTCCACCACATGCAACTGCACCCATCCAGCCCCCTGGCCTTGCTTCAGTCCTCACACCCTGTGAATTTACTCCCCCTGCTCACTCCCTATCCTTGTGTCTGCAGCCATATAGCGTCCCCGACCCCAACCATCCCTTCCTAGCCCTCTTAAATTTCCACCATTAATCTTCTGTGTCTTCAGCTCCATTACCCCACCGTCTGGAGCTGGAGTACTTACCACCAACCGCAACGCTGCCTGTGCCCTGGATCTTTGCCTCTGAAGAGCCGGCGAGTGATGTCAGCAGCATGATCATGTAACATACAGTAGTTATTAAGGTTGAAGGAAGACTTTAAGTCCATCTAGTTCAACCCATAGCCTAATCTAACATGCCCTAACATGTTGATCCAGAGGAAGGCAAAAAACCCATATGGCAAGGAGTAAGCTCCACACTGGGGAAAAAAATTCCTTCCCGACTCCACGTACGGCAATCAGACTAGTTCCCTGGATCAACACCCTAACAAGGAATCTAGTATATATACCCTTCAACATTATACTTTTCAAGAAAGGCATCCAGTCCCCTCTTAAATTTAAGTAATGAATCACTCATTACAATATCATACGACAGAGAGTTCCATAGTCTCACTGCTCTTACAGTAGGGATGAATGCCGACTTAAGCACCACTCGCAAGGGACAGTGCAGTCTCTCCTGCACTGTCCGTGTGGTCGTCAGGCGGCACACGGCTGCCGCACGTGTGCCACACTGATGTGCCACGTGAGCACATGGACACGGATAACTCCGGTACCGATGTCTCCGGTACCGGAATTATCTGGATGTGTGAGACTGGCCTTAGGCAAAACAAATCGGCCTGCCTCAGGGACGTGTCAGGTTACAGCTCTTAGGCTATGTGCACACGTTCTGGATTTTTTGCGTTTTTTCGGTGGTTTTCGCAGCAAAATGCTTAGAAAATGCTTACATTAAGCATCCCATCAATTTTAAAGCATTCCGCAATTTTTGTGCTCATGTTGCATTTTTTTCAGTGAAAAAAAAGCAGCATGTTTATTAATTTTGCTGATTTGCTATATTATTGCATTGGGAACCTCCGGAAAAATCTACGGAAAATCCACAAAAAATGCGCAAAAAACGCGAGCGAATTTCCTGCGAAAGTAGCCCGGATTTGCTCAGGAAAATTCTGCAAACTTTCCTGAACGTGGAGAGAGGAAGGGAAGGAGGAGAGAGAAGCAGAGTAAGGCCTCTTTCACAATTCAGTCTTTTTGTTTCTGTCAAAATCCGTCGTTTTGTGAAAAAAACAGATCCAGCGAATTTGCCCTCCGGATCCGTCTTTTACTCATAGACTTGTATTAGTGACGGATTACGACGGATGGCCACACGTTTCGTCTGTCGTGTGCTGGATCCATCAGAATTTGTTTATCCATCGTCTGGAGAAGACGTACAAAGAAACGTTTTTTGTCTGTGTCAAAAAGTCAGCCAGCGACGGATCCAGCAGCGTCCGTCGTTGGCTAGAATGGAAGCCTATGGGTGCAGGCTCCATCGCTGCCCGTCAAAAGATGGAATCCAGTGACGGATTCCATTTTTTGAAACTGAGCATGCCTGAAAGAGTTTATATTCCTATAATTTAATCCATTTTTCCATTTAGGGAATGTCTCTCTCTCCAGTGCATCAGTTTTTTACAATCTGCACAAGATCCGTCTTTTTAACACTTTGACGGATTGTGACTGATTCTAAAAAAACTGATGTGTGAAAGAGGCCTAATACATTAGCACAGGGGTGGGCAATTATTTTTCCCAAGGGGCCACATGAGACACTGTGACTGTTGTGGAGGGCCGAACCAATAGGCTGAAATTAATTCTACTCCATACTAATATCAAAATATAATTATTATATTATATTAGTATTAATTGTATAACTTAATATTGAGAAGAATTAAGTAAGCTGACATCGCCCTATATATCGTTTAAACCCGAGTACCACCCCTTTTTTATTTTGTATAAGCCCCCCACAGCCCCATATATATTGTAAGAGCCTCCACACAGTCTCCCTATATAAAGCATAAGCCCTACACAGCCTTCCTATATACAGCATGAGCCCCACACAGCCTCCCCAAATACAGCATGAGCCCCATACAGCCTCCCCCATATGCAGCATGAGCCCCACACAGCCTCCCCCATATGCAGCATGAGCCCCACACAGCCTCCCCCATATGCAGCATGAGCCCCACACAACCTCCCCGTATACAGCATGAGCCCCACACAACCTCCCCATATACGGCATGAGCCCCACACAACCTCCCCATATGCAGCATGAGCCCCACACAACCTCCCCATATATGGCATGAGCCCCACACAGCCTCCTCCATATATGGCATAAGCCCCACAAAGCCTCCCCAAATGTGACATGAGCCCCACACAGTCCCCCCCATATGCAGCATGAGATCTAAGCAGCCTCCCCCATATGCAGCATGAGCCCCACACAGCCTCCCCCATATGCAGCATGAGCCCCACACATCCTCCCCCATATGCAGCATGAGCCCCACACAACCTCCTCCATATGCAGCATGAGCCCCACACAGCCTCCCCATATACGGCATGAGCCCCACACAGCCTCCCCATATGCGCTATGAGCCCCCCAAAGCCTCCCCCATATGTGAAATGAGCGACACAGCTTCCCCTGTATGCAGCATGAGCCCCACAAAGCCTCCCCCATATGCAGCATGAGCCTCAGCCTCCCCATATGCAGCATGAGCCCCACACATACATCATAAGCCTCACAGAGCATCCTCATATACAGCATGAGCCCCACCCACATAACCTTCAAACATACAGCATGAGCTCCACACAGCCTCTCCATATACAGCAGGAACCTCACAGAGCCTCCCCATATACAACAAAAGCCTCACAGAACCTCCTCATATACAGCAGCAGCCCCATACAGCCTCTACCATATACAGCATGAGCCCCACGCAGCCTCCACGTATACTGTGTCAGGGGTTGACACGCTTAGGCTAGGTTCACATTACGTTATGGCAGTCCGTTAGACGGACTGCGTTACACCACGGTATAACGTGGTTTAGCGCAGTCCATTAACCCTGCCATTGACCCCTATTATCGGGCACATTGCCAGTGCATGCCATAATCGGCATGCGCTAGCGATGTGCCGTCATTCAGTGATGGAGCCACGGATGTGGGCTGCAGCGTCTGAGGCTCCGTCACCGCTGGCACAGATGAATCATCTGCGCTAGCAGTATAGCATAACGCGATGGCATGTATGCTATAGCGTTAACGTAGCCCATCAACGCTATGCGTTGAACGGGCTGCTTTAACGTAATGTGAACCTGGCCTAAGCTGCTTCTTCAGGTAGACACAGGAACACTTATCACTTGGATAGTGAAACACCTGCTGTTTTATTAAAATCAGCATAGACCAAGGCAGGGTCCATGAAAACAAAAGCTGAGCCTTCCTGGCTTGACGGAAAACAAAACAAACAACGTGCAACAGAGTCCTTGCCCTGCAGCTTCCACCTGCAGACACCTAGCAATGTCCTCCACTCCTCCTGGAGCCAGGTGGGAGTGTTCGCTCTCCCAACACACAACTAGACTATCTCTCATATCCAGGTATTAAACCAGGACCATGTGATGATCACATGATCGTGACATCACCGCAGGTCCTGCTAGTACACATGCCGGTATCGGCTCTACAAGAAGGAATACGGTGAGCACCCTCCCACGCTATGAATGCTCACTTAAAACAAGCCCATTGTAACTAAGATTAACCCTCTCAGCACTTAGCATGCTGGAGGCAAAAATTATCTGGTTCTACATCACTGACTGTAGTATACACAATTACACGTATCTCCCTTCATACACTGTACCAGTGACCCTGTCACAACTGCATGAGCCCCACACATCCTCCCCATATACAGCATGAGCCCCACACATCCTCCCCATATACAGCATGAGCCCCACACATCCTCCCCATATACAGCATGAGCTCCACAGAGCCTCCCCATATACAGCATGAGCCCCACAGAGCCTCCCCATATACAGCATGAGCCCCACAGAGCTTCCCCATATACAGCATGGGCCCCACACATCCTCCCCATATACAGCATGAGCACCACAGAGCCTCCCCATATACAGCATGAGCCCCACAGAGCCTCCCCATATACAGCATGAGCCCCACACAGCCTCACCCATATACTGCACGAGCCCCACACTGGCTCCCCATATACAGCATGAGCCCCACACAGCCTCCCCATATACTGCACGAGCCCCACACTGCCTCCCCATATACAGTATGAGCCCCACACAGCCTCCCCATATGCAGCAAAAGCCTCACAGAGCCTTCTCATATACAGCATGAGCCCCACAGAGCCTCCCCATATACAGCATGAGCCCCACACAGCCTCCCCATATACAGTATGAGCCCCACACAGCCTCCTCCATATATAGCATTGAGCCATACACAGCCTCCTCATATAGAACAAAAGGCCTCACAGAGCCTCCCCATGTACAGCATGAGCACCACAGTGCCACCCCATATGCAGCATGAACCCCACAGAGCCTCCCCATATACAGCATGAGCCCCACACAGCCTCCCCATTTACAGCATGAACCCCACACAGCCTCCCTATATACAGCATGAGCCCCACACAGCCTCCCTATATACAACATGAGCCCCACACAGCCTCCCCCATATACAGCATGAGCCCCACTCAGCCTCCCTATATACAGCATGAGCCCCACACAGCCTCCCTATATACTGCATGAGCCCCACACAGCCTCCCTTTATACAGCATGAGCCCCACACAGCCTCCCTATTTACAGCATGAGCCCCACACAGCCTCCCTATTTACAGCATGAGCCCCACACAGCTTCCCCATATACAGCATGAGCCCCACACAGCCTCCCTATATACAGAATGAGCCCCACATAGCCTCCCTATTTACAGCATGAGCCCCACACAGCTTCCCCATATACAGCATAAGTCTCACATAGCCTCCACATATGCTGCATGAGCACCACACAGCCTCCCCCATATGCAGCATGAGCCCCACACAGCCTGCATGAGCCTCACACAGCCTCCCTATCTACTGCATGAGGCCCCCACAAGCTGCCTATATTCATCATAAGCCCCACACAACCTCCCTATATATTGCATGAGCCCTACACAGCCTCCCTATATATTGCATGAGCCCCACGCAGCCTCCCTATATAATGCATGAGCCCCACAAATCCTCCCTATATACTAAATGAGCCCCACACAGCTTCCCCATATACTACATGAGGCCCCCATAGCGTCCCCATATGCGGCATGAGTCCCCGATAGCCTCCCCATATACTGCATGAGGCCCCCATAGCCTTCCCATATACTGCATGAGGCCCCCATAGCCTTCCCATATACTGCATGAGGCCCCCATAGCCTCCCCACATCCTGGATGAGGCCCCCACAGCCTCCCCATGTGCAGCATGACACCCCCCATAGACTTCCCGTGGTGCAGCATGACACCCCATAGCCTACCAATGTGCAGCATGACACTCCCATAGCCCCCTATGTACAGCATAACACCCCCATAGACTTCTCATGCCCACCCAAACATCCGATACAAATGAAAAAAAAAGAACACCCACATACTTACCTTGATCCTGTTCTAGGGCACTCTGCTTCTGTCCCTGGTTCGCTGACTCTCCGCAGTACACAGCTGACGCGATGAAATGACGTCATCGCGTCAGCTATTTCAAACACTGATCCGCACAGGAAGTGGCCGTAGGCCCCTCCTCCACCAATGAAGTCAGCGCAGATGGATACAGCGAACGGGTGGACATGGTGTGGCCTATGGGCCTCTGTTTTCCGGTCCCTCAACTGTCTTGGTAAGCGAGCTGGACTGAGACAGCCAGAGGGTTGGATGTGGCCTGCGGGCTGCATTTTGCCCAGGTCTGCACTAGCAGGTAAGGACACAAAGTGATCCTGCAGCAGCTTTGTAGCAAATAATTTAGTTTATCCCACAGCAGGATTCACAAGTACACTGCTTAGTCTACTTCCAATGCACTCCATGCTGCTACTGCCTCTATTTGTATGCTACTTATAGAAAGTAGAAATCCTTCATTTCTGTCATTACCATGTATAGACTTATCATAGTGTTATGGGGTGGATTTGCTGAGCCATAAGGCAGGGTAGGCAGCACAGACAAGAGGTGTTGATGCAGCAGAGTTACGATACGATACACTTTATTGATCCCGTGGGAAATTATGGTATCACAGCAGCACGACTTAAATCATAAAAATCATAAAGGAATTACATAGTTGACATGTTTGTTGACAGAAGAACATTATACATTATACATTAGAATAGGACATACACAACAAGTGAACTGAAATGTAGAGAAATAAGTAGACATTCACCTTGGTGGTTTAACCCTAATGTTATTGTTGTACATTCCCATGGCAGTTGGCACAAACGATTTCCTATATTTTTCCTTCTTACACCTCAGAAGTATTAGCCGGTTACTGAAGGTGCTCTTCTGTCTCATGAATAGCTCATATAATGGATGTGCATTATTGTTCATAATTGCCATACACTTTTTCAGAGTTCTTTTCTCCACTACCTCCCCAAAAGAGTCCAGATTACAGCCCACAGCAGAACTTGCCTTCTTAATAATCTTATTCAGCTTATTAGCATCAGAGGCCCGCACACTACTACCCCAGCACGTGATTGCAAAAAAGATGGCACTTGCCACTACAGACTGGTAGAACATTTCTAACATTTTGCTGCACACATTAAAAGACCTCAGTTTCCTTAGGAAATACAATCTGCTCATCCCCTTCTTGTAGACAAACTCTGAGTGGCATCTCCAGTCCAGTTTGCTATCCAAATGGACCCCCAAATATTTGTAACTCTCCACCTGCTCGACCTCCTGACCTGCAATAGTGATCGGTAAGCATTCCAACTTAATCCTGCTATAGTTGGCCTCCAACTCCTTAGTTTTCTTAACATTTAGTTGTAGATAGTTATCATTGCACCAATCCACGAAATTCGACACCACCCTTCTGTATTCCTCATCCCCCTGATCTCCCCTAATGCATCCCACAACCACAGAGTCATCCGAAAATTTTTGAAGGTGGCAAAGTTCAGATTTATACTGAAAGTCTGAAGTATACAGAGTGAATAGAAAGGGCGCAAGCACCGTTCCCTGGGGGGCACCAACACTGCTCAATAATCTGCTTGACACCACTGCTCCCATCTGTACAAACTGTGGCCGATCTGATAGGTAGTCAGTTATCCAATTTCTCATCCCCTCCTCAACCTTCATATCAGTCATCTTTTTGTGTAGTAAAAGTGGCTGCAGGGAGTTAAATGCACTCGAGAAATCGAAGAACATCGCTCGCACCATGGTACCGCCAGTCTCCAGAAATGAGTGTACCCTATGTACCAGAGAAAGAATAGCATCATCCACCCCCAATCTACAGTATGTCGGTAGGCAAACTGAAGGGGATCGATAAAATCATTGACCCTCGGTCTTAAGTGAGCAAGAACTAATCTTTCCAAGGCCTTCATAGCGTGAGATGTTAAGGCTACAGGACGATAGTCATTTAGGGTTGCAGGAGAAGAAGTCTTGGGTACCGACACCAGACAGGAAGTTTTCCATAACACTGGTACCCTCTGTGTTTGTAGACTTCCATTAAATAGGCGTGTAAAGACAGTACACAGCTGGTCTGCACACACTTTAAGGACACGTGAGCTGAGTCCATCTGGTCCTGCAGCTTTACCAATGTTAAGTGACTTAAACTGCCTCCTCACATCATTCTCGGATACTCTAAAATTAGTCTGCTCATCCTCCAATATCAATGTTGCAGAATTTGCACCCAGTTCCCATCCACTATCAGTTGGCAGTGCACATGTACTACTAAATCTATTGAAATACTCATTCATCTCATTAGCCTTGTCCATTGTTCCTGGATCATTTTCAGGCCTCTGCTTAAGCCCAGTCAGTAATTTCATTCCTGACCAAACCTCTCTGGTATTATTGTGGGACAGTTTCTTTTCAAGTTTAATTCTGAAGGCTTCCTGGGCCATGCGCTAGTATACACTTGTTTATGTGTGTGTGATGTGAGTGAAAGTCGCTATTTAAATCATCCCCTCCCTTGTGATTGAATGCTCGCGTAAGGAGGATGATTGTTATCTAGCGCCTGACTTGTAACCAACACTGGTACACAAACAGCGTCTATTGCTGTGCGCTATCACCGCGCTTTCCAAACACAAGTCTGGGTGGCTAGTGGCGTCCACCAGTGTGGCACCGCATGCACTCTCGTGCTATTTAATTATTAGTTTTGTTACGTGCAGTATTGCGGCCCTGTGACGCAACAGGGTTCGCTTCTTTCACACAGGGTGAAGCTAACCCGTGTGTATCCTCATTGTACCGCCATATAGTCCGTCATTGCTTAGCAGCAAGTTCCATCTCTGCACGGTGGACCCCGGGCTGCGAACGCACCTTATTCCTTTTCTCTAATTATTTGGTGTGTTCCGCTAGCCCTTACACAGTGGAGATGGAAATGCTGGATTGTACGATGATCATCAGAGCAAGGGATATGGACAGGCACCTTCGGATAACAGTATCAAATGTGCGGACGGCACCTTGGAGCAGTAGAGACAAGTACGCTGGTGGGGACTTCCATATATAGAGTGAAGTGTGCAGACCGTCAGGAATAGCAGAGCTGAGGCAGCATCAAGCATATTGGAGTCAGCAGTTAGTCACCTTGGATAATCAGAGCCAAGTGTGGGGACAGCACCTAGAAACAGCAGAACTGAGTCAGCAGTCAGGCACCTTGAAGGAACAGAGCTGAATGTGCAGGCAGCAATCAGGAACAGCAAAGCTAATTCGGCAGTCAGGCACCTTTGAGTAGTATAGCCAAATGTGCTGACACTGCCTAGGAAAAAGCAGAGCCAACTCGGCAGTCAGGCACCTTGGAATAGCAAAGTCAAGTGTGCGGACAGGAAATCCAAAGTAGTGTTTGTCATGTGAAACTCTAAGAATTAGAAGAAACAGAGCCAAATAGTAAGAGAGCAGGATAATAATAATTTTTATTTAGCGCTAACATATTCCGCAGCGCTATACAGGCATTATCATCGCTGTCCCCGATGGGGCTCACAATCTAAATTCCCTATCAGTATGTCTTTTGGAATGTGGGAGGAAACAGGAGAACCCAGAGGAAACTCACTCAAACACGAGGAGAACATACAAACTCTTTGCAGATGTTGTCATTGGTGGGATTTGAACCCAGGACTCCAGCGCTGCAATGCTAACCACTGAGCCACCCTGCTCCCCAGGATTGGTGAAATGGGTAACTTAGTGTGCAGGATGCATTCAAAACTGAAAACTCATATGGTGAACACCGCTAGAGTGAGCTTTTAAAGGGTTTTCCACTTTCAGAAAAGAATACCCTGAACACAATAAAATGCCTAAAATAACAGAAGAGGGACTCACCCCTCCTTCTCTGGTCCAATGCTAGCTCTCTGCCGCTAATCCAGTCTCTTTGTTTTGGCTGCAGCAGTGAAGTCATGTCAAAAGCAGGCATCACCACTGTAGCCAATCACTGAACTCCGTACCTCCTGTCATATAATCTGGCAAAACTGCTGAGTTCGGTGCTGCAGCACTGTTATTGTGATCTCTCCACTGCAGCCAAAACACCAAGACCTGAGCCGCGGCGGGGAGTTGTCTGGATCCAAGTAGAGCACCTGCTTTCTTTATTATTTAAGATATTTTAGAGTATTTGACAATATCTGACGATTCCTATGACGCTGCACAGTAGGAAGGAGACGGAGGGAGATGAGGGAGAGCCGCAGAGAACTACTGCACATGCCCAAGATTCCCAGCCCCGCAGTGTGAATAAATCAGAAGAGACTGGGGGCGGGATCTCAGGCCATGCGTCCACGAAGGCGCAAGAAGGAAGACATCATGTGATGTCAGTGGACGGGCAGGGCTAACTGCGCATGCCCAAGGAAAAACATTATGGCGCAGGCGCCAGGTAAATAACTGAATGCTGAGGAGGCGGCGCCCTGAAGAAAGGAGGAAATGACTGATGGCTGTCAGGCGTCTGTGTCGGGGAAATACCTGCCTCCATGATAAACTAGAGGTATGAGGGACAAATTATAAAAACGATTCTTTCAGCGGTGGAAGGGACCCAAACTAAAAGAGCCACCTTGACAGAATGCAGCATTAGTGCTGCACAAGGTGGCTCTTTTAGTTAAAACCGCCTGGGGGGTGACAGGTTCCCTTTAAGGCCTACTAAGATGACGTCAGAGGTACACAAGAGCAAAGGGAGTGACCCGACGCATATATGAACACAAAGAGCCAATCGTGGCAAAGAAAAAATGTGCAGACCTACTAGAGAGTCAGGACTGGTGAGAAATTCCACTCTCTTGCTTAGAGAAAACTGAAAATTATAAATAGAACTGGTGGAGGGGAAAACTGGTGAAAATTCAGATTATATCATGTGGGGGGACTTTAGTATACCTTTTCAAACAGATTTCTGTAAAGAATGCTAGATTGAGTATGCTTGCTACTAGTACAGCTCACATACACTTTAGGCTAATGACGGGCGAACGCGGGCCAACAGTCTAATGTGTATGCGGGCTCCCGACTCTTCCCCAACACAGATGATGTTGCACGGATATGGATCCAATATATCCAATTTCGGCCAGCAGATCCCTTTGTTCTCTAAGGCTTCTTTCACATTTACATCGGTATGGGGCCATCACAAAGCGTCGGCGCGACGTACCGACGTACGTTTTTTGAGTTTGTGCATAACCTGAGCAGCGGACGCAGTGTTTCAGTCCCGGGGAGGAGAGAGAGATCTCCGCCCGGGCATGCGCAGTTAAAGATGCAGGATGCAACGTACAAAAAAACGTTCCCTGGACGACGCATGCAACGTATGGCCATGCGTCGCTAATGCAAGTCTTTGGTGCAAAAACGCATCCTGCGGGCAACTTTGCAGGATGCATTTTTTTCTCCAAAACGACGCATTGTGATGGTTCAAAAACAACGGAAATGTGAAAGAGGCCTAAGGGATTAGCTGCCGACAGAGAAGTATAGAAGCTACTATCTCAAAGGGAACACATGATTGCTTGGCAAAGTGAGGGCTCCTACATTTTGGAGAGTTGGGTAAGATAGCTGCCAGCTGAACAATCTGCCAAACCATTGATCGGCCAACAGCTAGCTAAAGTGCATGAGTGGCTTTACTAGTCACATTTCTGTGCCAGACCTACTGAACCATTGTGCATTTTGCAAGCCCTCTCCCCTGTGACATTAAGAACAAAATCCTGTATAATGTGAAGTGAAATAAGAATACAGCTTAGTCATTTCTTTTGCTGCGCGTGTCTTGCTTATATTACAGGTGACTCACGTGTGGTCCATCAGGGGCTTCCTATTATGTTTTTGCATTATACCATGAAAAATAGAGTATGTGATGCTTTGATGGGTAACATAATACAAATTGATGTACTTGGTGACAGCCGTGCGATTACAGTCACAAACGGGGCATAAAACCTTCAGACTATGACTCATAGAAATACAGGAATTGTAGAAGGAAAACCCAGCTCTTCCCTCTAGGGATATGACAGATTTGCTAAGCATTCAGTTACAGTAGCTCAGTGGTGAGCTCACAGAACGGCACGCTGCTGCCTTACATAATTATATGTCTGAAATTACAGGAAGAAATCTGCGCTCTACCAAGGGACATGACAACTTATGAATATTGAGAACAAGTTATTTTGATTGTGGCTGTTTGGAAACATTATATAATGATGTTTAGTGCAGTTCTTTTCATGCCTAAAGAGTTTGTAAAAACTCTTGCTAGATTTATTCTTGTATATGCCTAGTACTAAACTAAAGGTGTTGTCAGGTCTTAAACTACAAGTCTGCAGTCACTCTACATGACTGCAGACTTGAGAATCCTCACATCGCGCGCACAGCACGATGTCAGCATCAGGAACAGCGGTCATGTGACTGCAATTATTCGATATGCATACTACCTGCCATAACCAGACTAGTATATTTCTGGCCTTGCACAATACACTTGCATTGATCAAGGCAGCACCCATCTAGTCAGAATGTGTCCAGGAGTATACGTATCGCATACTTGCTGTCACATGACCGCTGTTCCCGGCGCTGACACCACAGAATCCTCACAGCGCGCAGTGCGCGTGGTGAGTGGATTCACAAGTCTGCAGTCACATAGAGTGACTACTGACTTGTAGTTTAAGCCAAGATAACCCCTTTAAATAGCTTTAAAAAGGTTATGCACATTCCTTTTTATGATAAAATTGGAAAATGTTTGATGACCACCTCTACAATCTTTGAGCAGTAGCTGAACATGCGCA
This sequence comes from Ranitomeya imitator, assembly GCF_032444005.1. NCBI lineage: Eukaryota > Metazoa > Chordata > Amphibia > Anura > Dendrobatidae > Ranitomeya > Ranitomeya imitator. The sequence continues at coordinate 396,715,038 of NC_091282.1, forward strand.
GTGGTTGTAGTTTCTTTCAAATATAGCTTGTAAATGTAAGGTGTGTACCGGGACTTTGTGATGCGCCACTCCTTTCCTTCATATATTGCCTTGTATGTTTTATTGTATATTTATTGCTGTATCTAGCTATTTGTACATGATTAATAGGGAAAGTGCAGTACCTCAGTTATTACACTAGATGGGGGTACATTAGTGAATATATTTATTTAGGAGGAGTCAACCATGGACAAGATTGAGGGTTTTTCCAATTTATTTCAGTAGAAATGAAGCCCAGCCGTCCAGGGACAGTGGACCAGAAGGGCAGCAGTGACAGCAGCAGTGGGAACAGAGGCTGTAGCCAAAGCCACAGCAGTACAGGGATGCAGGTCGCTCAACATGTGGCAGCTTACTTCATGGGCAGATGCCCTTTTGTCTGGGGCAAAGCAGACGAGGGAATCCTGAATGTAGTAAGGCTGAACAGGGAGGACGCTGTGGTACCGGACGGAACTGTATGACCCGGGCACCCACTGAAAGGCGTAGGGAAGAGTACAGAGAGAGTGAAGGTTGTGAATTGCATGGAACCCTACACTCATGCTGAATATGATATGGACGTGCTGCAAAATGAAAGAAGTAAAGTTATTCATTTACAGTTGAAACTGGACTGTGTCTCTGTTTGTGAGCAATTGTATGGAGGGGGTCTTTAGCAACTCAGAGGAGACCCTGAAGGTGCAGAGAGGCAAGTACATTGACAAAAGGACATTGTTTGAATGTTACGGGAGACCAGGGTGCACAAGAGCCATTAGCTTCAGCCATGGCAATGGCCCTGGCGCTCCCTCAAACTACAATTGCTGTAATGCTGACTGGGAGCACTCTTTTAAGCATCATTCAGGCAACCATGTTTTTCTTGTGAAAAAAGAAAAAAAAACAGATCAATTTTAATCAGTGGGCTGCATAAGATTTCCATAAGTCAGTGGTCAGTGTGTCTGTTATCATCACCAGTTATGATGCAAAAAGACTTGGCACTCCCGTTGACGTATTCAAGGAAAATAGTATTATTTTATTGTAGTAAATTGCATACAAAATAAAGAAATGTTCAGTAAAAACTAGACCTTCATGAGTCAACTAGAAGTGGCAAAAGAGAGAGTCTGCGGTATCCACCACTCAGACTAAGACCACAGATTCTCAATTGGATTAAGGTCTTGGCTTTGACTAGGCCACTCAAAAGATTTACACGTTTCCCCTTAAACTCCTTAAGTGTTGCTTTTGCAGTATACTTTGGGACATTGTCTTGTTGGAATGTGAACCTTCGTCCCAGCCTCAAATCACTGACAGACTGATTTTGCTCAAGAATATCCCTGTATTTCGCACCATCTATCTTCCCCTCGACTCAGATCATTTTCCATGTCCCTGCTGCCAAAAAACATCACCACCACCATGTTTCACTGTGGGGATGGTGTTCTTGGGGTGATGAGCTGTGTTGCTTTGGGGCCAGATATAGTGTTTACCATGATGGCCAAAAAGTTAAATTTTGGTCTCATCTGACCACAGCACCTTCCTCCATACATTTGGGGAGTCTCCCATATGTCTTTTGACAAACTCAAAGCAAGCTTACAATTTTTGTGTGTAAATAAAGGTTTTTCTGCCCACTCTTCCATAAAGGCCACCTCTATGGAGTCTATGGCTTATTGTGGTCATAGTATCATAGTAAAATAGTTAGCAAGGCTGAAAAAAAGACATTTGTCTATCCAGTTAGCCTCTATTCCCAGATCTACGTCCTTCTAAAGAACCTAATAAATGTAAGATACAATATTGCTACACTCCAGGAAGACATCCAAATCTCTCTTGAACCCATCGACTGAGTTCGCCATCACCACATCCTCAGGCAAGGAATTCCAGATTCTCACTGCCCTAATAGTAAAGAATACTCTTCTATGTTGGAGGAAAAACCTTCTCTCCTCCACTGAATTTGGTTCATCATAAAGCTATCCAAGCGCCAGAAAAAACGCAACAACATCACGCAATGCAGGATCTCCTGGCGCAAGGGAAAATGCCCAGTCTTGAGGGTCACCACGCAACAAAGAAATAATGATTTTTACTTGTTGAACGGGGTCACCAGAGGAGCGGGGTTTCAAAGCTAGAAACAGTTTACAATTATTTTTGAAATTCAGAAACTTAGATCTATCCCCAGAAAATAAATCAGGAATAGGAATTCTAGGCTCTAACATAGGATTCTGAACCACAAAATCTTGAATGTTTTGTACCCTTGCAGTGAGATGATCCACACAAGAGGACAGACCTTGAATGTCCATATCTACACCTGTGTCCTGAACCACCCAAAGGTTTAGGGGAAAAGAAAGACAAAACACAGTGCAAAGAAAAAAAATGGTCTCAGAACTTCTCTTATCCCTCTATTGAGATGCATTAATACTTTGGGCCAGCTGTACTGTTATGACCTGGTGGTTAGGAGCACCCAGCACGACCTGATAGTTAAACTCACACAGGACAAGCTCTGGGATGTGGGAGCTCTGCTGACCGCAGGCCCTAATCCTGTCACAACAACTTGAAATAGCCGTGGAGCATTCCTGACTCTCCCTAGACGCCTCTTCACAGCCTAAGAGCTAGCTAGCCCTAGAGATAGAAAATAAAGCCTTTCCTTGCCTCAGAGAAATTCCCCAAAGGAAAAGGCAGCCCCCCACATATATTGACTGTGAGTAAAGATGAAAGTCACAAACGCAGAAATGAAACAGGTTTCAGCAAAGGGAGGCCAGACTTACTAAACAGACAGAGGATAGGAAAGGTATCTTTGCGGTCAGCACAAAAAACTACAAAAGACCACGCAGAGTGTGCAAAAAGACCTCCGCACCGACTAACGGTGCGGAGATGCCACACTGCATTCCAGAGCTTCCAGCTAGCAAGACAAAATCATGATAACCAGCTGGACAAGGAAACAATGAACAAATAATGACTATCAGGAACTTAGCTTCTGCTGGAGAAGACAGATCACCAGAAAGATCCAAGAGTGAACTGAACCAATGCAGGAACATTGACAGCTGGCATGGAGTAACGATCTGAGTGGAGTTAAATAGAGCAGACAACCAAAGGATAAACCACGTCACCTGTGTAAGGAACCTGAGAAGCAGCAGCTTCACTCACAGCCACCAGAGGGACTCCATGGACAGAACTCGCCAAAGTACCATTCACGACCACAGGAGGGAGTTCGACAACAGAATTCACAACAGGAGAAATACCAAAGCCAATACTATTGCATCTTATTGTTTGTAAAAACCAGTGAATAACAGATCTTCATTGATGCCAATAGGGATGACACAATTCAAATCGAAGATCCACTTCGATTCCCGCTTCAAAAGTTCAAGAGTAACATTTCCTCCCCGAATGTTCATATGTATTGCCTCAAGTCCTAGAACCTTCGTGCCAGCCCATTGTGCATCATGTTCGGCCAAGTACGCAGCCACAGATGTAAGGGTTTTACCCTTTAATTTATCCCTTTTTGCCGTGGTAATGGTAGAAAAGTGTTGCTGAATTCGTCTTCTTAGCTCCTGTGTGGTTTGGCCCACATACACTTTTGGGCAAGGGCATACCAACGCATGAACCAAATTCCGGGACCTGCAATTGAAGTAGGCCTTGATGGGAGTCTGTGGAAACAAAGAGGGCACCATGATTCTTTCGTCACCGCTGGTATAGGGACAAATATTGCAATTGCCACAAGGGAAAGTGCCCAACAATCTGCCACCTCTACGGAGTTTTGTAACCGGGCGCTGGAAATGACTATGACTCAAAGAGTCCCTAAGGCTCCTAGCCCTCCTGGCTACTAAGTTAGGTCACAGGGCAATATGGGGAAGTAGTTTAGATTCACTTTGCAAAATACCCCAGTATTTTGATAAAATGCCCCGCAGGTCTTGCCACTGGTTATTGAACATAGTGATTATTCCCAACGGTTTATCGTTAGTCTTGACTCTATTCTGTAGGAGGTCCCCTCTGTCAATATTATTGGCCGCAGAGAAAGCGCGGGAGATAACTTGTTTGGGGTATCCCCTCTCCCGGAAACGTACAGTGAGATCGCGAGAGTGTGTGGTAAAATCCCGAAATTCACTACAGTTCCTCCTAACTCTGTAAAATTGACCCTTAGGGATACCTGTTTTGAGATGCAGCGGGTGGAAACTGTCAAAATGCAGCAGGCTGTTAGTAGCCGTAGGTTTTCGATGCAGGGTCGTAAGAATTTTCCGCCCCTTCACCTGCAATCTCAAGTCCAAAAACTCCATATCCTTCTGGGAATACTGTGAGGTAAGGCATATGTTCCAAGGATTATTGTTCAATGTATCCACAAAATCCTTACATTGTTCCAGGGTGCCTGTCCAAATAAAGACAACATCATCAATATATTGAAGCCATTTGATGACATGATTAGAGAAGTGTTCCAGACAGAACACCCATGTGACCTCCCACCAACCTAAAAAAAGGTTGGCGTACGAGGGGGCACACCGAGCCCCCATAGCAGTGCCCCTCACCTGCCTGTAAAATACACGATCAAAGATGAAATAGTTCTGATTCAGAACAAATGACGATAGATCAGGGGGTCTTGAGGTCACTGAAGGATAAACTCCAGATTTGTGAGGGTAAATTAAATAACTTTGACCATAACTCATTGGTGGTACCATTTCAGGGGCAGCTCAAGGCCACCCTTGATGCTTTTGAAAAAGAAATCACTAGTAGGAAGAGACAAAAATTCAGGAGGGATCAAATTGACTTTAAAAACGGTCAAGCCTTTAAGTGGACACACAAAGGCAACAGGAGGCCTGGAAGTGGGCCGACTCAGACTGAGAACAATGCGGCCACCTTACCCGATATTCCTTCCAGCGATGGTTTTTTATCTTCCGAGCTAAGCGACACCGAAGGCGTAGGAGGGGCCGCAGGAGGAGACACTGCCCAGAAAAGGCGCACTCGGAATCGCAAAGCGTGGTCACCCCGTTACCAACGAGACACGCGGCAGAGCAGGAGGCGTTGATTTCAGAGCTACTGCCAGCCGCTGATAAGTTGCAGATTATCAATTTATCGGAATATGTTCTGTCAGAACGTGAGACTACCTTACTAGAGAAGGGCCTCTCTTTTTGCCCTACAAGTGGGCTTGACAAATTTACATTCATTAAAGATGTTTATCTGTTTTGCCGGCAGCTTACTTTTAAATTGCTTTACCATCGCCCTTCCACTCTAGATGAGCTGCCTCTGGCTGACAGATTAGTCCTGAGGGATCTCTTGGATTTGTTGGATGAGGGTGACGAGTGCCAGCCCAGAAGAAAATTTACCGGAAGACTTCCATCACAAGCTACTCCCCCGTTGACGCTATGCCCGGTGGTACAGAGCTTCTTCAACGCTGTCTGCAGAGAGGTACACAGTCTCAAGCTTGACCCCAATAGAGGGAGGAATATTAGCCATAAAGATCAGGCTATCCTGGCTAAATTGGGTTCCAACAGGAATTTTGTGATCCGTGAAGCGGATAAGGGAGGCAACTTGGTGATTTGGCCGGTTGACCTGTACACACAAGAAGCCATGCGCCAACTGGGGAATGTGGAGTGCTATCGAGTGCTGCCCTCAGACCCCACATCTGTCTTCCAGGGCAAACTGAGTCGCCTACTGGAGGCTGCTCACACAAGTAACATCATTAATAAGCGCGAACGAGACTTTCTAACCAATCACCATCCCAGGACCCCCACCTTCTATATGCTCCCGAAGGTGCACAAGTCCCTACAGGCACCCCAGGGTAGGCCTATAGTCTCTGGGATAGGGGGGCTACTCGAACGCCCGTGTTCTTATATCGATTTTTTTCTCCAGCCTCTAGTTGTGGCTCTCAAGTCTTACGTCAAGGACTCTACATCTCTCATCCTGCAACTCCAAGTTCTGGAGATTCCGTCGGGGGCGTGGCTTGTCACCCTCGATGTGGAGTCTCTTTACACCTGCATTGGACACGATTTGGGCATACGTGCTGTATCCTTCTTCCTGGACTCCAACTCCATGGGCGATAGAGGACATGACTCGTTTATCCTGGATCTATTGTCATTTGTTCTGAATCAGAACTGTTTCATCTTTGATCGTGTATTTTACAGGCAGGTGAGGGGCACTGCTATGGGGGCTCGGTGTGCCCCCTCATACACCAACCTTTTTTTAGGTTGGTGGGGGGTCACATGGGTGTTCTGTCTGGAACACTTCTCTAATCATGTCATCAAATGGCTTCGATATATTGATGATGTTGTCTTTATTTGGACAGGCACCCTGGAACAATGTAAGGATTTTGTGGATACATTGAACAATAATCCTTGGAACATAGGCCTTACCTCACAGTATTCCCAGAAGGATATGGAGTTTTTGAACTTGAGATTGCAGGTGAAGGGGCGGAAAATTCTTACGACCCTGCATCGAAAACCTACGGCTACTAACAGCCTGCTGCATTTTGACAGTTTCCACCCGCTGCATCTCAAAACAGGTATCCCTAAGGGTCAATTTTACAGAGTTAGGAGGAACTGTAGTAAATTTCGGGATTTTACCACACACTCTCGCGATCTCACTGTACGTTTCCGGGAGAGGGGATACCCCAAACGAGTTATCTCCCGCGCTTTCTCTGCGGCCAATAATATTGACAGAGGGGACCTCCTACAGAATAGAGTCAAGACTAACGATAAACTGTTGGGAATAATCACTATGTTCAATAACCAGTGGCAAGACCTACGGGGCATTTTATCAAAATACTGGGGTATTTTGCAAAGTGAATCTAAACTACTTCCCCATATTGCCCCGCGACCTAACTTAGTAGCCAGGAGGGCTAGGAGCCTTAGGGACTGTTTGAGTCATAGTCATTTCCAGCGCCCGGTTACAAAACTCCGTAGAGGTGGCAGATTGTTGGGCACTTTCCCTTGTGGCAATTGCAATATTTGTCTCTATACCAGCGGTGATGAAAGAATCATGGTGCCCTCTTTGTTTCCACAGACTCCCATCAAGGCCTACTTCAATTGCAGGTCCCGGAATTTGGTTTATGCGTTGGTATGCCCTTGCCCAAAAGTGTATGTGGGCCAAACCACACAGGAGCTAAGAAGACGAATTCAGCAACACTTTTCTACCATTACCACGGCAAAAAGGGATAAATTAAAGGGTAAAACCCTTACATCTGTGGCTGCGCACTTCTTGGCCGAACATGATGCACAATGGGCTGGCACGAAGGTTCTAGGACTTGAGGCAATACATATGAACATTCGGGGAGGAAATGTTACTCTTGAACTTTTGAAGCGGGAATCGAAGTAGATCTTCGATTTGAATTGTGTCATCCCTATTGGCATCAATGAAGATCTGTTATTCACTGTTTTTTACAAACAATAAGATGCAATAGTATTGGCTTTGGTATTTCTCCCTTTAGCGGACTTTGAGGAGCCCTGGCTCACCGTCTTATCCTTTTTTTTTTTTTCTCCCAATTAGGATATTTCTTTGTATATTTATGCTCATATATATTCTTTTTCATATTCTTTTTTTATTTAGTGTTTTTTCATATTTCCCTATAGAAATTGTGTTTTTTTGTTTTTTTTTAATTATTTTTTTGTTATTCATATAATTTCTGTTTACTTGTTTTGGAGTAGAGCGTGTAGGGTGGCCGAGGGAACATTGTCCTTTTTCATGCTCATTGGGGGGATTTATCACAGTCAATTGGGCTTGGTATTACCTTTGTCCGTCATGTGTGTATATGCCCTCCACTGCCATCACTTCTTATTATCCGCCCGGATATGCGTCTTAGGTCTATTGCTCTATCTATCGGGGCTCGCTCAATTTCCCTGGCCACAAGAACGATGTGTGCTGCCCTGGCATCCAGGATTGTACTTGGCTTTTTTAGCTATTTATGTCCGTAGGATGCACATTTTCCCCTGAAGTTATCATGTTTCTATGTGCGCCTTTGTTTTTTTTTTGTTATCGCCGACTACTTTGATCTTTCATGCCCTCGGTGCTCATTTCATTTGCCTAGATGGCGCGCGCAAGCGCAGTGCACGTGCTGCCATGGTGACCAGGAGCGGAGTGTACACTTCTGCTCTAGGACGCCGGCGCATGCGCAGTGCACACACGCCGGGCCCGGCTTGCAGAATCGCCATTATGCGCTCTCCATGCGACGCTCTCAGCTGCCACACAGCTGCTCCTCGGTAAGTCGCTGATAACAGGATATTTAAGCAAAGGGCAGGAGCTGCAGGCATCACCCCTGACGAAGCCACCAGTGCGTGGCGATACGCGTTGGGTGCCTGGTGCCCGCACCTTTTCCCTCTCAGGGTCCACTGCCTTTTTGCCCTGCTTTGGATAGGTATTATTGATCCTCTATATTCCTTCCACGGGGCTTATTGATTCCAGGCGGTCAGTGCATTAGTGGTGGGTATTGGACTACATGCAGATTCCATACTTTGTTTCTTGTGTGTTGAGTCCACCGCCGGCACGGCCGTGTTTATGTGCTGACTTTACCATCATCATTGCTCATGTGGCCATCATGGCATATTAACCTGGTGGGTCACGTGTCTTTATCCCAGGATATCTTCTTATCCCTTTGTTTTCATCAGCAGGGACTTTTCTGGGCACTTTTGTTATGGTATCACGCTGGTATTCAGGTTATTGCTAGCTTTTAGGCATGTGCATTGTACTCTGTCTGGGTAGGTGTGGGTTTTTGGCCTTATTCTGGGCCTGTGCTAACATGGGGTTTAGTTTTTCCCTGTTTTAAATGTTTTTAATGTGTATTCTGTCTTTTGCATACCTGTTTAATAAAGCTGTGTTGTTTATATTTATATTTTCTCTGTGGTGTACTCCCATTTGTTTGGGCCTACTTTTTCTTTTGTTTAGTTCATACTTGGTATTGTCTAGGCCCAGGGTTTGAGTCCCACTGACCGTGGTGCCCCCATTTTCTTTTTGTTTGGTATATTGCTTGTATATGCGGTGCTTGGTACCCGCATTTTCGGGGTGTTGGCACACGGTCTTTTGATACTCAGCATTTTTTCTATTAATATATTCTTTATATAATTCTTCTATTAAATATGGATTTGGCAGCAAGAGAAGCTGCATGGAGTAGCCAGGCTAAAAATCTGTTTAGTGATGATAGTGGGGGCATGTTTGATAGTGGGTCTGTGACCGATGGCTTTCAGCAGGTGACTAGGGAACTCACTAATTTGCATAAAACATATGCTAAAACCTGGTGGAATCTAAAGACCCTAGAGGAGTATAGGCGAGTAGGCATTTTCCCTAGGGGTCTCAGGGTACAAATATTTCCAGCCTGGGAGGCGGACGATGGATTTAAGAAAACGTGGGAGTCTGGTCTGTCCAAATGCTCGTTTATTATTTTGGACATGTTGATTGACCATGATCAGGGGGTCTTGAGGTCACTGAAGGATAAACTCCAGATTTGTGAGGGTAAATTAAATAACTTTGACCATAACTCATTGGTGGTACCATTTCAGGGGCAGCTCAAGGCCACCCTTGATGCTTTTGAAAAAGAAATCACTAGTAGGAAGAGACAAAAATTCAGGAGGGATCAAATGGACTTTAAAAACGGTCAAGCCTTTAAGTGGACACACAAAGGCAACAGGAGGCCTGGAAGTGGGCCGACTCAGACTGAGAACAATGCGGCCACCTTATCCGATATTCCTTCCAGCGATGGTTTTTTATCTTCCGAGCTGAGCGACACCGAAGGCGTAGGAGGGGCCGCAGGAGGAGACACTGCCCAGAAAAGGCGCACTCGGAATCGCAAAGCGTGGTCACCCCGTTACCAACGAGAGACGCCTCAGAACAGGAGGCGTGGATTTCAGAGCTACTGCCAGCCGCTGGTAAGTTGCAGATTATCAATTTATCGGAATATGTTCTGTCAGAACGTGAGACTACCTTACTAGAGAAGGGCCTCTCTTTTTGCCCTACAAGTGGGCTTGCCAATTTTACATTAATTAAAGATGTTTATCTGTTTTGCCAGCAGCTTACTTTTAAATTGCTTTACCATCGCCCTTCCACTCTAGATGAGCTGCCTCTGGCTGACAGATTAGTCCTGAGAAATCTCTTGGATTTGTTGGATGAGGGTGACGAGTGCCAGCCCAGAAGAAAATTTACCGGAAGACTTCCATCACAAGCTACTCCCCCGTTGACGCTATGCCCGGCGGTACAGAGCTTCTTCAACGCTGTCTGCAGAGAGGTACACAGTCTCAAGCTTGACCCCAATAGAGGGAGGAATATTAGCCATAAAGATCAGGCTATCCTGGCTAAATTGGGTTCCAACAGGGATTTTGTAATCCGTGAAGCGGATAAGGGAGGCAACTTGGTGATTTGGCCGGTTGACCTGTACACACAAGAAGCCATGCGCCAACTGGGGAATGTGGAGTGCTATCGAGTGCTGCCCTCAGACCCTACATCTGTCTTCCAGGGCAAACTGAGTCACCTACTGGAGGCTGCTCACACACGTAACATCATTAATAAGCGCGAACGAGACTTTCTAACCAATCACCATCCCAGGACCCCCACCTTCTATATGCTCCCGAAGGTGCACAAGTCCCTACAGGCACCCCCGGGTAGGCCTATAGTCTCTGGGATAGGGGGGCTACTCGAACGGCCGTGTTCTTGTATCGATTTTTAACTCCAGCCTCTAGTTGTGGCTCTCAAGTCTTACGTCAAGGACTCTACATCTCTCCTCCTGCAACTCCAAGATCTGGAGATTCCGTCGGGGGCGTGGCTTGTCACCCTCGACGTGGAGTCTCTTTACACCTGCATTGGACACGATTTGGGCACACGTGCTGTATCCTTCTTCCTGGACTCCAACTCCACGGGCGATAGAGGACATAACTCATTTATCCTGGATCTATTGTCATTTGTTCTGAATCAGAACTGTTTCATCTTTGATCGTGTATTTTACAGGCAGGTGAGGGGCACTGCTATGGGGGCTCGGTGTGCCCCCTCGTACGCCAACCTTTTTTTAGGTTGGTGGGAGGTCACATGGGTGTTCTGTCTGGAACACTTCTCTAATCATGTCATCAAATGGCTTCGATATATTGATGATGTTGTCTTTATTTGGACAGGCACCCTGGAACAATGTAAGGATTTTGTGGATACATTGAACAATAATCCTTGGAACATACGCCTTACCTCACAGTATTTCCAGAAGGATATGGAGTTTTTGGACTTGAGATTGCAGGTGAAGGGGCGGAAAATTCTTACGACCCTGCATCGAAAACCTACGGCTACTAACAGCCTGCTGCATTTTGACAGTTTCCACCCGCTGCATCTCAAAACAGGTATCCCTAAGGGTCAATTTTACAGAGTTAGGAGGAACTGTAGTGAATTTCGGGATTTTACCACACACTCTCGCGATCTCACTGTACGTTTCCGGGAGATACCCCAAACGAGTTATCTCCCGCGCTTTCTCTGCGGCCAATAATATTGACAGAGGGGACCTCCTACAGAATAGAGTCAAGACTATCGATAAACCGTTGGGAATAATCACTATGTTCAATAACCAGTGGCAAGACCTACGGGGCATTTTATCAAAATACTGGGGTATTTTGCAAAGTGAATCTAAACTACTTCCCCATATTGCCCCGCGACCTAACTTAGTAGCCAGGAGGGCTAGGAGCCTTAGGGACTGTTTGAGTCATAGTCATTTCCAGCGCCCGGTTACAAAACTCCGTAGAGGTGGCAGATTGTTGGGCACTTTCCCTTGTGGCAATTGCAACATTTGTCCCTATACCAGCGGTGACGAAAGAATCATGGTGCCCTCTTTGTTTCCACAGACTCCCATCAAGGCCTACTTCAATTGCAGGTCCCGGAATTTGGTTTATGCGTTGGTATGCCCTTGCCCAAAAGTGTATGTGGGCCAAACCACACAGGAGCTAAGAAGACGAATTCAGCAACACTTTTCTACCATTACCACGGCAAAAAGGGATAAATTAAAGGGTAAAACCCTTACATCTGTGGCTGCGTACTTCTTGGCCGAACATGATGCACAATGGGCTGGCACGAAGGTTCTAGGACTTGAGGCAATACATATGAACATTCGGGGAGGAAATGTTACTCTTGAACTTTTGAAGCTGGAATCGAAGTGGATCTTCGATTTGAATTGTGTCATCCCTATTGGCATCAATGAAGATCTGTTATTCACTGGTTTTTACAAACAATAAGATGCAATAGTATTGGCTTTGGTATTTCTCCCTTTAGTGGACTTTGACGAGCCGTGGCTCACCGTCTTATCCTTTCTTTTTTTATCTCCCAATTAGGATATTTGTTTGTATATTTATGCTCATATATATTCTTTTTCATATTCTTTTTTTATTTAGTGTTTTTTCATATTTCCCTATAGAAATTGTGTTTTTTTTTTTTTTTAATTATTTTTTTTTTGTTCATATAATTTCTATTTACTTGTTTTGGAGTAGAGCGTGTAGGGTGGCCTTGGGAACATCGTCCTTTTTCATGCTCATTGGGGGGATTTATCACAGTCAATTGGGCTTGGTATTACCTTTGTCCGTCTTGTGTGTATATGCCCTCCACTGCCATCACTTCTTATTATCCGCCCGGATATGCGTCTTAGGTCTATTGCTCTATCTATCGGGGCTCGCTCAATTTCCCTGGCCACAAGTACGATGTGTGCTGCCCTGGCGTCCAGGATTGTACTTGGCTTTTTTAGCTATTTATGTCCGTAGGATGCACATTTTCCCCTGAAGTTCTCATGTTTCTATGTGCGCCTTTGTTTTTTTTTTGTTTTTTTGTTATCGCCGACTACTTTGATCTTTCATGCCCTCGGTGCTCATTTCATTTGCCTAGATGGCGCGCGCAAGCGCAGTGCACGTGCTGCCATGGTGACCAGGAGCGGAGTATACACTTCCGCTCTAGGACGCCGGCGCATGCGCAGTGCACACACGCCGAGCCCGGCTTGCAGAATCGCCATTATGCGCTCTCCATGCGACGCTCTCAGCTGCCACACAGCTGCTCCTCGGTAAGTTGCTGATAACAGGATATTTAAGCAAAGGGCAGGAGCTGCAGGCATCACCCCTGACGAAGCCACCAGTGCGTGGCGATACGCGTTGGGTGCCTGGTGCCCGCACCTTTTCCCTCTCAGGGTCCACATGCCTTTTTGCCCTGCCCTGCCTTTTTGCCCTGCATTAGTGGTGGGTATTGGACTACATGCAGATTCCATACTTTGTTTCTTGTGTGTTGAGTCCACCGCCGGCACGGCCGTGTTTATGTGCTGACTTTACCATCATCATTGCTCATGTGGCCATCATGGCATATTAACCTGGTGGGTCACGTGTCTTTATCCCAGGATATCTTCTTATCCCTTTGTTTTCATCAGCAGGGACTTTTCTGGGCACTTTTGTTATGGTATCACGCTGGTATTCAGGTTATTGCTAGCTTTTAGGCATGTGCATTGTACTCTGTCTGGGTAGGTGTGGGTTTTTGGCCTTATTCTGGGCCTGTGCTAACATGGGGTTTAGTTTTTCCCTGTTTTAAATGTTTTTAATGTGTATTCTGTCTTTTGCATACCTGTTTAATAAAGCTGTGTTGTTTATATTTATATTTTCTCTGTGGTGTACTCCCATTTGTTTGGACCTACTTTTTCTTTTGTTTAGTCCCTTTATATACTTATACATGGTTATTAGATCGCCCCTCAGTTGTCTTTTTTCTAAACTATATAATCCTAATTTTGCTAATCTCTATTGTAGTTCCCCAATTCCCTTTATTAATTTTGTTGTCCTCCTTTGTGCTCGCTCTAGTTCCATTATATCCTTCCTGAGCACTGGTGCCCAAAACTGTACACAGTACTCCATGTGTGGTTTAACCAGGGATTTGTACAGAGGCAGTATAATGCTCTCATCATGTGTAGGCAGACCTCTTTTAATGCACCCCATGTTCCTGTTTGCCTTGGCTGCCACTGCCTGGCACTGGCTGCTCCAGGTAAGTTTATCATTAACTAGAAACCCAAGTCCTTCTCCATGTCAGATTTACCCAGTGGTTTCCCGTTCAGTGTGTAATGGTGATATTGATTCCTTTTTCCCATGTGTATAATCTTACATTTATCATTGTTAAATCACATCTGCCACCTCTCGGCCCAAGTTTCCAACTTATCCAGATCCATCTGTAGCAGAATACTATCTTCTCTTGTATTGACTGCTTTACATAGTTTTGCATCATCTGCAGTTATCGGTATTTTACTGCAGGTTCACTTTTAGAGCCCTTTTTGAATATTGGTACCACTTTTGCTATGCGCCAGTCCTGTGGAATAGACCCTGTTGCTATAAAGTCCCTAAATATAAGAAATAATGGCTTGTCTATTACATTACTTAGTTCTCTTAGTACTCATTGGTGTATGCCATCCGGACCCAGAGATTTATCTATTTTAATCTTATTTAGCCGGTTTCGCACCTCTTCTTGTGCTAGATTGGTGACCCTTAATATAGAAACCACCGGAGACTAGACAGAGGTGGACATGACTTGGGGATGGGTGGACCGAGAATTCCTGCAGCCTTTGTTTGTATTGCAGTGTAGATTTTAAACAAGAGTGTTGTTGCTTTAAGAGGAAGGAGTTTAGATGTTTGTGCCTGGTGTATTACTGTGAGGAGGGTGGGGCTTATATAGGGGAGGCAACTCTGGCTCTCCCTCTTTCTCTCACACGATGGACAGGAGGAAACATTACCCGCCCTCCCGTCCTGTTTATAATCTCTGTCCTTAAACTTTTTAATTATAGCTTGTATAATGATAAATGCTTTATTGTATTTTTGAATTTGTCATTGTATATCTTGTACCAGGTTCAATTGTATATTGGCTATAAAGAGTTATTATTTGCGGTAACCTTCTAAGCCCAAGGGAAGGGCAATCCTTCAGCCATGGTTCCCTGGAGGTTTCCTCCACAGGGGGTTTTTCCTCTCCTGAGCGCTGTAGGATGACTCTTTGTGAGTCGGGGGTTTGCCAAGTTTAGTCCCATTAATGCTTTTGCAGGGACTCCTAGTTTTTAAGTTTGCAAAAATTATTGAATTATAAAAAATAAAAAAAAAGTGTCAAATGAGACTTGGAATTTATAACCCGTCACGGCTTTGCGGTTTAGGAGTCAGGTGGAAGTTGCAAACAAGTTAAGGTGGACTCATTTTAACTAATAGAGGATGTAAAACCTCATGGTGGTGAGCAGGCTCGGCTTTGGTGGCCAGCCTCAAGGACGTTGTAATGGTAACATCAATCAGGGGCGGGCACAGTGGTTAAGCACAGGAGTGAGGATAATAGGGTCATTGGTGCCCTGAAAGTTTACTGGCTCTGCTTGAATGGCAAGCCAGTGCGTGCCACCCCTTTATGGCTGTCTGTCCTGGTGCTGTATGTCAGACAGCTGGGGATATCGCAGTACTTGTGAATCCCAATGTACTAGCACTCCACCTGACTCCTACTGTGATTATTTAATCCTGTGATTTGAATAAAAGCTGTGGCCATTTTGACAACCAAAATAATGTGTTTTGTGTATTTATTTTAGTACCTAGGTTTACAGTAGTTATAGTGGTTTTAAGAAGGAGTGGGGTCCATCCCATATCCAAAAGTCAAGGGTTTACTTTGTCTCTGCATTTCACCTAGCATTTCATTTTCCACCGTGAATACCGTGGAGAAGAAGGTGTTTAATATATTATCTTTTTCCTCGTCATCTACAACCATTCTTTCCTCACAATTTTTTAAGGGGCCTACATTTTCACTTATGATTCTTTTACTATTGATATAGTTTAAGAACAGTTTGTGATTAGGTTTACTCTCCTTAGCAATGTGCTTCTCTGTTTCCTTTTTGGCAGCTTTGATTAGTTTTTTTATCTAAAGTATTTTTCTCCCTATTGTTTTTTAGAGTTTCTACAGTGCCATCCTGCTTTAGTAGTTTAAATGCTTTCTTTTTACTGTTAATTGCCCTTCTTACTTCTTTGCTTAGCCACATTGGATTTTTCCTATTTCTTGTCCATTTACTCCCACAAGGTATAAACCGCTTACAGTGTCTATTTAGGATGTTCTTAAACATTTTCCATTTATTATCTGTATTCTTATTTCTGAGGACATTGTTCCAGTCAACAAGATTAAAGGGAATCTGTTACCCCCAAAATCGTATATGAGATAAGGCCACTGGCATCAGGGGCTTATCTACAGCATTCTGTAATGCTTTAAATAAGCCCCCTATGTAACCTGAAAGATAAGAAAAACAGGTTATATTATACTCACCCAGGGGCGTTCCCACTGCGGTCCGGGTCCAATGGGCGTCGCTGTCCGGGTATGGCGCCTCCTATCTTCATACGATGATGTCCTCTTCTTGTCTTCCTGCCGCGGCTCCGGCGCAGGCATACTTTATCTGCCCTGTTGAGGGCTGGGCCTCTCTGACCTTTCCCTATCTTTCAGGTTACATCGGGGGCTTATCTACAACATTACAGAATGCAGTAGATAAGCCCCTGATGCTGGTGGCCATATCTCATATACGATTTTTGGGGTGACAGATTCCCTTTAAGGGCATCTCTTTAAGCTGGTCAAACTTTGCCTTCCGTGTTTTTGTGACTCCCTGACAAGTCCTTTTTGCGAAAGACAAGTGAAGCTGTACAATATTGTGGTTGCTATTTCCTAGATGCCCGATGACCTGCAGATTTGTTATTCTGTCAGGTCTATTAGAAAGTATTAGGTCTAAAAGTGCTGCTCCTCTGGTTGGATTCTGCACCAATTGTGAAAGATAATTTTTGTTGGTTATTAGCAGAAACCTGTTGCCTTTATGGGTTTCGCAGGTCTCTGTTTACCAGGTTAATATCCGGGTAGTTAAAGTCCCCCATAACAAGGATCTCATTATGGGTTTCAGCTTCATCTATCTGAATTAGTAGTAGACTTTCCATGATTTCTGTTATATTTGGGGGTTTGTAACAGACCCCAATAAGAATTTTGTTACTTTTTTTCCCTCCATGTATTTTGACCCATATGGACTCGACATCCTCATTCCCTTCACTAATATCCTCCCTTAAAGTGGACTTTAGATTTTACATAAAGACAAACCCCTCCTCCTCTCCGATTTTTGCAATCCTTTCTAAACAGACTGTAACCCTGTAGTTTAACTGCATATTCATAGCTTTCATCTAACCATGTCTCGGTTATTCCCACTATGTCATAGTTACCTGTAGATATTTCTGCTTCTAGTTCTTCCATCTTGTTTGTCAGGCTTCTGGTGTTTGCGAGCATGCAGTTTAAAGGATTTTGTTTTGTTCCAATCTCCTCCCTGTGGATTGTTTTAGAAATTTTCTTACCTCCCTTCCGAGTATGTTGTCTTGGATCTTCTTTGCCGCACCTCATATCCTTCATCAGTTTATTTTCTGGCTTCATGTTCATGTCTAAAATTTTTCTTCCCATCCCCTCTTCTTCTAGTTTAATGCCCTTCTGATGATCATAAGGACAGATATTCCAGTTTTTGCTTCGGAACTCTGTAGATCCTCCAGGCTTACCTTTGGTCTCTGTGCTGCCTCTTTGATTAATGCAAAAGCCGAACTGAAGAGGTATGACACCCGCACTGCCGTAATTGGTTAGACCCTTGTGACTCAGGGGTATATGTAATGTACCGTATATGCCTTTGGTCAAGAGAAAACATCAATTGCCATGAGCATTCCACCTGGGTGCCGCTTCAGAAAAAATACAGTTCATATAGAAGTATCCAAAAGGAAAAAAGTGAGAGCGCACTCACCAGTGATGAACTTCAGCGATTTATTTACACATAGTTATGTGATGCAGGGAGGGTGGTGAACACACGCAGGACGACAGCTGTTTCGTGCTATACAGCACTTCGACAGGTCCAATGACGAGGGGGGAGGAAGCCCGGCCTTTTGAACTGAAAGAGTTTCTGGCCCCTCCTCACTCCTTCCCCGTCTTGGTGGATAATTAGCCACCGTCCGGAAAAAAGTGAGTATAACAGTGAAATAGCATTTAAAAGATTAAAAACAATAGCAAATAGGAACAATATAACTACAAGAAGTATGAATCACATTTAAACAGGAACTTTTTTACAAAAAGACAGACATATCTATTTTTTCATTGAACCCTATTGGTCCAGATGCGTCTGCACGCAAAATCCACCTAGCTTCATTACGCAGTAGCATACGATGTAAGTCACCGCCGTCTTGCGGCAAGGAGACTTTTTCTATTCCTGCAAACCATAGTGCCTGATCATTACCATCATGGTGTTCTTTTATATGTTTTATTAAACGAGGGACTTCTTTTCCTGTGCGTATTGAATTTAGATGTTCTCTGAAACGCACAAACAGTGGCCGAATTGTCTTGCCAATGTAAAAAAACCCACATGGGCAATA
Source organism: Ranitomeya imitator (assembly GCF_032444005.1). Lineage (NCBI taxonomy): Eukaryota > Metazoa > Chordata > Amphibia > Anura > Dendrobatidae > Ranitomeya > Ranitomeya imitator. The sequence goes on from NC_091282.1 coordinate 396,733,361, forward strand.
CAAAATGTATACCACATGTGTTGTTCTGCACGAGATGAAGTCCCGTACCGTGTGCATTATTGGGCCAATTTTTAGAGAGGTACCTGTTAGGAGATAATGACAAAAGTTACAATGTCCGCATCTGAAATTGCCTTTGGGGGCCGCAGATTGTAACCAGTTATTTCGAGGAGAGACCACCCGATTACGGACTAAGGAGTCTCCTATATTTCTGCTACGGCGACAGGCAAATAACGGACCCCTTTCTGTCATTTCTTTTAGGGCAGGGTCCTGACAAAGAATCTGCCAGTTTTTTCTAATTGCAGTTCTGATTTGTGTGTCCATTGGTCCGTATTTGAAACAGAAGACGAATTTTTTATCTTTTTTTGTCCTTGGCTTTGTTTCATTAACGTTTTCTTCTTTTGCCTGTTCTAATGCTGTATTTAAAATAGAGTGGGGGTAACCTCTATTTCTGAATCTTTTATAGAGTTCTTGGGACTGTTTTTGAAAGCCTGTGGTACTACTGTTTATTCTTTTAACCCTCAGGAATTGGCTATAGGGTAAAGCTTTCTTTATATACGGTGGATGGGCACTGTTGAATTGTAGCAGGGCATTAGAGGAAGATGGTTTACGGTGAACTTCTGTGTGTATACTTCCCATAATCACTTTTAAGTTCACATCAAGAAACGTCAAATCTGATCCTCCAAATTGGTGAGTGAACTTCATGTTCATGGTGTTGGACTGTTCCAGGTACTCCACAAAATGGGTGAAAGAAACCTGGTCCCCATCCCACACCACGAACATGTCATCCACGAATCTGACGTAGAATTTTATATGTTTCACATATGGATTTTTTGAAGAATATATGTACCTTTCCTCAAATACAGACAGGAAGAGATTAGCCAGGGTACATGAAACGGGAGTACCCATGGCTGTACCTTCCACCTGTCTGTACCAGGTGTTATCAAATTTGAATGTGTTATTCCTCAAAACGAATGCAAGGCCCTTGCAGATAAAGGAAATAGTGTTTTCATCCGTGGGGGTACTTTTCAGAACTTCTTGAATAGCCTCTATTCCCAGATCTTGTGGAATCCGGGTGTAGAGGCTTTCTACGTCTATTGAGGCTAGGGAGAAGCTATCCTGCCAATCAAAACCATTTAAGGCTTTTAAGAAATCTTTGGTATCTTTTATATATGACGGTGTATCACATAACAGGGGGCGTAGAAGCCAATCAATATATGCAGATAGGGGTTCAGTTATGGATTTTAGGTAAAAAGTACCAATGCGGCTTTCTAGGATATTCTGGTAAAAGTTTCTCAGCTTGTTTTTTAGACAAAGTGCCGCTCTCAACGTAAAACCTCAAAAAGGACCGCAAAGAATTTTGAATTTTAAAGGTGGGATCCCCTTTTAATATTTCGTATGTTTTTCTGTCTGACAGTTGTTTTAATGCTTCTTTTATGTAAACTTCCCTCTGTAGAAGAACGGTGTTCCCACCTTTATCAGCCCTGCGTACTATAATGTCAGAGTGTTCTTGTATCTCCTTTATGGCTTTCAGTTCTCCTGGTTTTAAATTTTTGGCAGGATTGTTATACATTAAGGCTTCTATATCTTTAATTATCTGAGCCTCAAAGATATCTATTGGATTTCCAGGGGATATTGGGGGAACATATGTGGACTTTACTTCTTTATTAAAAGGTGTTGTATTTTTGTTTTGGCCCAGCCGAGACTCAGGGCTTAAAAGCAACTCTGCGTCCTGTTGTATATTATCAGATGGATCATCTGACAATATGAAGCCTAACGGACCCATTTTACAAGGTTGTTCCGCTTGATTAATGCCCTCCTTGCCCGGGCTCAGAGTTTTAGTGTTCGGCCCTCTCTTGGCAGGTTTGTTGTGCTACCATGTTCTTTCCATTTGATGACAATGGATTTGATGGTGTTCCATGGGATCACCAGAGATTGGGATTTTTTTTATAACCCAACCCTGGCTTGTACTTTCTAACAACATTGTCCCTGACTTGTTTGGATATCTCCATGGTCCTCATGGTGTTGTTTGCTTAGTGGTGCCTCTTGCTTAGCCCCTTAGTGACAGTGCCAATTTTGTACTTAATGACCAAGCCAATTTTTACAATTCTGACCACTGTCATTTTATGAGATTATAACTCTGGAATGCTTCAGCTGATCCCCACTGATTATGAGACTGTTTTTTCGTGACATGTTGTACTTTATGTTAGTGTGAAATTTCTTCAATATGACTTGCGTTTACTTATGAAAAAAGCAGAAATTTGGCCAAAATTTTGAAAATTTAGCAATTTTCAAATTTTTTATTTTTGTGTCCTTAAGTCGGTCATATTGCACAAAATAGTTAATAAATAACATTTCCAACATGTCTACTTTACATCAGCACAATTTTGGAAACATATTTTTTTTTGTTAGGATGTTGTAAGGATTAAAATTTGACAAGTGATTTCTCATTTTTCCAACAAAATTTACAAAACCATTTTTTTAGGGACCACCTCACATTTGAAGTGAGTTTGGGGGGTCAATATAACAGAAAGTACCAAAAAGTGAGACCATTCTAAAAACTGCACCCCTCAAGGTGTGCAAAACCACATTCAAAAAGCTTATTAACCCTTCAGGTGCTTCACCAGAACTAAAGCAATGTGGAAGGAAAAAAAAAACATTTTATTTTTTTCACAAAAAAATTACTTTGGAACTAAACTTTTTTTTTTATATTCACAAGGGTATAAGGAGAAAGTGGACCACAAAATTTGTTGTGCAACTTCTCCTGAGGACACTACTACCCCATATGTAGGGGAAAGCCACTGTTTTGGCACATGACAGGGCTCAGTAGGGAGGGAGCACCGTTTGACTTTTCAAACGCAAAATTGGCTGGAATCAATGGTGGGTGCCATGTCGCGCTTGGAGACCCCCTGATGTACCTAAACAGTGGAAACCCCCCAAATATAACTCCAACCCTAACACAGCCCTAATCCCAACCCTAAACCCAGCACACCCTAACCCTAATCCCAACCCTAACCATAACCCTAGCCACAACCTATCCCCAAAACCACCCTAACCCCAACACCTCAACCCTAACCATAGATCTAACCCCAACCTTAACCCTTGCCCCAACCCTAACCCTAATGGAAAAATGGAAAAATTTACAATTTCTTATTTTATTATTTTTACCTAACTAAGGGGGTGATAAAGGGGGGTTAGATTTAGTATTTTTTTATTTTGATCAATGTCATAGTCCGCTCGTGGCCATCAACATATTTTCGTTATAGTGGACTACACCACGCTATACCCAGAGGCAATACATCTCTACCACACCTCGGCAAAATTAATAGCCCGTGAGCTGTTTGCCATGTTTTGTCGCCTTGGGCTACCAAAGGAGAACCTCACAGATTAGGGGACTACTTTTATAAGACAGCCATGGTCATGACCTTTAAAGAAGGGGATTGGGTGTTGGTACTAGTGCCCACCTCGGAAAGTAGACTCATGGCCAGGTGGCAAGGGCCATATGAGATGCAAGAGAAGGTGAGAGAAATAAATTATAGAGTATACCAGCCGGTAAAGAGGAAACCTGAACAACTGTACCATGTAAACCTGCTAAAAGCCTGGAAGAATCGGGAATGTTTGGTCACGGAGGTGACTCCGGTCGTATCAATGGGGAACCCTCTGGCACAGACCACGGACAGGGCTGGGGGTCAGGTTATAATAAATGACCCTTTCACCAAACAGCAGCGACGGAAGGCTTGGGTTCTGCTGCAACAGAGTACGGATGCATTCTCAAAGCTGCCAGGGCAGACCTCAGTGATCCAGCATGACATTGTCATTGAGCCTCGGGTAAGGGTATGGATAAAACCGTAGCGGATGCTAGAAGGCCGGAGGCAAGCCAACGAGGCCGAAGTGAAGCAAATGCTTCAGTTGGAGTCATCGAAGAGTCCCAGAGTGAGTGGGCTAGACCCATTGTGCTAATACCAAAGCCAGATGGGTCATTACGATTCTGTAATGACTTCAGAAAATTAAATTAAGTATCAAAATTTGACCTCTATCCAATGCACCAGGGTGGACGAGCTAATTGAGAGACTGGGGAGGGCCAATACTTCACCATGCTCAATCTCACCAAAGATTACTGGCATGTCCCGGTAACAGAATTGGCGAAAGAAAAGACCGCTTGTATAACAGCAGAGGGTCTCTGTCACCATTTCATCTTACCTTTTCGGTTACATGGGGCTCCGGCCACATTTCAGAGGCTGATGGATATAGTGTTAGAGCCTCATAAGAAATATTTAGACAGCATAGTCATCTTTAGTGCGGAATGGAATGCCCACCTGTCCCAGGTCCATCAGTGCTAGAGTCTCTCAGAATCACTGGGTTAACAGCGAACCCAAAGAAATGCACGATAGGACTCACGGAAGCCCGGTACTTAGGTTATATGATCGGCTGTGGGGTTATCAAACCCCAAGTAAACAAGGTCGATGCCATTCAAAACTGGCCCAAGCCGTTAGGTACTAAACAGGTAAGGGCATTCCTCGGCATCATTGGGTACTACCGCCAGTTTATACCCAATTTTGCTGGAAGATCGGCACCCTTAAGTGACCTGTTAAAAGGTAAGAAGTTGGTTATGGTACAGTGGAATCCTTAGTTGGAGGAAGCATTCAAGTCCCTGAAGTTGGCATTGTGTGGACAGCCGGTCCTCATCAGCCCCAACTTCAAGGAAACCTTTATCGTTCAAATGGATGCTTCAGAGGTAGGCCTAGGAGCAGTGCTGTCGCAGGAGGTGAACAGTGAAGAGCATCCAGTCACCTACTTTAGCAGCAAACTGACCCCGACAGAAAAATTATAGCATAGTAGAGAAGGAGGGCTTGGTGATTAAGTGGGCCTTGGAGTCCCTACCCTACTATTTGCTCGGGCGTCAGTTTCATTTAGTAACGGACCATTCACCCCTCGACGCAAAGGAAACGACTGCTCGGGTCACCAGATGGTTCCTGCCCCTACAAAACTTCAGTTTTTCAGTGTAACATCGGGTGGGGAAGTCACAGAGAAATGTGGATGCCCTGTCACGGGCCTCCTGTATGGTGACAAATGTTAAACATCGCAAGTTTGAACACAGGGGGGAATTATGTGAGGTAGTGACCAGTGTTATATGCGAGTGTCGCTATGTGTCCCCCAGGATGCGCACAGAAGCATATTGATGCCACGGGAGTGCATTGCAGTCACAGGCATAGCTATAATTGCAATGCAAAATAAAAGTAAGTGTTGGTCTTGGGCAAGCTATTTGCCCTAGGCAGATTTAATAAAACCTGCCATGGGCTTTTATTTTTGCAGCAGACTACAGGATGGTAGTGGGGCAGTCCGCTTCCAAGTGGCGTATGGCCACAGGTTCCTTGTAAAAAAAAAAAAACTGCAGCAAAGGGCTTGGTGTGTCAGTCTTGGTTTGCCACCTTGCAGAGCAGGAGGCTCTGCAAAGCTTCAGCCTGTGTGAAGCAACAAAGAGCCAAGTGGAGCCAAAAGACCGGGCAACCCTCAGAGTACACGGCAGTGCAGTCATCCACGGCGACTAGTCATAGATACGGACTGTCTTGTTTCCCAGCTGTGATCCGCAGGATACCGTGTGCTGTTTATGCTGTGAGTTTGGACATTAAACTATGTTTACTTTGAACTTTCCTTGGTCACTGCTGCACTACAACCTGTATAAAGGAAACTCTTTTGGCCTCCCATCAGGTGATTGTGCCTTTTGGTACTTTTGTTATGTTTAGCAGACCCACAATGCAAAATTTACCTTGACTTCCCCCAATGGCAAATGTGGGGTAAAGAAATCCAACATTCTTAATGTTCTAATGTTCTTGTCCTTATGAGAGATGGGCAGACAATTCAGGTGTCTGGCTTAATCCCCATTTAGAAAAACGAGCATGCATGACCGACATTTATATGGCTACCTGAAGTGATACCATGAACCTTTGAGGGGCACTTTTGTAGTCATTGACAAATGTTCTAGAAACATGTGAATTGCAACCTGAACCCCTTGGTCTGATCACTCCTGGTACAACCACATTTACTGTCCATTTTGTTCATATCCACAGTAAATATGCAAGTAATGTCACTGATTTATAATTATGTTCATGCAAAATAGTGAACATATGATTGACCTGTGAGTTACCTATTTTATCGTATAACATGTGGTTTGAGGAACAGGATGCACCTAATATGACATGGTGCAGGTCACCTTGGGAATGTAGGATGCACATAGCCGAAGGTCTCTCTGGGGATCGCTGTGTCTCTCCAGGATATGCATAGCCCTTATCTATTACCAGAGCTTTTCCTGCATGACCTGGAGTATACACATTACATACAGTTCTTCCTGCTTTTTGTTGTGTGAAAATCTATTGACCATGAGTGGCAGGAACAATATGGATAATTAATAAATTTATTTTATCTTTAATGGATCAATCTAGGCTTATGAGTGCTTATTTTAGGTCAGAAGTTTGTATAGTTTGTATACCAGATTATGCTTCTCTGTCTTACAGCACAAACCTACACCATCTGCTTTGTCTTTACATGGACATACCCTAATGGCCATTCAGGCGTCAGCTTTTTGCATACGACTGCTATCTGTATTTTTCACATCTATGATAGTGTATGGGGATTCTCACATGTCCGTGTTTTTTTGCGGCCCGAGTGGTTCTCGTAATATCAGTAATGTAAGTTAAAAGATTAATGAAAAAATCAGACAGCACTCGAATGGTCCAATTTTCATTCACTTATACTAGAAAGTAGAAAACATTTTTTTCACATATGAAAAAAGCTGATGAAACTCTGACCAAACTTTGATGAGTCTGACGACACTTGGATGACAGTCTGATGAAACTGATGGAACTGATGGAAATCACTGACGAAACTCGGTCCGTTTTTTTATACATGAAAAAAATGACATGTGAAAAAGGTCTAACATAAGACAATGTTAGTATATTGTTTATTTGGTTTTATACTTAATAGAACTCTAGTTTGGCAATGCCTTAACTTCTTTCTGACATTTGCAGTAATAATACGTCCACGTGCCCTCTGCCTTATTGACGCGGGACGTATTATTACTGCATTGCAATCGTGCGCGCACACAGACTGTGCATGCATGATACCCGCCAAGTGTCAGCTGATTCTGACAGCTGACACCTGGCACTAGGTTCCAGGAACAGTCCCGCACTGCTCCCAGCACTTTAAACTCCGAAATGCTGCGATCGAACTCGATTGCAGCATTCCGGGAGCCGGCAGAGGGCTAACAGCTCCTCTGCCCTTGGATTTGAGACCCCATGGTGTGATGCGGGATCCCGATCTTTGCGATGGTGACCCGATGTTGTCATGACGACAACCAGGTCATCAGAGCTAGGAAAGTCGCTTGATCATGCGCAGTGCATGATCAGCACTTACTCTGTCAGTGCAGAGCTGACAGTTTACATAGCACAAGGATATGCTGCTGCATCTTCATGCTGTACAAGCGATCAGCCTGCAAAAAATGATAGTCCCATAGCGGAACAAAGTATGAGGCCGGCGTCACACTAGGCGTAAATAAATACGGTTCGTTTTTTACGGCCGTAATACGCAGTAATTGTCCCAAAACACTGTTCCGTATTCAATGCGAGGATGCGATTTTTACGCACAAATTTATCCGTGTGTCATCCGTATGGCATCCGTATGGCTTCCGTACGGCAATTTTTTTTTCTCAGGCTTGCAAAGTGGACATATCATGGATCCATCGGCTCAAATATTCTTAAAAACATATATACAGTCTATATATATATATATGTCAGTGAGACACATATATATTTATATTTAATTCAGCGCTAGATAGCAGAAAAGCCGGTAATTCAATTGCCGGCTTTTCCTATCTCCTTCACAAACCCGACAGGATATGAGACATGGTTTACATACAGTAAACCATCTCATATCCCTTCTTTTATTACATATTCCTCTTTAGTAATGTAAGAAGTGTCTTTGTGTCAAATTTGTGGTCTCTAGCTATTAAATTAAAGGGTTAAATTCCGGAAAAAAATGGTGTGGGCTCCTGCACAATTTTCTCCGCCAGAGTGGGAAAGCCAGTGACTGAGGGCAGATATTAATAGCCTAGAGAGGGACCATGGTTATTGCCCCCCCCCCCCGGCTAAAAACATCTGCCCCCAGCCACCCCAGAAAAGGCACATCTGTAAGATGCACCAATTCTGGCACTTAGCCTCTCTCTTCCCACTCCCGTGTAGCAGTTGGATATGGGGTAATGAAGGGTTAATGTCATCTTGGTATTGTAAGGTGACATTAAGCCAGATTAATAATGGAGAGGCGTCGATTATGACACCTATCCATTATTAATCCCGGCAATCAGATACACGCTGATATTTAAACCCCGGTCCCGGAGTTAGCTGACACGCCCCCTGACGAAGGAGCTCCAGCTCCGAAACGCGCGTCGGGCGCACGTGTAGGACCGGACCTGGCTATCTCTTACTCCCCCCTGTGACAGGTAACTCTTAGACGCATTTGCGGCGGCTAGCCCTGGTATTTACCGGGCAGTCTTATTGGGGGATTTACGGTCGCATATGACCAAGGGGGAGGGACAGATATATGTGCGAGCCCTTATGTACATTTAGAGTGAGGCTGTTGGCCACATACTGCTGTACTACCATCGATGTTGCTGTATGATTTTACGCTAGTACCCCACTGTGGCATATATATTTTCTTGTGAATATGGACTTTGACATCTTATTATGTATGTAGCGATCTGATATATCAGTGTATGTAAGCATATGTCACATTTTTATTTATGTCCTTTGTGGTAGCCTGAGGTTTTCCGGTCCGCACGTCATTTTTGTGTGGTGGTGACTGGTTGGGGCTATCACCGCCATTGTTTCACCTTGTACCCTTATTGTCCTAAGTCTACTATGGCTTTTTTATGATTGTAATATATATTTTTTGTGAATAAAGTTTTCTATATGTATATTACCCATATTGGTCATTTTTCTGTGGTTTCCACGCTCCCCCTCTATTTAGTTGCATACGACTGGGTTACGAATTTATCCATCATACGGCAACATATATATTTATATTTATTGCAAATGTTGCTATTTAATACCTTTATTTCTCTATTATATCTTTCTGTGTTTTGCACAGGTACGCTTTTGGGTATTATGGATTTTAGAGCCAGGGAACAGTCCTGGCTGGGACAAATCGAACAGGTTTTTGGACAAGAGGGGGCAGGTGTCATGCCGGCCAAAGATCACAGTAGTGAGATATTATTTGAATCCATGAAAAAAATGTTATTAAAACGCACGCGGCTCTGGTGGAACAGGTTGTTCCTGGAGAAGTATCTCTCGAAAAATATGATTCCCAGGGGCCTTCGTGTTCGAGTTGTGCCAACGTTTCCCGTAGAAGATGGTGAATTTGTGGCTAGATGGGAGGAGGCCTGTGGAGTTTGCTCAGGAGTTTTGATGAAACTGTTGATTGGACTTAATATTAAAACTATCGAGGGACTTGACAAAGAGATTGATCCGGTGCTATCGGAGTTACGTGGCAAATGCTCGGATGAGCAATTCAAAAACTATGATGCACAAATTGACAAAGTGGTGGAGTCAACAGTTAAAAGAATTAGTGATACACAGATCTCCAAATTCAATCGAGATCTGAAGGATTATCAGTCACAGAATGTTTATATGTGGAGGAGAACATCGATGCAACAACATCAGATACCGAGGAGTGGATCCAATACATCTCTTTCATCATATGGTTCCCAATCTGACAGTTCAGTGTCATCTGCGGTCACACGTTCAGGAACGAGTTATAATCGTACGAGGAGACAAAATTTCCATCCCTATAGGAGGCAGAAAGCACGTGACTTCGAAACCCCAAGGGTGGACAACAAGGTAATAAACTTGAGTAAATATCCTTTATCTCGGGCCGATTGTTCGCTTTTACAAAAGGGATTGTCCTTTTCACCTACGGCGGGTTTGGACCGATTTACGGTGATTAAGGATTTACATCTATTTGCCCGGTCTTTACTATTCAAACGGCACTTTTTTGATAACAACCTTCATGAATTGTTTCCCACAGAAAGCGAACAATCGGCCCTGAGAATCCTGGAGGAGCTGTCCAGAGAACATCAGACAGAAGAAGGAGGTAGGATTCCACTAGCCATTCAGGTGCGATCTAAGAAATTTCCCCCGCTGGCGAGTTGCAGTGCCATTGAAACATTTGTGAAAGTGGCTAGTGAGGAATTAGTCAAGATTCCTCAAACCATTAAAAATGATAATCTGACGAGACATGAGAGAGGACGGCTAAAACAGCTTTGAGATCTCCCTGATGTTGTGATCAAGCCGGCGGACAAGGGGGGTAATATTGTGCTATGGCCAAAGGCTATGTATGAAAAAGAGGCCATGCGTCAGCTATTAAATTCTACCTGTTACAAAAAGCTGACTTACAACCCCTTGTCCGCCTACTGCTCACAACTCAGGGAGATCCTCCAAAAAGGCATGGAAGGTGGAGTCATTTCTAGGGAACTATACACGGCGCTCGTGGTGGTTGAACCAACAGTGCCAACATTCTACTTACTTCCCAAGACACATAAAAACATGTCTACACCACCGGGACGCCCTATTGTGTCGGGTAATGTGTTATGACCTGGTGGTCAGGACAATTATGGACCTGGTGGTTAAGAGCACACAGAATGACCTGATAGTTACTGAAAATAAGGACGAGCTCTGGGACGTGGGAACTCTGCTGACCGCAATCCCTAATCCTATCAAACACACTAGAAATAGCCGTGGATTGCGCCTAACGCTCCCTATGCAACTCGGCACAGCCTAAGGAACTAGCTAGCCCTGAAGAAGGAAAATAAAGCCTACCTTGCCTCAGAGAAATTCCCCAAAGGAATAGGCAGCCCCCCACATATAATGATTGTGAGTAAAGATGAAAATACAAACACAGAGATGAAATAGATTTAGCAAAGTGAGGCCCGACTTACTGAACAGACCGAGGATAGGAAAGGTAACTTTGCGGTCAGCACAAAAACCTACAAAAAGACCACGCAGAGGGCGCAAAAAGACCCTCCGCACCGACTCACGGTGCGGAGGCGCTCCCTCTGCGTCCCAGAGCTTCCAGCAAGCAAGACAACAATAAAAATAGCAAGCTGGACAGAAAAATAGCAAACCAAAGAAATACAAGCTGAAACTTAGCTTCTGCTGGGAAGACAGGCCACAAGAACGATCCAGGAGTGAACTAGACCAATACTGGAACATTGACAGGAGGCGTGGAGCAAAGATCTAAGTGGAGTTAAATAGAGCGGCAGCTAACAATTAACCTTGTCACCTGTGGAAGGAAACTCAGAAACACCCACCAGAGGAAGTCCATGGACAGAACCAGCCGAAGTACCATTCATGACCACAGGAGGGAGCCCGACAACAGAATTCACAACAGTAATGGTAGCTACCTTGAACAGATAAATAAATGGATCGACTCGATCTTGCAACCGCTTGTGGAAGAGCTCCCTTCTTTTTTGAAGGACACAAACCAGCTGCTACGTAGGGTTGACGATTTGCATCTGGGGGTGGACACAGTCATGGGGTCTATGGATGTAGAGTCACTGTATACGAGTATTCGCCATTGTGATGGTCTGGCTGCCACTCGATTCTTTTTATCTACATCCACTTTGTCCCCTGACTTTGTCGCCTTCCTTTTGGAAGTTTTGAGTTTTGCCCTTACTCACAATTTTTTTACTTTTAGGGGGTCCTTTTTCCTGCAGCTCCAGGGAACAGCCATGGGGGCGGCCTTTGCGTCCTCCTATGCTAACCTGTTCCTGGGGCTGTGGGAAAGGGACCTCCTTCGGTCAGAGGGTCTGTCATCTATGGAGCGCGTCCTTCTTTGGGCGCGCTACATAGATGACATTCTCATTATCTGGCAGGGCAATAGTGAGTCTTTTGCTGAATTTGTGACCACCTTAAATGAGAACTCTTTAAATATTAGATTGACTGCGGTGTGTAACAGATCCAGCATTGAGTTCCTGGATGTGACATTGAAAAGAGATCGTACTGACACAATTCAAACTACGATATACCGAAAACCAACTGCCACAAATATGCTACTCCACGCGGCCTCCTCTCACCCCATCCATATGGTGCATGCTGTCCCTATTGGGCAGTTTTTGAGTCTACGCCGCCTTTGTTCCACAGACTCCGACTTCGAAACCCAGGCAAGGGACCTTTGGTCCCGTTTTAAAGAAAGGGGATACAGCAATCGGGCTATAAAAAGAGCATACCTAGGAGCTAAGCATAGCAGTAGAAATACGTTGCTCTATGATAGCCGGATTGGTGGTAGTGAGTCTGAGGTGGTTAGGTTTGTGACCAACTATAACTCGAGGGCAGGCGCTATAAGAAATGCATTGGAACGAGCCTGGCCAATCCTTAGAACTGACGTAACGCTGGCAAAGATATTGCCTATTCGGCCGTCCATTACATTCAGGAGGTCGAAGAATATGCGCAACCATTTAGTGCGCAGCCACTATACTGAGAACGTACCTAGGACATTTTTGAACGACCCATATAATAAAGCTAGAGGTGGTTGTCGCACGTGTGGCGGCTGTGTGGCGTGTCGCAATATCTCGAGAGATGACACGTTCACTGACTCGTCAGGACTAAAGAGCTTCAAAATTACCAAATCTATCACATGCACATCCAGGAATGTGGTGTACTGTGCGGTCTGCCCTTGTCCCTTAATCTATGTAGGGCTGACGACTCGACAGCTAAAGATCAGGGTACGTGAACATGTGCTTGGGATTGAAGCGGCGGCTAATGAGATCGATCCAAGTACGTTGAAAATGATACCCAGGCATTTTAAGTCGCATCATGGCTGTGATAGTAAGGCCCTACGAGTCAAGGGGATTGATATGATTGAGCCGGGTATTAGGGGGGGAAACACCTCCCAACGTTTGGCACAGCTCAAGACGCGGTGGATGTGGACCTTAAACACGGTCCACCCCCATGGATTAAACGAAACTATTAGTTTCGCACCTTTTCTGTGATCTTTGGCCTAGGTGGGATTGTGGGTTTATTCCATCCAGTTGCTGATTATACTTGGTTTTAACTTTTTATCATTTTATTTATAGATTTGTCTACATCTGGTTATGTCGTATAGCTTTGCTATGGGGTTCGGGATCCTTGTTTCTCGTCGGATACCAGATGACTACATATGAAGACGGCGATTCGATGGATCTTGCTACTTCACATTATGCCACTATAGTGGTTTTTTGTGCCATGTCTGTTATATGTTTTGTTTATTTGTCATTCTGGCACCCATGTTTTGTGGGGTTTTGTTTTGTGTTATTTTTTTCTTTATAGGTGGGCATGCTTTGTGGGGCCTTAATACTACTAGGCCTTAGGGGTTTTAGCATTATTTAGGGGCATATGGCTGACCTTGTATGTATGGGCATGGTAGCTTGTACCCCATTATTTCTCCTGTATTGTATATTATGACATCTTTTCATGATGCCCTTAGCACGCTATCTCTTTTTCTTCTTTCATTTCTTTTCTTTCTTATTTCTTTTTCCCTTCCCCTTTTTCATGCTTGGTTTCATACTTACCTATTGGTTCCATGGGTGCCGTTAGTATCTGTATTTAAGTCCCTGTTTGCGTTTTGCTGATTGCCTTGTCGTTGCCCGCACGCATGCGCGCTCTGCCCTGGCTACCCTGGGAGACCCGCGGCGTCATTATGCAGTGATGGTTGCCATGGTCTTGGCGGCGCTCCTGCATGACGCCGCCGCCGCCCAGCGTCGCCGGTGTCATGGCGACGCCTGCGTCACTTCCGGGTATCGTCCCGGCAATCAGATACACGCTGATATTTAAACCCCGGTCCTGGAGTTAGCCGACACGCCCCCTGACGAAGGAGCTCCAGCTCCGAAACGCGCGTCGGGCGCACGTGTAGGACTGGACCTGGCTATCTCTTACTCCCCCCTGTGCCAGGTAACTCTTAGACGCATTTGCGGCGGCTAGCCCTGGTATTTACCGGGCAGTCTTATTGGGGGATTTACGGTCGCATATGACCAAGAGGGAGGGACAGATATATGTGAGAGCCCTTATGTACATTTAGAGTGAGGCTGTTGGCCACATACTGCTGTACTACCATCGATGTTGCTGTATGATTTTACGCTAGTACCCCACTGTGGCATATATATTTTTTTGTGAATATGGACTTTGACATCTTATTATGTATGTAGCGATCTGATATATCAGTGTATGTAAGCATATGTCACATTTTTATTTATGTCCTTTGTGGTAGCCTGAGGTTTTCCGGTCCGCACGTCATTTTTGTGTGGTGGTGACAGGTTGGGGCTATCACAGCCATTGTTTCACCTTGTCCTAAGTCTACTATGGCTTTTTTATGATTGTAATATATATTTTTTGTGAATAAAGTTTTCTATACGTATATTACCCATATTGGTCGTTTTTCTGTGGTTTCCACACTCCCCCTCCATTATTAATCCAATAGTACGAAAAGGTTAATAAAACATACACACAAGTAAAAAAAAAAACAAACAACAATATTCCATACCTTCCGTCGTTACAGTCTTGTCCCACACTGTAAATCCATCTGAAGGGGTTAAATCATTTTACACCCAGGAGCTCTGCTAATGCAGCTGTGCTCCTGACTGTAAAACTTGGTGAATGAATGGAATGCAGGGGAATGTGCTATAGTTACCTCGAGTCGCGGTGATACACCCTCTGCTCGATGAACTCATATGAACTCGAGCGTGGGAAAATATTCTGAAAAGTTCCCAGGCTCAGGTTCATATGAGTTCATCCAGCAGAGGGCGCCTCCCTTGAGGAAGGTTTATCTGAAATGCGCGTCGGGAGGGCTGGGGACTCCGGGGCTCATCGTTCAGCGCTCATCTCTACACGGTATGTCATCTAGTCTCATGTTCTGGATACCTTGCTGCTGTTATTTTTCCTTTTGGTCTCCCACTGTTGGGTGATATTATTTATTATATATATATATATATATATGTGCTGGGCAGTCTGGACTGAGCATTATAATATGTCCTGTTGTCCTGTTATTAATTGCTGGACCATGGGTGCCGCTCTGCTCCCCTACCATGCAATCATGGTTGTGCAGCCGATTTTAACCTTTTACCGTCACTTTTGATCTGTCTGTATTTATACCCTAATAAAGTTTATATTTGCATTATCTTTTTGGACTGGTACACCATTCTTTCTGTGGTATTGTAGTAGTCTTGATGTGTTCTGCACATCCTCTTTATTTGGCTTCTACCTACTATGGTATTATGTTCCGGTTTCACTTTTTTAGAAGCCATGTATGTTTTTTATGTTACTATCTATATGTTCATATGTGGTAGAAAAATATTCTGTAAACCTCTGGAACACGTATTACAGAATGAATACACTTTTAATATGTTTCATTTAAAGAGATTAGTAGCTGTGCCACATGTAGAGCAATTGCATTTTAAATACATTTGAGATATTTTAAAATGTAAAGTACAATTGAGGTGCTTGGCTGTTAAAGAGAAGGGATAACATATCTACTCCAGGATAAATTACGGTACTCTTTAACCATGGAAATGTACAAGTACTTCTCACAAAACTAGAATATCATCAAAAAGTTAATTTATTTGAGTTCTTCAATACAAAAAGTGAAACTCATATTATATACAGTCATTACAAATCGATAGACCTATTTCAAGTGGTTATTTATGTTAATGTTGATGATTATGGGTTACAGTCAATGAAAAACCCAAAAGTCATATCTCAGTAAATTAGAATACTTTATAACATCAGCTTGAAAAATGATTTTAAAATCCGAAATGTTGACCTACTGAAATGTATGTTCAGTAAATGCACTCAATACAGTACTTGGTCAGGGCTCCATTTGCATCAATTACTGCATCAATGCGGAGTGGCATGGAGGCGATCAGCCTGAGGCACTGCTGAGGTGTCATGGAAGCCCAGGTTGCAGAATTCAGCTCGTCTACATTGATGGGTGTGGTGTCTCTCATCTTCCTCTTGACAATACCCCATAGATTTCCATAGTTTTCTGGCCAATCAAGCACAGTGATACTGTTGATTTTAAACCAGGTATTGGTACTTTTGGCAGTGTAGACAGGTGCCAAGTCCTGCTGGAGAATGAAATTTCCATCTCCAAAATGTATGTTGGCAGAGGGAAGCTTGAAGTGCTCTAAAATTTCCTGGCAGACGGCTGCGCTGACTTTGGTCTTGAGAAAACACAGTGGACCTTCACCAGCAGATGACATGGCTCCCCAAACCATCACTGATTGAGGAAACTTCACATTAGACGTCAAGCAGCTTGGATTGTGTGCCTCTCCACTCCAGACTCTGGGACCTTGATTTCCATATGAAATGCAAAATTTACTTTAATCTGAAAACAACACCTTGGACCACTGAGCAACAGTCCAGTTCTTTTTTTCCTTGGCCCAGGTAAGACGCTTCTGGCATCGTCTATTGGTCATGAGTGACTTGACACAAGGAATGCGACACTTGTCTGTGTGTGTTGGCTCTTGAAGCAATGACTCCAGCAGTAGTCCACTCCTTGTAAATGTCCCCCATATTTTTGAGTGGCATTTTCTTAACAATCCTTTCAAGGCTGCAGTTATCCTGGTTGCTTGTGCACCTTTTTCTACCACACTTTTTCCTTCCACTCAACTTTCCATTAATATGCTTGGATACAGCACTCTGAACAGCCTGCTTCTTTAGCAATGACCTTCTGTGTCTTACCCTCCTTGTGGAGTGTGTCAGTGACTGCCTTCTGTGAAGTCAGCAGTCTTTCCCATGATTGTGGAGCCTACTGAAACAGACTAACAGACCTTTTTAAATACTTAGGAAGCCTTTGCATGTGTTTTTTATTAATTATTCTAATTTACTGCTATAATGCCTTTGGGTTTTCATTGGCTGTAAGCCATAATCATCAACATTAACAGAAATAAACACTTGAAATAGATCACTCTGTTTGCAATCACTCTATATAATACACGAGTTTCACTTTTTGTATTGAAGAATGGAAATAAATTAACTTTTTGATGATATTCTAATTTAGTGAGAAGCACTTGTAGATATTTTATGATTTATTATGCCAATCAGCTCTGTGCTACATTAATTGATAGCAACACCCGGAAATATACAACTTTGTAATATACTGTACTGTGTACTGTATCTAATCAGAGACATCTGCTTCTTTCTCATCCTGTATTTTTCTTTCATTCTCAAAATTATCAGTCCACAAGTAAAATACGTATTTTTATATTACTAAAGGAGATGGTAGTTACTATAGATGAGATTCTATGTCTGGGGGGGTCCAACCTGCGGCCCGTGGGCCACATGTGGCTCAGGTTGGCTATGAATGTGACCCAACACAAAATCATAAATTTACTTATTATCGTAATAAAAAATATTTTGTCGCAATGTCATATAGAATAAACATACGTATCCACTTGCTATTTGTAAGTATGTGGCGGTGTGCACCTTCCAGTGTGCTGTATTCCAAGTGCAGATAGTAAAATTGACGCCATCTGACATTACATGTTATCATCGTGACTTCGCGAGGCATCCAGTAGCAACATTAGGAGTTTTATGAGATTGACGAGTCAGGTAAGCATTCTTATTTTATTAGTTAGGATACTTCCATACCTCAGTATTAGCAACTGAGAGGGGTATGCACTAGTGTCTTACTAATACCACAATTTGAAATAAAGTTTTTTTTTTAAAGCTATGCTACCCAGGGACTCTGTACAAGCATGCATAAGCTGCTTTACTTATAAAGTTGAGCATGATGTGGCAGCCTGTGTAGCCCAGCTTCCTGCATGACTAGTACTCCTCTTAGTTTGCTGGCCAGAATTTAATTTAAAGATGTCGGGAGACTCGTGATGGATCAGCGAGAGCAGGTTTAAAATGATGAGAGTAGTACTCTCATTAACCGACTTCTTCTGCATGACAGCGTGGGAACCGCAGTGCTCTGTTCAGCGGTAATGATCTTACCACACATCAGAGCCGGTGGTTCCCAAACTGTCACACAGATGACAGCATGGGAAACAATGGATATTAGGGCCCCCAATTCGAATTGGGGTGGGTTCAGGTTCGAGTACCGTTCTGGTACCTGAGCTAAACTTTTTAAAATGTTTGGCCATACCCGAACATCGACGGGTTCACCCATCACTAATAAAGACCATATCTGGTTTGAAAATCTTTAAAGAGAACCTGTGACCAAGGGGAAGATAAGCAGATTGATATAAAATTTGGTGAGAAAACATTCAGTATAATCTGTGTCTTCATGGTTTAAATCTCTGCTCTTTCTGGGATTTTGGTCTAGTGGAAGGTATTATTCATGACTGACAACCATCTCTGCATGCACACTTATACAAAGAAAGCTGTCAATCACTGATAGGACCACCCACTGAACCCAAAATATAAAAATGAGCAGAGGTTTAAATGATGAAAGCACAGGTTATACTGAATCTTTTCTCACAAAATTCTGTATCAATCTGCTCATTCTGAGTTCAAAGAGTTGACTGACATTCAGGAATTACTTCAAATAGTCAGATCAGAGAGCAGCAACAAAGAACATCCCTCACTCTGGAGGGGCTAGTCTGTCCATATTTTGATTTCAGCAGGTGCAATGTAATGTTTCTGTTTTGGGGAGGCATTGCAGAGTAATTCTAATTGCCAGCTAGCCAAGCAGTGCAGTACTTCAATGTGTGCGATGGACCATTGTCCTACATAAAAATCATGGTATTCTTGAAAGAGGCACACTATTTCCTGTACCACTGTTTGAAGAAAGTGTCCTCTAAAAACTTTCAGGAAGTTTGATAGTTGATTCAATAGTCCATCGTCAACACGAAAAGGTGCACCTACTGTAGCTCATCTTTAATAATATCAGCCCATAACAGTACCCCTCTTCCATCTTGCTGACGTCTCAATCAAAGTGGAGGTCTGTGCCTATTACTGATCCAGCATATAACTAACTGTCATCAAATCTGAAATCCAAAGGTGGATCAGCACTCAGTAACTAAGGGTGGCTCCCATGGAAAAATGCAAAAAGTTACCATGGTGTCCCTGCACTCATGTCCTGATGAAATAAGGCTTTTAATTCAATCAACCCAATAGGACACATTCAAGCCCATCTCAGAAGTTTGTCTTCTTTTTTCAACACGTTGTTTTGCGACCCTGTTGACCGTTTGCAAAATAATTTTTGATGGTTCTGTGATCATGCCCCAATGTCTTAGCAATTTCAAGAGTGCTGCTTTCCTCTAAGGCTTGTAGCAATTTTTGACTTTTCAGAGTCGGTTAAATCTCTTGGCTCATTTTGCCTGAGGAAAACAAGCTACCTATTAATTCTGTACACTTTCATAAAAAGTGGCAATATCTATTGGCCGCAACCTCCCCCGTTACATACTGTAAGTATACATCACCTGAAATCTCTCATCCAATAAGCATTCATGTTTATACAGTATGGAGTTAGAAAATATGCATAAAATGTTGATATGGTCAAAATACTGTCTTTCGTGATAACATAGTGTATCAAATATGATATTATAGAAATTGTATGTACTTAACTGATTGCAACAATTGTTCTTTTGAAAAAATGGATGGCTCCAGTTGAACCTTCAAAAAAAAAAAACGTGGATAGGTATACAAATTATTTTTTTATTAAAACAAATAGTATATTGATAATATATTGATGTCGTACTGAATATATAAAGTGCCACTGAATTTGGCAGAAATGGATTATAATCTTTAATGTAATATGAGTTGTATTTGTTTCCATTTTATTTATTTTTTTGTCTCCCTGTCTCTCTTCTCTTTCGAGTTTAGAGAGGAGAATGCTACAGTAGGTGGGAGAAAAAAAGAAGAAAATAATAATATTTTTTATTTCCTTAGCACCAACATGTTCCGAAGCACTTTACATTTCAGAGGGGACTTGTACAGACAATATCAGACAAAAGAGTGAGGGCTTTACTCACAAGCTAACACTCTACGAGGACATAGAGGAGACACAAATGGTAAATGGCAAAAATTGTTTAGAATGTATGGTTTGAGCCATCAATATAATGAATATAATAAATAGGGTTTTTAAATAACGTTACATGAAGCGGTCACCAGCTATTATCTCTGCAACTAAAGATAAAGAGTGCTATTGAGAGCATGGAAGGTGTGTAAGCAGAGCATACAATGGATCATATTTTGAGGAAAATTTTGAATGTCAAAACAGGGAAAGTTAAATAAGTGTGTTGAGGTTATTGGCCAGACTAAAGAAATGGGTTTTAGGGCACATTATTGAGGATGTTAGTCTTAGGTCATTAGCAGAACGCAGGGCATGGGTATGGTGATAGACATAGATGAGGTAGGAAATGTAGGGTGGTGCAGAACTATGGAGAGCTTTTTGGGTGAGAGTGATAACTGTAACGGGGTTACCGCGACAGTGTGGAGACCGCAGCGTATGATTGCTCCAACTCCAGCGCTGAGAAGAAGCTCTTCTCCTTCATTTTAATGGTGCTTATTTCCTTCTGGCAGAACAGGGGTTAATCGGTTATGTTGGAAATCTCTGAGCTTAACTCAGTGTGCCAGTCCTTTCCCCTTTATAATCTGGGCTCTGATGCAAATCCTTGTCCTTTAGGAGGGAGAGGTGTTCATATGAGAAGGAGTGTTGAAGGAGTTATCTGTGACTGTTCCTTGGTTAGTAAATGTGGTAATTCCCTTTCCTTCTCTATTTTTGGTTTATTCCCCTGCCTCCACTCCCCGGTGCATTCCTCTGTTATATGTCAGTGAATATTTTGTATGTCTGGAGTTTTCTGTTAACCCTTGTTTGTGCTGCCTTGTTTGTTGGGTTGGTGTACTACAGTGCACAGTAGCGCCCCTTTTCCCTGGATGGGATAAGAGAACAAAGAACTGACTCAGGAGATAAGGCAAGGGTGGAGGCCCCAGCATCTTCACTTTCAGAAGTATCCCAAGGAATAGGACAAGCTAGGGCGCCCCCTAGTGTTAGGTACAGGGAAGAAGCCCCGGGTCCCGGGTCATCTGACAGCTGTGTTGTGACAATAACTTTATATTTTTCTGTAATAGATGGGAAACCATTGCAATAACTGTCACAGGGTGGAGTCATTGGTGCAACGGTTGGACAGGAATATGATCCTGTCTGCTGCATTCAAGATGGATTAGGCTGTTTTCACACATCAGGTTTTTGCCGTCAGGCACAATCCGTCGAATGTTGAAAAAACTGAATCCATCGCAGATTGTGAAAAACTGATGTGACGGATCCGCTTTTTCGATGGATCCAACCAGTTAATTGTATCTTAAAAAAATCTGAGCATGTGCAGTTAACCCCTTAAGCCCTGAGGGTGGTTTGCACGTTAATGACCGGGCCAATTTATACAATTCTGACCACTGTCCGTTTATGAGATTATAACTCTGGAACGCTTCAACGGATCTTGGCGATTCTGACATTGTTTTCTCATGACGTATTGTACTTCATGTTAGTGGTAAAATTTATTCGATATAACTTGCGTTTATTTGAGAAAAAAACGGAAATTTGGCGAAAATTTTGAAAATTTCACAATTTTCCAAATTTGAATTCTTATACCCTTAAATCACAGAGATATGTCATGCAAAATACTTAATAAGTAACATTTCCCACATGTCTACTTTACATAAGCACAATTTTGGAACCAAAAGTTTTTTTTGTTAGGGAGTTATAAGGGTTAAAATTTGACCAGCAATTTCTCATTTTTACAACACCATTTTTTTTTAGGGGCCACATCTCATTTGAAGTCATTTTGAGGGGTCTATATGATAGAAAATACCCAAGTGTGACACCATTCTAAAAACTGCACCCCTCAAGGTGCTCAAAACCACATTCAATAAGTTTATTAACCCTTCAGGTGTTTTACAGGAATTTTTGGAATGTTTAAATAATAATGAACATTTAACTTTTTTTCACACAAAATTTATTTCAGCTCCAATTTGTTTTATTTTACCAAGGGTAACAGGAGAAAATGGACACCGAAAGTTGTTGTACAATTTATCCTGAGTACGCTGATACCCCATATGTGGGTGTAAACCATTGTTTGGGTGTGTGGGAGAGCTCGGAAGGGAAGGAGTGCCATTTGACTTTTCAATGCAAAATTGACTGGAATTGAGATGGGACGCCATGTTGCGTTTGGAGAGCCCCTGATGTGCCTAAACATTGAAACCCCCCACAAGTGACACCATTTTGGAAAGTAGACCACTTGAGGAACTTATCTAGATGTGTGGTGAGCACTTTGACCCAACAAGTGCTTCATAGAAGTTTATAATGCAGAGCCTTAAAAATAAAAAATCATATTTTTTCACAAAAATGATCTTTTTGCCCCCAATTTTTTATTTTTCCAAGGGTAAGAGAAGAAATTAGACCACACAAGTTGTTGTGCAATTTGTCCTGAGTACGCTGATACCCCATATGTTGGTGTAAACCATTGTTTGGGCGCATGGCAGAGCTCGGAAGGGAAGGAGCGCCATTTGACTTTTCAATACAAAATTGACTGGAATTGAGATGGGACGCCATGTTGCGTTTGGAGAGCCCCTGATGTGCCTAAACATTGAAACCACCCACAAGTGACACCATTTTGGAAAGTAGACCCCCTAAGGAACTTATCTAGATGTGTTTTGAGAGCTTTGAGCCCCCAAGTGTTTCACTACAGTTTATAACGCAGAGCCGTGAAAATAAAAATTCTTTTTTTTTTCACAAAAATGATATTTTAGCCCCCAGTTTTGTATTTTCACAAGGGTAACAGGATAAATTGGACCCCAAAAGTTGTTGTCCAATTTGTCCTGAGTACGCTGATACCCCATATGTGGGGGGAAGCACTGTTTGGGCGCATGGCAGAGCTCGGAAGGGAAGGAGCGCCATTTGGAATACAGACTTAGATGGATTGGTCTGCAGGCGTCACGTTGCATTTGCAGAGCCCCTGATGTACCCAAACAGTAGAAACCCCCCACAAGTGACCCCATATTGGAAACTAGACCTCCCAAGGAACTTATCTAGATGTGTTGTGAGAACTTTGAACCCCCAAGTGCTTCACTGCAGTTTACAACGCAGAGCCGCGAAAATAAAAAAATCTTATTTTTCCCACAAAAATGATTTTTAGCCCCCCACATTTTTATTTTCCCAAGGATAACAAGAGAACTTGAACCCGAAAAGTTGTTTTCCAATTTGTCCTGAGTACGCTGATACCCCATATGTTGGGGTAAACCCCTGTTTGGGCGCACCGGAGAGCTCGGAAGGGAAGGAGCACTGTTTTACTTTTTCAACGCAAAATTGGCTGGAATTGAGATCGGACGCCATGTCGCATTTGGAGAGCCCCTGATGTGCCTGAACAGTGGAAACTCCCCAATTCTACCGGAAAACCTAAACCAACAACACCCCTAACCATAATCCCAACGGTAACCCTAACCACACCCCTAACCCTGACACACCCCTAACTCTAATCCCATCTCTAATCCCAACCGTAAATATAATCCAAACCCTAACCCTAACTTTAGCCACAACCCTAACCCTAACTTTAGCCCCAACCCAAACCCTAACTTTAGCCCCAACCCTAACCCTAACTTTAGCCCCGAACCCTAACCCCAACCCTAACCCTAGCCCTAACCCTAGCCCCAACCCTAAACCTAGCCCTAACCCCAGCCCCAACCCTAGCCCCAACCCTAGCCCTAACCCTAGCCCTAACCCTAGCCCTAACCCTAACCATAGCCCTGATGGGAAAATGGAAATAAATACATTTTTTTAAATTTTATTATTTTTCCTCAACTAAGGGGGTGATGAAGGGGGGTTTGATTTACTTTTTTATATCGGATTTTTATTATTGGCAGCTGTCACACACTAAAAGACGCTTTTTTATAGCAAAAAAGTTTTTGCGTCTCCACATTTTGAGACCTATAATTTTTCCATATTTGAGTCCACAGAGTCATCTGAGGTCTTATTTTTTGCGGGACGAGTTGACGTTTTTATTGGTAACATATTTGGACACGTGACAGTTTTTGATCACTTTTTATTCCGATTTTTGTGGGGCGGAATGACCAAAAACCAGCTATTCATGAATTTCTTTTGGGGGAGGCGTTTATACCGTTCCGCGTTTGGTAAAATTGATAAAGCAGTTTTATTTGTCGGGTCAGTACGATTACAGTGATATCTCATTTATATCATTTTTTTAATGTTTTGGCGCTTTTATACGATAAAAGCTATTTTATAGAAAAAATAATTATTTTGGCATCGCTTTATTCTCAGGACTATAACTTTTTTATTTTTTTGCTTATTATGCTTTGTGGTGGCTCGTTTTTTGCAGGAGAAGATGATGTTTTCAGCGATACCATGGTTATTTACATCCGTCTTTTTGATCGCGTGTTATTCCACTTTTTGTTCGGCGGGATGATAATAAAGCGTTGTTTTTTGGCTCGTTTTTTTTTTTTTTTTTCTTACGGTGTTCACTGAAGGGGTTAACTAGTAGGACAGTTTTATAGTATGGGTCGTTACGGACGCGGCGATACTAAATATGTGTACTTTTATTGTTTTTCTGTTTTTTTTAGATAAAGAAATGTATTTATGGGATTAATTTTTTTTTTTTTTATTTAGTAATTATTTTTTTTTTATTTTTTTTTTTACACATGTGGAAATTTTTTTAAAAACTTTTTTACTTTGTCCCAGGGGGGGACATCACAGATCGCCGATCTCACAGTTTGCACAGCACTCTGTGAGATCGGCGATCTCACTCATCGCTGCAGGCTTACAGAGCTGCAGCTGCAGTCTGCTCCTGACCCGGAAGTACTCCCTGCAGGACCCGGATGCAGCCCTGCGGCCATTTTGGATCCGGGGACTGCAGGGAGAAGACCTCGGTACAAGGTGAGCACATCACCTTGTACCGATTGTCTCAGGGAAGCCCGCAGGGAGCCCCCTCCCTGCGGGAACCTTCCCTGTACCGCCGGCACATCGCGATCATGTTCACGGTGTGCCGGGGGTTAATGTGCCGGGAGCGGTCCGTGACCGCTCCTGGCACATAGTGCCGGATGTCAGCTGCGATAGTCAGCTGACACCCGGCCGCGATCGGCCGCACTCCCCCCGTGAGAGTGGCCGATCGCCTATGACGTACTATCCCGTCGGTGGGAATTAAGGCCCACCCCACCTCGACGGGATAGTACGTCATATGGGATTAAGGGGTTAAAGAAAATAATAATAATAATAACAATAATAATTTTTATTTATATAGCGCCAAAATATTCCGCAGCGCTTAACTAAAATCCGGTGCTGGAATCCGTCATTTGACGGATCCGGCGCCTTCCGGCGCCCATAGGCTTCCATTCTAGCAAAAGAACGGAAGTGCAGGATCCGTTATATGACAGATTCCAGCGGCGTATTTTGGCGCTGTCCGGTTTTTCGCCACAGACAAAAAACTTAACTTTGTCCATTTTTTTCCAGGCGCAGGACGAACACTTTTCACCGGATCCAGCGAAAGACGGATGAAACGTGAGGCAATCCGGCGCTAATACAAGTCTATGGGAAAAATCAATCCGATGGCAGCTTTCGCCGGATCCGTTTTTTTCAAAAATCGCCGGATTGAGCCAGACAGCAAAAACCTGATGTGTGAAAGGGGCCTTAGAGAGGAGAGAGTTTAGAAAGTGGGAGACCAATAAGTAGGAAGTTGCAGTAGGTCAGGCAAAAATGAGTAAGAGTTTTTGCAGGGTCTAGATATGTTTTTGAGGTGAAGGTGGCATGAGCAAGCGAGTAATCGGATGTAGGGAGTGAAGGAAAGATCTGAGTCAAATATAATCCCAGGACAGTGGACATGCTGATTGGGAGTGATGGTAGAATCACACAAGGAAATTACAATATTGGGTTTAGGAAGGTTAATGGAGGGAGGAAACACAAGGATTATGGCTTTTGACATATTTACCATATATACTCGAGTATAAGCCGACCCGAATATAAGGCGACCCCCCTAATTTTGCCACAAAAAACTGGGAAAACTTATTGACTCGAGTATAAGCCTAGGGTGGAAAATGCAGCAGCCGTAGCGTAAATGTTAAAAATAAAAATAGATACCAATAAAAGTAAAATTAATTGAGACATCAGTAGGTTAAGTGTTTTTGAATATCCATATTGAATCAGGAGCCCCATATAATGTACCATACAGTTCATGATGGGCCCCATAAGATGCTCTATATAAAAATGTGCCACATATAATGCTCTATACAGTTCATTATTGCCCCATAGATGCTCCATATAAAGCTGTGCCCCATATACAATGCTCTGCACCGTTCATTATTGCCCCATAGCTGTGCCATATAGTGCTCTGCACCGTTCATTATTGCCCCATAGCTGTGCCGTATAGTGCTCTACACCGTTCATTATTGCCCCATAGCCGTGCCATATAGTGCTCTGCACCGTTCATTATTGCCCCATAGCTGTGCCATATAGTGCTCTGCACCGTTCATTCTTGACCCATAGCTGTGCCATATAGTGCTCTGCACCGTTCATTTTTGTCCCATAGCTGTGCCATATAGTGCTCTACACCGTTCATTATTGCCCCATAGCTGTGCTATATAGATATAGTGCTCTGCACCGTTCATTTTTGCCCCATAGATGCTCCGTATAAAGCTGTGCCATTGCTGCTGCGGCAATAAAAAAAAAATGCCATACTCACCTTTCTTGCTTGCAGCTCCCGCCATCTCGTCCCGGCATCTCTCCGCACTGACTGATCAGGCAGAGGGCGGCGCGCACACTATATGCGTCATCGCACCCTCTGACCTGCAGTCAGTGCGGAGAGACGCCGGGAAGATGGAGCGGCGCCGGGAAGATGGAGCGACGCCCGGCGTGTGGAACGGGGATAGGTAAATATGACATACTTACCTGCTCCCGGCATCCTGCTCCTTCCCCCGGACAGCTGGTCTTCGATGCCGCAGCCTCTTCCTCTATCAGCGGTCACCATTACCTCTGATTAGAGAAATGAATATGCGGCTCCACCCCAATGGGAGTGGAGTCCATATTAATTTTTCTAATGAGCGGTCCCACGTGACCGCTGAACTGGGGAAGAACTGCAGCACCCGAAGACCGTGGGACGGCAGGGGGAGCGCCAGGATCGCCGGGACTAGGTAAGTATGCATCAGCGCCCTCTCCCCCTCAGCCGCCGACCCTGCCACCCACCGTGACTCGAGTATAAGCCGAGAGGGGCACTTTCAGCCCAAAAATTTGGGCTGAAAATCTCGGCTTATACTCGAGTATATATGGTAGTTTTAAATAGAGGAAGGACATAATGTTAGAGACTGCAAAAGACAATCACTGGTATTTTGTAGTAATGCAGGGGTGATGTCAGAAGACAATGTGTTTAATTGGGTGTCATTAGCATAGAGATTGTACTGAAAACCAGATCTACTGATGGTTTGTCCAATAGTGGTGGTGTATAAAGAGAAGAGGAAGGGCTGAATCCTGAGGAACCCAAAAATAATAGTTAATAATGTATTTAAAGTCTTTTTTATTTCATGTTTGTAAATTGAAAACTAAGAAAAAAATGACACTGTTTATAAATCACCCATATGGTGCTGATTTAAATTGTTCTTTATGAATATAGTCAAGCCATTTTTGGCAGCATTTGGTCCTGTGCAAATGGAACATGTTCTGCAGGAACAATGATACAGTATTCTATGTGCACACAACGATCATATTAGTGTTTTGTGTCCATGGAAATGCAGTTGGCTTGTCTTACATTTAGCCAATTCGATTGGAAGTTGTTTAATGGCAGAGGTTGGTCTGTATAAATGAAGCTTTTAGGCCACCATACACATTAGACTAATGTCAGCCAAACCTGAGCAGACAGGTTGGGCCAACTGTTTACTATGTATGGGGGTTCCCAACTCTTCCCTGACAGATGATGTTCAGAAAAATGAAAAATAGATATTGGCATGCACACTGAGGTAGTTCACTAACGGAGGTGCCAATTGAGGGGATTGGTGAGATCCCTCATAGACTATGTAGAATAAATATCAATTGCACACTCCTTATGAATGCAAACAAAATTTATTTTATTACAGTTCAAGACATAAGAGCAGTCTTTGAGTATCAACGCATTTCGGCCAAACAGGCCTTTTTCACGACAGTTGCATTCAGTAGGTATTCTCTTCTAGACAGGGATTTTCTCTTTCCTGGTGGTGCAATTTAAGTCTGTATTTCACATGTCCAGGGCCGAATGCACAGTCTGAATGCAACTGTTGTGAAAAAGGCCTGTTTGGCTGAAACGCGTTGACACTCAAAGGTTGCTCTTATGTCTTGAATTGTAATAAAAGAAATCTTGTTTGCATTCAAAACGAGTGTGCAATTGATATTTATTCTATATAGATGATGTTTGGAGACAGAAGGATCCGGCATGTATAATTTAGGATTGTTGATCTGTTTGTTCTCTTAAGAGATACTCTGCTGCCAGAGGTGTCTGATTGCGGCTCTATCATAGGGCACACAGGAACAATCAGCCCATTCAGCGCTCCTATGTAAGGAGAGCTGGGAAAGATCAATGTCAGCCGAACAGTTGACTAAACAATTGGCAACAGCTATCTAAAGGGTTTGGGGAGTTAAGAGTCACCTTCATTAGAATACAGCATGGACTTTCAATCCACACCCCAATATGGACATTAGCAGTTACAGTAGTACAGATTATGATGTACTCATTTTGTAAAAGATATAAATGTATAAGATAGGAAATCCATTCAACAGAAATACTAAAGACATTTTCTGCATGAGGCTTCCAGAATAGGTTTCGTCAGCTCTCTATACCTTATAGTAAATATAATGGTCGACCTGCTATGACTTGACACGTCACTTCAGTGTAACCGTCAGTTATTGTATTATTACCCTGTCTGCTCATTTGTCCTCATTTGCCCTTGACATGTTCTGTCTATTGTCACCATCCTACATCTGTTTTGATTCTTCGAGGAGCAGCTAGAGCATTAAGTCAAGTGTAATTAGCTTCCCTATTAATTAAATGTATTATATGCATTGTACAAGCGAAGCCAAAAAATGCTGAATATTTCCCACAGTATTATTCACAGACAACCTATAGCCAACTACGTCTGACTGAAGACAAAATTTGTGAATTGTCTTGATAATGAACATATTGCAGCCAAGGCAACATAGGAAAAGAATGTACAGTGCCTTGCGAAAGCATTCGGCTCCCTGGAAATTTTCAACCTTTTCCCACATATCATGCTTCAATCATAAAGATACCAAATGCAAATTTTGGTGAAGAATCAAGAACAAGTGGAACACACTTGTGAAGTTGAGCGAAATTTATTGGTTATTTTAAAGTTTTGTGGAAATTCAAAAACTGGAGTTGCAATTGACAAAATTTTCACATATGTCAATGCACTATAGTAAAATATGTAGTAAGTAATGTGTAAAATTTCCTGGTTTTAAATTTATATAATTAATTAAATCTGCTATGTTACAGGTTGGTACAGGGAAGAAAAGAGAGCCATGAAGTTTGCTATCCTGCGAATTTGGTGGCAACCGAACGACCATTCAAGCAACTGCTACTTCTGCATGGTGGATCCTACCAAACGTCGCACAGACAAGAATGCACCTCAAATCATTTATCCAGATATTCCATCTTCCATTGCCCCAGTGCCACACTGCCCCGAGATGCCTGTTTCAGCTCCCCTGAAGAGGGATCAGCCATCTTAAGGAAAAAGCTGCAAGTCAGACAGTGAGGAAGATATTGGACAACAAGATTATGTTTTCACAGATGCGGTTGAGGAGAGAAGGCCATACTTTCCTAACCAGAAAGACGTCAACGATCTGATCAGAGACCTTTGTCTTACCAAGTCCAATGCTGAGCTTCTGACATCAGTGGCTCACGCAGTGGAACTTGTTGGATGAAAGCGTGCAAGTCACAGATCCGAGAAAGCATCACCAAACATTTTCCACCTTTTTCAGTTGGGAAGATCGGTTGTGCTTCTGCAACAATGTGGTCTTTTTGAGGCTATAAGTATCATCTGTAACCTGAGTGAATGGCACCTATTCATAGACAGTTCATGCCGGAGCCTCAAAGTCATTATGCTTTGCAATGGAAACAACTACCCTTCTCTCTCTATGGCTCACTCTGAGTATCTCAAAGAGGACTACACCATTGTCAAGATGTTGCTGAGTGCCTTGAAGTTTGACAACTATGGATGGGAGGTCATTGGAGACTTCAAAATGGTGTCATTCCTGATGGGTCTTCAAGGCGGTTTCACAAAATTTCTGAAGCACAGTGTCTGCAAATTGAGATTCTGGTTTGGCAATTATCCTAAGTCATGTGACAAGGCTCGTTAAAGGGTCAACATTGACTTGTAGGACTGCTACCTTCCAGTAGGTGGCACTAGAGTTCTAGCTCTCTTCCTCTCTGAAGAGACATTTTGCATAATTAGAATATTACCCAGAGGAGCATTGCGGCTTTCAGTCTCCTCATCTATCAGGTACTGATGGAATTTGAGCCTCCCCTTGAAATGAATTAGGGACTCATCCATGCAGATGTCCTTTTGGGACATGTACACTTCAGCAAACTTTTTGTTGAAGTGTTCGATGACCGGCCAAACTTTGAACAGACGGTCAAAGTTGGGGTCATCTTATCGGTACAATGCAGGAATTTGTGGATGGCCTCAAAATGTGTCCGGGCCTTGACCATTCAGAACACTGGAGTGTTGTATAAAACATCAACACTCCAATATTGCCAAAGTTCTAGCTTCTTCAGGATGCCCATGTGAAGGACCAGGCCCCAAAACTGCATCATTTCAACTGCGTCTACAGTAGACCAGTTAGAAAATTATGGGGTTTTGTGCCAAAAGTTGATAAGCGTACAAATTAGTTTTGCCCACCATGACGTTAACAAAATCCTCAGAGAAAAAGACTTTGAAAAGTCTAGTTCTGTGAGGCCAGTGGTGTCAAATTTAATTCCTGATTGTACCACAATCAGGAGGGGTGAGATCCATATGGGGTCAGGAATCCTGGGATGTGTGCATGGCGGTTCAGCAGCACTCGAGGAGGAAGACGAGGAGGAAGAGGAAGAAGATGAGGACGAATCTGAAAAATATAGAAATGTGGGATCCCCTCCCTCGCTATCAGTGTCGGAGGCAAGGAAAGCATATGCCTCCTCCCCTGAATAACCTTGTTGGGATGAACGGGATGACATTTTTTTAATGTATGTGGTGATTGTGTCAGTACGTTATTTAGTTGTTTGTGTGTGTGAGATAGTGCTTGGTGTCAGCTTGTTTGCTTGAAAAGAAAAAGCTAAAAGAAAAAAGCAGAAACCAGGCAGAAAAAATAGTCAGTGAAAAGTAAATTGCAAAACAGCAGACACAAGCTCTGATGAGTGAACTGCGTCACTAATCATAGTTCGTCAGCTGCTGGATGTGCGCTCGGAGGTGGCGAAAAAGAAAAGTGTGTAAAACAGCAGGCACGAGCTCTAATGAGTGGACTGCATCACTAATCAAAGCTCAGCGGTTGCTGGACGTGTGCACGGGGTGGTGCAAAGTGGGGGTGAAAAAGAAAAGTGGTTAACGGCAGGCATGAGCTTGGTAGCTGTTGGATGTGCTCACAGAGGTGATGCAAAAGGGGGTGACAAAAAATGTGGAAAACAGCAGGCAAGAGCTCTGATGTTTGAACTGCATCACTGATCAAAGCTCGGCGGCGGCTGGATGTGTGCACAGAGGTGGAGCAAAGGGGTGTGAATAAGAAAAGTAGGAAACAGCGAGCATGAGTGCTGATCGGTCAACTGCGTCACCAATCAACCTTCGGCGGCTGCTGGATGTTCGCACGGATCTGGCGCAAAGGAGGGTGAATGGGGTAAAACTAGGGAAAAGGGGGGAGGAGGGGGATTAGAGGATGAGGAGATGTTGGGCAGGGATCAGGGATCAAAACACTTACAGTTGTCTCTTTTCTTTCTTTTGTCTTGTCTTCTTTCTTCTTTCTTCTCTGTTCTTTAGCAGTGAGGGATTGTGGTGTCACAGGCTTCTGTAGCACCATAAGGCCTAGCACAGCGCAGATCCTGTAGCGTAACCACTCTGCAGAAATCCTCAGCTACTGTGAGGACTTGCAGCATGGTCACAGACAGGTCACAGAGCGCTCACACCGTTGCTGGTTCCTGTCATTGATGTGATGGATGATAACATTTATCGCACCAATAAAAGCTGGCCTTGATGATGCTGACATTGCCAAGATACAGCCTAGGATCAGTGCTCTCACAGCTCTGATCCTAGGCAGGTCACAGCCAGGTCACAGCGTGGCCACACTGTGGCTGCACACAGTGGGTACAATCAGCGGGTCCAGGCTATGCCTGGCATTGGCAGGCACCAACTTTGGATCCGTGCTCTTATAGCTCCGATTCTAGGCAGGTCAGAGGTAGGTCACACCGTGACAACAGCCTAGGATCGGTGCTCTCACAGCTCCATTCCTAGGCAGGTCACAGCGCCAATCAGAGTGGGGTCAGCCTGGCAACGGTCACAGTGTCGCATAAAAAAAGACGTAATATTCCATCCATGGTCAAATAGGCCCAGGTCACATGGATGGAATATTACGTCCTATGTCAGAAAGGAGTTAACAAGAAGTTAATCACTGGTCTAATTATTAATTCAACAGGTATCCAGCAGACAGTTGACTATAAAAGGATGTTACTTAACAAATATATTCCCTTCTCATTTCATGTAGTCAGCAATGGCACCACATGGAAGAGAAATGTAACAAGACCTGAGATAGAAAATCATTTATTTAAACAAATAAGGTATAGGCTACAAGCTTTACTTATCAGTCACAATACTGTAACAAAAGTGATGGAACAAAATTAATAAAGATGGAACTACAACCATCTCACAACCATGCCGACCATAGAATTTAACACCTAAACAGGAGATGAGAAGGACTGAAGAAATTTTGACATGCAAGTTCATTGCAGTTAGCTAAAGAATGAGAAAGACAAACTGTGCTGTTTCCCGTGATCCAATACTACATACGTTGCTTAGGAATTACATGCTTGGATGTCGTCCAAGAAGGAGGCCTCTCCTAAAGCCCGTGCACAAGAAATCTCACCTACAATTGCCAGGGTCCATACTGAAAAATATTGGACTCTATCCTCTGGAGTGATGAGACCAAGATAAATGTTTTTGTAAGTTACTGATGGGTTTGAAACTGTATGACATTGCAAAGGCAAGGAGCTGAAAGAAAAATGCATGCCTACAGTGAAACTTGGTGTTGACAGTATCCTTATATGAGGCTGAAATAATTGTTGCTGGAATTGTTTTTTTTTTCATAATTTCACGTCACTTATTATTTTTTTTCCATTTTCTAGTGAAGGCAGTTACCAGATAACGAGCTAGATATGTTCTGCAACTTTGCTTGTAACCTGAATACGTATGTTGGAACAGAAAAAAATATGTAATCTTCACCTCATCACTGACAGCTCCGGCCACACTGCTGCTCGCTGCCCAACATTCGGCCCTCTTCTTTCCACCGTCACGCGTCCCATTTCCAGCCTGTTCACTATAGGCCAGGATTCACAGCTGCATTCAGGCCTTGGAGGTTACTTTGCGTGATAAGGTTGCAACGTCAACATCATGACCTTATGAAGTGCATTGACTCTCTTGACCTGGACACAGCCGGAAGCCTTGGAAATGCAGAGCGCAATGGTGGAAAGTAGAGGAGCAGACTGTTTTTTTTCTTCAACCACTACTCACATCGCTGTCCAGCTCTCTTCACTTAGTCCTTGGGCACTACGCATCTTCGGCCTCCTCACTATGGACCAGAATTTCCAGAGGCATCTTGGCAGGAGCTTACTGTGCATCTTAACCCCTTAACGACCAGAGGCATTTTTGGTTTTGAATTTTAATTTTTTGTTCTCCTTCCCAGAGCCAAAACTTTTTTATTTTTTGGTTAAAATGGCCATCTGAGGGCTTATTTTTTGTGGGACGCGTTATACTTTTGAACGACTCCATTGTTTTACCATGTCCCTTACTAGAAGACAAAAAGAAAATTCCAAGTGCAGTGAAATTGCAAAAAAAGTGCAATCCCACACTTGTTTTTTGTTTGGCTGTTTTTACTAGGTTCACTAAATGCTAAAACTGACCTGCCAGAATGATTCTCCAGGTCATTACGAGTTCATAGACACCAAACATGTCTAGATTCTTTTTTATCTAAGTGGTGAATAAAATTCCAAACTTTGTTAACAAAAAAAAAAAATTGTGCCATTTTCTGATACCCATAGCATCTCCATTTTTCGTCATCTAGGGTTGGGTGAGTGTTAGGTCTCGAGTTCCCGCTTCTGCACAGGGGGAATCTCGAGCCATCTCCGCTGCGGTCGCCCATTCTTTTCCAGCCGCAGTGTAGTCTGCTCAGCAGGGACGTCGGTCCCAACGTCTTGCTCAGCCTCACTCTGTACAGAGAGTTACTGCTGCTTCTTCAGCTTCTGCCATTAAAGCCAGTGCTGGTCAGCAGCGAGCGGACTTCTCTGGGACTAAGTCCTTGTCTGCACACACTGAGCATGCCCAGGGCAGGATCTCCCGTTGGAGATCGAGGGTCATGTGCTCAGGCTCTGCAGCACATTCCATTGGTCCTCTTGGCAGGTCTTGGAAGGGCAAAGTTTCGGTGGCCACTTCCTGTGCTGCAACTATATAAACTGCGCATGACCGCACGGCCATGCGCTAGTGTACATTTGCTTACGTGTGTTTGTTGTGAGTGCAAGTCGTCCTTGGATACCCCTTCCCTATTGAATGTCTGTTCGCGGAAGGTGTATGGTTGCTATCTAGCGCCAGACTTATCCTACAGCACTAATCACACGTTACAGCGTCCAGTTGCTGTGACCGCCAGTACGGCGCCGTGCACTTCCTCTGTGCTTTCCTTACCCAAGCCTGGGTGGTTAGTGGCGTTCGTCAGTGCGGCACCGCATGCACTCTTGTGCCCTAATATTGTTATTCAGCTTCCTTACACACCCAGTTGCGGTGTTGTGCCAGCAAGGGTCTAATCGGACTTCAATCCTAGTTAGGGTTGAGTTCGCTGACTACTTGCTCGCCCTCTATGTGCGGTACCGCGATCCTGTGATGCAACAGGATCGCTTCCTTCACGCTGGGTGAAGTTTAACCCACGTGTGTATACTTATGAGTACCGCCATATAGTCCGTCATTACTTGGCAGCAGGTTCCATCTCTGCACGGTGGACCCCGGGCTGCGAACGCACCATACACTATCTGTCTTATTATTTGGTGCGTTCCGCTAGCCCTAACATTACTAGCGCCAGGGTCTGGCTAGTAATGACGGACAAACAGCAATCCTTGCGGTATATCCAGCAGCTTTAGGGTAGGTTGGCGGCTCTTGAGAGCGCAACCTCAGCTGTGGATGTTACCGCAGTTGCTGTACAGGCTGCTAGCGTGGCTGCAGCAACCCTGTCCATTGCCACCCCTGCTCCGACATTTTCTCGCCTCCCGCTGCCAGAAAAATTTTCTGGTGATAGCAAATTTTGTAGGGGATTTGTGAGTTAGTGCTCTATTCACCTCGAGCTCCTGGCTGCACGTTTTCCCACAGAGCGGGCTAAGGTGGGATTTATAGTGTCTCTCTTGTCGGACAGGGCGTTGGAGTGGGCTACGCCGCTGTGGGAGCGTGGCGATCATGTGGTGCAGAGTGCTCCGCTGTTTCTGAGCACTCTGAAACAGGTCTTTTTAGGACCTCAAGTCACCCATGATACTGCGCTCCAACTGCTGGCATTAACTCAGGGTGAGTCCTTGGTCAGTCATTTTGCCGTCCAATTCCGCACTTTAGCTTCTGAGCTGGATTGGTCGGATAAAGCTCTTATCCCCATATTTTGGAGGGGCCTGGCTGACCACGTTAAGGATGCTCTGGCCACTAGGGAGATTCCTGCCACACTGGAGGAGTTAATAACTGTCTCCACTCGAATTGACCTCCGTTTTAACGAGCGGAGGTTAGAGCGAGCCCAGTGTAGGCAGAGGTTTCGGCTGGCTCCTACCTTCGCCAAACCTCTGGAATCTCCGGTCCTGGTTCCTGAGTCACATGAGGCCAGGGAAGTGTCACAAGCGGGATCTAAGTCCCGGACCGCTTGTGCACTCAAGGTCTGTCATGTTTGCCAGCAGTCAGGACATCTAGCCACCAGATGTTCTCAGCGGTCGAGGAAACGTCAGCATCTAGTGGTAGTAGGTGGAGGTACACTAGACACGGCGACGTTTGCCTCTAAATTGTCCTTTAAGGGGACAATGTTGTGATAGGCAATTCAGTATCACAATGGACATAGCGGTCAGAGCACATACAGTGATCTGACAATAACCCAAAATAATAGAACGAGCTCTGAGACGTGGGAACTCTGCAGACCGCAATCCCTAATCCTCTCCAAACAACACTAGAGGCAGCCGTGGATTGCGCCTAACTCTGCCTATGCAACTCGGCACAGCCTGAGAAACTAACTAGCCTGAAGATAGAAAATAAGCCTACCTTGCCTCAGAGAAATACCCCAAAGGAAAAGGCAGCCCCCCACATATAATGACTGTGAGTCAAGATGAAAAGACAAACGTAGGGATGAAATAGATTCAGCAAAGTGAGGCCCGACTTTCTTAACAGAGCGAGGATAGGAAAGATAACTTTGCGGTCTACACAAAACCCTAAAGAAAACCACGCAAAGGGGGCAAAAAGACCCTCCGTACCGAACTAACGGCACGGAGGTACACCCTTTGCGTCCCAGAGCTTCCAGCAAAACAATTAGACAAGCTGGACAGAAAAAATAGCAAACAAATAGCAAAGAAGAACTTAGCTATGCAGAGCAGCAGGCCACAGGAATGATCCAGGGAAAAACAAGTCCAACACTGGAACATTGACAGGAAGCATGGATCAAAGCATTAGGTGGAGTTAAGTAGAGAAGCACCTAACGACCTCACCAGATCACCTGAGGGAGGAAACTCAGAAGCCGCAGTACCACTTTCCTCCACAAACGGAAGCTCCCAGAGAGAATCAGCCGAAGTACCACTTGTGACCACAGGAGGGAGCTCTGCCACAGAATTCACAACAGTACCCCCCCCTTGAGGAGGGGTCACCGAACCCTCACCAGAGCCCCCAGGCCGACCAGGATGAGCCACATGAAAGGCACGAACAAGATCGGGAGCATGGACATCAGAGGCAAAAACCCAGGAATTATCTTCTTGAGCTTAACCCTTCCATTTAACCAGATACTGGAGTTTCCGTCTTGAAACACGAGAATCCAAAATCTTCTCCACAATATACTCCAATTCCCCCTCCACCAAAACCTGGGCAGGAGGCTCAACAGATGGAACCATAGGTGCCACGTATCTCCGCAACAATGACCTATGGAATACGTTATGTATGGAAAAAGAATCTGGGAGGGTCAGACGAAAAGACACAGGATTAAGAACCTCAGAAATCTTATCCGGACCAATGAAACGAGGTTTAAACTTAGGAGAGGAAACCTTCATAGGAATATGACGAGAAGATAACCAAACCAGATCCCCAACACGAAGTCGGGGACCCACACGGCATCTGCGATTAGCGAAACGTTGAGCCTTCTCCTGGGACAAGGTCAAATTGTCCACTACATGAGTCCAAATCTGCTGCAACCTGTCCACCACAGTATCCACACCAGGACAGTCCGAAGACTCAACCTGTCCTGAAGAGAAACGAGGATGGAACCCAGAATTGCAGAAAAATGGCGAAACCAAGGTAGCCGAGCTGGCCCGATTATTAAGGGCGAACTCAGCCAAAGGCAAAAAGGACACCCAGTCATCCTGATCGGCAGAAACAAAGCATCTCAGATAGGTTTCCAAGGTCTGATTGGTTCGTTCGGTCTGGCCATTAGTCTGAGGATGGAAAGCCGAGGAAAAAGACAAGTCAATGCCCATCCTACCACAAAAGGCTCGCCAAAACCTCGAAACAAACTGGGAACCTCTGTCAGAAACGATATTCTCTGGAATACCATGCAAACGAACCACATGCTGGAAGAACAATGGCACCAAATCAGAGGAGGAAGGCAATTTAGACAAGGGTACCAGATGGACCATCTTAGAAAAGCGATCACAGACCACCCAAATGACTGACATCTTTTGAGAAACGGGAAGATCTGAAATAAAATCCATAGAGATATGTGTCCAAGGCCTCTTCGGGACCGGCAAGGGCAAAAGCAACCCACTGGCACGAGAACAGCAGGGCTTAGCCCGAGCACAAATCCCACAGGACTGCACAAAAGTACGCACATCCCGCGACAGAGATGGCCACCAAAAGGATCTAGCCACTAACTCTCTGGTACCAAAGATTCCAGGATGACCAGCCAACACCGAACAATGAACCTCAGAGATAACTTTATTCGTCCACCTATCAGGGACAAACAGTTTCTCCGCTGGACAACGATCAGGTTTATTAGCCTGAAATTTTTGCAGCACCCGCCGCAAATCAGGGGAGATGGCAGACACAATTACTCCTTCCTTGAGGATACCCGCCGGCTCAGATAAACCCGGAGAGTCGGGCACAAAACTCCTAGACAGAGCATCTGCCTTCACATTTTTAGAGCCCGGAAGGTACGAAATCACAAAGTCAAAACGGGCAAAAAACAGCGACCAACGAGCCTGTCTAGGATTCAAACGCTTAGCAGACTCGAGATAAGTCAAGTTCTTATGATCAGTCAATACCACCACGCGATGCTTAGCTCCTTCAAGCCAATGACGCCACTCCTCGAATGCCCACTTCATGGCCAGCAACTCTCGGTTGCCCACATCATAATTTCGCTCAGCAGGCGAAAACTTCCTGGAAAAAAAAGCGCATGGTTTTATCACTGAGCAATCAGAACCTCTCTGCGACAAAACAGCCCCTGCTCCAATCTCAGAAGCATCAACCTCGACCTGGAACGGAAGAGAAACATCTGGTTGACACAACACAGGGGCAGAAGAAAAACGACGCTTCAACTCTTGAAAAGCTTCCACAGCAGCAGAAGACCAATTGACCAAATCAGCACCCTTCTTGGTCAAATCGGTCAATGGTTTGGCAATACTAGAAAAATTGCAGATGAAGCGACGATAAAAATTAGCAAAGCCCAGGAACTTTTGCAGACTTTTCAGAGATGTCGGCTGAGTCCAATCATGGATGGCTTGGACCTTAACAGGATCCATCTCGATAGTTGAAGGGGAAAAGATGAACCCCAAAAATGAAACCTTCTGCACACCAAAGAGACACTTTGATCCCTTCACAAACAAAGTATTAGCACGCAGGACCTGAAAAACCGTTCTGACCTGCTTCACATGAGACTCCCAATCATCTGAGAAGATCAAAATGTCATCCAAGTACACAATCAGGAATTTATCCAGGTACTCTCGGAAGATGTCATGCATAAAGGACTGAAACACTGATGGAGCATTGGCAAGTCCGAATGGCATCACTAGATACTCAAAATGACCCTCGGGCGTATTAAATGCAGTTTTCCATTCATTGCCTCGCCTGATTCGCACCAGATTATACGCACCACGAAGATCTATCTTGGTGAACCAACTAGCCCCCTTAATCCGAGCAAACAAATCAGATAACAATGGCAAGGGGTACTGAAATTTAACAGTGATCTTATTAAGAAGGCGGTAATCTATACAAGGTCTCAGCGAACCATCCTTCTTGGCTACAAAAAAGAACCCTGCTCCTAATGGCGA
Source organism: Ranitomeya imitator (assembly GCF_032444005.1). Lineage (NCBI taxonomy): Eukaryota > Metazoa > Chordata > Amphibia > Anura > Dendrobatidae > Ranitomeya > Ranitomeya imitator. The sequence continues at coordinate 396,773,070 of NC_091282.1, forward strand.
CGATGACAGGCGAATATGCCCCTTCTCCAGGGATTCCTTCGCATAACTGCGCATAGCGGTGTGCTCAGGCACGGATAAATTAAACAGTCGACCTTTTGGGAATTTACTACCAGGAATCAAATTGATAGCACAATCACAATCCCTATGCGGAGGTAGGACATCGGACTTGGGCTCATCAAATACATCCCGGTAATCAGACAAGAAGTCTGGAACCTCAGAAGGGGTGGATGACGAAATTGACAGAAATGGAACATCACCATGTACCCCCTGACAACCCCAGCTGGACACCGACATGGATTTCCAATCCAATACTGGATTATGGGCTTGTAGCCATGGCAACCCCAACACGACCACATCATGCAGATTATGCAACACCAGAAAGCGAATAACCTCCTGATGTACAGGAGCCATGCACATGGTCAGCTGGGTCCAGTATTGAGGCTTACTCTTGGCCAAAGGCGTAGCATCAATTCCTCTCAATGGAATAGGACACTGCAAGGGCTCCAAGAAAAACCCACAACGCTTAGCATATTCCAAGTCCATCAAATTCAGGGCAGCGCCTGAATCCACAAACGCCATGACAGAATACGATGACAAAGAGCAGATCAAGGTAACGGACAGAAGAAATTTTGACTGTACTGTACCAATGGTGGCAGACCTAGTGAACCGCTTAGTGCACTTAGGACAATCAGAGATAGCATGAGTGGAATCACCACAGTAGAAACACAGCCCATTCAGACGTCTGTGTTCTTGCCGTTCAACTCTGGTCATAGTCCTATCGCACTGCATAGGCTCAGGTTTAATCTCAGGTAATACCGCCAAATGGTGCACAGATTTACGCTCACGCAAGCGTCGACCGATCTGAATGGCCAAAGACATAGACTCATTCAAACCAGCAGGCATAGGAAATCCCACCATGACATCCTTAAGGGCTTCAGAGAGACCCTTTCTGAATATAGCTGCCAGCGCAGATTCATTCCATTGAGTGAGCACGGACCACTTTCTAAATTTCTGGCAATATACCTCTATCTCATCCTGAGCCTGACAAAGAGCCAGCAAATTTTTTTCTACCTGATCCACTGAATTAGGCTCATCGTACAGCAATCCAAGCGCCAGGAAAAACGCATCGATATTACTTAATGCAGGATCTCCTGACGCAAGAGAAAATGCCCAGTCCTGAGGGTCGCCATGCAAAAAAGAAATGACGATCCTAACCTGTTGAACTGGGTCACCAGAGGAGCGAGGTTTCAAAGCCAGAAATAGTTTACAATTATTTTTGAAACTCAGAAATTTAGTTCTATCTCCAAAAAACAAATCTGGAATAGGAATTCTCGGTTCTAACAAAGAATTCTGAACCACAAAATCTTGAATATTTTGAACTCTTGCAGTGAGCTGATCCACACATGAAGACAGACCTTTAATGTCCATTGCTACACCTGTGTCCTGAACCACCCAAATGTCTAGGGGAAAAAAAAGGCAAAACACAGTGCAAAGAAAAAAAAATGGTCTCAGAACTTCTTTTTTCCCTCTATTGAGAATCATTAGCACTTTTGGCTTCCTGTACTGTTGTGATAGGCAATTCAGTATCACAATGGACATAGCGGTCAGAGCACATACAGTGATCTGACAATAACCCAAAATAATAGAACGAGCTCTGAGACGTGGGAACTCTGTAGACTGCAATCCCTAATCCTCTCCAAACAACACTAGAGGCAGCCGTGGATTGCGCCTAACTCTGCCTATACAACTCGGCACAGCCTGAGAAACTAACTAGCCTGAAGATAGAAAATAAGCCTACCTTGCCTCAGAGAAATACCCCAAAGGAAAAGGCAGCCCCCCACATATAATGACTGTGAGTCAAGATGAAAAGACAAACGTAGGGATGAAATAGATTCAGCAAAGTGAGGCCCGACTTTCTTAACAGAGCGAGGATAGGAAAGATAACTTTGCGGTCTACACAAAACCCTAAAGAAAACCACGCAAAGGGGGCAAAAAGACCCTCCGTACCGAACTAACGGCACGGAGGTACACCCTTTGCGTCCCAGAGCTTCCAGCAAAACAATTAGACAAGCTGGACAGAAAAAATAGCAAACAAATAGCAAAGAAGAACTTAGCTATGCAGAGCAGCAGGCCACAGGAATGATCCAGGGAAAAACAAGTCCAACACTGGAACATTGACAGGAAGCATGGATCAAAGCATTAGGTGGAGTTAAGTAGAGAAGCACCTAACGACCTCACCAGATCACCTGAGGGAGGAAACTCAGAAGCCGCAGTACCACACTTTCCTCCACAAACGGAAGCTCCCAGAGAGAATCAGCCGAAGTACCACTTGTGACCACAGGAGGGAGCTCTGCCACAGAATTCACAACAGGACAATTACTATAGGCTCATTCTCCCACTCGGTAGAGCTCTGCGTGGATTCTGGGGCGGAGGGCAATTTTATGTCTTCTGCCTTCGCCCAACGTCACGCAATACCCCTGGTTATGCTAGCTCAACCAGTAACGGTAAGAGTGGTGAATGGGTCGACACTGCCCTCACAGATAACACACCAGACCATCCCTTTTACTCTGTCCATGTCGCCATCTCATCAGGAGATTATATCTTTGCTCGTCATTCCTGAGGGAATTGATGAGGTCCTGTTGGGAATACCTTGGCTACGGTACCACTCTCCTCATATCGAGTGGTCCTCTGGCAGAATCCTGGGATGGGGCGAATCTTGTGGGGGTAGGTGTCAGAGGGAGTGCGTTCAGGTTGCTACTACAGAGGTACCCGCAGATCTTTCCTCCTACCCCAAGCAGTATTGGTCTTATGCAGACGTGTTCTCCAAAAAGGCGGCGGAGATCCTTCCGCCCCATCGCCCCTATGACTGTCCTATTGATCTCTTGCCTGGTGCTGAGCCTCCCCGGGGTCGAGTCTATCCGCTATCTCTCCCGGAGACGGAGGCCATGTCACAGTACATCCAGGAAAATCTGGCAAGAGGATTCATTAGGAAGTCAGTGTCACCTGCTGGGGCAGGGTTCTTCTTCGTGCAGAAGAAGAATGGGGAACTACGTCCATGCATAGACTACAGGGGTCTTAACGCCATCACCATTAAAAATAAGTATCCTTTGCCCTTGATATCTGAGCTCTTCGATAGGCTTCGGGGAGCAAGGGTATTTACTAAACTAGATCTGCGGGGTGCTTACAACCTGATTCGCATCCGTGAGGGGGACGAATGGAAGACGGCTTTTAACACCAGGGATGGGCACTATGAATATCTGGTGATGCCCTTCGGGCTCTGTAATGCCCCAGCCGTTTTCCAAGACTTTGTGAACGATATCTTCAGGGATATGCTTTCCACCTCGGTCGTAGTCTATCTGGATGATATTCTCATCTACTCTCCAGATATTGACTCCCACCGGAGAGATGTTTGCAAAGTCTTCGACCTCCTACGGGCAAACTCCCTCTATGCCAAGTTGGAGAAGGGTATGTTTGAGCAGGAGTCCTTACCTTTCCTAGGCTACATCATCTCTGCCCAGGGATTGGCTATGGATCCTGCCAAACTACAGGCTGTGATGGACTGGCAGGAACCCCATTCTCTTAAAGCGGTGCAGCGCTTTATGGAGTTCATTAATTATTATCGCCAGTTCATTCCGCACTTCTCAACTTTGGTAGCTCCCTTGCTTGCCCTCACCAAGAAGGGGGCGAATCCCAAATTGTGGTCTGAGGAGGTCTCCAAGGCCTTTAACTCTATAAAGTCACACTTCACTAGCGCTCCCATCCTACATCGCCCCGATGTTGATAAGCCATTTATCATGGAGGTGGATGCCTCTTCTGTTGGTGCTGGAGCAGTCCTCTTCCAAAAGGATGCTCAAGGTCGGAAGCATCCTTGCTTCTTTTTCTCCAAGACCTTCTCACCAGCAGAGAGGAATTATTCCATCGGGGACAGGGAGTTGCTAGCCATGAAGTTGGATTTCTCGGAGTGGAGACATCTCTTGGAGGGAGCACGTTTTCCCTTCCAAGTCTTCACAGACCATAAAAATTTGGTGTACCTGCAGACAGCCCAGCGGTTGAATTCTCGCCAGGCCAGATGGTCCTTATTCTTCTCCCGGTTTCATTTCACCCTCCATTTTCTATCTGGGGAGAAGAACATTCGGGCCGACGCTCTCTCTCGCTCCGTTGTGTCATCTGCGGAGGAGGAGGAGGAGCCTCAGCTTATTGTCCCCACCGAGAGCTTGAGAACTGTGGCCCCGGTTTCGCTAGAGTCTGTGCCCCCGGGCAAGACTTTTGTTCCATCCAGTTTGCGACCGGAGGTTCTCTCTTGGGCACATTCGTCCAGGGTGGGTGGACATTTTGGTACCAAAAGGACATCTGAGTTACTGGCGAGGACATACTGGTGGCCGCATATGGCTCGTGATGTCGCAGAGTATGTTTGGGCGTGTGTCTCTTGCGCCAAGAACAAGACTCCTCGGCAACGGCCAGCTGGTTTGTTTTATCCTCTGCCGGTGGCGGACAGGCCCTGGGAGATGGTCGGGATGGACTTTGTGGTGGGCTTACCCAAGTCTCGTAACTGCACCATTATCTGGGTGATCACCGACCATTTTTCCAAAATGGTGCACTTGGTGCCTCTTCCACGGCTACCTTCTGCACGGGCGTTGGCTGTCCTGTTCGTCAAGCATATCTTTCGCCTACACGGTATGCCAGACAAAATTGTTAGTGACCGGGGTCCCCAGTTTGCGTCTCGATTCTGGAGAGAGCTTTGTTGTCTGCTCAGTATTGAGTTGAATCTCTCTTCGGCATATCATCCCGAGACGAATGGGTTGGTAGAGAGGGCCAACCAGACCTTGGTCACATATTTATGACATTTTGTTTCTGCCAGGCAGGATGACTGGGCATCCTTGCTACCGTGGGCAGAGTTTGCACTTAACAATGCCGTAGCCGACTCCACCGGTCAGACTCCATTCCTCCTAAATTACGGCCAGCATCCGCGTGTTCCTGTGCCCATGCCTGTGTCTTCTGCTGACTCCAGGGTGGCAGACTGGGCTGTGGAGGCACGGGACATTTGGGACCGCACGCAGGATGCCATTCGGGCCTCCAAGGAGAGAATGAGGTCCTCCGCCGATGTTCATCGGCGCCCCGCTCCGGCCTTTGCTCCTGGCGACTTGGTGTGGCTCTCCGCCCGTAACATCAGGCTGCGAGTTGAGTCCACTAAGTTTGCTCCTCGCTACTTGGGTCCCTTCAAGGTTCTCGAACGGCTTAATCCTGTGGTCTACCGTTTGGCTCTTCCTCCACGCTTGGGTATCACCGACACCTTTCATGTGTCCCTCTTGAAACCCGTATACATGTCCCGGTTTTCCGAGTCATCTGCCGGGACATCGGGTTCGTCTACGGACGATTACGAGGTGAACGCTATTTTGGGGTGCAAGGTGGTACGCGGCAAAAAGTTCTATCTGGTGGATTGGAAGGGTTATGGCCCAGAGGACAGGTCATGGGAGCCTGCTGAAAACATTCGGGCCCCACAGCTTATTGCTGCCTTCGAGCGTAGCGAGGCCCAAGGAGGGGGGGGGGCCTAGGAGGGGGGTAATGTTAGGTCTCGAGTTCCCGCTTCTGCACAGGGGGAATCTCGAGCCATCTCCACTGCGGTCTCCCATTCTTTTCCAGCCGCAGTGGAGTCTGCTCAGCAGGGACGTCGGTCCCAGCGTCTTGCTCAGCCTCACTCTGTACAGAGAGTTACTGCTGCTTCTTCAGCTTCTGCCATTAAAGCCAGTGCTGGTCAGCAGCGAGCGGACTTCTCTGGGACTAAGTCCTTGTCTGCACACACTGAGCATGCCCAGGACAAGATCTCCCGTTGGAGATCGAGGGTCATGTGCTCAGGCTCTGCAGCACATTCCATTGGTCCTCTTGGCAGGTCTTGGAAGGGCAAAGTTTCTGTGGCCACTTCCTGTGCTGCAACTATATAAACTGCGCATGACCGCACGGCCATGCGCTAGTGTACATTTGCTTACGTGTGTTTGTTGTGAGTGCAAGTCGTCCTTGGATACCCCTTCCCTATTGAATGTCTGTTCGCGGAAGGTGTATGGTTGCTATCTAGCGCCCGACTTATCCTACAGCACTAATCACACGTTACAGCGTCCAGTTGCTGTGACCGCCAGTACGGCGCCGTGCACTTCCTCTGTGCTTTCCTTACCCAAGCCTGGGTGGTTAGTGGCGTTCGTCAGTGCGGCACCGCATGCACTCTTGTGCCCTAATATTGTTATTCAGCTTCCTTACACACCCAGTTGCGGTGTTGTGCCAGCAAGGGTCTAATCGGACTTCAATCCTAGTTAGGGTTGAGTTCGCTGACTACTTGCTCGTCCTCTATGTGCGGTACCGCGATCCTGTGATCCTGTGAAGCAACAGGATCGCTTCCTTCACGCTGGGTGAAGTTTAACCCACGTGTGTATACTTATGAGTACCGCCATATAGTCCGTCATTACTTGGCAGCAGGTTCCATCTCTGCACGGTGGACCCCGGGCTGCGAACGCACCATACACTATCTGTCTTATTATTTGGTGCGTTCCGCTAGCCCTAACAGTGAGGGCTTATATTTTGCATGCCAAGCTGTCGATTTTAATGATACCATTTTGATGCAGATACGATCTTTTGATCACCTGTTATTGCATTTTAATTCAATGTAGTGGTGACCAAAAAACGTAATTCTGGCGTTTTAACTTTTTTCTCGCTACACCGTTTAGCGATCCTTTTTTTTATTGATAGATTGGGTGATTCTGAAAGTGGCGATACCAAATATGTGTACGTATGTTTGATTTTTTTTTTTGTTTTTTTTTAGGAACTACATCACATTTGAAGTCACTTTGAGGGGTCTATGTGATAGAAAATACCCAAGTGTGACACCATTCTAAAAACTGCACCCCTCAAGGTGCTCAAAACTACATTCAAGAAGTTTATTAACCCTTCAGGTGTTTCCCAGGAATTTTTGGAATGTTTAAAAAAAAATGAATATCTAACTTTTTTCCCCAAATATTTAATTTAGCTCCAATTTGTTTTATTTTACCAAGGGTAACAGGAGAAATTGGACCCCAAAAGTTGTTGTGCAATTTGTCCTGAGTACGATGTTACCCCATATGTGGGGGTAAACCACTGTTTGTGCGCTTGGCAGAGCTCGGAAGGGAAGGAGCGATGTTTGACTTTCCCAATGCAAAATTGACTGGAATTGAGATGGGACGCCATGCCGCGTTTGGAGAGCCCCTGATGTGCCTAAGCATTGAAACCTCCCACAAGTGACACCATTTTGGAAAGTAGACCCCCTAAGGAACTTATCTAAATGTGTGGTGAGCGCTTTGACCCACCAAGTGCTTCACGGAAGTTTATAATGTAGAGCCGTAAAAATAAAAAAAATTATATTTAAAAAAAAAAAAGATATTTTCACCCCCAATTTATTATTTTCCTAAGGGTAACAGAAAGAATTGGACAACAAAAGTTGTTGTGCAATTTGTCCTGAGTACGCTGTTACTCCATATGTGGGGGTAAACCACTGTTTGGGTGCATGGCAGAGCTCGGAAGGGAAGGAGCGATGTTTGACTTTTCAATGCAAAATTGACTGGAATTGAGATGGGACACCATGTCGCGTTTGGAGAGCCCCTGTTGTGCCTAAACATTGACACTCCCCACAAGTGACACCATTTTGTAAAGTAGACCCCCTAAGGAACTGATCTAGATGTGTGGTGAGTACTTTGAACCCCCAAGTGTTTCACTACAATTTATAATGCAAAGCCGTGAAAATAAAAAGTTATATTTTAGCCCCCAGTTTTGCATTTTCCCAAAGGTAACAGGAGAAATTGGACCCCAAAAGTTGTTGTCCAATTTGTCCTGAGTACGCAGATGCCCCATGTGTGGGAGAAAACTACTGTTTGGGCGCATGGCAGAGCTTGGAAGGCGCGCCATTTGGAATGAAGACTTAGATGGAATGATCTGCATTCATCACATTGCGTTTGCAGACCCCCTGATGTACCTAAACAGTAGAACCCCCCCAAGTGACCCCATATTGGAAACTAGACCCCCCAAGGAACTTATCTAGATGTGTTGTGAGAACTTTGAACCCCAAGTGTTTCACTACAGTTTATAACGCAGAGCCGTGAAAATAAAAAATATTTTTTTTCCACAAAAATGATTTTTTAGCCCCCAAATTTTAATTTTCCCAAGGGTAACCAGAGAAATTGGACACCAAAAGTTGTTGTCCAATTTGTTCTGAGTACGCTGACACCCCATATGTTGTGGTAAACCCCTGTTTTGGAGCATGGGAGAGCTCGGAAGGGAAGGAGCACTGTTTTACTTTTGCAACGCAAAATTGGCTGGAATTGAGATTGGATGCCATGTCGCGTTTGGAGAGCCCCTGATGTACCTAAACAGTGGAAACCCCCCAATTCTAACTGAAACCCTAACCCAAACACACCCCTAAGCCTAATCCCAACCTTAACCATAACCTAACCCAAACATGCCCCTAAAACTAATCCCAACCACATCCCTAACCCCAACACACCCCTAACTCTAATCCCAACCCTAACCACACCCCTAACTCCTACACACCCCTAACCCTAATCCCAACCATAACCCTAACCACACCCCTAACCCTGACACACCTCTAACCCTAATCCCAACCATAAATGTAATCCATACCCTAACCCTAACTTTAGCCCCAACCCTAACTTTAGCCCCAACCCTAACCATAACTTTAGCCCCAACCCTAACTCAAGCCCCAACCCTAACTGTAGCCCTAACCCTAACTTAAGCCCCAGCCCTAAACCTTACTTTAACCCCAACCCTAAACCTAACTTTAGCCCCAACCCTAACCCTAACTGTAGCCTCAACCCTAATCCCAACACTAAACCTAATCCCAACCCTAACCTAAACTTTAGCCCCAACCCTAACCTTAACTTTAGCCCCAACCCTAACCTTAACTTTAGCCCCAACCCTAACCTTAACTTTAGCCCCAACCCTAACCCTAACTGTAGCCCCAACCCTAACTGTTGCCCCAACCCTTACCCTAACTGTTGCCCCAACCCTAACCCTAACTTTAGCCCCAACTCTAACCCTAATTTTAGCCCCAACCCTAACCCTAATGGGAAAATGGAAATAAATACATTTTTTAAATTTTATTCTTTTTCCCAAACTAAAGGGGTGATGAAGGGGGGTTTGATTTACTTTTATAGCGGGTTTTTTTGGTGGATATTTATGATTGGCAGCTGTCACACACTAAAAGACACTTTTTATTGCAAAAAATAGTTTTTGCGTCTCCACATTTTGAGAGCTATAATTTTCCATATTTTGGTCCGCAGAGTCATGTGAGGTCTTGTTTTTTGCGGGACGAGTTAACGTTTTTATTGGTACCATTTTCAGGCACGTGACTTCTTTTGATCGCTATTTATTCCGATTTTTTGTGAGGCAGAATGAACAAAAACCAGCAATTCATAAATTGCTTTTGGGGGGGTGTTTACACCGTTCCACGTTTGATAAAATTGATAAAGCAGTTTTATTCTTCGGGTCAGTATGATTACAGCCATACCTAATTTTTATCATGTTTTTATGTTTTGGCGCTTTTATACGATAAAATAGATTTCATATAAAAAATAATTATTTTTGCATCGCTTTATTCTGAGGACTATAACTTTTTAATTTTTTTGCTGATGATGCTGTATGGTGACTCGTTTTTTGCAGGACAAGATGACATTTTCAGCGGTACTATATTTATTTATATTTGTTTTTTTTGATCGCGTGTTATTCCACTTTTTGTTCGGCGGTATGATAATAAAGCGTTGTTCTTTTGCCTCGTTTTTTTTTTTCTTTACGGTGTTCACTGAAGGGGATAACTAGTGGGACAATTTTATAGGTCGGGTCGTTACAATACTAAATATGTGTACATTTATTTTTTTATTTAGACAAAGAAATGTATTAATTGGAACAATATTTTTTTTTCTTTATTTAGAATTTTTTTTTTTTTTTTTAATACTTTTTAAATATTTTTTTTTTACTTCTTTACATTGCCCCAGGAGGGGACATCACATTATAGTGATAGATCGCTGATCTGACACTTTACAAGGCACTGTGTCAGATCAGCGATCTGACAGGCAGTGCAGGGAGGCTTCCTGTCACCTGCTCTGAGCAGGCTCTTGGAAGCCACCTCCCTGCTGGACCCGGAAGGCCCCCGCGGCCATATTGGATCCAGGCCTGCAGGGAGGAGGAGGTAGGAGACGCTTGGAGCAACGCGATCACATCACATTGCTCCGAGGGTCTCAGGGAAGCACGCAGGGAACCCCCCTCCCTGCGTGATGCTTCCCTATGCCGCCGGAATGCCGCGATCATATTTGATTGCAGTGTTCCAGGGGTTAATGTGCCAGGAGCAGTCCGTGACCGCTCGTGGCACATAGTGCTGGATGTCAGCTGTGATAATCAGCTGACACCCAGTGGCGATCGGCCGCGCTCCCCCCGTGAGCGTGGCTGATTGCATATGACGTACTATCCCGTCGAGTTTTAGATAGGCCCAGATCGCCTCGACGGGATAGTATGTCTAAGTTCTGAGAGGGCTTAATCCAAGTTAAGCGCAAGTCATGACTGCAATCACCACATTTCAAAGTCCTGTGGCGATGGAGGAGCAGTAAAGCAGCAGGTGTGGAATCACTGGAAGCTGTAGTCCGGAACCTGCACACAGTCGGCCCAACTGGACTGGAGCCTCAGTGGAGTTCGTCAGCCCTCTCGGTGTCTGAGAAACCCTGTTTGGGATCACTGTGCTCACCTCCATTGGGGAAGGGGCTAGAAAAGGTGCCTCAAACATAGTCTGCTTCACCTTGACCTTGCCAGCCTATTGCAGCTGGCAGGTACCTGTCATAGCGGTCAACACACAAAGAAGAAAACTATGCTACTCAACCTTGGAACTTGCTAGACAAACTAATAACAATTCTATAAACCAATTAAGGAATAGAATAGGAATTATAACATACACCCTGAAATAACAACCTTTATTAACCTCTTTCAGACATTAGATGTAATAATCCGTCCATGTGCACTGGGCCTATTTGACCAGATTATTATTATATCAAGGGGTATGCGGGCAATTGCCTCAGGGTGTCAGCTGATTCTGACAGCTGACACCCGTCACTAACATAGTTAGCAAGGCCGAAAAAAGACATTTGTCCATCCAGTTCAGCCTATATATTGCGTCAGAATAAATCCCCAGATCTACGTCCTAATAATTGTAAGATACAATATTGTTACGCTCCAGGAAGACATCCAGGCCTCTCTTAAACCCGTCTACTGAGTTTGCCATGACCACCTCCTCAGGCAAGGAATTACAGATTTTCACTGCTCTAACAGTAAAGAATCGTCTTTTATGTTGGTGAAAAAAAACTTCTCTCCTCCAAATGCAGAGAATGCCCCCTTGTGACCGTCACGTTCCTCGGTATAAACAGATCCTCGGAGAGATATTTGTCTTCTCCCCTTATATACTTATACATGGTTATTAGATCGCCCCTCAGTCGTCTTTTTTCTAGACTAAATAATCCTAATTTTGCTAATCTCTTTGGGTATTGTAGTTCCCCCATCCCCTTTATTAATTTTGTTGCCCTCCTTTGTACTCGCTCTAGTTCCATTATATCCTTCCTGAGCACCGGTGACTAAAATTGTACACAGTACTCCATGTGCGGTCTAACTAGGGATTTGTACAGAGGCAGTATAATGCTCTCATCATGTGTACGCAGACCTCTTTTAATGCACCCCATGATCCTGTTTGCCTTGGCAGCTGCTACCTGACACTGGCTGCTCCAGGTAAGTTTATCATTAACTAGGATCCCCAAGTCCTTCTTCATGTCAGATTTAACCAGTGGTTTCCCATTCAGTGTGTAATGGTGATATTAATTCTTCTTCCCATGTGTATAACCAGGGTCAGTCTGGCCTGGCGGGGAGCTGGGGAAATCTCCAGTGGCCCTTGCAGTGAACCAGGGAGATGGCGGTATGAAGGAGAAAAAAAAGTCTGCAGTTTTTAGGGGTGCAGGCCCTTTAAAAGCGCAGGAATAGTTTGTGCAGGTGTGTGCGCACGCAGCGTTCAGTACCTGAACCGCCGCAGCGTGCATCCCCATCAACACTGACTAGTGTGTGCCTGTCGTCACTGGCATCTGTGACAACAGTATCATATGCCACAAGCGACAGGCGCACACAAGTCCGCCGTCAGCCTCCGCTAGGTCAGCGGCCATATTAATAGGAGCGCGCCAGACCTGCAGAGAAAGAGAACGCTGCCTGGCGCTTGGAGCGCAGGCAGGTAAGAGGAATCTTTTTTTTTTCTTTCTTCTGTCCATGCAGCCAGAACAAGGGACCAGGGAGGATATATGGGGGGGGATAGAGCAACACAAGGGACCAGGGTGGATATATGGGAAGGGTAAGAGAGAGCAACACAAGGCACGAGTATGGATATATGGAGGGGATAGAGCAACACAAGGGACCAGTATGGATATATGGGAGGGGGACAGCAACACAAGGGACCAGGATGGATATATGGGGGGAGAGAGCAACACAAGGGACCAGGGTGGATATATGGGGAGGAGAGAACAGCGCAAGGGACCAGGATGGATATATGGGGGGGAGAGAGCAACACAAAGGACCAGGATGGCTATATGGGAGGGAGCAGCAGAAAAGGCCTGGGTGCATATATGGTGGGGGAGCAACACATGTGCCCATGATTGATATATGGGGAAGCAGCACACGTGTAGGGGATGTGATAGTTTGATGCCTTGTTCCCCTCCTCCTCAACCCACTTGTCAAGTGTGATACTGCTACATATTTAATGTATTATCACTGTGTCTTATAATGAGTACTGCTACGCATAAAGCATATTACTCTTGTTATATATCTGTCTGAATGTTATGCCATTACATGTGTTTGCACCCTGTTGTTGATAGGGAAAATCAGCACTCTGTGGGCCAGTTAAGTGTTAGGGGAGTAGTATCCCTAGTTAGCCACTAGATGAGGGCATTATAGCAAATAGTTAGAAAAGGAGGGGCATAGTGGGAATAAGTTAGTAAGAGCTTTTTGCTTTAGTTCAGTTGGGGTCTGGGCGCCCATAAAGCTCACAGGGGGCTGGCTAGCCCAGGGCACTTCGTGCCCCATATCATTCTTGTAGGAAGAAGTGGGCCTAGCAATAGTATCCATGGGTCTAGAATTAAGAACAGAGAGTACAGCAACTATAGGAACAGCAGTGCAGTAATAGTGGGATACAGCTGCTGAACAGAAGAAGGCTGAGCAAAGTGGGAGAAAGTGTGCCAAGATGTGGCAGGTTTTTGCGTGGGCTGCTATTCTCAGGACCGGGGCGAAACGGCGGGGAATGCCCCCATGGAAGGCACAAATATTGGACATTGGGGACACTGAGGGACCACATCGTACGAACCATCCCAAACGCAGGATTAGCAACAGGCAAGGGTCAGAGATACTGATGCCTGATGCTGTAACACTGTGTGCCCTGGATGACAAGTAGCTAAGTAAACATGTTGAAGTTGAAGCAAAACCAGACTGTGACTCTTTATTCTTGGAATCGTCTGCAGATGTAACTGTCCTGTGTCGGGAAGACCCTGAAGGAGCAAAGGACCAGCACCATGATACTCAGAGAGGTACACTTGTGTTAGGACTGGCGGAACGCACCGAGTAAATATTAAGGTGCGTTCGCAGTCCGGGGTCCATCGTGCAGGAGAGAACCCGCTGCTGGCAAATGGCGGCACTATATGGCGGTGGAAACTAACTCTGTTACATCACAGAGCACCAACAGCGCAAGCAAGAAGTCACAGAACCCAATTCCAAGACACGGGATTGGGTTCGTCTAGACCACTTGCGCTCGACACCGCAACTGGGTGTCAGAATAAACTTAAGTAATTAGTAGCACAAGAGTGCGAGCAGTGCCGCATTGGCGGACGCCACTAACCACCCAGGCTTGGGTTGGAAAGCGCTTTAATAACACATGTTGCCGCACTGGCGGTCACAGCAAATAGACGCTGTAACGTATGTTTAGTGCTGAGACGTAAGTTATGCTTAATGCTGATAACTCAGCCGGGCGCTAGATAGCATACATCCACCTTTTGCGACAGTCATACATAAGGGAGGGGATGTTTAAAGAACGACTTGCACTCATCAACACACATACGTTTTCAAATGTACACTAGCGCATGGCCATGCGGCCATGCAAACCTTTTATAGCTGCAGCAAGTACAGGACCTTCCCAGAAGAACCACTGGGAGGCTGCCACAGAAGTTACATAGTAACATAGTAACATAGTTAGTAAGGCCGAAAAAAGACATTTGTCCATCCAGTTCAGCCTATATTCCATCATAATAAATCCCCAGATCTACGTCCTTCTACAGAACCTAATTGTATGATACAATATTGTTCTGCTCCAGGAAGACATCCAGGCCTCTCTTGAACCCCTCGACTGAGTTCGCCATCACCACCTCCTCAGGCAAGCAATTCCAGATTCTCACTGCCCTAACAGTAAAGAATCCTCTTCTATGTTGGTGGAAAAACCTTCTCTCCTCCAGACGCAAAGAATGCCCCCTTGTGCCCGTCACCTTCCTTGGTATAAACAGATCCTCAGCGAGATATTTGTATTGTCCCCTTATATACTTATACATGGTTATTAGATCGCCCCTCAGTCGTCTTTTTTCTAGACTAAATAATCCTAATTTCGTTAATCTATCTGGGTATTGTAGTTCTCCCATCCCCTTTATTAATTTTGTTGCCCTCCTTTGTACTCTCTCTAGTTCCATTATATCCTTCCTGAGCACCGGTGCCCAAAACTGGACACAGTACTCCATGTGCGGTCTAACTAGGGATTTGTACAGAGGCAGTATAATGCTCTCATCATGTGTATCCAGACCTCTTTTAATGCACCCCATGATCCTGTTTGCCTTGGCAGCTGCTGCCTGGCACTGGCTGCTCCAGGTAAGTTTATCATTAACTAGGATCCCCAAGTCCTTCTCCCTGTCAGATTTACCCAGTGGTTTCCCATTCAGTGTGTAATGGTGACATTGATTCCTTCTTCCCATGTGTATAACCTTACATTTATCATTGTTAAACCTCATCTGCCACCTTTCAGCCCAAGTTTCCAACTTATCCAGATCCATCTGTAGCAGAATACTATCTTCTCTTGTATTAACTGCTTTACATAGTTTTGTATCATCTGCAAATATCGATATTTTACTGTGTAAACCTTCTACCAGATCATTAATGAATATGTTGAAGAGAACAGGTCCCAATACTGACCCCTGCGGTACCCCACTGGTCACAGCGACCCAGTTAGAGACTATACCATTTATAACCACCCTCTGCTTTCTATCACTAAGCCAGTTACTAACCCATTTACACACAATTTCCCCCAGACCAAGCATTCTCATTTTGTGTACCAACCTCTTGTGCGGCACGGTATCAAACGCTTTGGAAAAATCGAGATATACCACGTCCAATGACTCACCGTGGTCCAGCCTATAGCTTACCTCTTCATAAAAACTGATTAGATTGGTTTGACAGGAGCGATTTCTCATAAACCCATGCTGATATGGAGTTAAACAGTTATTCTCATTGAGATAATCCAGAATAACATCCCTCAGAAACCCTTCAAATATTTTACCAACAATAGAGGTTAGACTTACTGGCCTATAATTTCCAGGTTCACTTTTAGAGCCCTTTTTGAATATTGGCACCACATTTGCTATGCGCCAGTCCTGCGGAACAGACCCTGTCGCTATAGAGTCCCTAAAAATAAGAAATAATGGTTTATCTATTACATTACTTAGTTCTCTTAGTACTCGTGGGTGTATGCCATCCGGACCCGGAGATTTATCTATTTTAATCTTATTTAGCCGGTTTCGCACCTCTTCTTGGGTTAGATTGGTGACCCTTAATATAGGGTTTTCATTGTTTCTTGGGATTTCACCTAGCATTTCATTTTCCACTGTGAATACCGTGGAGAAGAAGGTGTTTAATATGTTAGCTTTTTCCTCGTCATCTACAACCATTCTTTCCTCACTATTTTTTAAGGGGCCTACATTTTCAGTTTTTATTCTTTTACTATTGATATAGTTGAAGAACAGTTTGGGATTAGTTTTACTCTCCTTAGCAATGTGCTTCTCTGTTTCCTTTTTAAGTTGAGCACCTTCAGGACCTTCCTAGAGGACCAATGGGATTTGCTGCAGTATCTAAGCATCTGACCCTTGATCTCCAACGGGAGATCTTGCCCTGGGCATGCTCAGAAGGGAAAAAGCAGGACTTAGTCCCAAAAACGTCCGCTCGCCGCTGCCCCAATACTGGCTACCATGGTAGAAGCTGGAAAGAAGCTGGAGTCAGACTGAGCAAGACGTAGGGACTGACGTCTCCGCTGAGCAGCCTCCACTGCGGCAGGAGAAGAATGGGAGATCGCAGCGGAGATGGACCGAGATTCCCCCTGTACAGAAGCGGGAACTCAATCCCTAATACACATGATTGTATGGAGGAAGAAGGCCAGAGAGTGATAAAGGGATTGCTGTCGGCCATAACTACAGCCCTGGCTCCCCCATCCTACTCATGGGTCCATAATCGTTACACATGGGGGGAGCACCACAAAGGGCCAGGATGGATATATGGGGGGGGGGGGAGCAGCACAAAAGGCCTGGATGGATATATGGAGGAGAGCAACACAAGGGACCAGGATAGATATATGGGGGGAGCAGCACAAGGGACCAGGATGAATATATCGGGGTGGGGGGAAAAGCACATGGGCCCAGAATTGTTACATGGGGGAGCACCACAAAGGACCAGGATGGATATATAAGGGGAGCAGCACAAGCAAGGCACCAGGATTGATATATGGGTGGAGGAGCACATGTGGCCATGATTGATATATGGGGAAGCAGCACAAGGCACCAGGATGGATATATGGGGGGGGGGGGGGTGAGGGGGGGGAGCAGCACTAGGGACCAGGATGGATATATGGGGGGAGCAGCATAAGGGACCAGGATGAATATATGGGTGGAGCAGCACATGGAGCCATGATTGATATATGGGTGGAGCAGCACATGGAGCCATGATTGATATATGAGGGGAGCAGCACAAGGGACCAGGATGGATATATGGGGGGGAGCAGCACTAGGGACCAGGATGGATATATGGGGGGAGCAGCATAAGGGACCAGGATGGATATATGGGTGGAGCAGCACATGGAGCCATGATTGATATATGGGTGGAGCAGCACATGGAGCCATGATTGATATATGGGGGGAGCAGCACAAGGGACCAGGATGGATATATGGGGGGGAGCAGCACTAGGGACCAGGATGGATATATGGGGGGAGCAGCATAAGGGACCAGGATGGATATATGGGTGGAGCAGCACATGGAGCCATGATTGATATATGAGGGGAGCAGCACAAGGGACCAGGATGCTCCAAATGTAGGTCCTGGAGTAGAGTATGTCTGGGAGATATGCCTGGGAGGACATCCCAACCATTGTTCGTCCAACAGCCATCTTATGTATATGGCAGCTTTAAAATGGTTTAGTAAGGAAAATATATTAGATCTATAGAAGGGTCTATATAGATTGCTAAAAGTATAGTTGATAGTAAAAGAATAGTGACCCAACAGATCCGACTATAATTGGTGAAAGGGACAATCGGAAAACATAAGTAGCAGGTAGGAAAAGGAAAAACCGATCAAAAAGTCCCAGTACAATGTGTAATATATAAACACAAGTCATTTTATTTGAAAATAGCAGCAACAGGGGTGTCAGCACAAAGATATTAATACCAGAATTAAAAACAGGGACGCACACAGAGTATATCACAATGTGTGAAGGAGAGCAATAACCAATGTAGTTTATATATAATCCTATAAAGAATACATCCTTACTCGAGCAGCATAGTGATAAGTCTCATTATGAGAAGAGAGGAAAGTAAAGTGCCGGAGCACACCTCAAAGTGTTAAGCAATAGTAAATTTTGATATAAGATGCTAAAAGCATAAAGAGGTATTCATCTCATCATAAGTCCATATACGGTAAATCACCTCATGGCATGGGACATATTCAATCAAATTGTTGTCAACGGTGTACTTACATAAGTGTAGCTCCTTCAGTCGTGTGGCGTCCACCCTGACGCGCGTTTTCGGCTTCCGCCTTCGTCAGAGGGTCTGAGGTCTGAGAGCAGTGTTTTTTTTTTTATTTTGACCATTTTTCTTTGTCAGAAAAAAAATACAAAATGTATTGCTTGAAAATTCGGAGACCTGTTGTAAGAAGTTTATTGAATAAAAGAACAATTTACATTTTACTCTAAAATATACTTTGAAAGAGACAAATCAAACAAACTGAACATTTTGCTGTGGTCTCTTAATTTTTGCCAGAGCTGTCAATACTATAGTTATGCACTGGTCACTTTTGTATATTATGTACTGTTCGATTTAACCACAATCATGACTTTGCACAGGTCACTTTATATTTCAGTGCTTTATTAATAAACTTTATCCATTGTCATTCATATAAGAACCGCCACTTTATTATCTTTTACCCTTTTTCTACTACCTAATGTAGTCCTTAATCTTTTATTTCACATTATTTTTGACTTCTCTCTCACACTTCTTGGTCACGACATCCTTTTGTCCTAGATAACGTTACTTGCCACAGTATTTGTTTGCTCTTCCAGCTACACCACAAGCGTCTTGACAGTGCACGTGCGCTCTTTGTCACAAATCCATGCACTCCCGGGAGCTTACGACTCTGGGTTCACATGTAGTCCAGCATGTGGCCCAGGGAGCACAGTCCTGTAAATGCTCTTTCACCATGGATTGTGATGATAGCATCACACGCCAATGGATCTGGACAGCTGCTTGGTCTCCCCCTAGGTATGTTCCTTTCTCTTATTTCTAATGGCTCCTGTTAGGTTTAAAGGGACTCTGTCACCTGAATTTGGAGGGAACAATTTTCAGCAAGATTGCCTTGTGCAGGCATGTACTACGGAGGACAGAGAATGAACTTCAATCCAATATTGCAGCCAGCATGCAGCCAGCGGGTAAGGAAAGGGTGAATCAAACACCCGAAAACCCCGCCCCTATGGCTGAAAATTGTTCCCTCCAAATTCAGGTGACAGAGTCCCTTTAAATGGGCCATCCCTTCTCACCCTGACACGCCCCTGGAAGAAGCTCAGGTCGAAACATGCGCTGGGGTGTGGGGGAACGCCCAGACTATCCACCTTCACTATCATTACGGCCTGTGTGTTATAAGGTATTGTGGCTCATTATTTTATCTGGCTTTATGCTGATGCCTTGGATGGGGTTCATTATGTCCTCTTCATCTGCTTATAGGTGCAGACTCGTTAGGGGATGCTTTAGACACCCCTAATTGACTTTTTAGGAAACTGTTTTCCATGGAGGGAACTAAAGGGGTCCTGTTACTGTGCAGGGCGGCACTACGTCACTATTTTTCTTCATCTGAAGTAGTGTAGAAGACAGGGAAAAAGTGGGGAACATGCTCTGGAAGCGATCAGATATTGATGACTGTAGAAGAAGGGAAATGCCCCAAAATGTATATCTCTATATAGAGATGTGTTTAGTGCATGTTTTATGTATATACACATTTATATATACATGTATGCCACATGGAGCAAAGCCCCCCTTCCAGCCTGCTGTAAAACAAAGCTGCCATGAGCTGGAAAACAAGTTTCATTTAAGACTGAGGGGATGTATCTAAGCTACTTTCACACTTGCTTTTTTGCAATCCGTCGCAATCTGTCGTTTTGGGCAAAAAACGGATCCTGCAAATGTGCTTGCAGGATGGGTTTTTTGCCCATAGACTTGTATTAGCGACGGATGGCCACACGTCATGTCCGTCGTGCGATGGATCCGTTGTGTTTTGGCGGACCATTGTCACAAAAAAGTTCAATGTAACGTTTTTTTGTCCATCGCGTCCACCATTTTCTACCGCCCATGCACGGCCAAAACTTTGCCCCCTCCTCCCAGAACTTCAGAATGGGCAGCGGATGCGTTGAAAAACTGCATCCGCTGCCCACGTCGTGCACAAATTTCACAACGTGCGTCGGTACGTCAGCCCGACGCAAAGCGACAGACCCATACTGACACAAGTGTGAAAGTAGCCTATTAGTGGACAATAGACCGTGACCTCATCCCCCACACCTGGGGCTGGACACACCTCTTTTAATTGGTCACATATAAGGGACAAGACCAGGTGGTTCTCGCGCTCTTGCCTTGCTGGATTCCTGGGACAAGGATGGACTTACACACATGGCTGAGTATACTAGGCCTCAGGGATAGCTGAGACATAGGTGGGAGGGCTGATATTGTATGTGTGATTTGGGTGATTTAGACAGGTAATTCAGGGTGGGTTTTTACTTTGTGATATTGTTATATTATTGTATACTGTAGTGAGATTACTGTATTAGAGTTGTACATCCGTATATTGTGTATATATATATGTATATATATATATATATATATATATACAGTGGGGCAAAAAAGTATTTAGTCAGTCAGCAATAGTGCAAGTTCCACCACTTAAAAAGATGAGAGGCGTCTGTAATTTACATCATAGGTAGACCTCAACTATGGGAGACAAACTGAGAAAAAAAAATCCAGAAAATCACATTGTCTGTTTTTTTATCATTTTATTTGCATTTTATGGTGGAAAAAAAGTATTTGGTCAGAAACAAACAATCAAGATTTCTGGCTCTCACAGACCTGTAACTTCTTCTTTAAGAGTCTCCTCTTTCCTCCACTCATTACCTGTAGTAATGGCACCTGTTTAAACTTGTTATCAGTATAAAAAGACACCTGTGCACACCCTCAAACAGTCTGACTCCAAACTCCACTATGGTGAAGACCAAAGAGCTGTCAAAGGACACCAGAAACAAAATTGTAGCCCTGCACCAGGCTGGGAAGACTGAATCTGCAATAGCCAACCAGCTTGGAGTGAAGAAATCAACAGTGGGAGCAATAATTAGAAAATGGAAGACATACAAGACCACTGATAATCTCCCTCGATCTGGGGCTCCACGCAAAATCCCACCCCGTGGGGTCAGAATGATCACAAGAACGGTGAGCAAAAATCCCAGAACCACGCGGGGTGACCTAGTGAATGAACTGCAGAGATCTGGGACCAATGTAACAAGGCCTACCATAAGTAACACACTACGCCACCATGGACTCAGATCCTGCAGCGCCAGACGTGTCCCACTGCTTAAGCCAGTACATGTCCGGGCCCGTCTGAAGTTTGCTAGAGAGCATTTGGATGATCCAGAGGAGTTTTGGGAGAATGTCCTATGGTCTGATGAAGCCAAACTGGAACTGTTTGGTAGAAACACAACTTGTCGTGTTTGGAGGAAAAAGAATACTGAGTTGCATCCATCAAACACCATACCTACTGTAAAGCATGGTGGTGGAAACATCATGCTTTGGGGCTGTTTCTCTGCAAAGGGGCCAGGACGACTGATCCGGGTACATGAAAGAGTGAATGGGGCCATGTATCGTAAGATTTTGAGTGCAAACCTCCTTCCATCAGCAAGGGCATTGAAGATGAAACGTGGCTGGGTCTTTCAACATGACAATGATCCAAAGCACACCGCCAGGGCAACGAAGGAGTGGCTTCGTAAGAAGCATTTCAAGGTCCTGGAGTGGCCTAGCCGGTCTCCAGATCTCAACCCTATAGAAAACCTTTGGAGGGAGTTGAAAGTCCGTGTTGCCAAGCGAAAAGCCAAAAACATCACTGCTCTAGAGGAGATCTGCATGGAGGAATGGGCCAACATACCAACAACAGTGTGTGGCAACCTTGTGAAGACTTACAGAAAACGTTTGACCTCTGTCATTGCCAACAAAGGATATATTACAAAGTATTGAGATGAAATTTTGTTTCTGACCAAATACTTATTTTCCACCATAATATGCAAATAAAATGTTAAAAAAACAGACAATGTGATTTTCTGGATTTTTTTTTCTCAGTTTGT
Organism: Ranitomeya imitator; assembly: GCF_032444005.1. NCBI lineage: Eukaryota > Metazoa > Chordata > Amphibia > Anura > Dendrobatidae > Ranitomeya > Ranitomeya imitator. The sequence goes on from NC_091282.1 coordinate 396,795,052, forward strand.
CTCCCATAGTTGAGGTCTACCTATGATGTAAATTACAGACGCCTCTCATCTTTTTAAGTGGTGGAACTTGCACTATTGCTGACTGACTAAATACTTTTTTGCCCCACTGTATGTCGTCAGCTTGGGTATAAATATATATGTATGTTATAGACTGCAGACTTGTGTGTGTTTAATAAATACCCTTTATTGATATAGAGTTTCGTCTCAGTTAGTATATAGTAAAAGGAATAGATAAAAGTTAGTGTATGGTATAAGGTAAAGGTAACATTGTGGTTTTAAGTGGATATTAATTATTATTAGTAGTCAATTTTGGCGTTAATAGTTGATATTGGACCTCAAGAGAGGTGTAGGGAGAGTTCCCCCTTTTCATAACCATAAGGTTTGATATTTTGTGGAGGAAAGCCCCCTCCTTTTACAAAGATGGTGTGTTATTTTTTGCATAAATGAGTCCTGGCTGGAAGAAGTGATGGTGGTCTGTGCTGGATGAAGGAGAAAAGCGAAGATGAAGGACTTCAACTACAGTCGTCACTGGTGAGTCAGTGTATTACATGTACACGCACACTATACATTATATACTGTGTACAAAGTTCCTGTGTATAATGTCACCGGTAAGCACTGTATTACCTGTACAATATTTACTTTATACAGAGCTCCTGTGTATAATGTCACTGGTGATCCCTGTATTTCCTGTACACAGACACTATATACAGAGCTCCTGTGTAAAATGTCTCTGGTGATCACTGTATTACCTGTACACTTTATACAGAGAGGTCCTGTGTATAATGTCACTAGTGATCACTGTATTACCCGTACTCTGACTATATACATAGCTCCTGTGTATAATGTCACTCATGATCACTTTATTACCCATACACTGACTATATACAGAGCTCCTGTGTATAATGTCACTCATGATCACTGTATTACCCGTACACTGACTATATACAGGGCTCCTGTGTATAATGTCACTGATGATCACTGTATTACCCATACACTGACTATATACAGAGCTCCTGTGTATAATGTCACTCATGATCACTGTATTACCCGTACACTGACTATATACAGAGCTCCTGTGTATAACGTCATTGATGATCACTGTATTACCTGTACAATATATACAGAGCTCTTGTGTATAATGTCACTGGTGATCACTGTATTAATTGTACACTATACACTATATACAGAGCTCCTGTGTATTATGTCACTGGTGATCACTGTATTACCTGTACACTGAGACTGTATACAGAGCTCTTGTGTATAATGTCACTGGTGGTAATAACAATGTTGTTAGCATTTTGGTTTGTATTCATGACCAGTATTGTAGTATTCTGTCACTATGTGGTGGTAATTTGTGGTCTAGTCATGGTGTGGCGGTATTTATTACCTGTACGTCATTATTTGGTCACTATATGATCTGGTTATGGTGTGGCGCATTTATTCCTTGTATGTGGTATTATTCGGTCAGTATTTGGTCTGGTCATGGTGTGGTGGTATTTATTTTCTGTGTGGTATTATTCGGTCACCATGTGGTGGAATATATTGTCTAGTTATGTTGGTATTTCTCCTTGTATGTGGTATTATTTGGTCACTATATGCTGGTAATATATGGTATTACTCGGTCACTATGTGGTCTGGTCATGATGTGGTGGTAGTTCTCCCCTTTATGTGGTATTATTGGTCTTGGTATAGTGGATTAGGCTTTGTATGGAGGTCATTTGTTCTCTCTGATATTAATTAGGAGAATATTCTTTATTTCCATTAGATTAAAAACTTGGCACACAGTGGCAGAGATGCATTTACAGGGGTTATCCTGTGAAAAAAAGTAATCACTTCTCCACAGAATAAGTGATAACTTATAGATTGGTGGGGGTCTGACTACTTGGCAGAATCGGGAGAATGTGGAACTTTTATCCCCTTTAGATTGGATTGGCATGTCCGTCTTGACCACTGATCCATTCATTCGCTGTTTTTTTCTGGAAGCCCCAAAGAGAGCGAATGGAGCTCAGGTCTGACATCCCACCTGGTTCATTTTAAAATGGGAATGTGTCCTGGCAGGGATAAAACTTCCTCATTCTTCCGATCGGTACAGTTTTTAATGGTCGGACCTAAGCGATCACTTATCCTGTGGAGCCCATGGATTGGTGATAACTTGTATCGTAATTGTACATCCTAGTTATGGGGTGTACAGTGAATGTGCAGGAACCACCTGTGTTTTACAGTCGATGCTCCATGATAATTGGGATAACGGCTTACAGATATAGCTGTAGGGTGGGCACCTAGAATCCATTCCCCCTGTGGGCCCCAGACACCGCAGTCCGACCCTGCCCATACATATATCTGGCAATGGTTTTCTGGGAGACTGCCATCAGCAGTCTGAAATCGGACATGCTGGATCAATATTTTCCTAGACAATAAATTGTCCCAGGCTCACGTGCACATTAGACTGCTGGACGAAACTGTTGATATTTGTTTGACAGACATTACACTAATGTGTATACAGGGCTTAAGACCTATGAAAATATAACCTGCTCAATCACTGCTTAATTTCATTTGCCTGAAGCCACAAAATTAAATCACTTATTGACGACGGTTGGCCTTTTTTTTTTTCGTTATGGACGAAAGATAGATCTATGCTGATGGAGAAAAAATCCTTATCCCACCTCATTATGGGGCATTCTTTTGCAAAAGCATTTGAATTTCCCCTACTAATCTATACGATTTTAGCTGCATCCATTTGCAATCTACTGTCTAAGGCTGGTTTCACACATCAGTGGCTCCGGTACATGAGGTGACAGTTTCCTCACGTACAGGAGCCACTGACACACGTAGACACATTGAAATCATTGCATCCCTCGCTGGCTGGCGCTGCTTCCTGTCCTGGCCGCACCTTCTACTGTATGAGCGGTCACGTGGGGCCGCCGATTACAGTCATGAATATGCGGCTCCACCTCCCATAGGGGTGACCGCTCATACAGTAGAAGGTGCGGCCAGGACAGGAAGCAGCGCCAGCGAGGGAGCCGGGTGAGTATTTTAAGAACAGCGGGCGGGCGCACAGGGGGTGGGAGGGGGGTGGGGACATGGATATTTATTTTAAACACGAGAAACAAAAAAAAAAGGAATATTCATATCTTCTCTACAGCAAACGCTGCTGCAGAGAAGATATCATTGGCAGCTTCAGCACCAGATGCAGGGGACAGCGCTAAACTTTAGCGATGTCTCCTGCACGGTGCGTGTGGTACCCAGTGGGCACATGGGCGGCGCATGTGTGCCACACTGATGTGCCACAGAAATGCACGGGCACACGGACACGGATAATTCAGTTTTTTTCCCGATTTTTCCCGTACCGGAATTATCTGGATGTGTGGGACTGCCCTTAGGGGCTAAGGACTGCCATTGTGGAGAAGTAAGAATCTGATGACGGTATATTAATTTTTCCTTTTTCTTTTTGTTTTCTCTAGAAATAAGTGGCACCAGATGTCTTGGCGCTACATAACTATTTTAGCCCTAGCGCATATAAAGAACAGTTAATAAATAACTAAATAGAATAGAAAATGTGAATCCCAGTGAATGCTAAAGAATGATCTTGCTATCAGATCCAGTTTCACAATACATTTAAGTCAAACCAGACGTTAGCTTTTTCGGAACGCAGAGTTTTTTTTAACTTTTGACAAATTTCCTCCATCGAAGCCCTGTTCTTTTTGATGTTAAGCTATGATAGAAGAAGAAAGGCATGGTCCGCAGCCAAAACATAGTGAAAAGGAACGGACATACGGTGGTTTTATTGAACATCTGTGTGAAGCCAGGACGCAGGGCAGACAGCTCCATTACCAAAGGTCACAAGGTTTTGATAGAGAACCTTCTCATCTTATTGCTGGGACTAATTATGTGTCCTGATTTCCCATTTCCCTTCACTGTGTGTTTAACAAGGGGTGAAAAGGATTTCCTGCCAGTGATATAGCTTCATCCACTATGCATACATTCCCAACTAATCCTGTTAAAACTGCTACTATACCTCTCTGATCTTCAGCAATCCCACCATGCATCACAAATCTGCAGTGTATAAGAGTATTGGTTTTTGCTCTCTCTAAGCTGGCAAAATTCCATTCATAAAACCAAGACAAAATATGATGATTAAAATTAAATAAGTTCGATATATGTGGTATTTTGTGAAATATGCAAGGCTCAATTAGAAAATACGTGTTTAATAAAAATATCTTAGGTGCAGAAATCTAAAACCCTAAACCCATTGTCATTAACCCTTAGTGAAAGTGCCAATTTTGCACTTAACCCCTTCACTCCAAAGCCTGTTTTCACCTTCCTGACCTGGCCAAATTTTTACAATACTGACCACTGGTCACTTTATTATGTCATAACTCTGGAAAGCTTCAACAGATCCCGGTGATTCTGAGACAGTTTTCTCATGACATATTGTGCGTTATGATAGTGGTAACATTTCTTTGGTATGACTTAACGTTTATTTGTGAAAAAAATGGAAATATGGCACAAAGTTAGCAATTTTCAAACTTTTAATTTTTATGCCCTTAAATCAGAGTCATATCTTACAAAATAGTTAATAAATAACATTTCCTACATGTCTACTTTAGATAAATACAATTTTGGAAACATATTTTTTTTGTTAGGAACTTATAAAGGTTAAAAGTTGACCAGCGATCTCTCATTTTTATAACAAACTTTGCAAAACATTTTTTTAATGGACCACCTCACATTTGAAGTGACTTTGAGGGGCCTATATTGCAGAAAATACCCAAAAATGGCACCATTCTAAAGACTGCACCCCTCAAGGTACTCAGACCAATTTTCAACAAGTTTATAAACCCTTCAGGTGCTTCACAGGAATTTTTGGAATGTGGAAGAAAAAAATAAACATTTAAATTTGTCTTTAGACCTATTTTTTTACTTTTGCAAGGGTAGCAGGAGAAAATGGACCATACATTTTGCTGTGCAATTTCTCCTGAGCATACCGATACCCTATATTGGGGGAAATCTACTGTTTGGAGACACAACAGGGCTTGGAATGGAAGGAGTGCTATTTCACTTTTTGAATGTAAAATATTCTGGAATAATTAGCGGACACCATGTCGCATTTGGAGAGCCCCTGATGTGCCTAAACAGTGGAAACCCCCCACAATTGACACCATTTTGGAAACTAGACCCCTTAGGGAACCTATCTAGATGTGTATTGAGCACCTTGAACCCACAGGTGCTTCACAGAAGTTTATAACGTTAAGCCGTGAAAATACAAATAATCACATTTGTACCAGTTAAATCTTTTTTAGCCCCAAATTTTACATTTTCATAAGGGTAACAGGAGAAATTGCTCCATACAATTAATTGTGCAATTTCTCCTGAGTGCGCAGGTACCCAGAATGTGGAGGAAAACAACTGTGTGGGCACACAGCAGGGCTTGGAAGGAAAGGAACGCCATGTAACTTTTTGAATGTAAAATATGCTGGAATAATTAGCGGTTGCCATGTCGCGTTTGGAGAGCCCCTGATGTGCCTAAACAGTAGAAACCCCCCCACAAGTGACACCATTTTGGAAACTAGACCCCTCAGGGAACTTATCTAGATGTGTATTGAGCACCTTGAGCCCACAGGTGCTTCACAGAACTTTATAACGTTGAGCCGTGGAAATAAGAAAATCAAATTTTTCCCATATAAATCTTTTTTAGCTCCATATTTTGCATTTTCATAATGGAAATTGCTCCATACAATTTGTTGTGCAATTTCTCTTGAGTACACTGATACCCCATTTGTGGGGAAATACTACTGTTTGGGCGTACGGCAGGGCTTGAAAGGGAAGGAGCGCCATTTGACTTTTTGAATGTAAAATTTGATGGAATAATTAGCGGACGCCATGTCGCGCTTGAAGGGCCACTGATGTGCCAAAACAGTGGAAACCCCCCACAAATGACACATTTGGGAAACTAAACTCCTTTGGGACCTTATCTAGATGTGTAGTAAGCACCCTGAACCCCCGGGTGCTTCACTGAAGTTTATAATGTTAAGCCGTGAAAGTAAAAAAAAAAAATCACATTATTCCCACAAAAATCTTTTTTAGCTACGTTTTTTTCAATTTTCACAAGGGCAAAAGAATTCCATCTGGCCTCTGTTCAGCGGTGTCATTTTCAGTAGTGCACAAAACTGTGACAGACGGCACTTTTACGCAAACCTAAAAAGACGGACACCATCGGATCACAGGTCCTATGGCATCCACAATGCCTCCATCTGCCTCATTATAGGGAATTTTCCACCACGGGTTCTGTCTGAATCACGTACGACACGTAAACCCCAGTATAAGCGCTGAGTGCAGAGTGCAAGATAAATGGGCGCCAAGCCTTACTGCGATCTTTGGGAGGTAGAATGAAAAAATCAAAAGTACGTGAAGGATTGGTTTTATTTTTTATGCCATTCCTCATGTGGTATAAATGATAACGAGACTTTATTCTTTATTCTTCGTAGCTGAGACCCTGGAGATTTTCCAATGCTCGGGGGGTAAAACCTTATTTCTCAGCGCCTAAAAAAAGTGGCGCTGAGGAATAAGTACCCTTAACTGCCGCTGTTAAAAGGCGCATCAGTGGTCATTAAGGGGTTAAACCATTTCTTCACCAATTTCGACTTATGGTTCAGGTCGTTGTCCTGCTGGAACACTATGTCCTTTTCATATACATAGTACTCAAGTGTACAAAGTAACTCGTCTTGTAGGATACTCCCATATAGCTCAGCATTGAGACCACCATCGATCCTGGTCAAGTTTTGGCTGCAAAACCATTCCAGACTTGTTTAATATGCATCGCAGGTTCTTTGCATGGACATCTGTGATCTCACTATTACGGCACATGTGAGCCACCTCCACTGCCGTGTTTGTCGTGCCAGAACTGATAGACCTTGTGATGAGCCAACTTGTTGACTCCAATGTTTTGCTGGATGTCCACCTCTTGGGTTTTGAATGGATGGACAGACTTCATTTCATATTCTTCCAACTGTCATCGAACTCTTATGATGCAGTTTGGGAATATTCTTGGCTGAGAGACAGCTATCAATGAGCTGGATGATGCTGTTTCTCTTTTCCTGGAAAATCTTCATGGCTGCTCCTCGATTCGTAACAATAAGGCTTCTTTCACACTTCTGTTGTTTAGGGGCCGTTGCAATGCGTCTTTCTGTGCAAAAAACGCATCCTGCAAAGTTGCCCGCAGGATGCGGTTTTTGCACATAGGTTTGTATTAGCGACGCATCGTGACGTATGGACACACGATCCATACGTTGTGCACTGGATGCGTTGGTATTTGGTGAACTGTCGTAGCGAAAAAATGTTCAAGGGAATGTTTTTTCGTACGTCCGGTCCTGCAATTCCTACTGCGCATGCGTGGCCGGAACTCCGCCCCCTCCTCCCTGGGACTATACAGTGGGCAGCGGATGTGTTGAAACACTGCGTCCGCTGCCCACATTGCACAGAATTTTCACAACGTCCGTCGGTACTTCGCGCCGACACTTAGCGAAGGCCCCGTACCGACGGAAGTGTGACAGAAGCCTAACCTTTCACTTGGGAATCAACCAAATAGCGCACTGTGCTATTAGGAAATGTGAGAAAGCATCAATGAAAAGGAAAAGGTATAAAGAAATGCTGCAAGTATATGTTCTGCCTAGGAATGTCAAACATGCTGCACCACTAACATCACAAATCCATAACCAACAAACTACTATATCTTATGTTAATGCAAAAAAAGTCTAAAACAATATGTTATTTAATACACAAGCGATACAGCCAATGAGAGAATAATCAAGGGCAATGAAGCCACACATTAGTACAACCTATTTGGTAAATGGGTGACTTCCATCGTCTTAAAACCCTATAATATACAAGGTGAAGATTTGATGCCTTATAGCAAGGCAATCCGGTGTCAATATTAAATATTAACATACAGTGGCTTGCAAAAGGATTCAACTGCCTTTTACCTATTTTATTACATTACAGCCTGTGTTTAAATGTTTTTCTAATCCTATTTGTGTGTGATGCATTAGCGCTAAATAGTCTAAGTTGGTGGAAGTGAAGTGAGAAAAATATGGGCATAAATTGAATTTGTGGAATCAAGTAACTAAAAAATGGCATGTGCATATGTATTCATCCTTTTTGGGATGAAGCCCTTAAAAATTTCTGTTGCAAGCAATTACCTTCATAAATCACATGCTTAGTGAAAGGAATATAAACAGAAGGATGAATGACCTCGGGGAGATCAAAACATCCAACACCGCGGAGACACCATGACGTGTTTCTCAACGCAGTGATCCAGAACACTGCCCCCATCCCTTATGGGAAATATGCAAATGCATGTAGAAAAGCAGAGGGAGACACCATCACGTGTTTCTCAACGCAAGCAATAAATAACCAGGTCTTTCACCGGGAAGGAACAACCACGGGAAGGGCAGCATCCAAAAAGGAAAACGACCTATGCCAAAACATGGTATCCACCCACAGACAGCTGTTTCGGGGTATTTGCCCCTCATCAGTGTGGAGTAGGAAACTGGCTATTAGGAGCAGTGCCTAGTAAAAGGACTATAAACATAAGGATGAATGACCTCGGGGAGATCAAAACATCCAACACCACGGAGACACCATCACATGTTTCTCAACGCAGTGATCCAGAACACTGCCCCCATCCCTTATGGGAAATATGCAAATGCATATAGAAAAGCAGAGGGAGACACCATCACGTGTTTCTCAACGCAAGCAATAAATAGCCAGGTCTTTCACCGGGAAGGAACAACCACGGGAAGGTCAGCATCCAAAAATGAAAACCACCCATGCCAAAACATGGTATCCACCCACAGACAGCTGTTTCGGGGTATTTGCCCCTCATCAGTGTGGAGTAGGAAACTGGCTATTAGGAGCAGTGCCTAGTAAAAGGACTATAAACATAAGGATGAATGACCTCGGGGAGATCAAAACATCCAACACCACGGAGACACCATCACGTGTTTCTCAACGCAGTGATCCAGAACACTGCCCCCATCCCTTATGGGAAATATGCAAATGCATGTAGAAAAGCTGCGGAGACACCATCACGTGTTTCTCAACGCAAGCAATAAATAGCCAGGTCTTTCACCGGGAAGGAACAACCATAGGAATGGCAGCATCCAAAAAAGAAAACGACCTATGCCAAAACATGGTATCCACCCACAGACAGCTGTTTCGGGGTATTTGCCCCTCATCAGTGTGGAGTAGGAAACTGGCTATTAGGAGCAGTGCCTAGTAAAAGGACTATAAACATAAGGATGAATGACCTCGGGGAGATCAAAACATCCAACACTGCGGAGACTCTATCACGTGTTTCTCAACGTAGTGATCCAGAACACTGCCCCCATCCCTTATGGGAAATATGCAAATGCATGTAGAAAAGCTGCGGAGACACCATCACGTGTTTCTCAACGCAAGCAATAAATAGCCAGGTCTTTCACTGGGAAGGAACAACCACGGGAAGGGCATATCCAAAAGGAAAACCACCTATGCCAAAACATGGTATCCATCCACAGACAGCTGTTTCGGGGTAAAAGTGAAAGGAAGTCCACCTGTGTGCTAAGTGTCACATGGTCTGTAAGTATATGCACACCTTTTCTGAATGGCAACAGAGGCTAAAACACCATTAGGGTATGTTTCCACGTGCAGGAAACGCTGCGTGTCTGATGCTGCATAGAGCCGCAGCGTCAGACACGCAGCGTCCAGATGTTACAGCATAGTGGAGGGGATTTAATGAAATCCCGTCTCCACTATGCGTAGTAACACGCATGCGGCGGCCCTGCGACTCCGGACATGCTGCGCGTCTTTTCAGATCGCAACATGTCCGTATATCTTGCGGCGACGCTGCGTCGCCGCAAGATATAGCACAGGGCCCTATGCGATGGGTGCGATGATGCCGGATGTGTGCTATGAACACATCCGGCATCATCGCGTCCCAGAAGGGGGCGGGGCTTTCCGCAGAGCGGCAAAGCCGCTCCGACGATACCACCGGCCAGCCTGAAGGTGGACACATACCCTTAGGCACGAGCTTGATTGCAGTTGTTTCTGCTAAGGGTGGCCCAACCAGTTATTAGGTTTAGGAGGTAATCATTTTATCACACAGGGCCCTGTATGTTTAGATGACTTTTTCCCTTAATAATAAAGACTTTAATTAAAAGCTGCATTTTGTGGTTACTTGTGTTATCTTTGTCTAATATTTAAATTTGTTTTGTGATCTGAAACATTTGAGTGAGAGAAACATGCAAAAGAATAGGAAATTTAGGAAGAGAGCAAATACTTTTTCACACCATTGTATATTAGCCAGTAGATTTTTCTGCCCTGGGCATTCATAACAATTACCATATTTTTCAGATTATAAGACAAACTTTTTTTCCCCAAAATTCCCCAGCCTGCAGATATACCTTACCGGCCGCAGGCTGGGATGAGGGGATGTTCGTATGTCAGTGCGGCGCTGAGACCTCATCTTCCGAGACCTTGGTGCCAAGACCTCCATTTGCACATGTGCTGTCCCCAGCCGGAAGCCATTTTCTCAGAGTCCAGTCTACCACATAGGAAACCATGTCACTGCGGGGGCTCTGGGCTTTCACAAAATGAGCAGCATCGGACACCCACAGCACTGGACACCCGCAGCACCAAACACCTGCATAGGCGCGCCACACCGCACATCCGAACACCCCCTCATCCCAGCCTGTGGCCTGCAGCAACGGTCCAATTTTGCCTCCTCCTCCGACCCTAGGACCCCGCTTCACCGCAGCCACCTGGTAAGCAATAAGATGCATGGATTATAAGAAGTACCACCATTTAATTAAAAAAAAGGTTTTTTTCCTATATTTCTCCTCAAAATTTGGGGTGCATCTTATAATTCGCAAAATACGGTGTACTGCACAAGTAATTGACATTATCTCTCTCCAAGTTGTTGTTCCCCAATTTCTGAATGGTAGCAATGATTGATAATGTGGGCACTTCAATTAACCAATCAGCAATTCTTTAAAAAAAAAACAGGAGCTATGAATGGAGTAAATGAGCATCAGTTACTTGTGCGCGCCTGCTACCTTGTTTTCATAACTGTACTGAGCAGAAACAATCCAAGATGCTCAAATTTATGTTTATAGCTAAAAATACACATCTCTATGTAGATAAACTGATGTACAGTACATAAGTACGGTAAATATAATACAATTTAAGTTCTTAAATACATTATTTAAATGTATTTTATACATATTAATGACTATGTTTGTATTATACAATTGTACCACATGACAATCAAAATCTTCTTAATATAGTATTGACAAGTTTATTACTCTTTTGTTTTTTCAGTTTTAATTAATTGTAGCTACGAGTCTTATGTGCATACTTTTTAACCCTTCTTCTCTTGATTTTTACATTATTCCTTTTGTACAGTTTGTAATCATTAAGGCTCAAATCTTCTTGCTTGATATTTCAGTGACTCATTTAGTACAAGATCCTAAGTTCTCACTCACTACTTCCCACTCTGTGCACGCATTTACTAATCAATCTCTTTACTTTTATTTCAAAGGGAACAGGCATTCATAGTTCAGCTCATGGGTACACAGCTGCAGGCAACTGAGCAGTAATACTGTGTTAAATGACCACCGCAACCTTCACAATCCAACCCGCCATTCCTTCTTGCGTTACAACCAGCTAAGCTATGTCTTCTGCATGTACGTCAGTGGACAGTGCCGAATGGCTTGTACTAAACGAGTCTCTGCAGATTTCAACGTCTTGAATAATATCGTGGAACACTCCACTGCACCCTTACATCTGTGTTAGCCAACGACTTGGGCAATGTAATCTGCCAGTGTCAACAACCTTCACACATTTGTTCCCTGGAGAGTTATTTCATCAAGGTTCCATGTTCCTCTCCTTCCAGTAGTCATGTAGTTTTGCATTAGATACAGATTTTTACACAATGAGATTTTTAACAGTAATAATAAGGAACCTGAAAATCATTTCCCATACTACTCTTATAGCAATTGATTTCATTAGCAAAATTTGACAGGAAGAGCCGCAGGTTGGCTCAGTGGTTAGCACTGTTGCCTTGTAGCGCTAGAGCTCTGGATTCAAATCCCACCAAAAACAACATATGCCAGGAGTTTGTATGTTCTCCCCGTGTTTGCGTGGGGTTCTTCCAACAGAGCAAAAACTGATAGGCTGATAGGGGATTTAGATTTGTCCTCCAACAGGAACTGTGATGATAATGCCGGTAAAGTATGGTGGAAATTAATGGTGCTATATATATACAGTTATGGCCAAAAGTATTGACACCCCTGCAATTCTGTCAGATAATGCTTAGTTTCTTCCTGAAAATGATTGCAATCACAAATTCTTTGATATTATTATCTTCATTTAATTTGTCTTAAACGAAAAAACACAAAAGAGAATGAAGCAAAAAGCAAAACATTGATCATTTCATACAAAACTCCAAAAATGGGCCAGACAAAAGTATTGGCACCCTCAGCCTAATACTTGGTTACACAACCTTTAGCCAAAATAACTGCGACCAACCGCTTCCGGTAACCATCAATGAGTTTCTTACAATGCTCTGCTGGAATTTTAGACCATTCTTCTTTGGCAAACTGCTCCAGGTCCCTGATATTTGAAGGGTGCCTTCTCCAAACTGCCATTTTTAGATCTCTCCACAGGTGTTCTATGGGATTCAGGTATGAACTCATTGCTGGCCACCTTAGAAGTCTCCAGTGCTTTCTCTCAAACCATTTTCTAGTGCTTTTTGAAGTGTGTTTTGAGTGATTGTCCTGCTGGAAGACCCATGACCTCTGAGGGACTCCCAGCTTTCTCACACTGGGCCCTACATTATGCTGCAAAATTTGTTGGTAGTCTTCAGACTTCATAATGCCATGCACACGGTCAAGCAGTCCAGTGTGAGGCAGCAAAGCAACCCCAAAACATCAGGGAACCTCCGCCATGTTTGACTGTAGGGACCGTGTTCTTTTCTTTGAATGCCTCTTTTTTTCTCCTGTAAACTCTATGTTGATACCTTTGCCCAAAAAGCTCTACTTTTGTCTCATCTGACCAGAGAACATTCTTCCAAAATGTTTTAGGCTTTTTCAGGTAAGTTTTGGCAAACTCCAGCCTGGCTTTTTTATGTCTCGGGGTAAGAAGTGGGGTCTTCCTGGATCTCCTACCATACAGTCCCTTTTCATTCAGACACCGACAGATAGTACGGGTTGACACTGTTGTACCCTCGGACTGCAGGGCAGCTTGAACTTGTTTGGATGTTAGTCGAGGTTCTTTATCCAACATCCGCACAATCTTGCGTTGAAATCTCTTGTCAATTTTTCTTTTCTGTCCACATCTAGGGAGGTTAGCCACAGTGCCATGGGCTTTATACTTTTGATGACACTGCGCACGGTAGACACAGGAACATTCAGGTCTTTGGAGATGGACTTGTAGCCTTGAGATTGCTCATGCTTCCTCACAATTTGGTTTCTTAAGTCCTTAGACACTTCGGGTATGTTCACACGTTCAGGATTTCCATCCTTTTTTTTTCCTGACTGTTTTTTAAAAAACTGCAGCTCTTGGCAGAAAACGCAGGTCCTTTTTTTGGTCCTTTTTTGGTCCGTTTTTGATGCGTTTTTTGATGCGTTTTTTGATGCGTTTTTTTGATGCAGTTTTCTAGCCAGAGTCTGTGTGTTTTCTAGGAATTTTTTTAGGGTTAAAATGGCTGAAAATACCCTAACCCTACCCCTACCCCTAACCCTAACCCTACCCCTAACCCTACCCCTAACCCTACCCCTAACCCTAACCCTACCCCTAACCCTACCCCTACCCCTAACCCTACCCCTAACCCTAACCCTACCCCTAACCCTACCCCTAACCCTAACCCTAACCCTACCCCTAACCCTACCCCTAACCCTACCCCTACCCCTATTCTAACCTTAGTGGAAAAAAAAAATTCTTTATTTTTTTTATTGTCCCTACCTATGGGGGTGACAAAGGGGGGGGGGGTGTCATTTACTATTTTTTTATTTTGATCACTGAGATAGGTTATATCTCAGTGATCAAAATGCACTTTGGAACGAATCTGCCGGCCGGCAGATTCGGCGGGCGCACTGCGCATGCACCCGCCATTTTGCAAGATGGCGGCGCCCAGGGAGAAGACGGCCGGACGGACACCGGGACGCCGGGTGAGTATAAGGGGGGGAGATTAGGGCACGGGGGGGGGGCATCAGAGCACTGGGGGGGGCATCGGAGCACTGGGGGGGGCATCGGAGCACGGGGGGGCGGGATCGGAACACGGGGGGGCAGCCACACTCCGCCCACGCACTTCCGCCCGCTCCCCGCACTTCCTGCTGCAGCGGTTCTGCACATCAAACCGCAGTAAAACCCGCAGATATATTTTTGATCTGCGGGTTTTACTGCGGTTTGGACCTCACAATGGAGGTCTATGGGTGCAGAACCGCTGCGGCTCCGGAAAAAGAAGTGACATGCTCCTTCTTTTTTCCGGGAGCTATTCAGCGCGTCTTTTTTTTTACAATTTCCGGACCATGTGCACAGTGTGTCCTGTTTTCCATAGGGTACAGTGTACTGTACCCTGCATGGAAAACAGCTGCGGAACCGCAGCGGCAAAACCGCCGCGGTTCCGCGGTAAAAAACGCACTGTGTGAACATGGCCTTCTTTGGTCTTCTTTCTTTTCTCCATGCTCAATGTGGTACACACAAGGACACAGGACAGAGGTTGAGTCAACTTTAATCCATGTCAACTGGCTGCAAGTGTGATTTAGTTATTGCCAACACCTGTTAGGTGCCACAGGTAAGGTACAGGTGCTGTTAATTACACAAATTAGAGAAGCATCACATGATTTTTCGAACAGTGCCAATACTTTTGTCCACCCTCTTTTTTATGTTTGGTGTGGAATTATATTCAATTTGGCTTTAGGACAATTCTTTTTGTGTTTTTTCATTTAAGACAAATTAAATGAAGATAATAATAACAACAAAGAATTTGTGTTTGCAATCATTTTCAGGAAGAAACTGAGTATTATCTGACAGAATTGCAGGGGTGTCAATACTTTTGGCCATAACTGTATATAAGTGAGTAAATAGGTGGCTGCCAAAATTTAATTTGTCAAGGAACAACAATTTCTCTCTCAACTCCATCGTTCAAACGAACACTCCACTTGAACGATTGTGCATGTGCTTTCAGTGGGGAGAGAGGAGAAAGCCGCTTCTCTGGCAATAGCTTATCTAGCTGAACAAAAGATCAGGGCAAAGTGCTTACATATTGGAAGGTCATCTGGCCATGCCAAAACCATAGTCCTTTGAAGATCTTTTTTTTTCCATCTTACCGGTGCTTACAGCATAAAATGATATAATTTGTAATGATTAGTGTAGAGGATGTTTGCTTTTTGGAAGGAGGTAGACTCCTGGAAAATATAACAGGGCATAAACAATTCTTCCAACGTAAGTTACGGACATTGGCACTACTTTCTTTTATTATTTTCTGCTTTTTTGCTTTTTAAACTGAAGGCATATTACTATTAAAAGCTTTCCCAGTTTGTTCATATATTGTATACTGTTCTGTGTATCATCTATCTTACAAAGTTCATCACTGGTACTTATCCCGTGCCACAATGTACTTTTACTGCCCAACAGTTACGTCATCAAACGCAATGAATCTTTACTTCACCACTTCTAAGACCTAAACAGATAAAAGTAGTCTGAGTAACTGTAAATTAAATTCACTTTATGAGCCATAAGACATGAGAACAGAAAATGCAGACTAAGTAAACATGACCAACATCTAGCTCAGTCTTCTGTGTAAAGTCATGCAGGATCCTAGTAAAAATGAGCCAACATCAACTTCCTTTCAACTGACTTTTAAAGCTAACTTCACAAATGAGTGACTTCTTTACATGCAATTTACCCACAGAGATATCAATGGGAACCTAAGTATCCCATGACCCTACATAGGATGAGATGTTTCTCTTCCTAAAAAGAGATATTATTAAGAAAAGCTTCCTTACATACAACTTACCTGTAAGCCAGACCCATTTATTTCCAACCTTTAGTTACACTTTATTCACAAAGGATTTTAAATATCAGCAATCCTGTATAATCTAGAAAATTATGACCCACTGACGGTATGAATACATCAGTTTAAAGGTCAAGTAAGTTTCCCAGCAAGCCCGTCAGCAAGACGTATTTAGAGTACAATCAGTATCACATCAATCCTAGAAGTGATTTGATAACTATATTGTATTAACACATTTCTGACCTTCATTTGTGCAAGTGAAGTTAGCATTTGGAGAATACAGATATATACGATCCACTTAGAGACTCCAAGCCAGGGGTGGGCAATTATGATTATTATTGAATATTAATATTAATTCTATGACTTAATACTGAATAGAATTAAATGAGCCACCACACATATATTCCCCTATATATAGAATGAGCCCCCTACAGCCCTCCTTTATAGAGCATGAGCCTCCACACAGCCCCCCATATACAGTATGAGCTCACACATACAGTTGGGATCAAAAGTTTACATACCCGGTAGAATTTTTGCTTTCTTGGCCTTTTTTCAGAGAATATGAATGATAACACCAAAACTTTTTCTCCATTCATGGTTAGCGGTTGGGTGAATCTACTGTGTTTTCTCTTTTTAATTCATACTGATGTAAAATTCTGATCAAATACTGAGTGTGTGAATGAGGCCTTATGCACAGCTGCCTGGAATTGTTCGTGAGTTGCGTTTGTAATGACACACAGCTCTGCTCTAATCCTCCTGTAACATCATGCAGAGAGAAAGTAATGAAGAATCAATTCCAAATCCCCTTGGTTATAGTGTAAATTGGCACATAAAGTTCACAAACTAATATCTCTACAACTGAGAAGAGAAATTAAAAAAAAATATACGTTATAGTAAGATCTTCCGTCACTTCACCATGATCTGGTCAATTTAGCATATAAAATGTGGTAATATGTCCTCTTTAACTCTGTGAATGACAGCAATGAATTCAGATCTCGGAAGACGAGAAGATTAGTTAAAAGAAAAGAATTTGGAATTTGGATTTTTTTCAGATGAAAAAGTTGAAATTATTGAAAATCCATAATGGTACTTTAAGTAGCTACCTGTATTCATCGTTTTTCCGCTCTCCCTTTCAGAAAACATGGACGTGGTATATTAGTTCTAAATCCCACTAATAGCGGATAGCATCCGAGCAAATCTTTGTACATTACGTGTTTTATGTTCTGCTGACAGCTCTGATGGGGAAGCCCTTGTCATATGGCTAAGAGGGTGGGCAAAATAATATATCATCCTAAGGAGTGAAATGCACATAAATGCGCTCTATGCCTACGACTGGGATTACATCCACTCGCAGAGCGTGCTTATTATCTCATCAATTATTAGTATTATTATTACTGGGAAGAAGGAGGCAGGGAATTCAGCACCCTGTCGTCAATGCAATTTTACTGCACTTCCTTTTTCTGAGTGATTTGCGGTTCTTCTCATATTATTCACCGATACACAGCAGTTTTCTACCAAAGTAGGTTTTCACGGCATGAATAAAAATTCATAAAGATCGTTGCTAAAAGCCCAGAGGGGCTGCATGACCACTAATCAGCCATGGCAGCGCTTGCCAAACAGGAAATCCTCATCTCATATGGCAGTAGTTGTGGATGACTTATAATCACTTAAAGAGACCAAAAAGGAAAATGTCCGGGAAAAATAAACTCATGCCGTCTTTTCACGGAGAGAGTAAACATCAACATTATTCAGGAAGCTGAAGACATCCTGCCTCCAACACATAGACGTTCCAGGTGCTGCTACTTGTATTAATAGGGTTATTCAGGATCAGAAAAACGTGGCTGCTTTCTTCCTGAAACAGCGCCACACCTGTTTGTGGGCTGTGTCTGGTATTGCAACCTGGCTCCATTGAAGCTATTGGGGATGAGCTACAATACCAGTTACAAACTGTGATCAGATGTGGGGCAGTTTTTGGAAGACAGCACCCATGTCTTCTTAGTGTGGACAACCCTCTTAAAGGGCATGGTAAAAAGGAGCATAAAGTAGAGGTAGGTAAATTAATTTTTCAGCAAACTCCACAATCATATCTCTGAATCAAGCTAGCTGTGATCATAACCTTTAAGGGTTTCTATCATAAATAACCTTTATCACCTTGATAACTGCATGATCCCCAGCATCTGGCTACAGAGACTCCACCAATCCCAAAATTCCTTTGCGTAAATGAAAAAATAGTGATTCTGTATGATCACAACGCCCATAGCGGTTGGTTATGCTCACAGCCGCTCCATTCGCAATGGTCAGGTTGTGAGTGGGGGGGTATAACAGTTGGATCCCTGGCCCAGCCATCATACATTTATCACTTATATTTCATAGACTATAAGTACCAAAACATTTTTACTTATGTTTTTCCGGAAAAGCCAGGTGATAACGATAATGGATTCTACAGATTCCTCATGAGTTGTCATCCGGAAAGTATCACTTCTTTCATAAAATGGGCGCAGTGAGTGCTCAATGCCCTGTGAACAAGAGCAGCAGAATAAGGAACCCACTGCCAGCAGCAATGCTCACGCAGAACAGAAGGATGACTGTTATGTTGCTTTGTTCTGCACAGATAATGACCAGGGTGACATAGCTCTCACTATAATAATTATTCTGGATGCTTTGTCATTTCAGTTACTGACTATGCAGAGTGCAGCAGACAATGACAAACTCATTTTTACTACTCTCTGCATAGGTGGAAACTGAGTTGACATAGGCTATAGTGTGCTCTCCACAGCCCTTGGCCTCTCCTCTCTCTTGTAATTTGGTGAGAGACCTGCTGGTGGATCCATCTCAAATGTAACACTAACATTATATTTATTTTTATATTTTTACATACTCTTTTCTAAGAGCCAGGGTTAGTTATAAATTTAAGACCAAGGTAATAAAATAGTTACATAAGAAAAACCAAAAAATAATAAAAATATATAACAATGTATGAATTTAGTTTTAAAAGTTTTTGTTGGTGTCACCTGGCAGCTCCAAAAAAGGCAACCACGTACAGGCTTGGCGCAAACTAGAGGTTGCTCTGGACTGGTGGAAGGAGCGTAGGGAGGAGTACTCTACAGTCCACAGGTTAAGGAGAGTAAAATACTTGCCTCGCCCCTGGCATTGACAATGCTATGAAAGTGACTGCAATTATTTGTTTGGGCATATTATCTTTTAGGGAAATATTGGGCTTTAAGACTACTAGGAGACCAAACGTCTTGGTAATTAGCATATTTGCCACCCAGTTTTTGGGAATTCCAGAAGATGACAAAATAATGCATTTTTCTTACAATGGCAACATGCTCCTAATTTTCCTTTTTGTTTTTCTCAGTGTCTGTATAGCAGCCCAGTGTTAGTTCATGTCCCTTGTGACTAAATTCTTATTATGTAGCTTTTAAATTACATTGGCCTGAGGTCACCTCTAGTTATGTCGAGGAACAGATTGCTCTGGCAGCATTTCAATACATTCTCAAGCGGTGAGAAGATGCACATGGACATTGCCATTAGAAATGCAAAGAATTCAGGCACAAATAGCATTTGACCACATTTAGGTGGTCTACATAATCAATGAATAACCTGAAATAAATGTGCAAAAACTAAATGAAAATATTCAAAATAAAATGTCTAATGCTATACATTTAATTGGATTAGGTGTATTGATTGAGTGATAATCAATTTATATTTGATTTGTATTCTTACATACAGTATATTTTATGTTACATACATAAATAATTGGGTGCATTTATGAAATCAATTGAAAAACAAATGTGTCCAAAGAATATAAGGCTTTTGCTAAAAGCTATATTAATGTGAATAAACGTATAATGTAAATGAATGATAAATGGCATAGTAACTCATACAGTTACTCAATTTACTGAGGATTGGGACTAAATATATAAATGAACCCCTCAATTTTGCACAATCATGAATAGCTAGGTTTTTTCTGAGCTTTCCCATTAGAGTAGGGGTGGGGAATCTTCTTTCTGCCAAGCGCCATTTGCATATTTGTACCATCCTCTCGGGGCCGTAAAAACTCCGCCCACAAAGTACATCCTGACTCTGGCACTGGACGTAATCGTTCATTGCATGCCCTACAGTGTTCAGTAGTGAACACTGTCTGTGTGCTAACAGACCAAGAAGAAATTAATGAGCTGGTTGTAATCAAAATACAGCTCCTTGGCCAAGAATGCGGTCCGTGAGAATTTGTTCAGGGGCCTGATAAAAGGTCATTGAGAGCCATAAATGGCCCTGGGGCCTGAGGTTCCCCAACCCTGCATTAGAGGATAAACCCATCTTCTGCCAAACACTAATTAGGTGCCCTCCCCTCAGAGTCAATTAAATATTCCACATGACTAGACCCTTTTAGGCTAGGGTCACAGCACCGTATTTTCTCTTACCAGAGAGAATTGGACCGATTATGCTAATCACACTCTGATCAGTCTCTGAGCAGAGTGTGATCGTAGTGTCAGACGATTTTCTCGGATGAGAAGATGGAAAAAAATTTCTCCATCTTCTCCAAACTGTCAGTCCATGAAAAGTCATCCAAACGTGCACTGCCCCACAGAATAACATTGGTCAGATTGCCATCCGATGTTTTGACTGAAAATATAGTCTTCTACACGAGCCATTATACAGGCTAATAATAGTCTCAACAAGCAATCGTAGAACTGATTGTCATCAATTATCATTATCATTCAGCCAATGAACAAGTGATCACTTGTATGGACATTTACTGTATTCACAGATTAATAATATAAGACACTATTGACCTTTTCTATGGGATGTTATATCTGCATGGGAATAAATAAACATTCATACAAGCAATTGCATGTCGATTGTTCTACAGTTATGCTAGCTCATGCAAAAGTACCAATAGTCTTCTTAAATTGTAAATCGGCTCTTGCTATGGACAACAATCAGCCCTAGTAAAAGAACTTTTAAAGAGGTTGTCCCAGTAACAAAGTAGATGTCAATCAATAGAATTTGGAATACAAATAATTTCTACAACTGATTGGGATAAAAAAAAAGTTCTTCTGTTGAGATAATCCTATAAATGTGCCCCTGCTCTCTACTGTGTAATGGCTGTGTCTCACTGTGCAAGAACATGATCTGATCATATACAGCTCCTTGGCACAGGAGAAAGCAAGAGTATACAGACAGAACATAACAGGATCGCAGCTGAATTATTTTTGTGAGGTAAAACCTTGTATTTAAATAGGCAGAGTAATGTTTTACCTAAAAGTGTCATGCCGGTGACTAGCACGGTTTCTAAACACCGTTCTACTCTGCGTGCACCGCTCTGCTCCTCCCAGTGTCAGACCATATCACAGAGCTGCCTCGTGCAACATTTCCAGCACTGCTACATCCTTTTGTTGCTTGAGGGTCTGCACCTGGCTATAGAGAGGTGACGCCAGACTCTGCAGAAATGTAAATGCACTGTGTGCTACAGAGTTTTGCTTCCCTGCCTATCCCCTGCCAGCAGTAGATATATTAGGCAGATCCTCCCTCCACACCTTACCTGAACTTGGGTCCTAGTTGCAGTTCATCACTAGTTACCTGTCAAGGTATATTATTATTTTTTCTCTCATGTTACAGACCCGGCTTGTGTGCTCGTTTAGTCTAATCTCTCTGCTCCTGACTAAAGATGAGCGAACCTGAACTGTAAACTTCCGGGTTTGTACCGGACACCATTTCTGGTGCTGACCTCCCAACATGGACTTCTCACGGAAGTCTGTTTTAGTGTTTGGAGTTCTGATGCTGACTAAAGCCTGTTGAGGGGCTGCAGCATAGTCAATCAACAAGCTTTTCGGCTGTAGGCACTTCCTCAGCCATCAAAACCATGCTGAGTATTGGCATCGCTGTTGTTGGCTGGCGTATCATGTGACCCGGCCTATACATGGGTGGCGTCACCATTATGCTCTTACCAGCATAGGGACAGGATGTGGCTTGAGTGAGGGATAGTGTTAGGTTCTGTGGGAGCACTCTCCGAAACAGCATTTGTGAGGGTACTCTGCAAATAGTCTCGGTGGGTGTACTCTGCAAACCAGCCTCTTTGGATGTACTCTACAAACAGCTTGTGTGGGTGTACACTGCAAAACAGCCTCTGTGGGTATAATCTGCTAAACAGCCTCCGTTGGGGGTAGTCTTAAAACAGCCTATGTGGGTGTACTCTTTAAAACATCCTGTTGAATATACTATGTACTTTGCAAAATATCTTGGTTCTGCCAAGTGTCGTACAGTTCCACTAAGGCCTTTGGCTCCCGGTACCCAGCACTGCGCTTCGGCTCTGAGGGTGCCCGGTCACAGTTCCCCTCTGAGCCCTGTTCCTCTCCTTTGCTCCTTCACTTCCGGCTCCTCCACATTCAACCCCTCAGGTCTTCCTCCTTCCAGAGGCTGCAACTCCCTCATGGCTGCCTGGCCTCTCTGTCTGCACTCAGTTCTAGACTTCCTTCTACTTCAGTGTCTCTCCCAGACTCACCTAACTCCTCCAGGTCAGGATACATATGGCTTAGGGAAGCTACCCTGAATCCGGTTCCTGAGCTCCCCCTCCTGGCCTGGACTTGTAATGTGTTGTGTGTGGGTGCCTTAGGCTAGTTTCACATTTGCATTCGAATCCGCAGCGTTTAATACGCATCCGCAACGCATAGAAACATGTACAAACGCAGTGTTTTTTAGACACATGCGGGAACGCATACGGTTAATAAAACGCAGCGTTTTCTCGCTTTATTGTGCGTTTTGTCATGCGTTTGTGTTTTTTGTGTGCATGGTGGAGAATTTTACAGGAGAAAAATCTAGATAACCAGACACCACCAATGGGACTACAGAGGGCATGTATTATGGGATATCTATATATAGACCCTAGGACTGCTGAAATCTTAACAGTGTGCTAATGTATCCTGTGTCATGATCGATCTTCGCATGGAGAGCTTTTATTTCAACCTGAATTTAAGCATCAAGCTGTTTCTTGCCTGTGCGTTTGTTTAGGAGCAACACAGAAATCGCGAAAGATGGAGAAGGACACGGCGTAGGCATTTTTGGCGACACCCCATTATCGAACTACGTGAGAGCTGTGGAGCCTATCACATGCTATATGGCAAACTTAATGCCAACCCGGACAAATTCCCGGAATATACAAGGATGTCGCAAGACACTTTCCGGGATTTGCTTGGTCGTGTCCAAGGAGCCATCCGGAGACAGGACACCCAGCTCCGTAGAGCGATTCCACCAGAAGAACGTCTGCTGGTTACATTAAGGTACGTAACAATTCTAAACAAATGCCAGTCCTAATTTTGGTTGTTCTGACATGTATTATTTGTATTTTCCTTTATATGTTTAGCAGAACAACACCATAAATAGAACTGATTGTTATTTTTTTTATTTATTTTATTACAGATTTCTGGCAACCAGAGAGAGTTTATCATCCCTCCACTTCCAATACCGGCTTGGAATTTCCACCCTGTCCAGAATAGTTGCGGACACCTGCCAGGCTTTGTGGAATGTTCTCCGGGATGAGTTTATACCCCTACCCACTGAAGACATGTGGATTGAAATTGCTGAAAAATTCTGGAGTGTGTGTGATTTCCCCAACTGTTTGGGAGCGGTGGATGGAAAGCACATCCGCATTATCAAACCAGCCAGAACAGGATCAGAGTACATCAACTATAAAAAATATTTTTCTGTTGTGCTCATGGCAATAGCAGATGTGGACTGTCACTTCATCGATGTGGACATTGGAGCTTTTGGCCGTGGCAATGATTCCCAGACTTTCACAAACTCAGATATGGGCCGCCATGTGTATGGCAAAAATTTTAATTTTCCAAGGCCATGAACTCTCCCCAACACTCAAGGTCCACCGATGCCATTTGTTATGGTTGGGAATGAGGCCTTTCAGATGTGTGAAAACCTACTGTAGCCATATTCCTGTCGGGACTTAAACCACACTAAAAGGATCTTTAATTACAGACTGACCAGGGCCCGAAGAACAGTAGAGTGTACCTTTGGGATTCTAGTCTCAAAATGGCGCATTCTTGCAACAGCCATTAATCTAAAAATGGAGACAGTCGATGAGGTTGTCAAAGCCTGTGAGGTTCTCCACAATTACATAATGGCTAAGGAGCGACCCAACATTGAACTGGATGAACCAGTTGCAAACCCATTGCCAGATTACCAGCATCACCTGCTGCGGTCAACTGCTGAAGTTGGCCACATGCGGGACCAACTTGCTGGCTTTTTTTATTCTGATATCGGACGTGTGGCATGGCAGGACAATATTGTGTAAAATGTCCTGTTGGGTTTGGGTTTGTACCAGTTATGTTTTAAATGTTACTAATATTTGTTGTTAATAAACTTTATATTTTTGGTATCTTGACCGTGTCTCCTATGTATTTCCTCTACAAACCACTTAGGTTGTTAGTGGTAAGGTTGTTGACATCATTGCGTCCTGATTCTGTTCTGCAGTATCTATTGGACGCAGACTGAAGAGACGATGGCTGTTTAATACAAAACAGATCTATACTCATCAAGTAAGGTGTCAGAAATAATGAATTCATGATGCACATAAAACAGCCTTATGAATTCACTATTTCTGACTCATGTCCAGTGAGCATAGATATGCCTTGTATGACCGCCATCATCCCCTCACTTCGTGTGAAATAGATTACGTACACATAAGAGAAAATGGAGGTTATACAAGGCAGTTCTCTACTCACCAGGTCAGGTGTCCTAACTAATTAGTTTTTGGACACATGACCTGTTGAGTATAGTTCTGCATTGTATTGTCGCCATTTTCTCTTCAGTCTGCAACCTTAGTCACAGACTAAGCAGAAGGAAGAGATTATGGATAAAATACAAGTATACATTTTTTGGCCCACCTCATATCTTTATACTAAAGACACACAAAACTGCAGTGTTGTACTTGCTAACTACTGGAGCTATGTTGTGGGCAAAAAATAAAGGGTGCGGCGCAGTTTTTTATTTAGCGCACGGTGTGTGTTGCCAGCGGCGAAATACACAATTAACCAAACTTTTTTGGGGCAAAAACATTGTTATTTATTTTTATAAAAAAAGAAATTACCTGCGCCTGCTTGGGGTAGAGTGCTGGAAATGGGGGGTATGTAGCTGTGAAGCTTGACTCACTGTGGACGACGCAGGGGTGGCAGGAGAAGGGGCAATTAAATTACTGGGGTCTGGCAGATCGGGGATGGGGCTCGATGCATGAGAGATGGTGGAGCAGAAGGCCATGCCAGGGTCCTGCTGCATCGTGGTTGCGGAGCAGAAGGCCATGCCAGAGTCCTGCTGCATCGTGGTGGAGGAGCGGAAGGGAATGCCAGGATCCTGCTGCATCGTGGTGGTGGAGCGGAAGGCCATGACAGGGTCCTGCTGCTGCATGGTGGTGTCAGTGGAGGAGGTCCAAGCAGGAGCAGCAGTTGTCATGGTGGTGGTGGTGGGCTGTCCTACAGCACTCGGCATGGTGGTGGTGCTGTAGTGGTGTCCGGGAGTGCTTGGAATGGAGGTGGCCATGCAGTGGTATTCAGCAGAGGTCGGCATTGAGGTCAAGCGTGACTGTAGGCACAGGTGGATATGCCACCACTGACTGCTGAAAATACCGACTCTGCTGTATAGCCTGCACGTAAGCAGCATTGCAGGCCTGCATGACACTAAGCTGGAGATCAGGAGTAAGGTGTTCCGACATGCCCTGTTCAATTTCATTAAAAAAAATGATGCGATGGCCTTTGGAGGTCGGCGTTTACTTGGTCAAGGCTTTTGGTGACCTCCTGGATACGTGTATTCATATGGCTAATGGCAGTATCCAGTCGGTCACCCAAAGCCTTGAGTCCATCCTCAAAAACCAAGCTCAAGTGCAAAAACTCGGGCATGAGTGACCTGTCCGATGCCCTCTGCTGCTGCTGGGAGGTGCCCAAAAAAGGGGGAGAGGCAGAGGACAGGGAAAGGGGAATACCTGATGGACCAGCTTCCTGGTCTCCAGGTAGTGTGGCAGGCCCACTTGCTGCAGCGCTGCTGGATGGCTAGGACGGGTCCGTGGCTGTCTGATGAAGGACTGCTCCAGAACCTGGGTTAACAGTGCTGCTCCATGTGCTGTGAAAAAAAGAAAAAAAAATTAATACAAAAAATTTACAAAATGCCAACTCCTGTGGAATAGAAGCATGCAGATTATGGCAATACAACACAACCTAATACACCGAAAAAATACTTACGTTCTCTGGGCAAGGATCGGTCTTAAAAATGCCAAAATGCAGTGGTATTTATATTTTCGGATCCTTGCTCCAGAACCACTAGGAACACGGCTCTCTTGACGCAGGTCCTTGATGAAGCAGTCCTTCATCGAACGCCAACGTGTTTTGACTTTAGTTTGAGCACTGTTGAAAAAACAAAAAATAATGGTTAGACAATGGACTTTTGGCCATGCTCACACAACTGTGTGTGATGAGAGAAACTCCTGAGAGTTTCTCTCATCACACACAGTTGTGTGAGCACAGCCAAGGTCTCTGCTGCATCACACTGCATTGCAATACTTACAAAATGCATTTCGGACCCGAGTCGGGGCGTTGTCCCAGCCATCCCACATCGCTTTGGCCACCTCATTCCATAGCCGCCGGATCGTCACGTTGTCCGAGTGCTGGGGAACCCGGGTGTCCCACAACGGGACTCGCTTAAGGACCAGGGAGATGAGGAGGTCATTTTCAATGAGGTCCTCATCCCGTTCTGGAACCTAAAAAATAAATAAAGGCATTAATGTTGGATACATTAACATAAGGAAAAGAAAGAAAACAGAGGCAGAGAAATGGCATGAATAATGAAAGTCAAGATAAAAAAGGAGTCCAGCAGAAAAATGTAAAGAAAGAGGAAAGTAAAGAAAGGCAGATTCAAGATTCATACTAAAGTGAGGATACAGTAAACAGTCAGTCAGGTATACTTACATGCTGCCGCCTTTCCACCTGACTGTGAACCCGCTGCTCCTGCTCACCATCTGCTGCAGTGGAAGAAGTGCTCTTAAAAAAGGAAAAAAAAATTGTCACATGTGTAGATGTGACGGTGAATACTTACCAACTGAGGAGGTGAGTACTCACTTCACTGACATGTTCGGCTTGTGAAGGCCCAGGACTTTGCTCCTCATCAGAAGAAGATCACATTCTGATGCATGCAGAAAGAAAGAAATGGCTGAAAGTAGGACATGTAGAGACAGAAAATAGAAAATAAAGGCATTGGCTAGGATATACTCACATTGTTCAGTCTTGTATCCTCCAAGGTGCTTTTGTCTTTCTGGTCTGGTTCTCTGTCTGCTGAGTAGTGACCTGCAAATGTCCACTTCCTCCCTTTATCACTTTGTATGTGGGGGGTGGCTACTCAGTGTCTAGACATGTTTTCCTGTGGTGCAACGAATGCGTTTCCAAACGCAAGCAAACGCATGTGCTTGCGACCGCATGCGTTCACACAGACAGCAATGCGTTTTTTTGCCGCATTCCATCCGCTAACAACCACATACGTTTGTAGGTGGCAAATTGGCGCCTCTAAAATTACAACATGTAGCGTTTACTGCGCCAAACCGCAGACGAGGAAATGACGCATGCGTCGTCAAACGCGGCAAAACGCAACCGATCGCAGACATCTTACCTGGTGAAGAGAACTCCATTGCCTCTGAGCATGACATTACTCTCCTCGAAGGAAAGGCAACATCACTGCAGCAGCCGGCCACCTAGGGTGCTGCACACCATACCCCAGTTAGTCAAGATCCTGATTGTTGAGGGATAGGAAGTTGCTCCTGCTTGATTTTTGTACTGCTGGTCTGAACTGTATAAAAAAGGAAGATAAAAAAGGAAGATAAAAAATCAATGATCGAAGAACGGAGAGGAATTATTCTAAATACATGATAGTTATTTTATTTTTACGATTACTTTGCAATTTTACCCATCTAAGAAGATGGGAATAAGTATTTAACTTTGTTTCTCAGGACTTTTGATTTGGAGACTCATGATGCCCTAATAGGCCTTGGTGTAGTGGGTTATCTGAAGTAAGCAATCCCTTTAAAATACTCTCTGAAAAGTCACATCATGGTTTATTCATGGGGAACATGAAGGTTAAATGTACACTGAACTATCCCCATTACACCGAATTGCATACAATATCGGGTTAACACGAGTTTACTTTAACACATTAATATTTCATTAGCCCTTCTAGCTCCAGAAGTAGGAAGCTCATGAGGTCAGCATCAGCAGCATGTGGCATTACTGATAAACCCCACTTCTGGGAATACAGTGCTCTTCAGTAAAGATGACTGTACACCTATACAACACAGAGAAATCAATGCAGCTGACTAATCAGGCAGCAGTCAATTAAAAGCCCAGTGTTAGAAAGGTCACAGCGTGGCTGATGGTTTTCCTTGCCTTGTAATGATATCTTGGCTTTCTACATAATAGACACTGAAATGTAGCAGTACTCATATTAGCGGACCTCAATATATTACTGCACAACAGAAATAAATATTATGAGGAGATAAAAATTAAAGCAGAAGTCTCATATAATTTTTAAAAATTGCTATTTTTTTAATTGTTGCAGTATATTTCTCTTGGGGTCAGCCTCATTGGAGATGCACAACTTCCTTCCTGTATTTTCTGCTCAGACTGAATAGTATATTCTTTTTTGCAGCTTCAATGACTGGAAGAGCAAGAGTCGTTTTAATTTTTATAAATCAATAGTACACATGGAAATAAGCAGCTTTGTAATATATGTTATTATCAGAGAAATCTGCTTCTTTCTCCTCCTAGACTGATCTTTTACTCTCAATTCAAGGATAATATCTGCAGATCTTTATTCAGTGAATTGACTTTAAAATGTAACTGTAGATTCGGGAGAACTTGCCAGTCTGCCATTATTTCCTCCCCCTTTTTTGTCACCTCTGTCATAGTAATGGGAAAGTCTGGCACTAAATGCAGATTTTTCAGCTTTTACAAGTAAACTGAGAGCAATCCAGAAGGAGAAAGAAACAGATTTCTTGGATAAGATATTTTACAACATTTCTTATTTTCATGTGAACTAATGACTTATGAAATTAAAATAACAGATTTTCTTTAAATTAATTTTCTGGGACTTTAATATAGGTAGCCTATAATAAGGATAGGTATTAATATTTGTTTAAAGGGAACCTGGCACGTGAAAAAAACCCTATTAACCCCTTTCTGACCTCGGACGGGATAGTACGTCCGAGGTCAGAACCCTGCTTTGATGCGGGCTCCGGGAATTAGTGTGTTAATGTGATTGCTCCTACTCTGGCGCTGAAAAGAAGCACCCTGCCTTCATTTTACATGAGTTTATTCCTGTGTTAGGGACAGGGAAGGGGCCTCTGGCCCCAGGTCACTGAGACAGCTGTGTTGTGACAGCATTGTTATGTCACATTATCCCTGCAGCCACTTTGCTTTCACTCTTTTCTGACGAAACTGACATCCGGAAGAAGTGAGAGGTGCTGCTGCTTTCTGTCTTCCTCCAAATATCAGACACATCCAAAGGAAGTGAGAGCAAAGCAGCCACTGATTGGCTGCAGGGCTCATGTGACATAACGTCATGTGAGCCTCACTGGAATGGTACCAGCACTTGTGGTTGAGTATAGGGTATTTTTATAGGGGAATATACCAATTGAGAAGGGATTCTTTGAGTAATGGACAAGGCCTTTAAAGTTATTTATATTGATTTAGTCATTATTGCTCCATCAAGACACAATCTGTCCTACAGTACTGTGATGCTGCAATAATGGTATATAATTCTTAAGTTTAACCCCTTTACCCCCAAGGGTGGTTTGCACGTTATGGACCGGGCCAATTTTTACAATTCTGACCACTGTCCCTTTATGAGGTTATAACTCTGGAACGCTTCAACGGATCCCGGTGATTCTGACAATGTTTTCTCGTAACATATTGTACTTCATGATAGTGGTAAAATTTCTTTGATATTACCTGTGTTTATTTGTGAAAAAAATGGAAATATGGCGAAAATTTTGAAAATTTCGCAATTTTCCAACTTTGAATTTTTATGCAATTAAATCACAGAGATATGTCACACAAAATACTTAATAAGTAACATTTCCCACATGTATCCTTTACATCAGCACAATTTTGGAACCAACATTTTTTTTTGTTAGGGAGTTATAAGGGTTAAAAGTTGACCAGCAATTTCTCATTTTTACAACACCATTTTATTTTAGGGACCACATCTCATTTGAAGTCATTTTGAGGGGTCTATATGATAGAAAATACCCAAGTGTGACACCATTCTAAAAACTGCACCCCTCAAGGTTCTCAAAACCACATTCAAGAAGTTTATTAACCCTTCAGGTGTTTCACAGGAATTTTTGGAATGTTTAAATATAAATTAACATTTAACTTTTTTTCACAAAAAATTTACTTCAGCTCCAATTTGTTTTATTTTACCAAGGGTTACAGGAGAAAATGGACCCCAAACCTTGTTGTACAATTTGTCCTGAGTACGCCAATACCCCATAAGTGGAGGTAAACCACTGTTTGGGCGCATGACAGAGCTTGGAAGCGAAGGCGCGCCATTTGACTTTTCAATGCAAAATTGACTGGAATTGAGATGGGACGCCATGTTGCGTTTGGAGAGCCACTGATGTGCCTAAACATTGAAACCCCCCACAAGTGACACCATTTTGGAAAGTAGACCCCCTAAGGAACTTATCTAGAGGTGTGGTGAGCACTTTGACCCACCAAGTGCTTCACAGAAGTTTATAATGCAGAACCATAAAAATAAAAAATCATTTTTTTTTCACAAAAATTATATTTTTGCCCCCAATTTTTTATTTTCCCAATGGTAAGAGAAGAAATTGGAACCAAAAAGTTGTTGCACAAGTTGTCCTGAGTATTCTGATACCCCATATGTGGGGGTAAACCACTATTTGGGCGCATGGGAGAGCTCGGAAGGGAAGGAGCGCCGTTTGACCTTTCAATGCAAAATTGACAGGAATTGACATGGGACGCCATATTGCGTTTGAAGAGCCACTGATGTGCCTAAACATTGAAACCCCTCACAATTGACACCATTTTGGAAAGTAGACCCCCTAAGGAACTAATCTAGAGGTGTGGTGAGCACTTTGACCCACCAAGTGCTTCACAGAAGTTTATAATGCAGAACCGTAAAAATAAAAAATCATTTTTTTTCACAAAAATTATATTTTTTGCCACCAATTTTTTATTTTCCCAATGGTAAGAGAAGAAACTGGAAACAAAAAGTTGTTGCACAATTTGTCCTGAGTATGCTGATACCCCATATGTGGGGGTAAACCACTGTGTGGGCGCATGGGAGAGCTCGGAAGGGAAGGAGCGCCGTTTGACTTTTCAATGCAAAATTCACAGGAATTGAGATGGGACGCCATGTTGCGTTTGGAGAGCCACTGATGTGCCTAAACATTGAAACCCCCCACAAGTGACACCATTTTGGAAAGTAGACCCCCTAAGGAACTTATCTAGATGTGTGGTGAGCATTTTGACCCACCAAGAGCTTCACAGAAGTTTATAATGCAGAGCCGTAAAAATAAAACAAAATTTTTTTCCCACAAAAATTATTTTTTAGCCCCCAGTTTTGTATTTTCCCAAGGGTAACAGGAGAAATTGGACCACAAAAGTTGTTGTGCAATTTGTCCTGAGTGCGCTGATACCCCATATGTGGGGGGGAACCACCGTTTGGGCGCATGGGAGGGCTCAGAAGGGAAGGAGCACCATTTGGAATACAGACTTAGATGGAATGGTCTGCAGGCGTCACATTGCGTTTGCAGAGCCCCTAATGTACCTAATCAGTAGAAACCCCCCACAAGTGACCCCATATTGGAAACTAGACCTCCCTAGATGTGTTGTGAGAACTTTGAACCCCCAAGTGTTTGAAAATAAAAATAAAAATTCCCCCCAAAATTATTTTTTAGCCCCCAGTTTTGTATTTTCTCGAGGGTAACAGGAGAAATTCGACCCCAAAA
Source organism: Ranitomeya imitator (assembly GCF_032444005.1). Taxonomy (NCBI): domain Eukaryota; kingdom Metazoa; phylum Chordata; class Amphibia; order Anura; family Dendrobatidae; genus Ranitomeya; species Ranitomeya imitator. The sequence continues at coordinate 396,827,121 of NC_091282.1, forward strand.
GTTGTTGTCCAATTTGTCCTGAGTACGCTGATACCCCCATATGTTGGGGTAAACTCCTGTTTGGGCACACGGGAGAGCTCGGAAGGGAAGGAGCACTGTTTTACTTTTTCAACGCAGAATTGGCTGGAATTGAGATCGGACGCCATGTCGTGTTTGGAGAGCCCCTGATGTGTCTAAACAGTGGAAACCCCCCAATTATAACTGAAACCCTAATCCAAACACACCCCTAACCCTAATTCCAACGGTAACCCTAACCACACCTCTAACCCAGACACACCCCTAACCCTAATCCCAACCGCAAATGTAATCCAAACCCTAACTTTAGCCCCAACCCTAACTGTAGCCTTAACCCTAGCCCTAACCCTAGCCCTAACCATAACCCTAGCCCCAACCCTAGCCCTAGCCCTAGCCCTAACCCTAGCCCTAACCCTAACCCTAACCCTAGCCCTAACCCTAACCCTAGCCCTAGCCCTAAAGCTAACCCTAGCCCTAACTACTTCAGCCCTGCCCCTCCTCATCTAATTGGATCTCTACTGTGTCGTACGGAAGTATACAGTGTCCGGCAGCTTGGGTGAGATCCAACCATTCTTTTTTATTGAGCACTGGTTCACCTGAGCACTTTGTATGTTTTTTTCGTTTGTGTCCTGTTGGATGTGCAGTTTTTAGCATTTAATATTAAAAGTTATGTTTTATTAGTGGATATCCTCCACAGCTGATTCTGTCTTGAGCCAGGGGGTATATATATGGTGTGTTTTTTGCACACTATTGCTTTTTCTGCTAACCCTAGCCCTAACCCTAACCCTAGCCCTAGCCCTAACCCTAACCCTAGCCCTAACCCTAGCCCTAGCCCTAACCCTAGCCCTAACCTTAACCCTAACCCTAGCCCTAACCCTAGCCCTAACCCTAGCCCTAACGGGAAAATGGAAATAAATACATTTTTTAAAAATTTTTTATTTTTCCCTAACTAAGGGAGTGATGAAGGGGGGTTTGATTTACTTTTATAGCGGGTTTTTTAGCGGATTTTTATGATTGGCAGCGGTCACACACTGAAAGACGCTTTTTATTGCAAAAAATATTTTTTGCGCTACCACATTTTGAGAGCTATAATTTTTCCATATTTGAGTCCACAGAGTCATGTGAGGTCTAGTTTTTTGCGGGACGAGTTAACATTTTTATTGGTAACATTTTCGGGCACGTGACATTTTTTGATCGCTTTTTATTCCGATTTTTGTGAGGCAGAATGACCAAAAACTAGCTATTCATGAATTTCTTTTGGGGGAGGCGTTTATACCGTTCCGCGTTAGGTAAAATTGATAAAGCAGTTTTATTCTTTGGGTCAGTTCGATTACAGCGACACCTCATTTGTATCATTTTTTTATGTTTTGGCGCTTTTATACAATAAAAACTATTTTATAGAAAAAATAATTATTTTTACATCGCTTTATTCTGAGGACTATAACTTTTTTATTTTTTTGCTGATGTTGCTGTATGGTAGCTCGTTTTTTGCGGGACAAGATGACGCTTTCAGCGGTACCATGGTTATTTATATCCATTTTTTTGATCGCGTGTTATTCTACTTTTTGTTCGGCGGTATGATAATAAAGCGTTTTTTTTTTGTCTCTTTTTTTTTCTTTTTCTTACGGTGTTTACTGAAGGGGTTAACTAGTGGGACATTTTTATAGGTCGGGTCGTTACGGACGCGGCAATACTAAATATGTGTACTTTTATTGGTTTGTTTTTTTTATTTAGATAAAGAAATGTATTTATGGGAATAATATTTTTTTTTTTAATTATTTAGGATTTTTTTTTTTTTTTTACACACTTGTAAAAAATTTTTTTTACTTTTTTAATTTGTCCCAGGGGGGGAAATACATCGGTGATCTGCCAGTTTGCACAGCACTCTGACAGATCACCGATCTGTCAAAGAGCGCTGCAGCGTTACCAAGTGCCTTCTCTGAGCAGGCACTTCGTAAGGCACCTCCCTCCCTGCAGGACCCGGATCCGTCGCCATCTTGGATCCGGGACTTGCTGCAGGGAGGAAGGTAGGAGACCCCCGGAGCAACACGATCACATCGCGTTGCTGCGGGGGGCTCAGGGAAGCACGCAGGGAGCCCCCTCCCTGCGCAATGCTTCCCTGCACCGCCGGCACATCGCGATCATGTTTGATCGCGGTGTGCCGGGGGTTAATGTGCCGGGGGCAGTCCGTGACCACTCCTGGCACATAGTGCCGGATGTCAGATGCGATAAGCAGCTGACACCCGGCCGCGATCGGCCGCACTCCCCCTGTGAGCGCGGCCGATCGCCTATGACGTACTATTCCATCCTTGGGAAGTAAGGCCCACCCCACATGGACGGAATAGAACGTCTAATGGCAGAAAGGGGTTAAATAACAAGTACTGGGTTTCTTTCAAATCTGTAAATCATAAATAATTCCCATAAAATATAGATTTTTTTACAACTAGTAGAAAGAGATCTGCATAAAATTAAGAGTTACAGTCATGGCCAAAAGTGTTGACACCCCTGCAATTCTGTCAGATAAAACTCATTTTCTTCCTGAAAATGATTGCAAACACAAATTATTTGGCATTAATGTCTTCATTTAATTTGTCTTAAATGAAAAAACACAAAAAGAATTGTCCTAAAGCCAAATTGGATATAATTCCACACCAAACATAAAAAAGAGGGTGGACAAAAGTATTGGCATTGCTCGAAAAATCATGTGATGCTTCTCTAATTTGTGTAATTAACAGCACCTGTAACTTACCTGTGGCACCTAACAGGTGTTGGCAATAACTAAATCACACTTGCAGCCAGTTGACATGGATTAAAGTTGACTCAACCTCTGTCCTGTGTCCTTGTGTGTACCACATTGAGCATGGAGAAAAGAAAGAAGACCAAAGAACTGTCTGAGGACTTGAGAAACCAAATTGTGAGGAAGCATGAGCAATCTCAAGGCTACAAGTCCATCTCCAAAGACCTGAATGTTCCTGTGTCTACCGTGCGCAGTGTCATCAAGATATTTAAAGACCATGGCACTGTGGCTAACCTCCCTAGATGTGGATGGAAAAGAAAAATTGACAAGAGATTTCAACGCAAGATTGTGCGGATGTTGGATAAAGAACCTCGACTAGCATCCAAACAAGATCAAGCTGCCCTGCAGTCCGAGGGTACAACAGTGTCAACCCGTACTATCCGTCGGTGTCTGAATGAAAAGGGACTGTATGGTAGGAGACCCAGGAAGACCCCACTTCTTACCCCGAGACATAAAAAAGCCAGGCTGGAGTTTGCCAAAACTTACCCGAAAAATCCTAAAATGTTTTGGAAGAATGTTCTCTGGTCACATGAGACAAAAGTAGAGCTTTTTGTGCAAAGGCATCAACATAGAGTTTACAGGAGAAAAAAAGAGGCATTCAAAGAAAAGAACACGGTCCCTACAGTCAAACATGGCGGAGGTTCCCTGATGTTTTGGGGTTGCTTTGCTGCCTCTGGTACTGGACTGCTTGACTGTGTGCATGGCATTATGAAGTCTGAAGACTACCAACAAATTTTGCAGCATAATGTAGGGCCCAGTGTGAGAAAGTTGGGTCTCTCTCAGAGGTCATGGGTCTTCCAGCAGGACAATGACCCAAAACACACTTCAAAAAGCACTAGAAAATGGTTTGAGAGAAAGCACTGGAGACTTCTAAGGTGGCCAGCAATGAGTCCAGACCTGAATCCCATAGAACACCTGTGGAGAGATCTAAAAATGGCTTTTTGGAGAAGGCACCCTTCAAATATCAGGGACCTGGAGCAGTTTGCCAAAGAAGAATGGTCTAAAATTCTAGCAGAGCATTGTAAGAAACTCATTGATGGTTACCGGAAGCGGATGGTCGCAGTTATTTTGGCTAAAGGTTGTGCAACCAAGTATTAGGCTGAGGGTGCCAATACTTTTGTCTGGCCCATTTTTGGAGTTTTGTGTGAAATCATCAATGTGTTGCTTTTTGCTTCATTTTCTTTTGTGTTTTTTCATTTAAGACTAATTAAGTGAAGATAATAATACCAAAGAATTTGTGATTGCAATCATTTTCAGGAAGAAACTGAGTATTATCTGACAGAATTGCAGGGGTGTCAATACTTTTGGCCATGACTGTATGAATCGAATGAGGACTACAACTTGACAGAAGGAGAAAAAGTGGCACTGGATACACTTAGACGTAACAACGAGCTAGTAAATAAAACATCTGACAAAGGTGGAAATGTGGTCATTATGGATCACAAGATATACTGTGATATGTGTAATGCCATTCTTCAAGATAAAAATATTTCTGAGATACTAAGATCCGACCCAATGGAAACCTATAAAGCAAAATTGAAAGAACTCCTTGATGGAGTTTTAATAAAGAGCCTTATCTCTAAGAGTTAATATGACTTTTTGTTTTCCATTTTTCCTTCAGTGTCCACGTTCAACTCAGTACCAAAAGTACATAAAGGGTTAAATCCCTTAAAAGGACGACCAATAGTGTATGGTATCAACTCACTGACGCAGAATTTTGGCCTCTATATAGATGAAATTCTTGACCATTTGTGGTCTTTATTCCCTCTTATTTAAGAGACACAGCAGACCTTATAAAAAAAACTTGAGGGTCTGTATATAGATGAGGACTCCTGGCTGGCATCGATAGATGTGGAGGCCTTGTATAGCAACATACCACATGGTGCAGGGATCAGGGGCGTTCACCATTTCTTGAAACAAAGGTCGGTAGCCTGTAGTGATCACAATGAATTTGTCATGTCCCGTCTGAATTTTACTCTTTCCTATAATACATTCATATTTGATGGCAAACACTACCACCAGCTCAGGGGCACGGCGATGGGGAGTCCCTATGCCCCATCGTACGCAAATCTGTTCCTGGGCTGGTGGGAGGAAACAAGTGTGTTTGGGGAGGGTCCTAAGTGGTGGCATGAATATGTAACCATATGGTATTGATTTATAGATGATGTGTTTGTTGTCTGGACAGGTACAAAAGATCAGTTTAACTTGTTTGTGAAGGAGCTTAATTGTAATGATGTGGGCCTAGGCTTTACCTCAGAAATCCAGAAGGACGAAATAGCGTTCCTGGATGTGAGGATCAAAAAGGGAAGAAATGGAGGGTTAACAACTAGCATATATCGGAAACCAACAAGTACAAACAGTCTTTTGAATTGGCGGAGTCATCACCCAATTCCTCTTAAAAGAGGGATTCCTAAGGGTCAATTCTTAAGACTGAGAAGAAACTGTTCAGACATAAGGACCTTCCATAGTCAGGCTGAGGACATGTACAATAGATTCAAGGAAAAAGGCTACCCAGGACATGTCATTGATACAGCATACCAATTTGCAACTAATGAGGACAGACAAAATCTGTTACATAAAAGGAATTTTTCAAACAAGACTAAGAATTAAATCATTAGAATTATAGGGACCTATGATAATCAACACTATAAGGTCAGAGAGATAATCAGTAGACACTGGGATATCCTTAAAATGGATCCTGAATTGAGAGGCATAATAGGTGAACACCCCAATATCACCTATAAACAAGGGCTATCATTTAAAGATTTGCTTGTACATAGCCACTACACGAGACCAGCTGGGAAGGGAACATGGCTAGACAGAAAACCCTGTGGCTTCTATAGATGTGGCAGTTGCCAAATGTGCAGATGGATGAAACCAAACAAGTCATTCACAAGCTCCTCTACAGGAAAAGTGTTTTATCAGAGGGATTTCTCTAACTATAAAACAATGGGGGTAGTGTATATGGCCACGTGTCCATGCCCAAAGGATTACGTAGGGAAAACCAAGAGAGAATTCCGTAGAAGGGTAGGAGAGCACATTGGGGATATTAGAAACAACAGGGACATGCCCCTAGCTAGACATATGAGGACGAAACATCAAGATGATATGGATAATGTTAAGTTCACAGTTATTGAAGTGGTTAAATCTAGCCCTAGAGGTGGTAATGTAGATAGGGCAATTCTACAGAGAGAATGAGAATGGACACATCGTTTGGATGCAATGATCCCAAGAGGTATAAATGAACAAATGTCATTCGCATGCTTCTTAAAATTCTTATGCTTCATTTACGTAGGTGCAGCTCCCCAGAGTCCTGGTCGTTGCAGTGATGTTGCTCTCCCACCAGGGGGAGTGATGTTACGTCTGATGGCACCAAAGGAGTTAAACCCTGCCAGGTATCACAGCCACACACACATTTCACACTCAAGTCCACCAGGGGGAGCTAAGGGTTCTATCTATTAGGCCACTCCTCACATTAGGGTAAAACTGGTGGGTTGGTCAGAAAGTCAGGGAGAACGAGAAGAGAGGAGTTCCTGGCTGGAGACTAGCAAGAAAGGTCTCCAGGCCGAGCTGGCTGGAGCAAGGCCCAGTCAGATCCAGACTACGGTCTGAGGAGGAGGACAGAAGGCACAAGGAGCTGCGCCTGCACCTGATTGCGGCAGCCTCCTAGGAAAAGAGACAAGAAGGGAAACGTGTCGTAGTGAGTGAGAAACGAAGTCGTAGCAACAGGAGTAACAAATCAGTGGTGGGAGACCAGCTAGAAGCAGGCTGCCTCCCCCTGAAGCGCAGTTCCGGTGGCCGGAGCACCGAGGGAGTAATAGGCTCTATGCTTTACTTCAGAGACCGGCTGGGCAGTCGGTTCCAAGCTGGCTGTCCGACCTAAGAGCCTAAGCAGACAAGGTGGCAACGCGGAGGAGGGGCGACACTAGGGTCCCTTTAAAATAGCCTCAGGCCACCACCGTCATACGGGTTTTGTCCTATCCATCTGGGGGACAGGAGAAGAGTAACAAGAGTGAGGACCCTATTAGGAGCTAATGCAAGTAGGGACCTACTACGTTACTGTGCGCAAAGGGAAGGCTACTGATTTCCACCTGGTTCAGGGGACTCTGGAATTGCCATCAGACTGGCCAGACTCTGCCGACCCTGTAACCTGGGACCCCGGACTGTGGATGCTGAAGCCTCCAGTAAAGATAAAGAGACTGCACCCACTGTGTCCTCGTTATTCACCGAGTCTCGCATCACCCACCATCAACATCTACACTACTGGGAAGCCCTGGGGAAACACTTCACCTTTGGGAAGGTATTCCATCTAGCTGCCATAACATCACCCCAGTGGACCCCTAAGCAGCGTCGGTAACCCTGACCGAATACCACAGGTGGCGTCACGAACACTTGACAAACTTACATCACCTTTAATTGGGCGCCCCTTAGCAGGGCCATGGACCAGGTCGGGCCACCGTGACATCCCCAGACAGAAGGGACCGAAGGACCCGGTACCGAGTACCCCATTGCCCTGCGCCTGGGGGCGATTCATAGGCCTCTATGCTTTCCCCTCCCTCCCCCCTTCTTGTCAGAAGTGGACTATGAATAGTGAGGAATCTGCACATGCTCTGCTCTGATTGATCCCTGATTTAGAGGGATATACATATTACTGTAAACAATCTTTTATATAAAAAATAATCCTCGATTTACTGACCCGACATCTCTAAGCAGCTCAGTTGCACGGATTGCCTAATATATTGGAGGCTTTTTAACCCCTTTCTGACATCAGACGTACTATCCCGTCGAGGTGGGGTGGGCCCCTATGACCACTGACGGGATAGTACGTCATACGCGATCGGCCGCGCTCACAGGGGGAGCGCGGCCGATCGCGGCCGGGTGTCAGCTGCCTATCGCAGCTGACATTCGGCACTATGTGCCAGGAGCGGTCACGGACCGCTCCTGGCACATTAACCCCCGGCACACCGCGATCAAACATGATCGCGAGGTGCCGGCGGTACAGGGAAGCATCGCGCAGGGAGGGGGCTCCCTGAGGGCTTCCCTGAGCCCCCCGCAGCAATGCGATCGCGTTGCTGCGAGGGTCTCTGTACCTCCCTCCCTGCTCCAGGCCTGGATCCAAGATGGCCGCGGCATCCGGGTCCTGCAGGGAGGGAGGTGGCTTCACAGAGCAGGCACTGTGAAGCCTGCAGTGCTCTAAGTGAGATCGGTGATCTGACAGAGTGCTGTGCACACTGTCAGATCACCGATCTGTGATGTCCCCCCCTGGGACAAAGTAAAAAAGTTTAAAAAAAATTTTTCCAAATGTGTAAAAAAAAAAAAAAAAAAAATTCCTAAATAATGAAAAAAAAAAAATATTATTCCCATAAATACATTTCTTTATCTAAATAAAAAAAAAAACAATAAAATAAACATATTTAGTATCGCCGCGTCCGTAACGGCCCGACCTATAAAACTAGCCCACTAGTTAACCCCTTCAGTAAACACCGTAAGAAAAAAAAAGAAACGAGGCAAAAAACAACGCTTTATTATCATACTGCCGAACACAAAGTGGAATAACACGCGATCAAAAAGACAGATATAAATAACCATGGTACCGCTGAAAACGTCATCTTGTCCCGCAAAAAACGAGCTGCAATACAGCATCATCAGCAAAAAAATAAAAAAGTTATAGTCCTGAGAATAAAGCGATGCAAAAATAATTATTTTTTCTATAAAATAGTTTTTATAGTATAAAAGCGCCAAAACATAAAAAAATGATACAAATGAGGTGTCGCTGTAATCGTACTGACCCGAAGAATAAAACTTCTTTATCAATTTTACCAAACGCGGAACGGTATAAACGCCTCCCCCAAAAGAAATTCATGAATAGCTGGTTTTTGGTCATTCTGCCTCACAAAAATCGGAATGAAAAGCAATCAAAAAATGTCACGTGCCCGAAAATGTTACCAATAAAAAGGTCAACTCGTCCCGCAAAAAACAAGACCTCACATGACTCTGTGGACCAAAATGTGGAAAAATTATAGCTCTCAAAATGTGGTAACGCAAAAAATATTTTTTGCAATAAAAAGCGTCTTTCAGTGTGTGACCGCTACCAATCATAAAAATCCGCTAAAAAACCCACTATAAAAGTAAATCAAACCCCCCTTCATCACCCCCTTAGTTAGGGAAAAATTAAAAAATTTAAAAAATGTATTTATTTCCATTCTCCCATTAGGACTAGGGTTAGGGTTAGAGCTAGGGTTATGGTTAGGGCTAGGGTTAGGGCTAGGGTTAAGGTTAGGGTTAGGGCTAGGGTTAGGGCTAGGGTTAGGGCTAGGGTTAGGGCTAGGGTTAGGGCTAGGGTTAGGGCTAGGGTTAGGGTTAGGGTTAAGGCTAGGGTTAGAGTTAGGGCTACAGTTAGAGTTGGGTCTAAAGTTAGGGTTAGGGCTGGGGCTAAAGTTACGGTTAGGGTTTAGATTTACAGTTGGGAATAGGGTTGGGATTAGGGTTAGGGGTGTGGTTAGGGTTACTGTTGCGATTAGGGTTAGGGGTGTGTTTGGATTAGGGTTTCAGTTATAATTGGGGGGTTTCCACTGTTTAGGCACATCAGGGGCTCTCCAAACGTGACATGGCGTCCGATCTCAATTCCAGCCAATTCTGCGTTGAAAAAGTAAAACAGTGCTTCTTCCCTTCCGTGCGCCCAAACAGGGGTTTACCCCAACATATGCAGTATCAGCGTACTCAGGACAAATAGGACAACAACTTTTGGGGTCGAATTTCTCCTCTTACCTCTGGGAAAATACAAAACTGGGGGCTAAAAAATAATTTTTGGGGGAAAGTTTTTTATTTTTTATTTTCACGGGTCTGCGTTACAAACTGTAGTGAAACACTTGAGGGTTCAAAGCTCTCACAACACAACTAGATAAGTTCCTTAGGGGGTTTAGTTTCCAAAATGGTGTCACTTGTGGGGGTTTCTACTGTTTAGGTACATTAGGGGCTCTGCAGACGCAATGTGACACCTGCAGACCATTCCATCCAAGTCTGCATTCCAAATGGTTCTCCTTCCCTTCCGAGACCTCCCATGCGCCCAAACAGTGGTTCCCCCCACATATGGTGTATCATCGCACTCAGGACAAATTGGGCAACACATTTTGGGGTCCAATTTCTCCTGTTACCCTTGGGAAAATACAAAACTGGGGGCTAAAAAAATAATTTTTGTGGGAAAAAAATTTTGTTTTATTTTTACGGCTCTGCATTATAAACTTCTGTGAAGCCCATGGTGGGTCAAAGTGCTCACCACACATCTAGATAAGTTTCTTAGGGGGTCTACTTTCCAAAATGGTGTCACTTGTGGCGGGTTTCAATGTTTAGGCACATCAGTGGCTCTCCAAACGCAACATGGCGTCCCATCTCAATTCCTGTCAATTTTGCATTGAAAAGTCAAACGGCGCTCCTTCCCATCCGAGCTCTCCCATGTGCCCAAACAGTGGTTTACCTGTTATGACCTGGTGGTTAGGACAATAATGGACCAGGTGGTAAAGAGCACACGGAAAGACCTGATAGTTAATAATAATAATACAGGACAAGCTCTGGGACGTGGGAACTCTGCTGACCGCAATCCCTAATCCTATCACACACACTAGAAATAGCCGTGGATTGCTCCTAACGCTCCCTATGCAACTCGTCACAGCCTAAGGAACTGGCTAGCCCCAAAGATAGAAAAACAAAGCCTACCTTGCCTCAGAGAAATTCCCCAAAGGAAAAGGCAGCCCCCCACATATAATGACTGTGAGTCAAGATGAAAATCACAAACACAGAGATGAAATAGATTTAGCAAAGAGAGGCCCGACTTACTGAACAGACAGAGGACAGGAAAGGCGACCTTGCGGTCAGCACAAAAACCACAAAAAAAAACACACAGAGGGCGCAAAAGACCCTCCGCACCGACTCACGGTGCGGAGGCGCTCCCTCTGCGTCCCAGAGCTTCCTGCAAGCAAGACAAAAATCAAAATAGCAAGCTGGACAGAAAAATAGCAAACAAGAGAAAAACAAGCAGGAACCCAGCTTCTGTTGGAGAAGACAGGTCACAAGAACGATCCAGGAGCGAACAGACCAATACTGGAACATTGACAGGTGGCATGGAGCAATGATCTAAGTGGAGTTAAATAGAGCAGCCAGCCAACGAATCAACCTCGTCACCTGTGGAAGGAAACTCAGAAGCCGCAGCCCCACTCACAACCACCAGAGGAAGCCCATGGACAGAACCAGCCGAAGTACCATTCATGACCACAGGAGGGAGCTTGACAACAGAATTCACAACAGTACCCCCCCTTGAGGAGGCGTCACCGAACCCTCACCAGAGCCCCCAGGCTGACCAGGACGAGCCAAATGAAAGGCACGAACCAGATCGGCAGCATGAACATCAGAGGCAAAGATCCAGGAATTATCTTCCTGACCATAACCCTTCCACTTGACCAGGTACTGGAGTTTCCGTCTCGAAATACGAGAATCCAAAATCTTCTCCACCACATACTCCAGCTTCCCCTCAACCAACACCGGGGCAGGAGGATCAACGGATGGAACCACAGGCGCTGCGTATCTCCGCAACAACGACCTATGGAACACATTATGGATGGCAAAAGAAGCTGGAAGGGTCAAACGAAATGACACAGGATTGAGAACCTCAGAAATCTTATATGGACCAATGAAACGAGGCTTAAACTTAGGAGAGGAAACCTTCATAGGAACATAACGAGACGACAACCAAACCAAATCCCCAACACGAAGTCGGGGACCCACACAGCGCCGGTGGTTAGCGAAACGTTGAGCCTTCTCCTGGGACAATGTCAAATTGTCCACCACATGAGTCCAAATTTGCTGCAACCTATCCACCACAGTATCTACACCAGGACAGTCCGAAGACTCAACCTGCCCTGAAGAGAAACGAGGATGGAAACCAGAATTGCAGAAAAACGACGAAACCAAAGTAGCCGAGCTGGCCCGATTATTAAGGGCGAACTCAGCCAAAGGCAAAAAGGACACCCAATCATCCTGATCAGCAGAAACAAAGCATCTCAGATATGTTTCCAAAGTCTGATTAGTTCGTTCGGTTTGGCCATTTGTCTGCGGATGGAAAGCCGAGGAAAAAGACAAATCAATGCCCATCCTAGCACAAAAGGATCGCCAACTTTGAATAGTTTTGCTGTAGTCCAAATGAATTACCGTATATAATGATTTTTTTTCACCACAAGAGGGCGATAATTACAATAAATGTAATAGAAAACTGAGCAATAGACAAAATTAAACACATTTTTGTTCTATCTTGGCATCTTGGTCTAAAGTAAAAACAACATATCGGCAATGATAAGAGAGATTGTTTCATGAGGAGGATAATTTTGACTATTGCAAATTTCAAATACACTGCAATGCTCTACAGTAATTTTCTCATTTAAACAGTGATTAAATAAAAATATTCTCATGTATCATTATTGAATAAGAAAAAGAAGACTATATACAGAGGGTGAAATATGTATTGGACACGTCACCAATTTTTTAAGCAAATATATTTGTAAAGGTGCTATTGACATGAAATTTTCACCAGATGACGGTATGAACTTGACATGAGCGAATATCTTTGGCTCCCTCCGTATTCGGCAAGCCATAGCGCTTACCAAAGAAGCTGCAGTGGTAACTCTGATTCCTGGGTCGCTCCGATAATCAGGTGTCCGGCGCCGCAGCTGCATGTGTCGCGGCTGTGTGACTGTCACAACACACAGGCTCTCCAATTTCAGTAAGCCTGTTAAATACTTTTTTCCTGTGTCATTTCTCACTATTACACATAATGTAATTTCTGGACAGCTATGATTTCTTTGCCTGTGTTAATTGGATGGGTTGTTAGTTACACACATCTGATGAGAATTTCATGTCAATAGCACCTTTAGGAATATACTTAGAAAATTGGTGACACGTTCAATACTTATTTCACTCACTGTATATGGATAGATATATGTGGATGGATGAATAGATTGATAGATAGACTTATATAGTGGTGTTACATCAGATAATTTTCTCTAGATAATACAGGATGTTAATGGAGAGGACAAGGTGCAAAGTGAAATTTTAATGTGTTCAACTGCTGGAGAAGACTCAACAGCTGCCTGACTGATGTGGTGGGGGGCAAACATTGGCTTTTCTGAGCACAGGGGGATGGTCACACAAAAAGATAAATAAAACTAGCACAGTCAGAGGGTCCTTTTACAGAAAAATTGCCTGCAGATAGCAGCAATCAATGATATGTCAAGCTGATCAGCTTGTTTAATACCATTTTACATTTTTCAATTTCATTACTGTCAGCAGCAGGTCCCAGTTTACACTTAGGGATTGTGCTGCCAACAAATAATGATTTGTATGCCTCCTAAACGGGGCCTGCTCCAGGTTTTCGTGGGCCCAGGGTGAAAGATCCTCAATGGGCTCCTTTAACACATACCACAACTCATGATGCACAGATAAAGCAGAGAAATATAGGTATAGTACAATGCCAAAGATTTCACTTACTTCTTACATTACATGAGTATTTGTACATTGTAAATAGGTCAGAAACCGGACAGTATACAGTATTATGGGGACCACGTAGTGCTCCATCCAGAATAATGTGCCCATATATTGCTCCATACAGTATTATGGACACCACATAGTGCTCCATACAGAATAATGAGCCCCATTTAATGCTCCATAGAGTATAATGAGCTCCATATATTGCTCCATACAGTATAATATAATGCTCCATAAAGGATAATGAGCCCCATGTAATGCACCAAACAGTATAATGAGCCTCATATAATGCTCCATATAGTGTAATGAGCCCCATATAATCTAATAGAATAAGAAAAGATACATGCACACATCAGGGATCACCCAAACAATCCGTATTTAATTTAAAAAAAAAGCTTTATTACAGAACCAGAATACACACATAAAAACAATTAAAAATCCTTTAGGGATAGTTCACGTAGATACAGATCCATAATAAAGGGTAAAATACCCAAAAGAAGTAACCCCCTAGGCTGGAGATAACAATATATTAGAACATTCAAAGCAGCACAACACACATATGAGCTAAGAGTATCCGCTGTGAGCAGAGTCCCAGCACAGTCTGAGCAACAAAAAATATATAAATATTGTCCCTACTGAGCCTGTATAATTGGACAATATGTCCTGCACAATAGTCCTGATAAAAACCATGTGTTATCAATACGATGGGGTCCCAATCCTCCCCTGACTGTAAACCCAAAAAGGTAGATTCAAGTAGTAAAACAATAGTCAATACTTAGCCTTGGCACAGTCAGAAGGTCGCCCCAACAGTCTCCAGCCTCCGGGATACCCGGACCCACGCGTTCCGACATTCACGGTGTCTTTCTCAAGGTTTATAGCCCCATATAATGCTCCATACAAAATTGGTCCCATATAATGCTCCATACAGTTTATGACAGGCCCCATATATTGCTCCATACAGTTTATGACAGGCCCCATATATTGCTCCATACAGTTTATGACAGGCCCCATATATTGCTCCATACAGTTTATGACGGGACCCATATATTGCTCCATAATGAATGGACCCTATATAATGCTCCATACAAAATAAGCATCTATATAGTGCTCCATACAGTTTATGACGGGACCCATATATTGCTCCATACAGTTTATGATGGGACCCATATATTGCTCCATAATGAATGGACCCTATATAATGCTCCATACAAAATAAGCATCTATATAGTGCTCCATACAGTTTATGATAGGCCCCATATATTGCTCTATACAGAACAGGCTCCATATAATGCTCCATACAATATATGATGGGCCAAATAAGATGCTCCATATATAATGAGCCCCATGAGATGCTCCATATATAATGAGCCCCATGAGATGCTCCATATATAATGAGCCCCATGAGATGCTCCATATATAATGAGCCCCATGAGATGCTCCATATATAATGGGCCCCATAAGACGCTCCATATATAATGGGCTCAATATAATGCTCCATATATGATGGGCCCCACATGACGAACCTCATATGTTGCTGCAAACATAATTTTTTTATACTAAATGATGTAATGTGCTGGTGTCCCTGATGACGAGTGGATCCCCCGCCTGCTCATGGCCCAGCACTTGCCCGGGTGCTCCGGGTGTTTACGCCAGCCCTGCTCCTAAAATATCTAATCAGCGATATATGGACATTTATTCGCAGGGCATGTTTCCACTGGGCAAGCACTCATTGCCCCATGTAAAAGGCTTTTTATAAAAACATACAGATATCGACACATAAAGGTGTACCTTGGAACACTTTATGCGGTTGCAATTAATAAAAATTGGGTTTTATTAATGGGGAATCTCTCCTGGTCACTTCTGAAATGCAGGGATATTTCCAGGGACATTCATTTTCAAAGTCTGATCTATTCAAACAGATTTCTGCATCTCAATGGGTGTTTTATCAGCTATATATACAGCTCTGGCAAAAAGTAAGAGACGACTGCAAAATGTCCAGTTTGTCTGATTTTTCTCTTTATAGGTATATTTTTGAGTAAAATGTAAATTGTTCTTTTATTCTATAAACTACTGACAACGTGTCTCCAAATTTCCAAGCAATACATTTTGTATTTATTTTCTGAAAATGAGAAATGGTCAGAATAGCAAAAAAATGCATTGCTTGCTGACCTCAAATAATGCAAAAAAAAGGTTCATAATCATTTAGAAACAACAATACTAATGTTTTATCACAGGGAGAGTTCAGAAATCAATATTTTGTGGAATAACCATGATTTTCAGTCACAGCTTTCATGTGTCTTGGCATGCTTTCCACCAGTCTTTCACACTGCTCCTGGGTATTGCTTTTGCAATAATTTTCTCGGATAAATACTTCATTTTCTTGAACAATTCCAAGAGTGCTTACATTTTCAGGCATTACTGTATATATTTGTGTTATACACGTGTGTCTAACATTTCTATAATAAGATTATACTAAACCAACACTTTTGGCCATGACTGTATGACAATTTACATCTTGTACAACAAATGCACATATATATATGTATGTAACCATGTACAGGAGGTGGCACTTTGTTATTACCCTCTGTGACTTTATGTCATGTACATGAATAGTAACAATGATATGCAAAGGAATTGCCACCATACAGCAGAGAAAAGTATAGAACAATCTGTATGGGCAGCACGGTGGCTCAGTGGTTGCAGCGCTGGGGTCCTGGGTTCAAACCCCACCAAGGACAACATCTGCAAAGAGTTTGTATGTGCTCCCCGTGTTTGTGTGGGTTTCCTCCGGGTTCTCCGGTTTCCTCACACATTCCAAAGACATACTGATAGGGAATCTAGATTGTGAGCCCCATCGGTGACAGTGATGATAATGTGTGCAACCTGTAAAGCGCTGCGGAATATGTTAGCGCTATATAAAAATAAAGATTATTACTATCTGTACTACATAGTTTACATTGTGTTCTTCATTCCAGTCTGGAGTATGTATCAGTTGGTAAAAATTCTGCATGGAACTGGCCGCAGTTCTGTTAGTACAGAATTGCTGCCACTAGGTGGCGCTTCATTACCGGTTCTAACTTTATTGCAGTCAGAGGGACCAAGGAAAAAGTAGCAGCTGTATCTGTGCACTTCTGAACCTACATGAGTATTTCCAACAAATGGAAAGAGAACTGCCAAGCATGCGAATGTTAATCGCACGTGCAAAAATATTTGTTTTACAGTGAATCACTAAATCTAAGCTGGCTACTAAGGTCAGGGCTGATTGCTCATTGTACAAGGTAGCCAGGGTCAGCCTTCATATAACATACTTTCAAGGACCATCTACAAAATATATCATCTTATGAGGGCCCCTGTGCCTTCTGCAGCCCTAGAGCTCCTAGAGGTAGAAATGGGTCCCCTTTACATCTATGGCCCAGGTTGCACCAGTGATGTTATGTATAACTGTTTGCAGGGTTTCCTTATCATAGGGGTAGTGCTGTGACCAGATGGTCAAACACACCTGTCGGAAACCGAGATCTTGTCTGATGGAGCAAATCCTGGACCCAGGAGACTCCTGAAGTCTAGAGGGAATGGAAAACCCTGATTGATGGTTACTGCTAATCTGCAGCCATCTGCCCCATGCAATGTCAGTTGACAGAAGCAGCCCCTGCAGGCTTCCCTGCCTCTGATCCTTTCCTGCCATTGTTAATGTAATATAGCATCCTGAATTATCTCATTACAACTGGAGATTCCCATTAGCGGCGACAGAGGCACCAAGTGGGAAGTGTGCCATTTTCTGGAATGCTCGCGAATAATATTAATATTATTGGACGTGACTCATTTATTTAAAGCGTGGTGCTGATGTGCAAACCGTAAAGCGCACTAAGCCTAGGAGCAAAAGTTCATTCTTCAAACATCATCTCCTTTTTCTTTCTCCTGCTGAGTATCCTTCTGGGAACATGTAGGTTATTTGGGGGGGGTGTCGGTCAGGTGGTGTTTTCCTTGCACATGGGGATTTCAGGACAAGTTGCTCCAAGGGTTCTTATGATGAAGCGCTCAAGGTTAGCTGTGGTCACTTGTACCACACTGTGGCCAGCAGGTGGCGCTGTAGGTCGATTATTGGCAGGCTATTCCCAGCATAAGCCTGGCCAGAGGGGAAATAAACTCTACCAGGAAACCTTAGCAGATCAGTAAAGGACAAAACCAGGAAGCTTTATCACTGGCTAAATGGTGCACGAACCCAATGCCTGGAATTACCTGGAAATGTGCAATACTTTGACATTTTTAATGAAGCACCAACATAGTCTGTGGCACTGTAGTGAAATGTATCTCAGGGGCAGCCACAGGAGGGTCCAGGAGATAAGAGGGCTCACTTCTACCTCCAAATCAGGTGGAATTGTGTTATTTGACTGCACAGGGCCCATAGATTGTTCTAGAACAGGGGCCCTCTTCTGTCCTTCTCTGTACCTGTGTTTGGCAGTGGATCGCCAATGCAAACGTTAGGCGATGAACTGGCTGGATTCAGTCCTATAGTTTCTGACGCTATATGTACACTATTGCCAGTTACAGGTTGCTAAAGGGTTAATACACTGTGAGACATGTATATAAAAGCTCGCAGCCCTAGACCTGTCTGCTAGAGTGCTTCCCCCTGATTGCCTCTGTCTGGCAGGCCAGGCTTCCAGTGCTGGGTACATTCCTCCAAGTCTAGCCTAGTCTGCTCTCTTTCCCTGTGTCTGCTGGGACCAGTGTGCAGAGCCCAGTGCAAGAACTGGTTTGGAGATCGCTGGTGATGACTAAGTGGAGCATGTAATGTATGCTGGTCAGCTCGCACACACGTGTCTGCAGGCCTGTAAGAAAGGGTTAATGAGCAGGGGGAGGAGGACGAGGGGCTTCTATCCCCCCAGAGTATTGATGGAGCATGCTGCTGAGGATTTTCATCTGCAGGACATTGTTAGATGATCCACAACCCCCACCCCAGTGGCAGGTGGACAGTGTCCCCAGAAAGAGAGAAAGGGCCAATTGTCTAATCTCCAAACTGCCACACGCCAGACCTCCCCCCATTGTGTGCCCCCTATACAAATGCTAAATAGCAGCGTGTGCCATTCCCAATCTGCTCCTATTATCTCTGCAGACTTGTGCCCTCCTGCAAAGAAAAACCAGTGCGATCTGGGAGGGTGTGCAGAATAATCACTGGTCCCTACTAGTCCACTATTATTGTGTATTACACTTTCACATATTATCCGATACACTACTATATATTATTAAATATTACACTTTTACAAATTATGTTACACTATTATACCATTACATATAATATAACTATATTTTTCACCATGATACATATATTACACTATTGTGTTACACTACGATATATTATGATAATATACCATATATTACACTATGATATATTAGTTA
The DNA here is from genome assembly GCF_032444005.1 of Ranitomeya imitator. NCBI lineage: Eukaryota > Metazoa > Chordata > Amphibia > Anura > Dendrobatidae > Ranitomeya > Ranitomeya imitator. The sequence goes on from NC_091282.1 coordinate 396,845,857, forward strand.
TATATTACTGTATTATATATTATACTATTTTATATATATTTATTTAACGATTTTACATATATTATACTATTATACATTTCACTAGTATACATATGTTTCCACTATTATAGATGTATTACACTGATGCATGTTACACTATGATGTATGATACAAAGTGGGGGGCACGTAATGCCCTGAACCCCACAGAGCTGCCCATGACTGGCTGCACCCCACAGAGCTGCCCATGACTGGCTGCACCCCACAGAGCTGCCCATGACTGGCTGCACCCCACAGAGCTGCCCATGACTGGCTGCACCACAGAGCTGCCCATGACTGGCTGCACCCCACAGAGCTGCCCATAACTGGCTGCACCCCACAGAGCTGCCCATGACTTGCTGCACCCCACAGAGCTGCCCATAACTGGCTGCACCCCACAGAGCTGCCCATGACTGGCTGCACCCCACAGAGCTGCCCATGACTGGCTGCACCCCAGAGCTGCCCATGACTGGCTGCACCCCACAGAGCTGCCCATGACTTGCTGCACCCCACAGAGCTGCCCATAACTGGCTGCACCCCACAGAGCTGCCCATGACTTGCTGCACCCCACAGAGCTGCCCATAACTGGCTGCACCCCACTGAGCTGCCCGTGACTGGCTGCACCCCACAGAGCTGCCCATAACTGGCTGCACCCCACAGAGCTGCCCATGACTGGCTGCACCCCACAGAGCTGCCCATGACTGGCTGCACCCCACAGAGCTGCCCATGACTGGCTGCACCCCACAGAGCTGCCCGTGACTGGCTGCACCCCACATAGCTGCCTGTGACTGGCTGCACCCCACAGAGCTGCCCGTGACTGACTGCACCCCACAGAGCTGCCCTTGACTGGCTGCACCCCACAGAGCTGCCCTTGACTGGCTGCACCCCACAGAGCTGCCCGTGACTGGCTGCACCCCATAGAGCTGCCCATGACTGGCTGCACCCCACAGAGCTGCCCATGACTGGCTGCACCCCACAGAGCTGCCCGTGACTGGCTGCACCCCACAGAGCTGCCCGTGACTGGCTGCACCCCACAGAGCTGCCCGTGACTGGCTGCACCCCACAGAGCTGCCCATGACTGGCTGCACCCCACAGAGCTGCCCGTGACTGGCTGCACCCCACATAGCTGCCTGTGACTGGCTGCACCCCACAGAGCTGCCCGTGACTGACTGCACCCCACAGAGCTGCCCTTGACTGGCTGCACCCCACAGAGCTGCCCTTGACTGGCTGCACCCCACAGAGCTGCCCGTGACTGGCTGCACCCCATAGAGCTGCCCATGACTGGCTGCACCCCACAGAGCTGCCCATGACTGGCTGCACCCCACAGAGCTGCCCGTGACTGGCTGCACCCCACAGAGCTGCCCGTGACTGGCTGCACCCCACAGAGCTGCCCGTGACTGGCTGCACCCCACAGAGCTGCCCGTGACTGGCTGCACCCCACAGAGCTGCCCGTGACTGGCTGCACCCCACAGAGCTGCCCGTGACTGGCTGCACCCCACAGTGCTGCCCGTGACTGGCTGCCCCCCATTGCCTGCACCCCACAGCAGCATTAGTGCAGAGTGGGGCACAGAGATTTGCACACGTCCTCATCCCCTCTCATGAGGTAGCATTCGTGTCCCACAGAGATGAAGTGCTCTTTCATGTCCCCGCTCTTTGCAGTCTGCCTGGTAACAGTATGACAAAGGCCATTAGACTTTGAGTCACTGTGAGCCCCCCACAGACTCCACACACTCCAGTCAGTGCGCTCCCCCTCCCCCACGTGTGGCCTTCTGGCACAAGCCAATGTGTTCGGCAGCGCCTATTAGCATTACAATGCCACCTCCGTTCAGCCAATCAGAGTGAAGCCGTGTGAGAAGCCACGCCCCCGGCTACTAGCAGATAAATACCGGCGCCGCGGCTTCAGCGCCTCACACTCTGCTTGGGATTCTACTTACTAACTAGCTTTGGATTAACCCCTCACTTCCAAGGAACCCTTGTGGATTTTTCTGGCTATTTGGCTTCAGCTCTTGTGAATTACTAAACCGCTATGACTCTTGAAGAGGTGCACGGACAGGAAGCTGTTGTAGAGAGCGCTGACAGGTAATTATCGTGCCGTGTGCAGCCGGCATGTGGATAGGGTGGGCTGTGTGTGTGCATAGGGTGGGCTATATGTATGTGGTAATTATCGTGCTGAATGCAGCGGGCATGTGTACAGGGTGGGCTATATGTGTATGCGGTGTGTACAGGGTGGGCTATATGTGTATGCGGTGTGTACAGGGTGGGCTATATGTGTATGCGGTGTGTACAGGGTGGGCTATATGTGTATGCGGTGTGTACAGGGTGGGCTATATGTGTATGCGGTGTGTACAGGGTGGGCTATATGTGTATGCGGTGTGTACAGGGTGGGCTATATGTGTATGCGGTGTGTACAGGGTGGGCTCTATGTAGGTATATGCGGTGTGTACAGGGTGGGCTATATGTGTGTGTACAGGGTGGGCTCTATGTAGGTATATGCGGTGTGTACAGGGTGGGCTCTATGTACAGCAGTGGGGTAAGCCTTGGCATGGTGGCATGGGGCTAAGTGCATGTGTCTTTGTGTTTCAGGATGCACAGTGCCGGTAAAGCCCTCCATGAGCTGCTCACCTCCGCCCAGAGACAGGGGTGTCTGACCGTCGGAGTCTACGAGTCTGCCAAAGTCATGAATGTGTAAGTATCGTCCTCCCTGTGCCCACGCAGCCATTACTCACACACTCGCACTGCCCACGCACAGACCCACGGGCGGCACAACTAATGGTTCTCTCTCTTTTCTCCTCCTGCAGAGATCCAGATAATGTGACTTTCTGCATTCTGGCTGCTGATGAGATCGATGAAGGGGACATTGCCCTGCAGATCCACTTCACGCTGATCCAAGCCTTCTGCTGCGAAAACGACATCAATATTGTACGTCTGAATGACACCGAGAAGCTGGCGGAGATCCTGGGCAGCGCTGAGGAGTCTGGAGAACCCAAAGATCTGCACTGCATCCTTGTTACGGTAAGGGTCGTGTTCCTGCTTATCTCAGTGACTTGGCATGGTGTCTTGGCTGCGTCCCAATCCTGTTCTTCTGAGCCGTTTACTCATGTTCTGTTCTCTCTCATTTCTCAGAACCCCAGTGAGGATGCCTGGAAAGACCCAGCTCTGGAGGAACTGGGATTATTCTGTGAAGAAAGCCGCAGTGTCAATGACTGGGTGCCCTCTATTACCCTGCCTGAGTGAAGAAACTACCAGTGCATTACATGGTGAAAACCTATTTTGCATTCTTCTCGAGGTGTTGTGCACCTGGTTGGGCCAGCTGCTTTCCCGAGTCTGTGGATTATGCTGGCTGAGGTCGGGATATGTCGCCAAGACTGGCAAGATGTTGGCTCTTGTGGAGCAAAAGAGTAAGGAGGAAGATTGACATGGACTGATCTACAGAAGGGATGGTTCAGACCAGTGCAAAGCCTCCTAATAGCACTGAGGAAAGGGGCAGTCATACCGCGGAGTTGGAGTATATTGCATGTTTGCAAGCCTGGAAGGACTTTTGCAAAGTGGAAATGCTTTTTTTTCGGATTAGATGATGGTGCAAAAATAAAAGACTGATGGGGAAACATCTTGATATGCTGAGATCTTATGGAATTCTATTTTGAGCATACTATGAACTTTTGGACTGATCTATAAATCAAAGAAGAAACTGGACTTTTAATTCTGTCTGATACACTTGTTCCTGTCTCTGCATGTGAGGGACAGGGTACTGAAACCGCTATGAACTTTATATGTGTAGACTATAATTATCAGTGCTACTTATGGCACTCTTATGTAACATTTACTTTGCCTGTCTGCATTATTGCTGACTTTTTAAAACCTTATTATTGTCCTTAATAAACCATATAACTTTTTTAAAAAACTTACTTTACTTGTCAGTGTTCTGTCATCATAACAACATCCGAATATTGGTAATAAAGTCCAACATAATTGGAAGGGGGGCTTTGGGGGCCATGTTGTATGCAGGCTTTTGTCTGCACTTTCTGCTAACCATTCTTCTAGCACAGAAGGGGCTTGCCTTTCTAGATAAGCTGTGGCTGAAGCCCCTTATTCTTCCTATTCAATCTGATAATTTGACCTCTCACCCTCCTGCAACAGCTGCTTATCGCAATGGCTTGCAGAAGGGAGACTCTGCATTTTAGATGAGCCTATTCTTCTAGTAGGAGGTCTTCAGACACCAGTTTCTATTTTGCTCTAAGCTTGCAGCTGGCCATGTGTCACTATGGAGGGGTTTTCCAGCCACAAACCCCTCCCCCGTTATGTTGGATGCTCACTATACACACTAAACACTTCCCCTTCTCATGTACAGCACCATGGAATTAATGGTGCTATATAAATAATTATATAATATATCTATTGGGGAACATTTCATTAGCGAGCATTGTTCTTCAAAGGGTTAATAAGGTAAACCAGCTACTATACTTCTCTGCAGATAGCGCACAATTGGTGGCTTAAGAGGGGGGAAACTCAGGTTATGGTGCACCGTGACCCACTCTGGCTGGCAAGTGCATGCTATTAATCAGTATGCCCTATGGTGCCAATGAATTGTTAATGGCTCTGAGTTTCCAGGAACCCACCCTTTGCACCTTGTGTGCTTTGTGCAAGCATTGTGTCCCTGCAGAAATCCTTGGTGTATCTGCCAAGAATGCTAGAAGAGCCGTGACAACCACACTAACAAAGTTGTAGAGTTGTACGAACAAGGCGCACTGTCCTGGAACAGTCACCGGTATTCTAGCTGGAAAGAATATGACGGCCAACGAGACGTGAAGATTGTGTACACAAGTTCCTAGAGAAAGGTCAAATTGTTCTGCTACGGGAGCCAGGAGAAATTGTATTCTAGGTAGTAAATCACTGCCATACTGTTCACTGATTAAAGAAGCACACTGTTTCAGGGCGAGCATTCATTCCAAAAGACGCACATAATTCTCTTCTAACCATCCAAGTTCTGTTTTTCTGTATACTATATTACACTCCATAGGGACAAGCTTAACCGTGCCACTATGGCACCATGTCTGGAAATGTAGCAGCCTGCATCGTAGCCCTAGAAGTTGTCACAATGACCCTTATAGCCAAAGGGATCAGAGCAATGCAAATGGCCTGCATGTCATCTTCATATAGTTGGTTATACAGGTTATACAAATGAGGTCTATTTGAATAGTATGAAGAAGAGGAGTCTATTTCCACTGCCAGGCACCAATTTTCCTGGAAGAGAGACTAGTTTCTTCAGAGCCTCGGGGTCCTGACATGCAAATCTGGAGTAACAATGAACTGATTTACTCCGCTTGCCGCATAGAACACTGAAACCCCCATGTTTTACATTTCATGAGTTTACGTTAAAGGTGGTGTCTTAGATGGGACCGTGAGGCCCTGTTCCCACAGAGTTTTCTGCAGTGTTCTGGTTTTTCCATTTGAATGGGATCCGGACAATCACACAGGCTGCAATGACGAGAGCACAGTACAATTTCTAAACATGTCCCGTTCGAACAAATTGACATGTTCACAAAATAAAAACCTCCATTCATTTGACCTCTGCTCATGGCATTGCTACCTAAGACCCCATTTGGGGTTCCTGAGAATCATGTTTTAAAGGTGTTCATCTGAATGCAGTGTGCACAGGGCCTAATTACGGAACCACAATTAAAGGAAGTGCCCTAATTAAAAGCTAACACTCAGATCAGTCCATCAGGATATAGATTAGGTCCATACAATATGGTGTCTGAATTGTCACCAAGCAGTTAGCCACATTTCCCAGAAGGGTTGAGTGGAGAGGTGTTAATAGGTTTTACTAAGAACTTTTGAATAAGGCCACTTAACATCAATTCCAGAAATTACACACTTGATATTTTGCACTGTAATTCTAAGGCACAGTTGTGAAGTTGGGACAGTGGAGCTATGGCTACACATTTCCAAAGAAGCCTCATGATAAAGGATAAGAGATATCCATTTTTCCTGCATCTGGATATGTGGAATTGCAAACACTGCTATACTGTGATCAGCAATACTGCTAATTGGGAATGGGGTCAGTGGCAGAGAAAGTATGGAAGTAATGCAGATTGTAAAATCCCTGTTGTGTAGGCCAGAAGGACATAACGTCTAAAGCCACATTCTCACCTTGAGTATCTGGTCAGTATTTTACCTCAGTATTTGTAAGTCAAAACCAGGAGTGGAACAACCAGAGGAAAAGTATAATAGAAACATATCACCAGGGCGGACACTGACAGCTTGGGGACCCTGTGCCAGAAATGTGTTTGGGCCCCCCTCCCTGCCCGATAGGCTGCTCATGATGTGGGCAATCTGGCAATGGGACCCCTGGAGCCTTGGGCTCCGAGAAACAAGCCAGGTTGCCCTCATTATACAGCCCTGCAAGCAGGGGCGTACATAGCAATCACAGGACCCCATAGCAAAAATGGTATTTGGGCACCCACACCTCTAAAAAGTATATATATTTTTTTTATTTCACTGAGATGGAGATATATATGCTGTATGTGTGTGTAATATATATATATATAGCCGTTAGCATTCCATTCAGCTGGTTCCAGCACAGTCAGACTTGCAGTCAGGTGACAACTATTGTCACTTATGTCACTGCATAGAACACTGCAGAGGTGGCTGACACTGTAGTTGGCACATGACGGCAAGCGTGTAGAGCGCCTCCTCGTAGTTACGTGATAACTGCTGGAACCGGCAGAGACCAACCATGTGTGTATATATATATTACATTATATGTCTGGTATCTGTATCATCTGGTATCTGCTCTATTCATTGTCTATGGAAAAGCTGGAAATAGCCAAGCGCAGTGCTCAGCAGCTCTATAGACAATGAATAGAGCAGAGGCCGAGCATGCACAACTCTGCGCCATCCAGGGCGTAACTGCAGACCCTTGTTCTCAGAATCTCTGGAGGGCACAGTGGTTGAATCCCCAGTGGTCGGCAAGTTATCCACGATCCGATGGATCACACATACATTGTATACCATACACACATAGACTGTACATACATATACTGTACATACACCTTACATACATACAGCGTACATACATATACCGTACATACACACAGATACACACATATACCTTACATACACACACACCATACATATATACACACATACACTGTACCTACATATACCATACATACATACACACAAACGCATATGCACATATATTAAGCACATATACCATATATACTCGCACATACATACACACATAGATACCCCCATATGCTGTACAAAGATACATACACAGATGTACACACACATACATAGATACACACATATACATACACACACATAGATACACACACACCCACATATGTACATATACAAACACACATATACTAATTTATAACACTGTTGTCCCCTGTGTGCTGTGCGGCCCGGACTACTGACTACAAGTGAATACTCACCATTGGGACGCGCCATGCAGGAGGACAGAGACGGCAGCCAGCCAGCGCTCTCCTCAGGCTGGTGGGGAAACCGTTTGTTGGCCAGCGTGTCTTCCTGCATGACAGCCTCCTTTTTGAACTCCTGCACTCTGAGCGCCGCTCTCTCCCTGGCTCTGGGTCGTCGCATGGGTACGGGAGGGATTGTGAGGGGCCTGATGCTGCGTGACACTGGGCCCCTCTCACTCCTGCCCGTAATCTTGACTCAGTGGCCCTATAGTGGCTGCATACTGTGCCGCTATGGCCAGTACTCCCCTGCCTGCAGGGGCCCCTCCAACTTCGGGCCCAGTGCAGTTGCTCCGGCTGCATCTGTGGTATGTCCGCCCCTACACGTCACCACTTCTGTATTTATCACCCACTCCTGGTTTTGTCTTACAAATACTGAGGTAAAATACTGACCAAATACTGAAGGTGGGAACGTGGCCTAAGTGTATGTGCACACAATGTCTTTTTCAGGTGGATTCCTGCTGAAGCCCACCTAAAAAGCACCACAAAATACTGAACACATGTACCACAACGGAAAAGCGACTTGCTGTGCATATGTTTGAAGCATTTTCGTTGCTTCAAAAATGCAGCGTCTTAAAGTTCCAGCAAAGTGGGTAGGATTGATATTGATAGAAATATCTTGCCCGCTGCGCTTTTTTTACTTGATGAGCATCTGAATGACAGTTCTCTATATTGAGGTGTATTGCTAACTTATGGTGGAAGGATTAAAACTCATGTGCCAGAGATATTTCTCTGTAGACCATTGCTAAATCCAGGACATTTTTGAGGTCCATTGTCAAGTTGATGTCCATGATGGTCATACACATAAGATTAGAAGCTGGTGCTGGTAAAATAAACTAGATCAGTGGATGATCTGCAGATAAATATGGACCACCTATAGCTTATATTACGATGTTGATCAATTAGCTCCCCACGTACGGCCATTCTTACCTTCATCTAGTGTGTATGGCCACCTTTACAATGCATCATCTCAGTTCTTAATTTTATGCTTGCAAATGGCTACTGCCTGATTGCTGGACAGCCACAGACTGCACACATCTTCTCTAGTGATAGAGGTCATGACTGGTATAGGCACTATTCTTCACATTTACATTTCAAAGTTTCCAAACTGGTCATTTGCATATAATGGGGGTAGCTGAAGGGCAATTTCCAAATTAGATGTAAAATGAGTAATCCCTCATTAAGATGCAGTCATGAGGCTGAGTAACTGGCATCAGTCATTATCTGCAGGAGCTTTGGTTTGGATGGAGCTGGGACAGTCATATGAATAGTCAGGGCCGGAGATGAATGAGCTGGTGGGAGGCAGTGACCTGTCCTCTCCTATGATTATGACATTGGCCAGTGTCATGACGGGAGGCTTAGTATGGGAAGTGTGTGCACAAAGAGTTACAGAGAGGAATAAAAGGATTTCTGGTAATTAGAACCAGAAATAATGTGACGTTATATGGACACCTATAGGTAACTTGCTCAGATTTATGGTTTTCAGTGTGGTTCTTTATTACCCCTTGAATTGAATATACTTGGTGTCTATAAATGTCTATATGTGGGTAAATAAGGTTACCAGACACCTCATACGTTACACCATGCATATATACTGCACAGTGGTTAGCACAGCAGCCTTGGGGTCCTGGGTTCAAATCCCACCAAGGACAACATCTGTCAGGAGTTTGTATGTTCTCCCAATGATTCCACGGGTTTCCTCCGGGTTCTCCGGTTTACTCCCACTCTCCGAAGACATACTGATAGGGAATCTAGATTGTGAGCCCCAATGGGGACAGTGATGATGATGTATATAAAGAGCTGCAGATTTAATGATGCTGTATAAGTAAAATATATACACATCTGTTGGATTTTATGTCTTTTAGCTTTGTGAATAGTGCAGCCATCTATGCTTTTTTATACAGTGGCACCAAGTAAAATATATATACGGTATATATACGGTATATATTGTGTGGTATACATTTTTACTATAGTCCTATAGGAGATGTATGCCACTCCATGGCACATGTTACAGCCTTCCATTGAACATATACTTAAGGAGCTTTCCCGCATTCTGAAGAGTTTTGCAAGGCTTGACCATATGCAGAGCCAAGCATTTTTAACTCGGCCCGTCCTAGCCAAGAGTTGAGACTTTAATCGTATAAGTGCTGGTAAATGGCTATCAGAAGTTGTGCGTTATATTTCCTTTACTGGCATTTTATCTGATGTTTGCTTTCATGAGTTTTTAGATTTTTTAGGACCCGAAGGTTTCTAAGCAATGGGAGTCTGGATCTGCACATTAGATAGGCACTATTCTTGGCTTGGAGTGCCAAATTGTCGTAATGTGCACTATAAAACACTCTGTATGTGCAATTTTCAGAACAGACACTTCTTGGCTCTCTTCTGAGAAATCATTCTCTATGTCAGAGATAGCTGGGACTATTCTTATCTTACGGTAGCCTGCTTGAAGATGATTAGGTCTCTAGAGAACACTGGGAAGCGGCATCAAGGAAATGGCATGGGCAGTAACAATGCTATAACATGCAACAAGTGGGGAGATGGGATAATGGAATAGAAGTGATACAGTTCATACATGGTATTTTATATGTAGAACCATTTTTTTTCAAATAGGTCACTAGGACCCTGCAGTCCAAAACTGGCCCCTCTGTACCTCACCACGTACAGTTGTCTTCAGCCTATAGGTGTTGACCTGCAGTGGGGCAGCGGCCACCAAACATTGATAGGAGCTGTGGTGTTCCACTCCGTAAACCTCTTACATCCAGCCGAACATCAGACTTGAGTGCCATTGATTCTGGGGCCCCACTATTGAACTACAGTATATGCAATATTCACAAATATATCTATGCTTAGATATAATCATTAGCTGAGTAGTTTGTTAAATGAATGTTGTGACGCTGTCCTTGTTTGTACGTGTTGCATAAACTGTGCTGCACTTAGCAAAGACAAACTCAAGTTGGGAGGTAAGATGCTCACTCCTGCACAGGGGCCCACCCGTGAATTCACCAGTTCCACCGATGGCCAGTCTGAGCCTGGTCTCTGCTGTAGCTTGTAGCACTCTAGCTCTACAATAAGTCTAGATTATTAATGTAATCCTTTCAATAATCCTTTAATGACTAAGTTGACTGACCTGGCGGTGTAATTTGCAGTTGATTACCATAAATATTCGCTGTTTGAAATATAATGTGTTTCATGAATTTTATATTCAGTTATGAATTTGGATAGTCTAGCAATAAAGAGCAGGTATACAAGTATGCAATCATCCCTATCTCAGAAGTATATTAAATGGTTTTTATAATATTGAAATGGTATGTCGGGAATTTACCTTCAAGCATATAATGATTCACACTTTACCATACATACCTGATCTACTGTTTGGCCTGTACAGTATGTACAAGAAAGGCAGGTTATCAGACAGCCATTTAATATCATTCGGGGCAGGCGTGCACCTGTCATATAAATAGTATCAGGTCTCGAGTGAGAGAAACACCTAGGAAGTCACATTACCACATAGGAGTGATACCTGGCTAATTTAGCTTTCTCCTTTGTAATCATTGCATTACAGCATGTACATAATGTTCAGGGTGTAAACAGTTCTATACAGAAACTTGTTAGGCCAGGAAAATTCTTTACGAAGCGAATATTTGGCAACTTGGAATCCTTCCCAACACATAGTACAAGGTGTATTTTATAATCCACTGCCATGTGGTATTGTCATTGCATTTTAGCTATTATAGTATACAAGATGGTGGCCCGATTCTAACGCATCGGGTATTCTAGAATATGCATGTCCACGTAGTATATTGCCCAGCCACGTAGTATATTGCCCAGTCACATAGTATATTGCCCATTCACGTAGTATATTGCCCAGTCACGTAGTATATTGCCCAGCCACGTAGTATATTGCCCAACCACGTAGTATATTGCCCATTCACGTAGTATATTGCCCAGTCACGTAGTATATTGCCCAGTCACGTAGTATATTGCCCAGCCATGTAGTATATTGCCCAACCACGTAGTATATTGCCCAGCCATGTAGTATATTGCCCAGCCACGTAGTATATTGCCCAACCACATAGTATATTGCCCAGCCACGAAATATATTGCCCAACCACGTAGTATATTGCCCAGCCACGTAGTATATTGCCCAGCCACGTAGTATATTGCCCAACCACGTAGTATATTGCCCAGTCACGTAGTATATTGCCCAGCCACGTAGTATATTGCCCAACCACATAGTATATTGCCCAGCCACGAAATATATTGCCCAACCACGTAGTATATTGCCCAGCCACGTAGTATATTGCCCAGCCACGTAGTATATTGCCCAGCCACGTAGTATATTGCCCAACCACGTAGTATATTGCCCAGCCATGTAGTATATTGCCCAGCTACACAGCATCAATAGTAAAAAGTTGGTCACACAGGGTTAATAGCTGCCTAACCAGAGCGCTCCGGTAACGCTGGCATTAACCCTGTGTAAGGGCTGACTGGAGGGGAGTATGGAGCGGGCACTGACTGCGGGGAGGAAAGAGCGGCCATATTGCCGCCGGACTGTGGCCGTCGCTGATTGGTCATGGCAATGGTCGTGGGCGTTTTGCCACGACCAATCAGCGACTTGGATTCCATGACAGACAGAGGCCGCGACCAATGAATATCCATGACAGACAGACAGACAGAAGGACAGACGGAAGTGACCCTTAGACAATTATATAGTAGATAAAATGTGACATGATCTGCGTTTGTGTAGGTTATTAGCTGTAGAAAACCTTATAGAATGAAAAGACGAAGACTGAAGAGTGGTCTTCAAAGTGAGTGGTCTTCCCAAAGAAGATGGCCAATGTGCATAATAAACGGTATAACCTAAAATCTATGACAAAAAATCCAGTCTGGATTACGTGGCTGACTTTCCAAATAGGTGGTCTTTTGGAGGGGTATTACTAGCTGGTCACATGGGAATGTATTGATAAGGTGGTAGAAATTCCTTTTTTTGTATTCAGTTATAGCAATTAAACAATTTGCGTTATTAAAGGCTTGTGGAAGTTTGGAAGTTTTCCTCCATCAAATGGATAGGGAATAATGTCATGATATCTGGGTGTCTGACTGCTGGGACTCCACTGATACTAAGAACTGGGGCTCTGGTTATGTGCACTGCCGCCCCATTCATATTTAACGGGATCGCAAGAGATAGTCGAGCACTGCATTCTACAAGTTTTTGTCATTTCCATAAGAACGAATGAAGCCGCAGTGCACATGACTGACCACAGCTCTATTCACACAGGGCTCCTCTACTGAGTCTAGGTTCTCAGGATCGGTGGGGATCCCAGCTGGAAAATTCAACACGTATGATCTTTTAGGTTTATCTATGTGAAATATGATTTGTAGACTTTTCCCGCACGTCTTTCAAACAAAAATAAAATTGAATTTAGTCAGCTATGGTCCTAGCTGTATCACTCTTGTTGTAGTGTAGTCTTCCATTGTCTGATCCTCAAAACAATGCCTGACTGTTAGTAACATCAAATGATCGGGTCAATAAGGAGCCCACCCAGGAGGAAGTACTGAATGATAAAATTGGAATAATATTTGAAATTGCATGAAGGGATTAAACATACAGATTTTAGACAAATCAAAAATTAAAGGGGCTGTCACCTTTAGCCAATGAAAGGAGACCATTGTTTGGGATCCAACCCTTGGAGTCCGAGAGCAGAGCTGCTCACAGTAATTAATGCTCGGACAGTTCTGGGCCATCCATGTAGTCAGCTAATCATAAGAACGGCCATCAGGAAATAATAATTAATCCAGAATAAAGATACCACATGACATATTATGTGGAAAATCTTAAAACGACCATTGTTGACAAAAAATAAAATAATAGACCTTTACTAGCAATATATTAGGGCTATGGATTAAGGCCTGTGCTGGAACAAAAACGAATCATTAATTTTTCTATAAAAAGTAGTAAAATCAAGACACTGAAATTTCTACGCTGAGTAACACTTGTTTTTTTCTTCTCTTACCCAGTTCACCAGTTGTTTTCTAAATTACTATGGTATAAAACTATCCGCACAGGGGCTTTAATGTGAACATATTTTTGAGATCATATATCTAGGTATTTCCCATTTGGGAAGAGAATGTGAAGAGTGTTCTAGGTCTTGGGATCCTGGAAGAGAACATGAGGATTGCACAATTCATGCTATGCACGCCTTGGTCTCTTCTCCGAGTTCCATTCATGCCTGAGATGTTTAATGGCTTGCCTGATGGCCAGTTGTGACTTTCTCTTATATGTCACTAAAAATAAACATCCGATGTGGCAGTGTTTCTCATCACAGTTTGTTATCCCTCTAGACTCCGGGGAAGGTGTAATATTACGTTATATTCTATATACAGTTCTTCAATGCTCCTAATTTAGACATCAGATAAGGGATGAAGTTAAACATTAATGTCAATTCACAAACATGCCAGAACAAGTCAGCCAGCTTGGTGCCATTTCCATTATTACCCTATAATATTTATTATTTTCTCACTTTAATTGAGTTACTTTTGCTTTATTTTCTGATATTTGTCTAAAAAAACGTAATGAGCTCAATTAAAAACTATAGTTATAGTTTTGTTATTATTATTTATTTGCATTTATTAATATCATTTTATAAATAAAAACTAATCTTACATTCGTCTTATGTCTCCAAATATTCTCAGAGAAAAGTAGAAAAAAAATAGTAGAAATAGTAAATAGTAGAAGATGTAATTTTACCCTGTCCCAAACCTACAAAAGTCTCCACCAATAAATGAATAAAACTCCAAAAATGACAATATATGAAACCATAAAAGAATTTTCCAATGGGGAGAATAACAGAAAAATCAGTAATGCGCCAAATTAAGGAAAAAAGAAGAAGAATAAGGACGACCCCTCCTGACAAAGCCCAGTGTTGGTGAAACAGGTGTCAAGGTGCTTGTTTCCTGGGAATTACTCCATCCAGCTTTGAGCATTGGACAAATAATGGAAGTTGAAGAAACAGTGTAGCACAACATTTCCTTTCTATGGGATCTCTGGATCCAGCGTAGCATAGCTGCTCTTGGCTGATTCTGTAATTCCACTACTGCTCATAACTGGATGGAGATATTACCGTCTCAGCCACGAAAGACTGTAAATAGCTAGGTTTAAAGCAGTTGACCACTACTATTTTTTTGAGTATAATTTATTTTGGTCTGCCTATCTAAATAGGCATTCGTTTACCTCTGATGTCTAAAAGTTTACTGATTCTGCCGGTCAGTCCACGTAAACGAACCCTTTGGCTGAGCAGTTCCAATTTACCTCCAATGTATAACAATAGTAATGTCTGTACCAATCTCTCCCATTTATGTAAGCGTATTGTGTCAATAACGATAATTGCTAAGTATACATGCAAAAGATGATCAACCATGGACAAAACAAATCCGCTGATTCTTTATAAGTGAAGCTTCTAAACCTTGTGTGCCCGATATCGATAAGTTCTAGGATACTTGTAGTTTTCAACTACTTGGACAACGACTTCTCCTTCCCCATGATTGGCCTCATTAAAATTAAAACATTTATACTCCCCTAGGTGTCGACGCCGTTCCAGTGGTGTCGGCACTCTTGTTCTTGGGGCTCACATGAGGTTGTTATAGCACTTGAGCCTGGTGCCCAATCAGCACTGGCATCACAGTCTCCGCCTTTGGACAAACTGAACATGAAGAGGAGGTCAGAGATTAGCTGCAGCTCTCACTTCCTGTTAATTACGAATCTGTCTGAAGGCGGGGACAGTGATACCAGCGCTAGTTGGGCGCAGGGCTCATGTGACGTAACAACCTCACATGAGCCCCGAGAACGCGGGTGCTGACACTGCCAGAAAGGTGCCTGCACAAGAGGTGAGTATAGGTGCTATTATTTTACTAGGGCTAAACATGGGGAGGAGAAGGGGTTTTCCGAGTAGGGGACAACCACTTTAATCACTAATAATTTGTAGCACAGAAAGTCTGTCACCTCAAAACTCAAATTAAACCACATATACAGTTAGTATTACATAATAACATTTCATTACATGTGGAAATGAGGGCTGTTGTAAATTCTGTGGCTGAATTCACTCCTGTGGTCACAAGTGGTACTGCAGCTTCTGAGCTTCCTCCCTCAGGTGTTCTGGTGAGCTCGTTAACTGCTTCATTACTTAACTCCGCCTGATGCTGCTATCCTTGCTCCTTGTCAATGTTTCAGTGTTGGATCTGAGCTTCTCCTGATTGTTCCTGTGACCTGCTGCTCTGTATAGCTAAGTGCTTTTTGCTTTTTTGTTGCTTTTTTTCTGTCCAGCTTGTCTTTTGTTTTGCTGGAAGCTCTGAGACGCAAAGGGTGTACCGCCGTGCCGTTAGTTCGGCACGGTGGTTTTTTTTTTTGCCCCCTTTGCGTGGTTTTGCTTTAGGGTTTTTTGTAGACTGCAAAGTTCGCTTTACTGTCCTCGCTCTGTCCTAGAATATCGGGGCCCACTTTGCTGAATCTATTTCATCCCTACGTTTTGTCTTTTCATCTTACTCACAGTCATTATATGTGGGGGGCTGCCTTTTCCTTTGGGGAATTTCTCTGGGGCAAGTCAGGCCTATTTTTCTATCTTCAGGCTAGCTAGTTTCTTAGGCTGTGCCGAGTTGCCTAGGTAGTTGTTAGGCGCAATCCACAGCCGCTTTTAGTTGTGTTTAGGATAGGATCAGGTGTGCAGTCTACAGAGTTTCCACGTCTCAGAGCTCGTTCTTGTATTTTTGGGTATTTGTCAGATCACTGTGTGCGCTCTGATCGCTAAGCACACTGTGTTTCTGGATTGCCTTCATAACACCTGTCATTAGCAAACATAACAGTACAAGGAGCCAATCTAATGATTCTCAATAGAGGGAAAGAAAAAGTTCTGACATCATTTTTTTTTTTTTTCTGCTCTGTGTTCACTTTTTTTTTTTTCCCCTAGACATTTGGGTGATTCTGGACACAGGTGTGGACATGGATATTCAGGGTCTGTGCTCTTCAATGGATAATCTCGTTATAAATGTACAAAAAATTCAAGATACTATTGATCAGAAATCTATGTTAGAACCAAGAATTCCTATTCCTGATTTGTTTTTTGGAGATAGAACTAAGTTTCTAAGTTTCAAAAATAATTGTAAGCTATTTCTGGCCTTGAAACCTCATTCTTCTGGTAATCCTATTCAACAGGTTTTGATTATTATTTCTTTTTTGCGCGGCGACCCTCAAGACTGGGCATTTTCTCTCGCGCCAGGAGACCCTGCATTGAGTAGTGTCGATGCGTTTTTCCTGGCGCTTGGATTGCTGTACGATGAGCCTAATTCAGTGGATCAGGCTGAGAAAAATTTGCTGGCTTTGTGCCAGGGTCAGGATGATATAGAAGTATATTGTCAGAAATTTAGGAAATGGTCAGTACTCACTCAGTGGAATGAATCTGCGCTGGCAGCTTTGTTCAGAAAGGGTCTCTCTGAGGCTCTTAAGGATGTCATGGTGGGATTTCCTATGCCTGCTGGTTTGAATGAGTCTTTGTCTTTGGCTATTCAGATCGGTCGACGCTTGCGCGAGCCTAAATCTGTGCACCATTTGGCGGTACTGCCTGAGGTTAAACCTGAGCCTATGCAGTGCGATAGGACTATGACTAGAGTTGAACGGCAGGAATACAGACGTCTGAATGGTCTGTGTTTCTACTGTGGTGATTCCACTCATGCTATTTCTGATTGTCCTAAGCGCACTAAGCGGTCCACTAGGTCTGCCGTCATTGGTACTGTACAGTCCAAATTCCTTCTGTCCATTACCTTGATATGCTCTTTGTCGTCGTTTTCTGTCATGGCGTTTGTGGATTCGGGCGCTGCCCTGAATCTGATGGATTTAGATTATGCTAAACGTTGTGGGTTTTTCTTGGAGCCTTTGCGGTGTCCTATTCCATTGAGAGGAATTGATGCTACACCTTTGGCCAAGAATAAACCTCAATACTGGGCCCAGCTGACCATGTGCATGGCTCCTGCACATCAGGAAGTTATTCGCTTTCTGGTGTTGCATAATCTGCATGATGTGGTCGTGTTGGGGTTGCCATGGCTACAAACCCATAATCCAGTATTGGATTGGAATTCCATGTCGGTATCCAGCTGGGGTTGTCAGGGGGTACATGGTGATGTTCCATTTTTGTCGATTTCGTCATCCACCCCTTCTGAGGTCCCAGAGTTCTTGTCTGATTATCAGGATGTATTTGAAGAGCCCAAGTCCGATGCTCTACCTCCGCATAGGGATTGTGATTGTGCTATCAATTTGATTCCTGGTAGTAAATTCCCTAAAGGTCGATTATTTAATTTATCCGTGCCCGAACACGCCGCTATGCGCAGTTATGTGAAGGAATCCCTGGAGAAGGGACATATTCGCCCATCGTCATCACCACTGGGAGCAGGGTTCTTCTTTGTAGCCTAGAAGGATGGTTCGCTGAGACCGTGTATTGATTACCGCCTTCTTAATAAGATCACTGTTAAATTTCAGTATCCCTTGCCATTGTTATCTGACTTGTTTGCTCGGATTAAGGGGGCTAGTTGGTTCACTAAGATAGATCTTCGTGGTGCGTATAATCTGGTGAGAATCAGGCAAGGAGATGAATGGAAAACTGCATTCAATACGCCCGAGGGTCATTTTGAGTATCTAGTGATGCCGTTCGGACTTGCCAATGCTCCATCTGTGTTTCAGTCTTTTATGCATGACATCTTCCGTGAGTATCTGGATAAATTCCTGATTGTTTACTTGGATGACATTTTGATCTTCTCAGATGATTGGGAGTCTCATGTGAAGCAGGTCAGAATGGTTTTTCAGGTCCTGCGTGCTAACTCTTTGTTTGTGAAGGGATCAAAGTGTCTCTTCGGTGTGCAGAAAGTTTCATTTTTTGGGTTCATCTTTACCCCTTCTACTATCGAGATGGATCCAGTTAAGGTCCAAGCCATCCAGGATTGGATTCAGCCGACATCTCTGAAAAGTCTGCAAAAGTTCCTGGGCTTTGCTAATTTTTATCGTCGCTTCATCTGTAATTTTTCTAGCATTGCCAAACCATTGACCGATTTGACCAAGAAGGGTGCTGATTTGGTTAATTGGTCTTCTGCTGCTGTGGAAGCTTTTCAGGAGTTGAAGCGTCGTTTTTGTTCTGCCCCTGTGTTGTGTCAGCCAGATGTTTCTCTTCCGTTCCAGGTCGAGGTTGATGCTTCTGAGATTGGAGCAGGGGCGGTTTTGTCACAGAGAGGTTCTGATTGCTCAGTGATGAAACCATGTGCTTTCTTTTCCAGGAAGTTTTCGCCCGCTGAGCGTAATTATGATGTGGGCAATCGAGAGTTGCTGGCCATGAAGTGGGCATTCGAGGAGTGGCGTCATTGGCTTGAAGGAGCTAAGCATCGCGTGGTGGTATTGACTGATCATAAGAACTTGACTTATCTCGAGTCTGCCAAGCGCTTGAATCCTAGACAGGCCCGTTGGTCGTTATTTTTTGCCCGCTTCGACTTTGTGATTTCGTACCTTCCGGGCTCTAAAAATGTGAAGGCGGATGCTCTGTCTAGGAGTTTTGTGCCCGACTCTCCGGGTTTATCTGAGCCAGCGGGTATCCTCAAGGAAGGAGTCATTGTGTCTGCCATCTCCCCTGATTTGCGGCGGGTGCTGCAAAAATTTCAGGCGAATAAACCTGATCGTTGTCCAGCAGAGAAACTGTTCGTCCCTGATAGGTGGACTAATAAACTTATCTCTGAACTTCATTGTTCGGTGTTGGCTGGTCATCCTGGAATCTTTGGTACCAGAGAGTTAGTGGCTAGATCCTTCTGGTGGCCATCTCTGTCACGGGATGTACGTACTTTTGTGCAGTCCTGTGGGATTTGTGCTAGGGCTAAGCCCTGCTGTTCTCGTGCCAGTGGGTTGCTTTTGCCCTTGCTGGTCCCAAAGAGGCCTTGGACACATATTTCGATGGATTTCATTTCTGACCTTCCCGTTTCTCAAAAGATGTCAGTTATTTGGGTGGTCTGTGATCGCTTTTCTAAAATGGTCCATCTGGTGCCCTTGGCTAAATTGCCTTCCTCCTCTGATTTGGTACCTTTGTTCTTTCAGCATGTGGTTCGGTTGCATGGCATTCCTGAGAATATTGTTTCTGACAGAGGTTCCCAGTTTGTTTCAAGGTTTTGGCGAGCCTTTTGTGGTAGGATGGGCATTGACCTATCCTTTTCCTCGGCTTTCCATCCTCAGACTAATGGCCAGACCGAACGAACCAATCAGACCTTGGAAACATATCTGAGATGTTTTGTTTCTGCAGACCAGGATGATTGGGTGTCCATTTTGCCGTTGGCTGAGTTCGCCCTTAATAATCGGGCCAGCTCGGCTACCTTGGTTTCTCCATTTTTTTGCAATTCTGGGTTCCATCCTCGTTTCTCTTCAGGACAGGTTGAGTCTTCGGACTGTCCTGGTGTGGATTCTGTGGTGGATAGGTTGCAGCAGATCTGGACTCAGGTAGTGGACAATTTGATCTTGTCCCAGGAGAAAGCTCAACTTTTCGCTAATCGCAGACGCCGTGTGGGTCCCCGACTTCGTGTTGGGGATCTGGTTTGGTTATCTTCTCGTCATATTCCTATGAAGGTTTCCTCTCCTAAATTTAAACCTCGTTTTATTGGTCCGTATAGGATTTCTGAGGTTCTCAATCCTGTGTCTTTTCGTTTGACCCTCCCAGACTCCTTTTCCATACATAATGTATTCCATAGGTCGTTGTTGCGGAGATACGTGGCACCTATGGTTCCATCTGTTGAGCCTCCTGCCCTGGTGGAGGGGGAATTGGAGTATATTGTGGAGAAGATTTTGGATTCTCGTGTTTCTAGACGGAAACTCCAGTATCTGGTTAAATGGAAGGGTTATGCTCAGGAAGATAATTCCTGGGTTTTTGCCTCTGATGTTCATGCTTCCGATCTTGTTCGTGCCTTTCATGCGGCTCATCCTGGTCGGCCTGGGGGCTCTGGTGAGGGTTCGGTGACCCCTCCTCAAGGGGGGGGTTCTGTTGTAAATTCTGTGGCTGAATTCACTCCTGTGGTCACAAGTGGTACTGCAGCTTCTGAGCTTCCTCCCTCAGGTGTTCTGGTGAGCTCGTTAACTGCTTCATTACTTAACTCCGCCTGATGCTGCTATCCTTGCTCCTTGTCAATGTTTCAGTGTTGGATCTGAGCTTCTCCTGATTGTTCCTGTGACCTGCTGCTCTGTATAGCTAAGTGCTTTTTGCTTTTTTGTTGCTTTTTTTCTGTCCAGCTTGTCTTTTGTTTTGCTGGAAGCTCTGAGACGCAAAGGGTGTACCGCCGTGCTGTTAGTTCGGCACGGTGGGTTTTTTTTTGCCCCCTTTGCGTGGTTTTGCTTTAGGGTTTTTTGTAGACTGCAAAGTTCGCTTTACTGTCCTCGCTCTGTCCTAGAATATCGGGGCCCACTTTGCTGAATCTATTTCATCCCTACGTTTTGTCTTTTCATCTTACTCACAGTCATTATATGTGGGGGGCTGCCTTTTCCTTTGGGGAATTTCTCTGGGGCAAGTCAGGCCTATTTTTCTATCTTCAGGCTAGCTAGTTTCTTAGGCTGTGCCGAGTTGCCTAGGTAGTTGTTAGGCGCAATCCACAGCCGCTTTTAGTTGTGTTTAGGATAGGATCAGGTGTGCAGTCTACAGAGTTTCCACGTCTCAGAGCTCGTTCTTGTATTTTTGGGTATTTGTCAGATCACTGTGTGCGCTCTGATCGCTAAGCACACTGTGTTTCTGGATTGCCTTCATAACACCTGTCATTAGCAAACATAACAGAGGGCTCCTGTGTACAGCCTTGGCATGGCTAAAGGTACACTAAGCGACGCTGCAGCGATTCCGACAACGATCCGGATCACTGCAGCGTCGCTGTTTGGTCGCTGGAGAGCTGTCACACAGACCGCTCTCCAGCGACCAACGATGCCGGTAGCCAGGGTAAACATCGGGTTACTAAGCGCAGGGCCGCGCTTAGTAACCCGATGTTTACCCTGGTTACCATCCTAAAAGTAAAAAAACAAACGCTACATACTTACCTACCGCTGTCTGTCCTCGGCGCTCTGCTTCTCTGGTCTGGCTGTGAGCGCCGGGCAGCCGGAAAGCAGAGCAGGGCCCTGGTAAGTATGTAGCGGTTGTTTTTTTTACTTTAACGATGGTAACCAGGGTAAACATCGGGTTACTAAGTGCGGCCCTGCGCTTAGTAACCCGATGTTTACCCTGGTTACCAGCGAAGACATCGCTGAATCGGTGTCACACACGCCGATTCAGCGATGTCAGCGGGGAGTCCAGCGACGAAACAAAGTTCTGTACTTTCTTCCCCGACCAGCGACAGCACAGCAGGGGCCTGATCGCTGCTGCCTGTCACACTGGACGATATCGCTAGCCAGGACGCTGCAACGTCACGGATCGCTAGTGATATCGTCTAGTGTGACGGTACTTTAAGGGCTCAGTGCATCATTCTGCTCCCTCAATTAGCATCCTCCACACTTCCCCTGACACTGCAGGAGCCAAACGAGTGCGTGCACACAGTATCTGTGCGAGCAGCCTCTCACCTCTCTCTCCTGTCTGCAGCAGCCACCTGCTACTGTGTGATCCTGTGTGCAGTGAGCGGCCACTGCACACAGGATTGAGGGATGAGAGCTTTGCCCATACTGTGCGTGCACACGCTCACTGGGTTCCTGCAGTGTCAGTGTGCAGCTGAATGACCAGGAATTCAGTTCAGGTAGTGCTTACTCTTGGCAAGGGTGTGCTGTCAATCAAGCTAAAGTGTGAAGGATGCTAATTGAGGGAGCAAAATGGCAAATTGAGGTCTTTGGCCATGTGCCCACGTTGCAGAAATGCTTCGGAAATGTCCACAGCATTTCCGCAACTCCTTGCCGCAGGTAAAATGCAAGCAGAATTCGCATGCGTTTTCCCGCAAAACAGAAGCGTTTTGCAAGCGTTTTTAGCTTGCAGAATGCTTGCGCTTGTACAAGCGATTTGAAGCATCACTTGAAAAACTAATTGACAGGTTGGTCACACTTGTCAAGCATAGTGTGCATAAGATAGAGTGTTAAAAATAATAAAAAATATTGTTATTCTCACCTTCCAACAGCCCCCGATCTTAGTGGCGCTCCCGGTTTTGAGTTCCCAGGGATGCTTTGCGCGAAGGACCTTTGTGACATCACGGTCGCGTGACCGCGACGTCATCCCAGGTCCTTCGCGCAATGCATTCCTGGGAATGGAAGCTGCCCCGTGCACCACTGAGAGGTGGGAGGACTCTGGGGCCCATCAGAAGGTAAGTATATCCCTATTTTTTATTTTAATTCTTTTTTTTTTTACAGGAATATTGTACCTAGGGCCGGAAGGAGAGTCTCCTCTCCTTCAGACCCGGGTACCATCTGCACATGAAGCGCTCACTTTATGCACGGTGGGCATAGCCACATGTGTAAAGTGAGCATTTCAATGCAATCCTATGGCATCGGAATCGCCACAATTCTGCAGAAATAATGAACATCCTGCGGACTTTACTGCTATGCGATTCCGCAGCGGGAAAATCCGCAGCATGGGCATAGCAACTGCAGAATCCCATAGGATTGCATGGGAATGCGTTTTTTTAGCGTTTCCGCTGCAGAAACGCATAAAAAACGCAACGTGGGCACATATCCTTAGGCATGAGAAGGGTGCACAGAGAGCCCTCATTTACATATGTAACAAGACTTTTTTATTAATGTAAAACTAAAGTAGCGAAATACATACTACATTAATGATTTTTATGGGCCTAAGTCCATTATATGTTTGTATATGTGGTGTAATGTGAGCTTTGGGGGTTATAAACTCCATTTAAACTGATACAATGCATATAAATGGCACTCCGGAGCTAACATTCTTTTTGATTTTAGCATTTTTCTGGCTCCATTACAGCTACAATAAATACTGTAGTTTTTCTGGATCCAGCTGATCCTATGTCTGACCTATGAAAAAGATCTAAACAGTCTAAGTGCAATTACATAACAATATGAAATATTTAGACACTTACATTATTCATTTCAATAAGAGAACCACTACACCCACCAACCCACTACTAGTACTAGAAATACCTGTTTGATTAGTATTTAATTATCAGTATATCTTCTAGAAGGCCACAATACAAAGCAAATTAGTACATCAGTAGAAAGTGTCTTGTTCCAGTAAACAGAGATTCTCAGATAGGTGTCCAGTGCCTGAATGACTAATTCCAGCTCTCATCTACACTCACTAATGTTTACACCAATACTCTTTGTATCATTGGAGACGGATCAGCCGGTAGACGACCCACCCGTCTGCATGTTGGCTGGAGAAACTCCTGAAAAACCTGAAAAAAAGACATTTAAAATGAGTAAGTAAGTAATGTGTAATCATGGACACACAAGATTGTAAAACCATTCAATAATGTATACATACGGTATATGGTTTTTCTTGATTTATTGAGAAAAAAGTACTTTTCTTGCTGTTGTAATTCCGTTTAATTGCCAGCATTAAGAAAAAAATCATGGCAGCTATCTATTCCATCTTTCCCTTACACCGAAGCATTTTTCCTGATATTTCTTAGGGTACCTTCACACTAAGCGAGGTCGCTAGCGAGATCGCTGCTGAGTCACAAGTTTTGTGACGCAACAGCGACCTCAGTAGCGATCTCGCTATGTTTGACACGTAGCAGCGACCAGGCCCCTGCTGTGAGATCGCTGGTCGTGTCGAAATGGCCTGGACCTTTTTTTGATCGTTGAGGTCCCGCTGGGTAGCACACATCGCTGTGTTTGACACCTTACCAACGACCTCGTTGACGACTCAGACACCGACACATAGGCGTGCATTTGCGTTGCCTTTTCCGCACCCCTCCGCTCCGATTGGTGGTCGCTACTGCGTTCTGATTGGCGGTCATGCCTTCAACAGAAGGCGACATAGTAGCGCTTCCATCCTTTGTTCCTGACCGCGTGGTGGTTTGCAGATCGTTGCAGAGTTCTCCGGCCTGCGACTCCTCTTCGATTTATCTATTCTTCAACGGTTCTTCTGGCACCTATATTTTGTGCACGGTAGGTATCGTTTGGGGTCTCAAATGCGTTTTCATTTTTCCTTAATTTATTTGGCAAGGCCGCCAATTAGAATGCAGTAGCGACCACCAATCGGAACTGAATGGGCGCGGAAAAGGCAACGCAAATGCACGCCTGTGTGACTACAACGTCACACAGGACGTCCCTCATCGAGGTCTGAATCGTCATAATAGCTGCCATGTGACAGGGTCACAACGACCAACGACATCGTTGTACAGGTCGCTACAGGTCGCCGCATCGCTGCTGCGTCGTTGGGAAGATCTCACTGTTTGACATCTCACCAGCGACCACATAGCGACGCATCAACGATCCCTGACAGGTCGTATCGTTGTCGGGATCGCTTTAGCGTCGTTAAGTGTGACGGGGCCCTTAGTTGCATTTTACAAAAGCCATGGTCTGTAAACAGCTTCCAGATAGAAGATTTAGATCAAGATTTAGATCAACAATGAGATCCCTTTGCTAAAGGGATCTCATTGTTGAAAATTATCAGTCAGGAGATAAATTCTTAAATATTTCCAAGGCATTAGGGTACCGTCACACAGTGGCATTTTGATCGCTACGACGGCACGATTCGTGACGTTCCAGCAATATAGTTACGATCTCGCAGTGTCTGACACGCTCCTGCGATCAGGGACCCCGCTGAGAATCGTACGTCGTAGCAGATCGTTTGAAACTTTCTTTCGTCGTCTAGTGTCCCGCTGTGGCGGCATGATCGTATGGTGTAACAAAGCTGTGCACGATATTGTATACGATGTGCGCATAGTAACCAACTGCTTCTACATCGCACATACGTCATGAAGTTATCGCTCCAGCGTCGTACATTGCAAAGTGTGACAGCAGTCTAAGACGCTGGAGCGATATTGTTACGATGCTGGAGTGTCACGGATCGTGCCGTCGTAGCGATCAAAATGCCACTGTGTGACGGTACCCTTAGATCTCCTATGGAACAGCAAGAAGACAGTCTTCAAGAAGTGGCTTAAGGCTACGTTCACATTTGCGTTCTGCCGGGCTGCGTTGGCTGCAGCCGCGGCGACGCATGCGCCATGCGCCCCTATATTTAACATGGGGGAGCATGGACATGCGTTTGCATGCGTTTTGCGATGCATGCGTTTTTTTGCTGCAAGCGTTAGGGCGCAGAGGACGCAGCAAGATGCATTTTTTTTGCGTCCAAAATTCGGCAAAAAAGGACGCATGCGTCGCAAAACTATGTGTTTTAGCGTGCGTTTTTGTTTGCGTTGTGCGTTGCGTCGCCGACGCAACATCGCACAACGCAAATGTGAACGTAGCCTAAATTGGGCACAACGGTGACATTACATGGACATCCCTCAAAAATTGATGAAAGAAGAAAATTGGTTCGGGAGGCTGCCAAGAGGCCTACAGCAACATTAAAGGAGCTAGGAATTTCTGGCTGGTTGTGTACTGCCTGTGACAACATTCTCCTATATTCTTCATATGTCTGTCCAATGGGGTAGGGTGGCAAGATGGATGCCTTTTCTTACAAAGAAAAACATACAAGCTTGGCTATTTTTCGTCAAACCTTGGTCTGATGAGATCAAGGTGGAAATTTTTGCCCATAATTCCAAAAAGTATGTTTGGCGTAAAGCAAACACTGTGCAACACCTAAGTCTAATTGAAAATCTGTGTGCAGACCTGAAGAGGGCTGTACACAGGAGATGCCCTCGAAATCTGACAGATTTTAAGTGCTACTGCAAAGTGGCAAGGAGTTGCCAAAGCTAGATTGCTAGATGCGACATGCTGATAGACTGTTACCCAAAAAGACTGACTGCTGTCATTAATTTAACGGGTACTTCAACAATGTGTCAGTTTATGGTTGTGCATATTTATGCATCCACATTATTTTAGTTCTTTATTTTATTTTACCAACCCAAATATGTTTTTCAACTGAATGGTACAGAATTATGGGTGTTATTAAAGGTGAAAAAAGTTATGAAATGATTCTTCATTGGTTACTTTTTTTTACATGACAAAAACCCGGCAATTTAACAGGGGTCTGTAGATTTTTTATATCCACTGTCTGCCATTGACATCCATTGTGAAAAAAAAAGTATATTACGTGTTATTAATAGTTTTTTGCTACATAGCTGTGTTACAAAGCACATATGCTGAATATGTGGCCCACTTTTTACTCAGCACACATATTTATCAAGACTGCTTCATTGACATTGAAAGGATTTAAAAAGTAAAAGAGAAAACATTTTCAGTATCTAAACATGAATAGACAGAAATGCAAGGAATGTTAAGAGAGAGTGAACTGGACCACAGATTACAAATGACAAAGGTGCAATTGTGTATGGTGAGAAATGCCTGTGGGGTTAATCTGCAGGTTAATAGCGTTGTGATCCTGCCGGTGACGGCACTTAGACCCCTGCTGCTGGGAGGAAATTAACTTTATTCCTCTTGGCGGTGTTCCGGCTTCAGCCATAAGGGCGGTGCCGGCGCGTGTTCAGTCACCTCTCTGTGTATAGAGAGCAACGGTTGTAACTGCGCGCCGGCACTGACTGACAGCGGTTCAGCATCAGCGCTTAGCCTTAGTGTTAGCTGTCAGTCAGTGCCAGGGTTGCGGTTACAGCTACGGCTGACTGAACCCATGACGATGCCATCGCAGTGACAGAAACCAGAACGCTACTAGGGAGAATAATGATCTAAGTTACGGAGTCAGGCATATTCACAATGCTATTACCATGCTGATTAACCCCATATCTGAAACTTAGTGTTTTTACAAATGACAGGTTCCCTTTACGGGCTTTTTCAAATAAGCTTATTATACGGATGTGCGCCATGAAGAACACTTTGCGGTATGTGCGGATGAACACATTGAGGTTCACAATGTGTAGAAATAACTGGCCCTGGTATTCGTATGGCTGTCTGAACCTGGCCTAAGGCCTATTTAGTTGGATAGAATCGGAGAACGGCCATTTGTAGGAATGCTCATATAACCAGGCCGACAAACAGCTGAGGAATGAGAAAACCGTCTGTCATCAGCACTTCGTCCTCTAAAAGCAGGTGATCTGCTGCCAATAATATGATATTCTATGAGCAGTGAGCAATCGCATTAACGATTGTTCTGTGCACATAGAACGGTGGTCTGGCCAATAAAGCCCATTTGTGGTTGACCCCAATAGATATGCATGCTTGTCCAGTGTGCACGTGTTCTCAGTAAGTGCAGCAGATGAAGTCCAGTATGCCTGATCTTTCTTTTCTTCGACATCTACTATCAAGGCAAATTAGCGTTAAAGGGATTTTACTGTTTCAACTTTGTTTTGCTAAATCATCCTGGCCTTGATAAAAATCATAAAGTCGTATGCAACCTCCCAAGGTCCAGCACTGTGTATCTGCTGCTGCTCTGGTGTTTGTGTACAAGCTGCAGTGGTAACGTCAGGTCAGTATTGCTGCAGCCAATCACTGAACCCAGGGACTGACTGAAGCACTGTTGACGTGATGTTACCGCTGCAGGTTGTACACAATCAATAGAATTGGCAGACCCGGGAGGGTGAGTGCCAGATACGATTTTTAACATGACTGCAATGAATTAATAAAAAAAAGTTGGTTAAATCCCCTTAATATGGCGGCTCTTTGCTCTGGCTAATAGAAAGAGATCTTGGTGAGCGACACCTTTAAACGCGCTTGCTTTCATTGATAGGGGACATTGAGCTGAGCAGAGTATTTTCTTGTTTTACTATCTATCACTGGCTTTCATAAAGGACAAATTGCATACCTTTTTATCCTATGATGAGGGGCATAGAATTCTGGAAAATAAAGGGTCTTATAAGATATACTCCTCCTTCCTAAATTCAAAGTAATGGTGGGTCTGTCATCTATTGTATTCGTAGACCCTGGTTTATCTAGAAACACAGATTCTGTGCAATGTTCTGTGACAGAGATCTTTTGAACACGCCGTCTGCCCCTGGGCAGTACAATGCAAAGTGCTTTATTGTACCTACAACCAGGTCTTATCTTTCCTAGTAACTGCTGCGGTAATAATTGCTAGGTGCTGGGATAGGTTAATGTTTCAAGGGAAAAATATGCCATATCCATCTTTATTGCCTTTGAAAGCAAACCTTTTTGGCCTCTTTCCATTGATTGCTCGTTTATTATGCTCTTGTAATTAGGTTACATTTACAACTGCATTACCAAGACAACTTCCCTTTCCTAAAATGACCATTTCCATTAAGACATTTCCTTGTTCAGTGAAATTTGTATTTATTTATTTTACTCATTTATATAGCGCCATTAATTCCAAAGCGCTTTACAGACATTATTTATATAGAAATTGTACGGTACAGCCATCAATATAATAAATTGGGTTTTCACGTAATGCTGCATGAGTCGGTCACCATCCAGTATGTGTATGGACACAGAGGGCTTTTAAGTACTACGAGAGTCCTGGTTTTGAAGGAAATTTTGAATGGACAAAACAGGGATAGTTAGATAAGAATGAGCAGGCGGTAGGCCAGTCTAAAGAAATTTGTTTTTAGGGCACGCTTAAAACTGTGGGTATTGGGGATTAATTGAATTGTCCTGGGGATGCCATTCCAAGGAATTGGCACAGTTCGCAAGAAATCTTGGAGATGGGAGTGGGAGGTTCGGATGATTGAGCATGTTAGTCCTAGGTCATTAGCAGAACGGAGGGCACAGGTAGGGTGGTAGACTGAGACAAGGGAGAAGATCTGGGGTGGTGCTGAGCCATGGAGCTCTTTGTGGGTGAGAGTTACTGCATTCAAGACGGATTGGAGATGGGAGAGTTTAGTAAGAGGGAGACCGATTGGTAGAGGGTTGCAATAGCCCATGAGAATGAATAAGAGCAACAGTAAGAGTTTTTGCAGAGTCAAAGGTGGAAAAAGGTTGAATTCTAGAAATGCTTTTGAGGTGTAAATGACATGAGCGGGCGAGTGATCGGACGTGGAGAGTGAAGGAAAGATTTGAATCAATCCGTCTATCCATCTATCATACACATTATATTGTGAGTAGGTTTGATCTTAATATTCTATAATGTGGCTGAGGGTCTTTAGAATAGAAACTCAAGGTATAAAATGTATGTTATTCTCCATACCTATATGGAAGGTAGCTTTATAGTAATATAATATAAACCTGAGCATTCACTCTTCATGAGACCACCACTGGCACTTTTGTCATGCACATACCTCTAGAGTGGTTGCGAAACAATTCGAAGGCCCTTTTCCATTGGCTAAGTCAGACATCTGTGGATGGTTTATTGGAGCCCCAAGTACCACCTTTTACCTGTTGATTATCCAGTCGGGCCCAACATCATCATTACGGAAAGAAACAGATTTGACGTTGTATCAGGCCAGCTAATCAAAAGAAGGGCCGCGGATGCCATCAGAGCCCCCATGCAGCAGCCACAGATTACTGCGAATCGGTCCACATCCGCTCTTCACACTTTCCCATGTACAGTATTTCTGTGAGATTGCATATGTGGAGCATCATTGAAATAAGTGCTATGAGATGACCCTGATGACCACAATAGTGAGGGACATGATAGTTTACCTATGTCTCACCATTGCATAGGATACATACATGGGGACTACAGTTGCTCTGAATCGATTTGCAGTACCTGGTTCATCAGTCACATCAATAATCTATGACTGCTGCACATAAGTCCCGAAAACCACCATTTACGTGACAGCAAGGCTCTTCTTTTGATTAGCCAGACTTGTAAATCATCACTTGTGTCATACCTCATCAATGACTTTGCACCTGTCTGGCTAATCAAAAGAAGAGCTCTGGATGGCAGGAGGTAGCAGGCAGTGGTCAGAAGCCACGGACCACAAATGTGGCTAGCAGGCCCCATCCATCAAATCAATTCCTCCCAACTCTAGTAAGGATCTACGCTACGTGTGTGCGCTGCTCATACATGTAAGTCCTATGTGAACGTTTCTCCTACCACATCTGGAGCATCTCTACTGTATAAACCACGGTAAGGACCGAAGCCAGAATATTTTAGCCTCCATAACTGACGGCTGATGACCTTTTCCAGGAAAGACTCTTAACACACTTTATCATCAGAATGCTGAATTGTGCTAAAGACATTAAAGATCAAAAAAGAGAGCAGGACAGTGTTCCCAGTGTGTTGCTCACAATGCATACTGGTCTGGACACCCTCTAATTAAATTCTTTTTTAAAGTCATGGACTTATGAAACCTGTCTGATTCTCCCTCCTAGTTTCAGTAATCCCTGCAGCAGTTCCAGGGAAAGCCATTATGAGTCAGCCGACATAAGCCTCCCAGGGATCAGTCTGTATAGGTGCCAGGCGAAACCCAGACGCTGCTTATTGACCGAAGCGCGCTGTTTATCACGGAAACTCCCTGCACTCTTTCCACTTCACTCCTTAATATATTCCACAAGTTGAAATGCAGTGTGATCGACTGTTGTGAAATCCCCTGTATTCCCATCACTGAGCAGACGAAAGGAAGAGTCACAACTTCACAAGCTATAAATAGGCAGGCGAGTTTTCTATTTATATCACATTTCTGGAGTCCGGAAGTTCCTTTTATGGCTGCATTTCCACATTCTGGTTATACAAAGACTGAAGTGGCAATGCTCCATTAGGGAACACAATGCAAATCATCTTATATATAGAACATCTTTAATAAACCTAGAAAGAAACACTGCACATACCATAAATAGTTCAGAAACCTATAGCTTCCTTTTTCCTCCTCTTCTTCCAAAAGCCATAAGTTGGTTATTTTTCACCTACAAAGCCATATGAGGGCTTGTTTTATGCAGGACAAGTTGTATTTTTGAATGACCCAACTCATTTTTACCATATACAGAGAGGGAAATAAGTATTTGATCCCTTGCTGATTTTGTAAGTTTGCCCTCTGACAAAGACATGAACAGTCTACATTTTTAAGGGTAGAATAATTTTAACATTGAGAGATAGAATATCAAAAATAAAATCCGGAAAATCACATTGTATAAATTATATAAATGTATTTGCATTTTGCAGTGAGAAATAAGTATTTGATCCCCTACCAACCATTAAGAGTTCTGGCTCCTACAGACCAATTGGATGCTCCTAATCAAGTCGTTACCTGCATTAAAGACAGCTGTCTTACATAGACACCTTAATAAAAGACTCCTGTCCACAGACAGTCAGACTCTAACCTCTACAACATGGGCAAGACCAAAAGAGTTTTATAAGAATGTCAGGGACAAGATCATAGACCTGCACAAAGCTGTAATGGGCTGCAAAACCATAAGGCCATGTTCACACTATGCGGTTTTTACCGCGGAACCGCCGCGATTTTGCCGCTGCGGGTCCGCAGCAGTTTTCCATGCAGGGTACAGTACAATGTTACCCTATGGAAAACAAAAACCGCTGTGCCCACATTGCGGAAAATTACGGAAAAAAACGCGCGGAATTGCTGCGGAAAAAAAGAAGGAGCATGTCACTTCTTTGTGCAGAATCACAGCGATTCTGCACCCATAGAAATGCATTGATCCGCTAACTTCCCGCATGGGGCTGTGCACACCATGCGGGAAGTAAGCGGATAATGTGCGGGTTATACCCGGGGTGGAGGAGAGGAGACTCTCCTCCAGGCCCCGGGAACCATATTTGAGTAAAAAAAAAAGAATTAAACTAAAAAATAATGCTATACTCGCCTCTGAAGTCTCAGCGCTGCACGCGGCCGTCCGGTCTCAGGTTTGCTATGCGACCAGGACCTGCGGTGACATCGCGCTCACATGACCGTGACGTCACGAAGGTCCTGGTCGCACAGCATCTTTGGAACCGGACCGCCGCCTGCAGCGCCGAGGAGATCGGGACGTCAGAGGGTGAGTATATCATGATTTTATTATTTTTAACATTACTATTGATGCTGCATATTGCTGCATATGCAGCATCAATAGTAGGAGTAAAATCCTGCAGCGGAACCCGCAGGACAAACCGCGATAAATCTGCAGGGATAACCGCAGCGGGTTTGCCCTGCAGATTTATCAAATCCGCTGCGGGAGAACCCGCAGGACAGGACACAACGTGTGAATGTGGCCTAAGTAAGATGCTGGGTGAGAAGGAGACAACTGTTGGTGCAATAGTAAGAAAATGGAAGAAATTCAAAATGACTGTCAATCGACATCAATCTGGGGCACCATGCAAAATCTCACCTCGTGGGTTATCATTCATCATGAGGAAGGTGAGAGATCAGCCTAAACTTACACAAGGGGAACTTGTTAATGATCTCAAGGCAGCTGGAACCACAGTCACCAGGAAAACCATTAGTAACACATTATGCCGTAAAGGTTTAAAATCCTGCAGTGCCTGCAAGGTCCCCCCCTGCTCAAGAAGGCACATGTGTAGGCCCGTCTGAAGTTTGCCAGTGATCACCTGGATGATTCTGTGAGCGATTGGGAGGTGCTGTAGTCAGATGAGACAAAAATTGAGGTCTTTGGCATCAACTCAACTCACTCTGGAGGAAGAGAAATGCTGCCTATGACCCAAAGAACACCGTACCCACTGTAAAGCATGGAGGTGGAAACATTATGTTTTGGGGGTGTTTCTCTACTAAGGGCACAGAACCCCCATATGGAAGAAGCCTGGTAGGCGAAACGGCGCTGTCGGGGTGGCGGCACAGACTTAATATGTGCATTGCATGATTCAGCATGTGAGTTATATTCATTTTACACAAGTTGAAGAGTATCCTAGCTATTGCATAGGTTTTTATATGTGCACATATGCATTTAGCATTTCTTGATATATAAGATATACTGTTACTGTAAAAAGTGATCAATAGTTCTACTTAGACTACTGATCTTTAGCACGTTGCACTTTTTTTGTGACTTTGTACATTTTATATAGTTTGGATTCCAGTTCTCTATTGGTTGTGAATATTCCTTTTTGGTCCCCCCTTTTTTTCCCTTTTTTTCCTGTTCAAATTGTATTTTTGCTGATATTTCATATATTTATGGACTGTCAGATGTCCGCAGCAAAGGTTGTATTTTTACAATTATTTCAGGATTTTGCAGTTTTTCATAAAATAATAATCGAATGTCATAATCATCTATATATATAATTGCCTAAGGGTTTTTCCGTCTGTCTGTCTGTCTGTCTGTCTGTCTTTCTGTCTGTCTGTCTGTCTGTCCTGGAAATCCCACGTCTCTGATTGGTCGAGGCCGCCAGGCCTCGACCAATCAGAGACGGGCACAGCGACGATGATGTCATAATGGTTGCCATGGCGACGATGATGTCATAAAGGTTGCCTCGACCAATCAGCGACGGGCACAGTCTGCCGCGAATTCTGGAATCATCATTGTCCATATACTACGGGGACATGCATATTCTAGAATACCCGATGCGTTAGAATCGGGCCACAGTCTAGTATTATAATATTTTTACATACTTTTCATGCTACTCAGCAGGTTCATTTACTACTCTTGTCCGTTGCTGCTTGTTTTTATCGAGTTTCCTTTTGTTTTGATTAATCCGTTGGTTTATTAAATTTTGTATAAAAAAGAATTTTTTTCTACATAAAAACTTTTGGACATTTTCATTCTATGTATGCCTCGTTTTTTCTCCATTCTGCATGGAGAAATTGTTAATAATTAATTGTTTGAGGTTGACATGTACTAGTGTGGGATATTTGTTGTTTATACTAAACGCACAGGACTACTTTACCGCATTAATGGAAGAATGGATGGAGCCATGTACTGTAAAATCCAGAGTGACAACCTCCTTCCTTCCACCAGGACATTAAAAATGGGTCATGTCAGGGTCTTCCTTCAAGACAATGACCCAAAACATACAGCTGAGGCAACAAAGGAGTTCCTCAAAAATAAACACATTAAGGTCATGGAGTGCCTAGCCAGTCTCCAGACCTTAATCCCATTGAAAACTTATGGAGGGAGTTAAAGCTCCGAGTTGCCAAGTGACAACCTCAAAATCTTAATGATTTAGAGGTGATCCTCAAAGAGGAGTGGTGCAAAATTCCTCCTGACATGTGCGCAAACCTCATCATCAACTACAAAAAAAGTCTGACTGCTGTGCTTGCCAACAAGGGTTTTGCCACCAAGTATTAAGTCTTGTTTGCCAGATGGCTCAAATACTTATTTCTCACTGAAAAATGCAAATACACTTATATAAATTTATACAATGTGATTTTCTGGATTTTATTTTTGATATTCTCTCTCTAAATGTTATAATTAACCTACCCTTAAATTATAGACTGTTCATATCTTTGTCAGTGGACAAACTTACTTATTTCCCCCACTGTAGTGCACTGGAAAGTGGGAAAACAAAATATGGTAAAACTGACCTGACAATATAATTCTCCAGGTCAGCATATACAGTATATGTATATTTGTAAAATAACATTTGCTTGTATCGTCATTTTCCAAGACCAATAACTTTTCCATTTTGTGTCGGGGTTTATTTTCTGTGCGCTGAGTGACATTTTTAACTATACCATTTTGGGGCAGATGTTTTGATCACCTCTTATTACATTTTATTGCAATGTTGCAGCAGCGAAAAAAACCCATAATTTTGGCATTTTGATTTTTTTCTCGTTACACCGTTTGCACCTATATATATATATATATATATATATATATATATATATATATATACAGTGGGGCAAAAAAGTATTTAGTCAGTCAGCAATAGTGCAAGTTCCACCACTTAAAAAGATGAGAGGCGTCTGTAATTTACATCATAGGTAGACCTCAACTATGGGAGACAAACTGAGAAAAAAAAATCCAGAAAATCACATTGTCTGTTTTTTTATCATTTTATTTGCATATTATGGTGGAAAATAAGTATTTGGTCAGAAACAAACAATCAAGATTTCTGGCTCTCACAGACCTGTAACTTCTTCTTTAAGAGTCTCCTCTTTCCTCCACTCATTACCTGTAGTAATGGCACCTGTTTAAACTTGTTATCAGTATAAAAAGACACCTGTGCATACCCTCAAACAGTCTGACTCCAAACTCCACTATGGTGAAGACCAAAGAGCTGTCAAAGGACATCAGAAACAAAATTGTAGCCCTGCACCAGGCTGGGAAGACTGAATCTGCAATAGCCAACCAGCTTGGAGTGAAGAAATCAACAGTGGGAGCAATAATTAGAAAATGGAAGACATACAAGACCACTGATAATCTCCCTCGATCTGGGGCTCCACGCAAAATCCCACCCCGTGGGGCCAGAATGATCACAAGAACGGTGAGCAAAAATCCCAGAACCATGCAGGGGGACCTAGTGAATGAACTGCAGAGAGCTGGGACCAATGTAACAAGGCCTACCATAAGTAACACACTACGCCACCATGGACTCAGATCCTGCAGTGCCAGACGTGTCCCACTGCTTAAGCCAGTACATGTCCGGGCCCATCTGAAGTTTGCTAGAGAGCATTTGGATGATCCAGAGGAGTTTTGGGAGAATGTCCTATGGTCTGATGAAACCAAACTGAAACTGTTTGGTAGAAACACAACTTGTCGTGTTTGGAGGAAAAAGAATACTGAGTTGCATCCATCAAACATCATACCTACTGTAAAGCATGGTGGTGGAAACATCATGCTTTGGGGCTGTTTCTCTGCAAAGGGGCCAGGACGACTGATCCGGGTACATAAAAGAATGAATGGGGCCATGTATCGTGAGATTTTGAGTGCAAACCTCCTTCCATCAGCAAGGGCATTGAAGATGAAACGTGGCTGGGTCTTTCAACATGACAATGATCCAAAGCACACCGCCAGGGCAACGAAGGAGTGGCTTCGTAAGAAGCATTTCAAGGTCCTGGAGTGGCCTAGCCAGTCTCCAGATCTCAACCCTATAGAAAACCTTTGGAGGGAGTTGAAAGTCCGTGTTGCCAAGCGAAAAGCCAAAAAAATCACTGCTCTAGAGGAGATCTGCATGGAGGAATGGGCCAACATACCAACAACAGTGTGTGGCAACCTTGTGAAGACTTACAGAAAACGTTTGACCTCTGTCATTGCCAACAAAGGATATATTACAAAGTATTGAGATGAAATTTTGTTTCTGACCAAATACTCATTTTCCACCATAATATGCAAATAAAATGTTAAAAAAACAGACAATGTGATTTTCTGGATTTTTTTTTCTCAGTTTGTCTCCCATAGTTGAGGTCTACCTATGATGTAAATTACAGACGCCTCTCATCTTTTTAAGTGGTGGAACTTGCACTATTGCTGACTGACTAAATACTTTTTTGCCCCACTGTATATATATATATATATATATATATATATCTAATATATAATTGCCTAGAATACTACTTCCTGCAATTTGTGCCAACTTCCTGTCCGGAGATAATGTCCGGAGCTAATGTCCGGAGATAAGTGACGTCAACAGTGTCCAGTGTCTGATTGGTTGCCGCCTGCTGCGAGCGACCAATCAGAAACGTGCCGTACTGTGACACACTCCGCCCCCCATTTTGGTGTGATTTTTGAATTTTTACCTCACAGCAAGTTTCTACTGCGTGGAGGCGGGCCCAGTAACGTTGCTCTTCAAGCTCCTGCCGAATTTCGTCAAAAAAATGATAATACCATTTACCAAAACTATATATATTTGGTTGTGAAGTGGTTCAGTGACATTTTCACACCAATTTTGAACTTTTGTTTGGTGTTTTCTCCATATACTGCCTATTATTCACTGACTGTTATACTGAGAGACTGCCGTTTATTAACCTCTTCTTTGCCACATTGGGTATATTGCTCTATTATTTGCCACATAAGGACATTGTCCATTATTGCCCAGCAATTTCTCTGCAATATAAACTGCCTATTTATTAATATCTGCATTCCTGCAAAGAACTATTGCCTATTATTAACTGGCTATTTTCCTACTACCTGACACTGCCTCTTATTAACCTGTTGTTTGCCACCACCACGCTGTCTTTCATCCCTCCCCTCATAAGCATGTTCATGGATCCTGTGTAACTGTACCTTAAATAACAAGAATTGTCAAGAGCTGGTGAGTGCAGCCATTTTTTGTTCTTTCTTACTATTATTTATTAATTGTATTATTTTTACATTTGAATAAATAAAGTATATATTGATTCTAGACTCCCGATTCTTTAGAATCGGGCTGCCATCTAGTATATATATATTTATTGATCTTTTAAAATGCAGCTATACCAAATATGTGCATTTTTTATTAATTATTTTATTTTATAATGGCACAAAAGAGTGGTGATTTGAACTTATGTCTTTTTTCAGATTTTTAAAACCTTTTTTTTCATTTTTTACTCTATTTTACTCTATCCCCTTAGGAGACGTTGAGCTGCGACCGTCCAATCGTTTGTACAAGCAGTGTATAGAGAAAATCACGATGTCCTTTGAGGACTGGCCAAGAGGCTTTCACAGGAGGAACGAATGACAGACACAGAGGTCATCAGCCAACCCCCGGTTGTCATGACATCCCATCGGCGCTCCACAATTACATCAGGGGTGCAATGATGGGAACGTATCAAGACGCACCACTCTACCGGCGCATTCTAAATGCTGCTGTCAGAGATTGACAGTGGGAGTTAACAGATTAACAGCTGTAGGAGGAGCTGTTAGATTAAATCAGCCATCATGTGCAGGGTACGATACCGTCTCGTTGTGCGAGCAGGGACACGACATTTCACGGCATGTACTTCATATGTCATGAAGAGGTAAGTAATTAACATATAAAACACATGAGTGTGGAGATGCAATCTTACAAATATCAAACAAGAAATGAGTGGTTATGTTTACATTAAAGGGGTTGTCCGATCCTAAGCCACGAGTCTGCAGTAACGCTGTTACTGCAAGCTTGAAAGCCTCGCATGGCACGCTGTGAGGATTCTCTGATGCCAGCGCCAGGAGCAGTGAGAGTGTGACCAGAAGTATGTCATTTGCATATGCTGTCACATGGCGACTAGATGGGTGCAGCCTCACTCAATGCAAGTATATTGAGTGAGGCCGGATACAGTCTAGTCAGAATGTGGCAGGAAGAATACAAATTGCATGCTTGCAGTCACATGACCACCTGCTCCTGGCACCAGATATTCTTCACAGCGTGCAATGCATGCATTTTAAGGACTCACAAGTTTGCAGTCTCATAGAGACCCCTTTAGTCCCATGAATCTAAATATATGAAAAAAATGGCTCCAAAATACAGCAACTGCTGTAGGGTTGCAGTTAGAAAACAAAAAGTAGAATAGGGGAAAGATTAATTTCCTATAAATGATGGCTGTT
The DNA here is from genome assembly GCF_032444005.1 of Ranitomeya imitator. Taxonomy (NCBI): domain Eukaryota; kingdom Metazoa; phylum Chordata; class Amphibia; order Anura; family Dendrobatidae; genus Ranitomeya; species Ranitomeya imitator. The sequence continues at coordinate 396,884,680 of NC_091282.1, forward strand.
TCTAATATATTTATTGTATTGTACAATAATGCATTATTACCTGTGACAGAGATACATAAGTAAGTATGCATAAAGTGACTAGAAAGTGCAAAAGGAGTACTACATATAATATGCTGCATACTACGGCATATGTGACTGTCACCTCCATAAGCATTTAATGGGTAAGCCAGTCCTAATGTGTCCACCGAAGGGACAATAGGTATGAAGCAGTAAACATAGTAAGGCTACTTTCACACATCAGTTTTTTGCCGTCAGGCAGGATTTGGCCAATTTTTGAAAAAACGGACCTGTTGCAAATTGTGAAAAACTGATGCAACGGATCTGTTTTTTGCTGGGTCCGTTTTTGTTTGTTTTTTTAAACCCAGAGATAGAGTTTGGACTTCCTGTTCGAGAGAGAGAGACGAGACTCGGATCAGGCGCTGACCAGTTTTTCGCCGGACACAAAAAAGTTTGTCTGTTCGTTTTGTCCGGCCACCTGATCCAAAATTTTTGATGGATCCCGTGAAAAACGGACAAAACAGAAGGCAATTCGGTGCCAATACAAGTCTAAGGGAATAAACGGATCTGGCGGCGTCATTCACTGGATCCGTTTTTTTTAATTCGCCAGATTGTGCATGATCGCAAAAAACTGATGTGTAAAAGTAGCCTAAGACTGGATCAAACAAAGCACATCTCCTGAAGTGTTTGCAAATTATAGCATATTTTTATACATTCATCTGCAAAGGTAGCCCAGTAAATAGGTGTCTTTGTCGTACAGGGAGCCAGTAGACCCTCATGTAAAACGCCTTACCTCTGTGTCAAAATAATTCTATACTATTGTGTAATGGGAGACTGAATGGAGGCGAAAGAGATTTTCTAAGCATGCGTACAAATGATGGGGCCCCTTAGCAAGAGACCATATGGCACTTTCCCACCGCTGGGAAAAAAAGTGTTCAGAGAAGAAGGCAGGGTTAGGGCACAAATAGAAGGGTATATCTCACAATTTTTAAACACAGGGAGAGGGACAAGTTTGGAGTATACACACAAATGGTGCTCCTGCTGCAGTCCCTTAGGCTAGGTTCACATTGCGTTAGTGCAGTCCGTTTAGCGCATGCGCTAACGGACTGTGTTAACACAATGTCCAAAAAGGGATCGCGTTTAGCGATTGTACTAGCGCAGATGCCCGTTCTGCACTAGCGAGAACGGTCCCAAGAACGATGCAGAAAGCGTTCGAGGTCCGTCACAAAATAGCGGAGCATCGCTAACGCATGCCAAAAATGGCATGCGTTAGGGATGCGTTACATACATTGCGGTCAATGGGTGCGCTAACGGATCCATTACATTGCGTTAGTGGCGCTATGTAACAGATTCCCTTAGCGGATACTCACTAATAGGGTTGAGCGAAACGGGTCGAACATTTTCAAAAGTCGCCGACTTTTGGCTAAGTCGGGGTTTCATGAAACCCGATCCGACCCCTGTGCGGGTCGGCCATGCGGTACGCGACTTTCGCGCCAAAGTCGCGTTTCAATGACGCGAAAAGCGCCATTTCTCAGCCAATGAAGGTAAACGCAGAGTGTGGGCAGCGTGATGACATAGGTCCTGGTCCCCACCATCTTAGAGAAGGGCATTGCAGTGATTGGCTTGCTGTCTGCAACGTCACAGGGGCTATAAAGAGGCGTTCCCGCCGACCGCCATCTTACTGCTGCTGATCTGAGCTTAGGGAGAGGTTGCTGCCGCTTTGTCAGAAGCAGGGATAGCGTTAGGCAGGGTCCATTAACCACAAAACCGCTTGTGCTGCAGCGATTTGCACTGTCCAACACCACCCTCGGTGTGCAGGGACAGTGGAAGTTTTTTTTTTTTTTTTTTCCCCTCAGCGCTGTAGCTCATTGGGCTGCCCTAGAAGGCTCCCTGATAGCTGCATTGCTGTGTGTACGCCGCTGTGCAAACCAACTGCTTTTTTCAAAGCACAAATCCTCTTGTTCCTTCCTTTCTGCACAGCTATCTTTTTTGTTTGTCCACACTTTTTATTTCATTTGTGCATCAGTCCACTCCTTATTGCTGCCTGCCATACCTGGCTGAGATTACTGCAGGCAGGGAGATAGTAGCTGCCTGCCATACCTGGCTGAGATTACTGCAGGCAGGGAGATAGTAATTGTAGGACATTCCCTGTTTTTTTTTTTTTTTTTTTTTTGGTGGGAGATTAAGATTGGCAATTTGGCATTTCTGCTAGAGTGCCATCCCTGTGTGTGCCATCTCTCTCACATAGTGGGCCATAGAAAGCCTTTTCATTTTTCTGTATTTTTTTTTGTGGGGTGTATAAATTCTCCCTGATAAAAATACAGTGGGAGATTAATATTGGCCTTTGGGCTTGTGTGCCAGTCCTGAGTGTGCCATCTCTCTCACAAATAGTGGGCCATAGAAAGCCTATTTTATTTTTTTTTGGGTTTTATAAATTCTCCCTGAAAAAAAGGGAGATTAATATTGGCCTCTGGGCTTCTGTGCCAGTCCTGAGCGTGCCATCTGTGCCAGTCCTGAGCGTCCCATCTCTCTCACAAATAGTGGGCCATAGAAAGCCTATTTAATTTTTTTTTTGGTTTTATAAATTTTCCCTGAAAAAAGGGAGATTAATATTGGCCTCTGGGCTTGTGTGCCAGTTGTGAGCGTGCCATCTGTGCCAGTCCTGAGCGTGCCATCTCTCTCACAAATAGTGGGCCATAGAAAGCCTATTTAATTTTTTTTTTGGTTTTATAAATTTTCCCTGAAAAAAGGGAGATTAATATTGGCCTCTGGGCTTGTGTGCCAGTTGTGAGCGTGCCATCTGTGCCAGTCCTGAGCGTGCCATCTCTCTCACAAATAGTGGGCCATAGAAAGCCTATTTAAATATTTTTTTGGTTTTATAAATTCTCCCAGAAAAAAAGGGAGATTAATATTGGCCTCTGGGCTTCTGTGCCAGTCCTGAGCGTGCCATCTGTGCCAGTCCTGAGCGTCCCATCTCTCTCACAAATAGTGGGCCATAGAAAGCCTATTTAATTTTTTTTTTGGTTTTATAAATTTTCCCTGAAAAAAGGGAGATTAATATTGGCCTCTGGGCTTGTGTGCCAGTTGTGAGCGTGCCATCTGTGCCAGTCCTGAGCGTGCCATCTCTCTCACAAATAGTGGGCCATAGAAAGCCTATTTAAATTTTTTTTTGGTTTTATAAATTTTCCCTGAAAAAAGGGAGATTAATATTGGCCTCTGGGCTTGTGTGCCAGTTGTGAGCGTGCCATCTGTGCCAGTCCTGAGCGTGCCATCTCTCTCACAAATAGTGGGCCATAGAAAGCCTATTTAAATATTTTTTTGGTTTTATAAATTCTCCCAGAAAAAAAGGGAGATTAATATTGGCCTCTGGGCTTCTGTGCCAGTCCTGAGCGTGCCATCTGTGCCAGTCCTGAGCGTCCCATCTCTCTCACAAATAGTGGGCCATAGAAAGCCTATTTAATTTTTTTTTTGGTTTTATAAATTTTCCCTGAAAAAAGGGAGATTAATATTGGCCTCTGGGCTTGTGTGCCAGTTGTGAGCGTGCCATCTGTGCCAGTCCTGAGCGTGCCATCTCTCTCACAAATAGTGGGCCATAGAAAGCCTATTTAATTTTTTTTTTGGTTTTATAAATTTTCCCTGAAAAAAGGGAGATTAATATTGGCCTCTGGGCTTGTGTGCCAGTTGTGAGCGTGCCATCTGTGCCAGTCCTGAGCGTGCCATCTCTCTCACAAATAGTGGGCCATAGAAAGCCTATTTAAATATTTTTTTGGTTTTATAAATTCTCCCATAAAAAAAGGGAGATTAATATTGGCCTCTGGGCTTCTGTGCCAGTCCTGAGTGTGCCATCTGTGCCAGTCCTGAGCGTCCCATCTCTCTCACAAATAGTGGGCCATAGAAAGCCTATTTTTTTTTTGGGGGGGGTTTTAGAAATTCTCCCTGGAAAAAAAAAGGGAGATTAATATTGCCCTTTGGGCTTGTGTGCCAGTACTAAGCGTTCCATCTCTCTCTCTCTCTCTTAGTCAGTGGGCCATAGAACGCCTATTTTTGGTTTTATTTGTTTTCTAAATTCTCCCTGAAAAAATCATTTTATTTTATTTGGTTTCTAAATTCTTCCTGATAAAATCATATTTTTTTTATTATTTTTTTTTCTAAAGTCTCCCTGAAAAAAAAAAAAAAAAAAAAAAAACAGTGGGAGATTAATATTGGCCTTTCTGCTTGTGTGCCAGTCTTGACTCCTGGGTGTGCCATCTCTCTCTCTCTCTCTCTCTCTCTCTCTCTCTCTCCAATTGTGGTCCATAGAAAGCCTATATTTTTTTTCCTTGATTTGGGTTCCAAAATCTACCAGAGAAAATAACTCCATCAATCATTGGTAGAAAAATATTGGCCTCTGGGCTTGTGTGCCACTCCTGATTCCTGTGTGCGTCATCTCTCAGTCAGTGGGCCATAGAACGCCTATTTTTGGTTTTATTTGTTTTCTAAATTCTCCCTGAAAAAATCATTTTATTTTATTTGGTTTCTAAATTCTTCCTGATAAAATCATATTTTTTTTTTTTTTTTTTTTTCTAAAGTCTCCCTGAAAAAAAAAAAAAAAAAAAAAAAACAGTGGGAGATTAATATTGGCCTTTCTGCTTGTGTGCCAGTCTTGACTCCTGGGTGTGCCATCTCTCTCTCTCTCTCTCTCTCTCTCTCTCCAATTGTGGTCCATAGAAAGCCTATATTTTTTTTCCTTGATTTGGGTTCCAAAATCTACCAGAGAAAATAACTCCATCAATCATTGGTAGAAAAATATTGGCCTCTGGGCTTGTGTGCCACTCCTGATTCCTGTGTGCGTCATCTCTCACTCAGTGGCCCATAGAAAGCATATAGTTTGTTACATTTGTTTTCTAAATTCTCCCTGCAAAAATCAATTTTTTTTTTTTGGGGGGGTTTCTAAAGTGTTCCTGAAAAAAATAAAAATAAAAAACAAATAATAGTGTGACATTAATATTAACATTTGTGCTTCAGTGACAGTCCTGCGTGTGGGGCATCTCTCTAATTTGCAGCCACCAAAAAAAGAGTGTGTAACATTGTGCCTGATTTTCGCGGTGGTCTCACCAACCTGTAAAGGGGTAGCTAAATCATACTGAAGTTATAGCTCACCGTGTAAGTTGTGTGACTGCAACAAATAACGTTAGTTTGGTTACGTTTTTAAAACAATGAGGAAGTCTAGTGGAAGAGGTCGTGGCCGGGGGCGTTCATTGTCAGCTGGTAATGAGGGTAGTGGTAGTGGTGGAGCATCAGGTGGTCGTGGGGAAAAAAATATTGCACCTAAGTCTGGAGCTGTGGAGCCAGGTTCGTCGTCCGGCTACACAAGGCCTCGAACGCTCCCTTTTCTGGGATTAGGAAAACCGCTTTTAAAGCCGGAGCAGCAAGAGCAAGTTTTGGCTTATCTTGCTGACTCAGCCTCTAGCTCTTTTGCCTCCTCTCGTGAAACTGGTAAAAGTAAAAGCAGCGCGTCGTTAGTGGATGTTCACGGTCAGGGACAAGTCACTTCCTTGTCCTCTTCAGCAAAAACAACAACAGAGAAGAATGCAGCAGGCGACACAACGGGTTACTCCATGGAGCTCTTTACACATACCGTCCCTGGCTTAGAAAGTGAAGCAGTTAACAGTCCATGCCCATTACAAATTGAATCTGACATGGAGTGCACTGACGCACAGCCACAGCCAGACTACTATGCTGGTCCTTTGACTCAGACCACAACATTGCCCTCGCAGGGTGCTGATCAAGAATCAGACCCTGATGAGACTATGTTGCCCCATCACGAACGCTATACCACCGAACGACACGGTGACACAGACGAAGTTGCGCAGGAGGTACAAGAAGAGTTATTAGATGACCCAGTTCTTGACCCCGATTGGCAGCCATTGGGGGAACAGGGTGCAGGCGGCAGCAGTTCTGAAGCAGAGGAGGAGGAGGGGCCGCAGCAGGCATCAACATCGCCACAGGTTCCATCTGCCGGGCCCGTATCTTGCCCAAAACGCGTGGCAAAGCCAAAACCTGGTGGAGGACAGCGTGGCCATCCGGTTAAAGCTCAGTCTGCAATGCCTGAAAAGGTATCCGATGCTAGAAAGAGTGCAGTCTGGCATTTTTTTAAACAACATCCAATTGATCAGCGCAAAGTCATCTGTCAAAAATGTTCTACTTCCTTAAGCAGAGGTCAGAATCTGAAAAGTCTCAATACTAGTTGCATGCATAGACATTTAACCACCATGCATTTGAAAGCTTGGACTAACTACCAAACGTCCCTTAAGGTTGTTGCACCCTCGGCCAATGAAGCTAGTCATCAACGCAACATCCCTTCCGGCAGTGTAGGACCACCATTTAGCGCACCACCTGCTGTATCTGTGCAGGTATCTTTGCCAGGCCAAAGCAGTCAGGGTCAGGGAATCACCAGTTTCGTAGTAGGAAACACTGCATCTAGGGCACCGGCGGCAACAATACCATCTCCCACCGTCTCTCAGTCTGCCATGTCCACCGGCACCCCCGCTAGTTCCACGATCTCCATCTCTCCAGTCCAGCTCACCCTACATGAGACTATGGTTAGAAAAAGGAAGTACTTAGCCTCGCATCCGCGTACACAGGGTTTGAACGCCCACATAGCTAGACTAATCTCGTTAGAGATGATGCCCTACCGGTTAGTTGAAAGCGAAGCTTTCAAAGACCTGATGGACTACGCTGTACCACGCTACGAGCTACCCAGTCGACACTTTTTTTCCAGAAAAGCCATCCCAGCCCTCCACCAGCATGTTAAAGAGCGCATCGTCCATGCACTCAGGCAATCTGTGAGCACAAAGGTGCACCTGACAACAGATGCATGGACCAGTAGGCATGGCCAGGGACGTTACGTGTCCATCACGGCACACTGGGTAAATGTGGTGGATTCAGGGTCCACAGGGGACAGCAAGTTTGGGACAGTTCTGCCTAGCCCACGGTCTAGTATACAGTTGTCTGTAGCCGTTCGCACCCCCTCCTCCTCCTCCTCCTCCTCGTCCTCCTGCAGAAGCAAGAGCTCGTCCACAGACCGCAGTCGCACAAACACTCCATCCGCACCTGCCACTGTTGCACACCAGGTCTCCCATTATGGGGCAGCTACTGGCATACGTCAGCAGGCTGTATTGGCTATGAAGTGTTTGGGCGACAATAGACACACCGCGGAAGTTCTGTCCGAGTTCTTGCAGCAAGAAACGCAGTCGTGGCTGGGCACTGTAGATCTTGAGGCAGGCAAGGTAGTGAGTGATAACGGAAGGAATTTCATGGCTGCCATCTCCCTTTCCCAACTGAAACACATTCCTTGCCTGGCTCACACCTTAAACCTGGTGGTGCAGTGCTTCCTGAAAAGTTATCCGGGGTTATCCGACCTGCTCCTCAAAGTGCGTGGACTTTGCGCACATATCCGCCGTTCGCCTGTACACTCCAGCCGTATGCAGACCTATCAGCGTTCTTTGAACCTTCCCCAGCATCGCCTAATCATAGACGTTGCAACAAGGTGGAACTCAACACTGCACATGCTTCAGAGACTGTGCGAACAGAGGCGGGCTGTTATGTTTTTGTGGGAGGATACACATACACGGGCAGGCAGTAGGATGGCAGACATGGAGTTGTCAGGTGTGCAGTGGTCGAAGATTCAAGACATGTGTCAAGTCCTTCAGTGTTTTGAGGAATGCACACGGCTGGTTAGTGCAGACAACGCCATAATAAGCATGAGCATCCCCCTAATGCGTCTGCTGATGCAAAGTTTGACGCACATAAAGGATCAGGCGTCTGCACCAGAGGAAGAGGAAAGCCTTGATGACAGTCAGCGATTGTCTGGTCAGGGCAGTGTACATGACGAGGTACCGGGCGAAGAGGAGGTGGAGGATGAGGAGGATGATGGGGATGAGTATATTTTTAATGAGGAAGCTTTCCCGGGGGCACGGGAAATTGGTGGCGTGGCAAGGCCGGGTTCTGGTTTTTTGAGGGACACAAGTGACGTAGATTTGCCTGCAACTGCCCCTCAACCAAGCACAACCGCAGATTTGACAATGGGAACTTTGGCCCACATGGCGGATTATGCCTTGCGTATCCTCAAAAGGGACACACGCATTACAAAAATGATGAACGATGACGATTACTGGTTGGCCTGCCTCCTTGATCCTCGCTATAAAGGCAAATTGCAAAATATTATGCCACATGAGAACTTGGAACTAATATTAGCAACAAAACAATCAACTCTTGTTGACCGTTTGCTTCTGGCATTCCCTGCACACAGCGCCCGTGATCGTTCTCACACGAGCTCCAGGGGCCAGCAGACCAGAGGTGTTAGAGGGGCAGAAATCAGAAGTGGCGTTGGCCAGAGGGGTTTTCTGACCAGGTTGTGGAGTGATTTTTCTATGACCGCAGACAGGACAGGTACTGCAGCATCAATTCAAAGTGACAGGAGACAACATTTGTCCAGTATGGTTACAAACTATTTTTCATCCCTTATCGACGTTCTCCCTCAACCGTCATTCCCATTTGATTACTGGGCATCCAAATTAGACACCTGGCCAGAATTGGCAGAATATGCATTGCAGGAGCTTGCTTGCCCGGCAGCTAGTGTCCTATCAGAAAGAGTATTCAGTGCTGCAGGTTCAATACTAACAGAAAAAAGGACTCGTCTGGCTACCCAAAATGTAGATGATCTAACCTTCATTAAAATGAACCACAACTGGATTTCAAAATCTTTTGCCCCACCCTGCCCGGCTGACACCTAGCTTTCCTATGAAAAGGTCTTGCCTGTGGACTATTCTGAATGACTTTTCCAATCTCGTAATTTTCTTCACCTGATTGTCCAGCATACGACATGTTTCCACCTCACGAAATGGCCAAACTCCCCACACGGGGTCGTGCTATCGCCACTTTGCGCTTGGACCCTTGAGAGTGCTGTTTGTCTGAAGAGGTGGGTGTGGCCGCTTTTGGTCGACGGCACTGCCACTGGGTCCCTCATAGTACAATAAAGTGTCTCTGGCGGTGGTGGTGCGCACCCAACGTCAGACTCACCGTTGTAATATGAGGGGCCCTGTGCCTGTACCGCCGGCCACAAGCCAGTTCCCCCCCCCCCAGCTCAAACAGTGCTCTACCACTAGCAAAATTATCTCTCACAGCTTCACCAATGTGTAGTCTAGGCGCTGACATCCTTCAATGCCTGGCACTGACAATACCATTGTTTTGACATTTTTGTTATGTTAGGCCTTCGAAGCCTGTCTGCGGTCACTCCTTCCACTAGACTTCCACTGACCATACACTGCTGCCCATGTACCCCTGGAACCAATTTAAAGTGCCTACAGCCAGCCCAATTTTGTTATGTTAGGCCTTCGAAGACTGTCTGCCGTCACTCCTTCCACTAGACTTCCACTGACCATACACTGCTGCCCATGTACCCCTGGAACCAATTTAAAGTGCCTACAGCCAGCCCAATTTTGTTATGTTAGGCCTTGGAAGCCTGTCTGCGGTCACTCCTTCCACTAGACTTCCACTGACCAGACCACTGCTGCCCGTGTACCCCTGGAACCAATTTAAAATTGCCTACAGCCATGTGTTAATATTTTAGGCCTTCGATGCCTGTCTGTGGTCACTCCTTCCACTAGGCCTCCACTGACCACACCACTGCTGCCCGTGTACCCCTGGAACCAATTTAAAATTGCCTACAGCCATGTGTGATTATTTTAGGCCTTCGATGCCTGTCTGCGGTCACTCCTTCCACTAGGCCTCCACTGACCACACCACTGCTGCCCGTGTAACCCTGGAACCAATTTAAAATTGCCTACAGCCAGCCCAATTTTTTTATTTTAGGCCTTCGATGCCTGTCTGCGGTCCATTCTTTCAACTACTACTACACTGACCAGGGCACTGCTGCCCAAGTACCCCTGGAACCAATTTAAAATTGCCTACAGCCATGTGTTAATATTTTAGGCCTTCGATGCCTGTCTGTGGTCACTCCTTCCACTAGGCCTCCACTGACCACACCACTGCTGCCCGTGTACCCCTGGAACCAATTTAAAATTGCCTACAGCCATGTGTGATTATTTTAGGCCTTCGATGCCTGTCTTCGGTCCCTCCTTCCACTAGGCCTCCACTGACCTGTCTACTGCGGCCCGTGTACCCCTTGAACCAACCTAATAAAATATTTAAAAAATTAATTTGATTATAAAAAATAAGATCGTGTTGAGATCTCAAATGCAGACATTTTAACAATCAAAACAAACACACAACAAATATCTGGAACTGTACTACAAAGGTCCAACAGCTACAATTTCTTTCTCCTGCAAGAAGTTAACTGAAAGTTTTTTGGAGTTGTTAACACAGATATGGCATCCACCGAGTGTTGTCCTGTCGCGTCTCCTTTAAATTATTTCCAATAAGATGTTAAACTATTAATTTAATAAAATCAATAATTAAAAAAATAATTGAGTAAGTCAAAAGCACATTGCAAATAAACATTAATTACAAATCAAGAAGCATGGCGCGTCCGAGGGTGAGTAGATACCGAATAAGAATATAATCACCCTCGGGCGCGCAATGCTTATTTACAACAGCCTTCCTTCCTAAGAATCAGCCCTTCCGTGGTGTAGAGAGAGGTTGTTGTTACACTCCAAGGTGTTCCCCAGGTTGCCTTTCCTGAGCTTCGATCTTCCGGCTCTCGTTTAGTAGCTGTTGGAAACTACGCTGCATTAGGCCTACTAATTGTGTATGGGTGAAACAGTGGCGCATCTGCGGTCCCTCCTTCCACTAGGCCTCCACTGACCTGTCTACTGCGGCCCGTGTACCCCTTGAACCAACCTAATAAAATATTTAAAAAATTAATTTGATTATAAAAAATAAGATCGTGTTGAGATCTCAAATGCAGACATTTTAACAATCAAAACAAACACACAACAAATATCTGGAACTGTACTACAAAGGTCCAACAGCTACAATTTCTTTCTCCTGCAAGAAGTTAACTGAAAGTTTTTTGGAGTTGTTAACACAGATATGGCATCCACCGAGTGTTGTCCTGTCGCGTCTCCTTTAAATTATTTCCAATAAGATGTTAAACTATTAATTTAATAAAATCAATAATTAAAAAAATAATTGAGTAAGTCAAAAGCACATTGCAAATAAACATTAATTACAAATCAAGAAGCATGGCGCGTCCGAGGGTGAGTAGATACCGAATAAGAATATAATCACCCTCGGACGCGCAATGCTTATTTACAACAGCCTTCCTTCCTAAGAATCAGCCCTTCCGTGGTGTAGAGAGAGGTTGTTGTTACACTCCAAGGTGTTCCCCAGGTTGCCTTTCCTGAGCTTCGATCTTCATGCTCTCGTTTAGTAGGTGTCGGAAAGTAGGCTGCATTAGGCCTAAAAAATGGGGAATGGGGTGGAGAGAGATGGTGTGTTACACTCCAAGGTGTTCTCCAGGTTTCCTCGCCATTGCTTCGATCTTCCGACTCTCGTTTAGTAGTTGTAGAAAACTACACTGCATTAGGCCTACAAAATGGGTATCGGGTGGAGAGAGATGGTGTGTTACACTCCAAGGTGTTCCCCAGGTTGCCTTTCCTGAGCTTCTATCTTCAGGCTCTCATTAAATTGTGGTTAAATGGAACAACTGCATTTGGCGTACTAGTTGGTTTGGGGCCTACTATCGGTGTCTGCCACTCCTTGCTGTTCTCCTGGTTTCCTGTCCTGAAATTCCATTTTCAGCCTCTCGTTAAGTAGTTGTTAATGTTAGACTGCATTTGGCCTACTAGTTGGGTTGGGGCCTACTATCGGTGTCTGCCACTCCTTGCTGTTCTCCTCCACTGAACAAAGCTGTGCCGCCTGTTTACTACGGTTGCCAATTTTGAACTGCATTTCGACTACTTACTGATTTGGCCCTACTCTCTGTGTCAGCCTCTCATTCCAGTTGTCCTCCACTGCAATGCCCCCTGGTTATTCCTGTGTTACCAATTTTGAACTGCATTTAGCCCACTTTATTCTTTGGGCCTATATCTGTGTTTCCACTTCATCGTGCCCATTGCCCAGCCAGTGATAGATGAGTCTGCTGGTACATTGACCCATAACGCAACATTCCCCGTGCACGCTACACAACAACATTGTGACCCTGCTGAAAGTCAGGTTGCTCTTCCCGCATACCATACCACCTTACACGGGGACAAAGAGGAAGGTGCAGATGAAAGTGCAGGTTCCTTCATCAGGTGGGGGGAGGAATACTAGTTGGCGACGTCACTGGCACAGGGCCTCTCATAGTACGCAAAAGTGTTGCTGCCGGTGGGAGGCGCCCCCGCCGTGCAAACACACCGCTGTACTTTGAGGGGCCCTGTGCCAGTGCCAATGCCAACGAGTGGGCCCCCCCTGCTTGCTCAGGATCACAGCACTTGCAAAGTTGAAATACTTACCTCTCCCTGCTCCACTGCCGTGACGTGGTCCAGATTTACTGGGCCCACTAATTACTTGAACCAGCCCTACCCCCCACAACTTTAGCCAAATGACCCCCAATTTCAAATGCCTTCCAATTATTTTAAGGTAAATTACGCTTGACAAGCTTCATTAAGAAGAATGGATGGTTTTGACATTAAAATGGGCACTCTAGGTGTTTTCCTGGCCCCCACTCACTGCCGACTATGCTGCCCCATTGACTTGCATTGGGTTTCGTGTTTCGGTCGATCCCGACTTTACGTCATAATCGGCCGATTTCACTCGACCCGACTTTGGACATAGTCGGGTTTCGCAAAACCCGGCTCGACTCTAAAAAGGTCAAGGTCGCTCAACTCTACTCACTAACGCAATGTGAACCTAGCCTTAGTGTTTTCACTTACTATGATATCCTCTTCATAGCCCCCATAGAGTATGAACCTCTCCAAACTGCCCTCACACACAATATGATGCTTCACAGTTGATTCCTTCCCCATATCATCCCACACATTATGATGCCCCGCATTCCCCCACATAGTATGATGTTTCAGAACCCCCCCAAAGCAGTATGATGCCCCACACCACCTATACTCAGTATGATGCTCCATAGCCCCCCCACAGTATTATGCCCCACAGCCCCCTCAGTATAATGGTCTCACAGCTCCCCTATACACAGTATGATTCTGCACAGCTCTTGATATAGTATAATGGCTATAGTAATGGTATAATTCAAAGTACTTGTTCTCACTCACAAATCTCTCCACAGTGCGGCACCCCTATACATCTCCTCCCTCATTTCTGTCTATCGGCCTAACCGACTGCTGCGCTCTGCAAATGACTTTCGACTAACCTCTGCACTAATCCGTACCTCCCACTCCCGACTCCAAGACTTCTCCTGTGCTGCACCAATCCTCTGGAATGCTCTACCCCAAGATATTAGGACCATCCACAATTTGCACAGTTTTAGGCGCTCGCTCAAAACACATTTGTTCAGAGCGGCCTATCACGTTCACTAATCAGTCATTTTATGTTTGTGTGTGTGTGTAGCCCATTCACTATCTCCATCTATCCCCACCCCAAGAAGATGGCTGGACCATGATTGTAAATACACACCTGTGCTTTGTATCTCCCCCACCTCATTGTAGATTGTAAGCTCTCACGAGCAGGGTTGTCTTATTTCGCTTTAATTATTGTATTGTTAACGTTGTTACTTAAGACTTTTGTGTTTGAAACGGTTTAACTGTAAAGCGCTGCGGAATATGTTGGCGCTATATAAATAAAGATTATTATTAATGGCTCCATAGCCCTCCATATAGTATGATGGCCTCACAGCCCTCTACACATTATGATTTGCAGCCCTTGAGGAATGCAGTTTGAGACCCCTGTTCTAAGGTATATTCTGAAGGTAGAGCAGAGAAGAAAGCCACCTCCACTGCACATGATTGACCAGGAGCATTGGAAGCAAAGCAATATAGTTAATAGGGTAGCTGGAGGGGCATACGTTCAGGTGTGAAATGAGTAAAACAGGGCAAAATTATAAATCTGTTACATTGGCACAAATGTGAAAAATATTTGGACATTATTATAAGAGCGCATTGTGAGTTTGGTAATAGCATTGCAAAGAAAAGTGGGTTAAATTCCTCCAGAATGATGTGAGAGACGGATAATGTCATTCAAAAAACAATTACCGCACTTCAATTTATTGCAATAAAAGTGGTTCCACAAGCTATTAATTAATGGGATGAGCTTAATTATTCACATAATACTTCTGCATTTTGGCCACATTTTTGGTAAATAATGACAATGTGTAATCTACCACGTTAATGTTTATTTGAGGTTATATTTCTCTAATTTCAAGACCTTCTTAAATCTATATGTCCTGATGTAAGATTATAGAATAGAAAGAAGGGTATACTTAGTTTATATAAATAATTGGGATGATCAAACAGTTAAATATTCGGTTTTGGGAAAGTCTGCATGAATAATTTCTAATATCCGTGTATTTGTACTGAATAACGAATCCAACGCAAGTCAATGGGAAAGCCGAATATTTTTCTGCTGGACCCAACAAACAGGAGAAAAAAGCTGAAATGGATGGGAAAGAGCTAAAACTTAATGGGAACAGCATGGAAAAGATGCCTGCATGCCTTTCTGACTCACACATGGTATCTGAGAATAATGTTGTCAGACTATTGCGCCAGTTTTACGGATTTTTAAAAAGACCTACCAATCCAAAGCAAATTTTTTTTAAAAGGGAAAAATGCTAAGAAACGCAATTGCATATATAACACACAAAAAAAATTGTCTCCCCGTTAGTATAGGTTCACACGGAGCGTTTTGGCTTTATTTTTTACTTTAACATTTGTGAGTGCTGTCACTCCTACATTTGAGAGGTCCCTCCTTCATGCCAAATAGTTATCTAGATAGTGGAATACATTTTCCCCATTCCTTTACAAAGCTATTTAAAAAATGCCCATTTGAATTTTGGGCATCGCCCGCCACCACCACCATGTCCACCGCCATGTCTTTATGCGGCCCTCGCTGACAGCAGAGTGCCAGCAGGTGCCGTGAAACCAGAATTTTGTAAAGGCCCTCAGGTGGTCCTGTATAATGCATTTTGGAGAGCTCTCTCTCCTACATTCGGAAGATCCCTCATGCCAAATATATGCCAGATAGTGGAATACATATTCCCAATTACTTTACAATGCCAGCTAAAAAATGCCCATTTCAATTTTGGGCTTTGCCCATCACCACCACCACCATGTCCACCGCCATGTCATTATGCAGCTCTCGCTGCCAATTAGTAGAGTGCCAGCAGGTGCCATGAAAACTGAGTTTGCTATGGACCCTCAGGAAGCCCTGTATCATACATTCGGGAGAGCTCTCACTCCTACATTCCGGAGGTCCCTCCCTCATGCAAAATGGTTAGCCAGATAGTGGAATACATTTTCCTCATCACTTTACAATGCCAGCTAAACATGCCCATTTGAATTTTGGGCTTTGCCCACCACCACCAACATGTCCACCGCCATGTTATTAAGCGGCCACATGGACAATTAGCAGAGGGCCAGCAGGTGCTGTGAAACCTGCATTTTGTAAACTCCACCGTTCATTTTTGCCACCGGATCCCAATGGAACAACTGTCATAGCAGGTGAAGCCTCTGTATGGTGAATATAACACAGGAGTTGGGGGAGCTGTATGATCAATGTCAGTAACTTGGATTCTACAAACACCAAAAGTATTAGAATTAAATTCTGAATACAGTGTATGCAAGCTAGGGCCTATATTGTGGTCAGTCTGTCAGGCCTGAAACCCATGTCAGGAGCATGTACAAGCCTCATTTTACTTGGAAGCAACCTCCTCAAGGGAAAGAGACAGGCATGCCATTGACCAACTGCACAAGCCTACACATTTTCTATTGGTTTAATACATAGCGTATCTTTATCTAGCAGTTGAGCGACTGGCGCAAAGCCTGCAGAGATACACAAACGTGACTATTTATCTCAAATTTTTAGGAGTCTGCTGTGTGTAATCAAGCTGATATCTCAAAAAAAATGCCACACATTGCTAGATATATTACATTTGCAATTAACACCTCTGCGAAGGTACTTGTTAAAAATAAAGCCAGAGATTTTTTTTCATAAGCATAAGCATTCAATATGAGAAAGGGTGACTTTATGGGATGTGGATGTGATGGTGTCTGCCAAAGCCTTGTTACAGATCAGAAGGTGACTGGATCTCGTTCTAGCTTCCTTTCAAACTGTGGTTAGCGCGATACACCATTGACTAACCCAGACACAAGCTCCACATTTGGCCTGATCTCTCCTTCTACACCTTGGTGGTGCTGTCATGCCCTGCTGCAAGTGTGTTGTCTGAGCGGAATTTTAGTTTAGTTACATAGTAACATAGTTATTAAGGTTGAAGGAAGACTAAGTCCATCTAGTTCAACCCATAGCCTAACCTAACATGCCCTAACATGTTGATCCAGAGGAAGGCAAAAAAAACCCATGTGGCAAATAGTAAGCTCCACTTTGGGGAAAAAAATTCCTTCCCGACTCCACATACGGCAATCAGACTAGTTCCCTGGATCAACACCCTAACAAGGAATCTAGTATATATACCCTGCAACATTATACTTTTCAAGAAAGGTATCCAGTCCCCTCTTAAATTTTAGTAATGAATCACTCATTACAACATCATACGGCAGAGAGTTCCATAGTCTCACTGCTCTTACAGTAAAGAACCCGCGTCTGTTATTATGCCTAAACCTTCTTTCCTCCAGATGTAGAGGATGCCCCCTTGTCCCTGTCTTAGGTCTATGATTAAATCAATGCAATCATAACAGATAAGCGCACACACCTGTCAACGGAAAAAGCAGACAGTCTAACTCTTCTAAAATTGAACAAGGGCTGGATTTCCAGCGACTTTGTAAGCCCTACGGATGACAGCAACGTATGTAAAAGCAGCTCAAATGTTTTGTTTGGAAAGTTGTCCTAACATCTATCCCTTACCATCTGAACCCATTTTGTTCATGAAATCATGTATACCCCATGTGGCTAATGTTTTGTACTTTGTGAAAACTTGGTAAATTGTGCAATGGTGAAACTTGTACTCGCTATTGATTCCCTTGCTTCCCTTTTTAAACCAATGGAAAAATTTTTTTTTTTTCAATCATTTTGCTGACACACTCCAAATGCAGAGTAATGCCACTTCTAAATTGTCACATACAATTATCTCTACCCAGATTGCGCCAGTCGCACAACTGCTAGATAAAGATACGCTATTTTTTAAACCAGTAGAAAATTATGATTTTTTTTCAATCATCTTGCTGACACACTCCAAATGCGGAGTAATGAAGATTATTGCCCCTGCTAAATTGTCACGTACTGCGCCAGTCACACAACTGCTAGATAAAGATACGCTATTTTTTAAACCAATAGAAAATTATGACTTGGCCATGTCAGGAAGCGGTTAAATGTTTTCCCATAGGCTTTTCTATAGGATGGAAAAATTTCAAGGAAAAAAAGAAGTTCTATTTTTTCCCCTTTGATGCTTTTATGATTCTTTTTGAAAACTTTAGAAACCTCCAACAAAATATTTGCATTTTCATGTATCGCTCTGATCAATTTCCGGGACTGAAAAGATGAAGGATGCTTGTCACGCTGCAAAAAAGCCTTGGCATCCATGTCCTACCAAGAGCAGATTGTAGACAGTTAAAGGATTAAAAACAGCTCTCATACGGTTTGGATGCTGGAAGCGCCGAGTTGCCGGCACTGGATGCTGTCCCTCCTTGAGAAATGACCCCTTCCAAATCCACAGTTTCAGTTTCTTTTTTTTCCCCCCTATTTGAAGTAAATGGGTGTTAACTGTCTAGTAATAGATCAAAGAACTGTCTCATTTGCTTGCTAAACTTAGTTCTACCGGAGCCCAGGGGATAACATTTCCATAGATATTCGAAAAAAACTTTGGCTGGCTGAAGTGGAAACCTGAGGAATATTACAGAGTGAGCTTTGGAAGCAAGGTGGTCTGTTTTGCAGCAGTCCTCTGTCTAGCCCTTTGCTTTGCTATTTTTATGTGTGGTATTTCTCTGTCTACTTGCCGTACTGTTAAGACATGGCACAGCTCAAACAAAGGAAGCGTTTTGCTTACAAGTATGATAGTAACACCTTCTGTCCTTTTACATGGCCGGGGAGTTTGGAAAGCAGCCAGCCAGTCCGTTTAATTCTTCAAGCCTACAGTATGTTATTAACAATTGCAGAGACTCAGTGGAACATATAACATGCAATGTTATGATTTATACGTCAAGTCTAGAAATGGGTCAGACATTTTTTCAGATGGCAAAATTAAAGTCATAGCATATATTAGTTACAATATTAATGACATTGGCAATAACAGTAATGATGTGGATGAGGCAAGAACTGAAGCACAGTGTTGCTTATTACTGAAATTGCGTAATTAATATTCCAACCATCTCCAATGTTGTATGTACCATCCAAACAGACCATTGTGAGAGTTAGGGCGCAGTCAGACGGCCGTGTAACACGGACAATGGTCACATTGCAGTGCATGGACTGGTCGGCTGCTCTACTGACACCGAGAGTGACAGCTGCATAGAAATACATGAAGGGTCAGGAGAGCTGCCGGTCAGTCCGAGGATTTGGTTGCGGTAGACGTTCATGTTATATGGCCGTCTGACTGCACCCTTATAGGGTCCTTACTGAGAGGAGTCGCAGTTGTGATTAGTCCCATTTCTGATTCTATTAGGTGCCGGGAACTTGTGCAGTACGCTCCTCTCTCAAGAAACTTCATTATTACCAATTAAAGTTGACCAAATTTGTTTTGGAATTGATAAATCTGAAAAATCAAATCGATTTGGCATGACTTGAAAATGTCCTAAAGCCAGCAATTTTCCTGAACAGATAGGTATGGCAGGTCCCCCGGGAGAAATTGACCCTAGGGGCCAACCCTACCGCTATATGCAAATATCTGCTAGCCATTATCCCTGTTATGGTGGAGCATCAACTGTAAAACAAAGGTGGCTCCTCTATCTACTGTGCGCACACCACAACTGGATGTACAATTACGGTAGTTTGCATTAAAGGGTTTCTGTAATGAAAACAAGTTATCACCGAGGTAATACAGTGATCACCAGTGACATTGTAGTATATACAGAGCTCCTGTGTATATAATATACAGGTAATACAGTGATCACCAGTGCCACTATACAGAGGAGCTCTGTATATAGTGTATAGTGAAAGTGTGCATTTAATACAGTGACTCACCAATGGCACAGGAGTTCTGTATATAGTATACAGTTTAAGTCACAAAAATCTCAGAAACAATGCACACAAGAAATGATTGTAATATTCAATATAAAGTTTTAGAGAATAATAAGCAAATTTCTACTATTACATGTGTGCCACGGATATATAGTAGGGCATAATGGTAATATTGATTCACAAGCAGAGGACAAACCGAATTTGAACCCGTGTAAATTAAAAACACTATTTTATTAATAATCAATTATAAAAATGGTGCAGGTGGGGACAAAAACACAGGGAAGAGGGACGCATACAACTGAGGACCAGCTGGACATGAATTAATAATATGGTAGCAACAACAAATGAATGTGTACAAATGAATATATATTGCTGCCAAAAATAACTTACAGAAAAAATAAATAAATTAAGAAATACCAAAAAGGTACAATTGTGGCAAAATCACCAGACATGTATACAATATGAGCCCCATAAAAACAGGTAAACAGGTGGCAAAAATTCAAAATGAAATAAATCTAGGTAGGAAGGTAGCTATATACCACAATAAAGTGACTGTGAATGTGAGATAGTACTACTGAAATGTAAGTAATTACATAGTGTGCACATACAAGCTCAAAACTGGGGTGATAAAAATATCAAAATGCTGCCATTAAGTAAAGTCATAAAGTACCTGTGAGATGGGTGATGAATAACAAGCAGTCCAGGGGATGCATCCACCCCGATGCGTGTTTCAACGATTGTCCCTGATGAAGTGGTTAATCATTAGTGACTTCTGACCCATAGTCCCTCATGATTGCCTGTGCTTAGGGTGGGGTACCTGCAAAGCCTCATGAGGAAGTTTGGAGGGCCGCTTCCGTGATCATATGATCCCTCTTCTCTACATTAGGTACAACTTTTAATTATGCAGAAATTAGGCTTTTTTTTCATTTGACAAAAGAATGGAAAAGCCCTTTTGGCCAGCTGATCTTATTCTGTAATATTCTATAATACATGTAGACAGTTTTTCTCTTTTTCTTTGTGCTTTCTTAGCTATACTAGGTTTAGTAATGATTCCTACTCATACGATCGATGATGCTTCTGTTCATTACTGTCTCTGTAGTCACAATAATTGACCTTTTCATACACATTAAGGCCCCAGGAAAGAAAATAATGCCACTTTTCCCACAAACACTTCACTGTTTTTTCATGGACAAAAGCAACTCTTTCAATTAAGTCCACAATTACTGTATACTACAAGAACTTCACCATGCCAGCAAACTGTGTTTATATGCATTGGTTGTGACTCAGGAGCCCTTCCTCCCACCACTGATACTGCCATTACCTTTCACATTTTTTATTCTATAACTCAATAATACATGCGAAAAAAGGACATTTTGTAATTTATCTTATATGAGAAATCCACTTATTTCTTCTTCTGAACTAATCATCCATTCTCAACGTTCCCAATTCATGGGTAAAATCTGTCGTCAGTGAATGCAGATTTTCCCATTAGTGAGCTAGGAGATAACAACTGGTGCTCATAAAGTACTATGGAGAACTTTAAAGGGTATATCTGGGACTTTAAGAAAAAGAATGTGCCTAAGGACTAACAGTCAGGTACTAACAGAGGAAAGTACCTGCCTGTTGTTTCCGGCACCGGGCATTGACTGCTCCCTCCTGTAGATTCAGCTGCCCCTGTTAACAGAGCAGCAGCTTCTCTTCCTGTTGACACATTGGGACTACTGATGTCATGCTGATTGACAGCACGCTTCCCCAAATTAGGCAGTGGGGAGCTGGCTGTCAATCAGCATGACACCAGTAGTCCTGACCTGTCAACAGGAAAAGAAACTGCCGCTCTGTTGACATGACGTCAGCGAAATCTGTGACTGCTCTGTGCCGGCGGAGAACACCGAGGGGCACAACAGGCAGGTAGTGCTTAGCTACGCTTTTTTTTAAAGTCCCGGATATCCCATTTAACTATGTCTGGCTCTGTCTGCTCCCTACTCCTCCCTTTATTCTCCATAGAATTTATAAAGAACCAACTGTCATCTCCAATCTCATCTCAGTAATGAAAAAATATGTCTTCACTGAAGACAGATTTTACAGATTTTCTCCTTGAATTAAAAATTAAATTCCAAAATTGCTTATTTTTATGCGTAATATTGATGGAATAAATCAATTTAAGTGATGGCTCATCTTTAAGCTGGCTATAGACACCGCATTAGATTGCTGTTAGCCAAACTATCATCTGTCTGCCAGAGCCACAATCATCTGGCAGAGGCTCATGTCCTCTCTAAGCAAAAGGATCAGACGACAGAATTGAAACTGACCCATCCGCTTTATGGTCGGCTGATCCTGTCGAAATCGGCAGGCTCTGCTGACTTTTACCTGTCCATATCTATGCAATCATAGTAAGTACACAATGTAATAGATCATGTGAAATATGGAAAGTATATGCAATTTTTTTTACAATGTTTTCATGTATTTGACAACTTTGGTACAAAATGTATTTGAATGCTCTCCATTGGCGACTAACAGACTGTGATAAATATGATACATTTCCAGAATCTTTTGCTCGCTTAATACCTGCTTCATGATTCGTGTCCCAAAGGCTGAATAAATCCTGTTATGTTGCTGTTAATGGTAATTACTGTTAATTAGAATTCTTTTCATCGTCATGCCAGACACCCAAAAGCACAACGTCTCGGTAAATTGGGACTGCTGTGTTCTAGTCTCTGCAGTAATTGAGACGCTATTTCAATGCACGTTAATACAGTAAAAAAAAAATGTGCCATGGAGGCTGAAAGGAAATGAACACAAGTCTCTTGTGGAACGGTTACAGTGTAGGAACACGTACATGACGAAAGGAGAATCATAGACTGTACATCTTGTTCTGTTCTCTGCCTGCTATCAGCCAGCTCTCCGCTGTAGCCACGTAGTTAGTAACCTAAGTCCACATCTGTTACAGGTTGTTACCAATTTCACCAGATTTAATAACATCTTTGAAATGATGTTTCCGACATAGATAAAAGTTTTCATTATGCCATGGCTGTACTGTATTTATTGCACTTCGTCTAACTATATACTTTGGCAGTATGACGCTGGTCATTTCTTCTTCCCAGGATGCCTTTGGCGAACATAACATCTATCCTTGCACAATGACACTTATGTTTCATTGAATGCGTCTGTCTACTAACGTGTCTACTAACGTGAAAATGCTGTAATGTCTTGTGTATTATGTAAAAATTATTCACGCCTCCCACTCACTAAAATGAGCGGATACACTAGCAGTATTCAATCCGACACATTAATATGATAATAAATGATTGCAAACTTGACTTGAAAACAATTCTGCCGTCTTGTCATGGGGAGAAACACTCGAGGATAGTATGTGAACACTCAGACGTAAAATATATCCTCCTTGTTTTATAAAGGAAAGACAGGCTCTTGAATCAGGGTGAAATAAAGTTCCAATAGTCCATAGCGCTACAACACAAAGTTATAAAATAATGCCAAAGTTCGGGGATGTCAAACACTCACCACCAGTATATATCATTCAGAGAAAACAAGTTCCAAGTGCATCATATCAGGCTCTGCTGTTGTTCCAACTAGACCCAATTGCAGTCAGCATATACATCCATGCCCCAGAAGAAGCCAAGATTGTTGGCGAAACCCTGGGTTAGGCAAAGGGATGGGCATTGCCACAAAGTGGCTCCATTTAGCCTTATTATTATGTGTGTTTTTTAACACTTTTATTGTAACATCTTTTCAAATCCGCATGGAGCAGTACACCATCCGATCCAGGGCCGCCATCAGGGCATGACAGCCATTACTACAGTATGGGGCCCGGTGATGAGGAGCAAAAAGGGGGGCCTGAGCATGCTGGCAGCCCGGGCCCCCTGACATTTTGTTCAGGCTTCCGAACGCCAACAACACTGTGGACATCTACAGTGTTGTAAATGCAGTGGAAATGGGCACTGTAGCTTTAAGCTGCAGCCCGGGCCCGGTGCATCATGGTCCAGTTCGTGACGTCACACGCTGCCCTGCTCCACTTCCTCATTCCGGAGCAGAGCAGCGTGCGATGTGCGCCACTTGGCTGCGGTCATGCAGATGGTGGACAGCGGACAAGAAGAGGCAACGGGGGACTGGACGAGGCGACAGGGGACAGGCCGAGGTCGACGTGTAGGCTGCAGTCCGGACAAGCAGGTGGAGGCGGCGTGCGAGCAGGGTGAGTACCGTAAGGCGTGAGCTGACTCTAGGCTCAGTGGTGACTGACTGGGTGGTGGGGCAGCCGGCAGGGGGCCCACATTCTAACATGGCCTGGTGGAGGGGAGGGCTGCTGCACATTCAAACAGGGCCCAGTGGGGGGGTTGCTGCACATTCCAACAGGGCCCCCGGGGGCTTCTGCACATTTCAACAGGGCCCCCGGGGGCTGCTGCATATGCCATCAGGGCCCCCGGGGGCTGCTGCACATTCCAACAGGGCCCTGGGGCTGCTGCACATTCCAATAAGGCCCTTGAGGCTGCTGCACATTCCAACAGAGCCCAGGGGGCTGCTGCACATTCCAACAGGGCCCCCGGGGGCTGCTGCACATTCCAACAGGGCCCGGGGGCTGCTGCACATTCCAAGAGGGCCCTGGGGCTGCTGCACATTCCAATAGGGCCCTTGAGGCTGCTGCACATTCCAACAGAGCCCGGGGGGCTGCTGCACATTCCAACAGGGCCCCGGGGGGCTGCTGTACATTCCAACAGGGCCCCGGGGGCTGCTGCACATTCCAACAGGGCCCTGTTGCTGCTGCACATTCCAATAGGGCCCTTGAGGCTGCTGCATATTCCAACAGGGCCCGGGGGGCTGCTGCACATTCCAACAGGGGCCCGGGGGCTGCTGCACATTCCAACAGGGGCCCGGGGGCTGCTGCACATTCCAACAGGGCCCAGGGGGCTGCTGCACATTCCAACAGCACCCAGGGGGCTGCTGCACATTCCAACAGGGCCCGGGGGGCTGCTGCACATCCCAACAGGGCCCAGGGGGCTGCTGCACATTCCAACAGGGCCCGGGGGGCTGCTGCACATTCCAACAGGGCCCGGGGGACTGCTGCGCATTCCAACAGGGCCCGGGGGCTGCTGCACATTCCAATAGGGCCTGGGGCGGCTGCACATTCCAACAACAACACAGGGCAGGAATGAAAACAACACGGACATGCCGGCCATGTTCATCCATGCCCCTAGCAAAGCTCATCCCACTTTCCAAAAAGTTGGTGGAGCTGGCCGGGGCTTGCGTAAAAGCGCGAAAAAGAATTCTGTCCAATACTGTTTAATGAATCCAGGGCTACCATATGTGTTTTACAAATTATATTGCTGATATGAGTTTCGTATGTCTTGCAGTTTTTTGGAGTTGGGTGAAATGAGCAAAACTGGACAAAATAAATCTCTTCAGGCATTTATAAAGACTGAAGGAATTTCAGTTTAATGGACAGGTGTTTCCAGCATCTAGCACAGTATATCATTCTGTCATGAATAGCTACCTAATTTTTACTTAAAGCGGCTGTACAGGATTTTAACATTGATGGCCTATCCTTAGGTCATCAATGACACCACAGGCATTGTTGGTCATCAATGTCTGATTGGCGAGGGTGCAACACTCAGCTCCCTCACCGATGTCCCCAGTGTCGGCCGGCACTGCTCAATTACAGAGTTGCACAGTACAGCTCCACCGATTGTATAGTGGCTGTGTTGCTGCACATCTTCCGCCTATTCAAAGCAATAGAGGGGCAGATGTGTAGTACCTGGCCGCAGCCACTATCCCTTCAATGGAGCTGTGCAGCTTCATAACTGAGCAGTTCTGGCCACCATCAATACCGGGAACAGATGATCGGCAAGGTTCCGGGTGTCACACAACCACCGATTAGACATTAATGACCTATAATAAGTATAGACCATCATTGTTAAAGTTACAGACAACTCCTTTAATAAAAGTCCTATGATTTAACTTGCTGATTTACTGTGAGCTCCTGTGAAGATCTACTTTTGCATCAAACAGGGGCATAGCCATAACATACACTGTCAGCAATCTCATCTGGCCTCCGGGGCCCTCAGGCTTCTCTGCCACATAAGAATACACCAGTATTATAGATGGTACATGGCAGGTGTGGGGCCTTTAACAAATTTTGCATTAGGTCTCAAAACTTGAAGTGATGTTTTTGAAACCAAAATAATTTGGTGTAATACTAGTTCAATTGCTTATAGACTTAAAGAAGCCCTCCCACAGACTTTTCACACAATATATGCATGTAGTGGAGTGTTAGTGTGTTAATATACTCACCAATTACTGCCTTCTCCAGTATCCAGGGACCATCTGCTCCATTTCTCAGTGGCATTACCAGTCTGCAGACTCTCTGGGTCACACAGCACTTTGCGTTGTAAAATGCATGTCTATGGAGCATCAGAACAAGACTCCAAACACTTACATTGAAAAAGAGACTTCCGGCTCATATGTAAGAAGAAGGACCGTGCCGCGGGTACTGTCTGCGCTGTCTCCTCTGTTGTCCGGGGGAAAGCTTAAGAGAGCGGACCAATCAATGCAGGCGGAAACAGGAGGTGTGGCTAAGCGCTTACAGACTCAGTGTGCACGGAAACAGGCAGACTTGGTGGGAAGAGACAGCGCACAGCAGGGGGACGTGAGTGCTCCGGCTCTCGAGCATCAATATAGTGCAGGCCCACGCTCAAGCTCGCCGCCACCGCTGACAGAGACTGTGAGGAGGGACGTGCAGTGTGCCTATTGGTCATCACAAAGCACGGTGTTGAACGTTCTCAGCTAGTGAGTACTGTGAGCGTGCTGCCAGAGAGAGACCGGGTGCAGGACTGTCATCTGCTCCCTGATTCACCAGTGTATGCCTGCGGGGTCCCGTTGGGCTCAGACATTGCCGTGGCCCATGCTCTTCTGGCCACATCAGTATATGGACTAGGGGCTCAGTGGAAGGTACAGGAGACCAACCGCTGCCGCCAGAAGACAGATCATCATTACTTCCAGGACCATATTGGGCAAGCGCCGCGCCAGCCATTGTTGGCGCCATCACCTGCTCCAGGACTACCACTTCTTGATAAGCATCTGACAGGATAAGTTAACCCCCCAAGAACTGTTAATACTCTTTTTTCACTTCCTTAACCCCTGCATATTATCCATACCTTGAACTGCCTACCCAACCCCCTAGTTAACCTTTTACCTCCCTGCGTGGAGTATCTCAGTGTTATTTAAAATAGTTAACCCTTGCTCTGTCTCCTGTCCGTCACTGCATCCCGCAACCTACCCACACACACATAGAGCATAGAGTGAGCCAGTTAGTCTTAATAGCGGTGACGTCACTGAGAAGAGGAGCAGGGCGGTGCTGGATCCCAGAGAAAGCATTGGTAGGTATATTAATACATACAGTACTCTACATTACATGCATATATACATATATTTAGCAAAAATAAAAGTACATGTGAGAGCTTCTTTAAGGGATAATGCATTCAAGTTAGAGCAAAGTCAGCCAAATCTCTCCATTTCCATGGGACAATCTCATATGTCCACTGGGACATCCTGACTTTCTACTGACAGATGATTTTGAGGGCCAGGAGAATCCATGACCCATCATTTTGATCTAGGAGGGAAGCCTCTGCCAGAGACCTTCCAGAATCCTCCTACATGTGAACTGAGCCTGCGTGTGTATATTGAAGGAAATCAGGAAGAATAGCTGATGAAGAACTTTTGGCTGACAGCTATTAAAAATGCAATATTAATATGTAGTTCTGACTCTGTTGGCCTTATCTGTAATAAATACAAAACAAGTGATCAGTAGAGCTATAAACTCAAGGTGCGAAGATGCAATTACATCTGCTATAACATATACTAAGGATAGAGCTGCGATATCAGATGTAATAAAGTTCTTCTAGAGTATGCCGGGACATGTCTACATCAGAAACCTCTCCCTGATGACGTTTGAGTCAGTCACTAAGAAATAGGATTGAGCTTTGATTGCATATATTTATTGAGCCTACAACGTAATACACTGAGTGTAATCTTGAAATTTGCAGTTTAGTAAATCTAACAATTTGTAAGGAAATTTCGTCACAAGAAACAGGAAAAGCCATATTAAGTCAATTACTACAGCCAGGTGCCAAATAAAAGGGAGCATGAGACGAGCTGTGGAAATGTCTGGACAGACATTTAGGCCTCCTTCAGATGTCTGAATACGAACCCATTACATCCTATGGGGTCTGATTTGCTATTTTTACTTTACCCTTTCTGCCTTACACTACTAGCATCCAATCAAAATTCAGCACAATTTGACCTCTGATGTTAGGTCCCACCCCTTTATTTATCCAGGTGATATCCCTTTTAGGCCTCAGTCACACTTCATCAGTGTTTTGGATCAGTGTGTCTGTTTTTACCATCAGTGTCATCAGTTTTTTTCACGAATGGCTAAATAAATAAATTACAAAGCTTCTCCTATCCTTTGCAAGGTTAAATATGGACAGCACACGGATGGCACATGGATGCCATCCTTGTCATCTACGTGTTTTTCATAGACCCAAAGTCTTGTATTGGCCCTTTTCATCAATGATACTTGAAAAAAAGGATGTCTCAGTGAGTTTTGCATGGACTAACGGACCAGGTAAAAACATGGACATGTGAATAACACCATAGATTATAATGGGTGCACGTGGGAAGGGGGCCTCACTCTGACATTTGCTATTGGGGGCCAGCCCCAAATACATTAGATCATTGACAGGAAGTGGTGTGGCTGACTTCCATCTAATATGTATGGACAAGTGAGGTTTCTTCTGAAGGTTGAGGATGTAGACGCTGTACAGGGTACACGCATGGCCAATCTGAATAGCTAAATATTAAACATTGGAGAATTTCACTCATGTAAAGAATTCGACTAAAGCCTCAACTGCTGATTTTTCTGAATGGAGAACCATACATGGACACTATTTTTTCTGGGTACTTTTTTATAGCTGTTCTTGAAACAAAACATTGATAAATGAGTCAATGCCATAAAATGTGGATTTTGTATATCTCATTGCCAGAGACTAAACAATAGAACATAATAGAACAATCTGGCAGCCTTGTGTCATTTCCTCACACGTCTAATGTATGAATTTCAGTGTCAGCTCTTGCCAATAGCCTTTGTGTCTGGAAAAGATGCTATTATTGAGTTGGTTTGCCAGAATGAACTAAATAAGGTGGTAGGAGAGGTGGAATAGACGGACCTGGCAATTCTTTACCACTCAGATCTACCGAGCACTAGAAGCCTCAGTAAGGTCAGGTTTACAGATTCAGATACTAGCAGTAGCCGTAATCAGTTTAACGCCCAGTGGCATTTTTCTGGCATAAGAGCAATTTTTACTGGAAAGAAGAAAATGTTTTGCAGCTAAATATATCCAGCTATTATCAACAATGGGACTTTCCTTCCCCCATCATCTATTATACTTGTTCATAGCGGTAAATCTGGGTTTACCAACGATCCCCCGTCTATGGTGGCTGGCAGCCTGTCCTCTGGAAACAGGAATCAGACAGTTCCAGTATTTAAACCTATTGTCTGCCCATAGCTGCTTATCTCCTTCCCAGAAATGGCATGCCCAATAAGCCAACCTGTCGAACAAGATAGATGACAATCTATAATGTAACGCTGGGAGCGTCACTCTGTCCGAAGCCTTTTACAGACTGCGCAAGCGCCGGCGCAGTCTGAACCCCACAGAGTGACGTTCCCAGGAGATCGCGGAATGCGTAAGCACTGAACGCACACCGCGATCTCCAACAGAGAGGCAGGGACCGCCAGGAGGGTAAGTATCGGCTATATTCACCTGTCCCCCATTCCAGCGCTGCGTGCGGCTCCATCTCCGTGTCCTGGTCCTCTGCCTGTGACGTTCAGTTCAGAGGGCGAGATGACGCGCTTAATGCGCGCTGCCCTCTGACTGACCAGTCACAGCCAGAGGAGCCGGAAGCGCAGCGGTGGAGTGGGGCCAGGTGAATATAGCAAGTGTCGGGGGCCTGAGCACTCGGTGCCCAGCGACGATAGGTGAGTATGGTATTTTTTTTTTATATATATTGCAGCAGCATACGGGGCATATACAATGGAGCATCTTATGGGGGCCATAAACCATAATGGAGCAGTGTACGGGGGCATATAGAATGGAGCATGTTATGGGGGCCATAAACTTTTATGGAGCAGTGTACGGGGGCATATACCATGGAGCATCTTATGGGGGCCATAAACCTTTATGGAGCAGTGTACGGGGGCATATACCATGGAGCATCTTATGGGGGCCATAAACCTTTATGGATCAGTGTACGGGGGCATATACCATGGAGCATCTTATGGGGGCCATAAACCTTTATGGAGCAGTGTACGGGGGCATATACCATGGAGCATCTTATGGGGCCATAAACCTTTATGGAGCAGTGTACGGGGGCATATACCATGGAGC
Organism: Ranitomeya imitator; assembly: GCF_032444005.1. Taxonomy (NCBI): domain Eukaryota; kingdom Metazoa; phylum Chordata; class Amphibia; order Anura; family Dendrobatidae; genus Ranitomeya; species Ranitomeya imitator. The sequence goes on from NC_091282.1 coordinate 396,914,361, forward strand.
ATCTTATGGGGGCCATAAACCTTTATGGAGCAGCGTACGGGGCATACACTATGGAGCATCTTATGGGGGCCATAAACCATAATGGAGCAGTGTACGGGGGCATATACTATGGAGCATCTTATGGGGGCCATAAACCTTTATGGAGCAGTGTACGGGGCATATACTATGGAGCATCTTATGGGGGCCATCGACCTTTATGGAGCAGCGTATGGGGCATATGGATGGGAGCAGCAAATTAAAGAATGGTGGCGCAGGATGGGAGCAGCACATGACAGAACGGGGGTGCAGGATGGCAGCAGCACATGACAGAACGGGGGTGCAGGATGGAAGAAGCACATGACAGAACGGGGGCAAAGGATGGGAGCAGCACATGACTGGATGGGGGCGCAGGATGGGTGCAGCACATGTCAGAATGGAGGCGCAGGATGGGTGTAGCACATGTCAGAATGGAGGCGCAGGATGGGTGCAGCGCATGTCAGAATGGAGGCGCAGGATGGGTGCAGCACATGTCAGAATGGAGGCGCAGGATGGGTGCAGCACATGTCAGAATGGAGGTGCAGGATGCGTGCAACACATGTCAGAATGGAGGCGCAGGATGGGTGCAGCACATGTCAGAATGGGGGCGCAGGATTGGAGCAGCACATGACAGAAGGGGGCAAAGGATGGGAGCAGCACATGACTGGATGGGGGCGCAGGATGGGTGCAGCACATGTCAGAATGGAGGCGCAGGATGGGTGTAGCACATGTCAGAATGGAGGCGCAGGATGGGTGCAGCACATGTCAGAATGGGGGCGCAGGATGGGAGCAGCACATGACAGGATGGGGGCGCAGGATGGAGCAGCACATGACAGGATGGGGACGCAGGATGTAGCAGCACATGACAGGATGGGGACGCAGGATGGAGCAGCACATGACAGGATGGGGACGCAGGATGGGAGCAGCACATGACAGAATAGGGCAGCACATGACAGAACAGGGGTGCAGGATGGCAGCAGCACATGACAGAACGGGGGTGCAGGATGGAAGCAGCACATGACAGAATGGGGGCGCAGGATGGGAGCAGCACATGACAGAACGGGGGCAAAGGATAGGAGCGGCACATGACAGGATGGGGGCGCAGGATGGGTGCAGCAGATGTCAGAATGGAGGCGCAGGATGGGTGTAGCACATGTTAAAATGGAGGCGCAGGATGGGTGCAGCACATGTCAGAATGGAGGCACAGGATGGGTGCAGCACATGTCAGAATGGAGGCGCAGGATGGGTGCAGCACATGTCAGAATGGGGGCGCAGGATGGGAGCAGCACATGACAGGATGGGGGCGCAGGATGGAGCAGCACATGACAGGATGGGGACGCAGGATGTAGCAGCACATGACAGGATGGGGACGCAGGATGGAGCAGCACATGACAGGATGGGGGCGCAGGATGGAGCAGCTCATGACAGGATGGGGACGCAGGATGGAACAGCACATGACAGGATGGGGACGCAGGATGGAGCAGCACACGACAGGATGGGGACGCAGGATGGAGCAGCACATGACAGGATGGAGACCATATACCAATATAAATGCAATATAAATGCTAGTGATGTTATATCTATACCAGGTATTCTCTATCCTCAGGATACATGATGTACATAAGATGACTGCGGACTCCCCTTATAACTCCCACTGATAACTAGAATGGAAGTCCGAAGTCCCCATAACCACAATGAGGGGGGAGTTTTATACTAAAATCCCTAAGACAGAAACCATAGTATAAGGAGCAGTCCCAAGCCCATATATAAAGGGACCGGTATAGGCAATAGCCAAGGATTACTCCTAACAGAGATGCATACATGCAAGAATGGAGTAGACAGAATATTATTATTATTTTTTATTGTTATAGCGCCATTTATTCCATGGCGCGTTACATGTGAGGAGGGGTGAACATAATAAAAACAAGTACAATAATCTTAAAAATACAAGTGACAACTGGTACAGGAGGAGCGAGGACCCTGCCTGCGAGGGCTCACAATCTCTAACTCCAAGGTAAAGTGAAAAAAGATAGTTTACTTAAATCAATACAAATAAGGCAATACAAGATAAAAGATCATATCAAGGACAGAACTATTTTAAACAAGTCAGGTGCAGCAGAGATAGTATGGTATGACACCTCAGATGTAGTGTAGTCAGGGAGAACCTAGTGAGGGAACCTGTATTTACATAAACTGACGGTGCACCAAGTCCATTCAAAGAAATTTAAGAGACTCATGTGGCCGCATCAATGCAAACAAATAAAAAGTACATAAATCATATATTAGAACATAATGGCATTGTCTTGCAGCAACATGATTCTCACATACAATATTGCCTCTTACCCATATCTGGTCTCTGTGGCTCAACACACGGTGCCCCAACGCGCGTTTCACGTGGGCTTCCTCAGGGGCCTAAATTATAGTTTAGCAGATCAATCAGCAGGCTGCCATCTCACCTAACTCTCCCATACATAGGAGGGCTTGTTCTTCTCTACCTATTCTGAACTGGTTTAGGTAACTTGAAGGTAAACAAAGCTCTCTAACCACCATGGCATTAAAAAAAATAGCAGCACCACAATCATCAAAATAATATATACAGAAAACAAGTGCACAGATCTAACTCCCAGGGTTTGGTTCTTTGGTTTAGAAGAGACTGGGTAACAACAATGTCTACAGGTTACCCAGTAGAAGAAGCTGACATTTCATCCTTTGAAAGGATAGGATGGAAGACGCACCTTCTTATCTATGTTTATGCAAATGCTTGTCCAATCTCATGGAGTGTAATTTTGTGTATGCCAGAGAGCTAGGCAATGGATGATGAACATTCATAGTAGATAGTACCAAGTGAAAGTTGCACAGTTATTTCTCTAGCATAACATTGTTTTGGCTAAAGGCGGGTTTCCACAGTCAAGCTTGGTGCTGGCCACTCTGTTTAGCAGATTCCGAAGAACTACCTTATTTGCTCAATTATCCACCGTAAGAAGCTACAGGTTGCTTCTCCATAGTACTCACTATCCAATGGAGGAAGTGAGGAAAAAAGGAACAAATTGGGTCAGAACCGAAGTCCAGGAAGTCAGACAGAAAAAACAGAGAGTAGTCAGGAAATTATAAAGTAAAACTAGAATGGGCTTCCAGGGATGAATCTAGAAGAATGGTCAAAGGGCAGAAGGCCTGGCCAGAACACTAAAAGGAATTATCTAAAAATCGCAACTGAAAACAAAAAATAATAATAATGCAGTATCAACTGGTTCAGTTTTGGTTCAGCATGTTTAGGCCAAGATGTCCACGACACTAATGCTATTGACTCTCCAATCTCCCCATTGCTCGCAATGTCGGTTATATGCCTTTTAAAATTCTCCTATTAATCATGAGGTAGTCAATGATTGCAATAAATAATGTTGAATTCCACAAAATCTCCAGTATAATGCAGCTTACAGTTCACACTTGTTAATGCTGGTTGAATACTATTTGTATACTATACAGAACTTTTCTATTACATATCCATCAAGTTACGAAAATGCTAATTTATTATTAATCTAAGGGGATGTTCAGGACAGTATGGCAAATATCAAATGCAACCAGTACATTATTATGTCAGTAGAGGATTTCATGCATCTCTTCAAAACAATAGTCATTTTATATTACATTTACAGGATTTTAAAGCCTTTTGTTCATTCTGTGTCAACCACCTTAAAGAATGGACAGCTGTGGTGGATTATGGCAGCTGTGCTTGGTCACGATATCTGGAGCCGGCTGATGTGATGTCATTGCAAGGAACAAGCAATGTACTGTTTCCTATAGCTGCAGGGGAGACAGTGATATTGAGTGGGGTCAAGAAAACTAATTGTACATTAAATATTCTCTAGGATTTCAAAACATTTTTACATGCGGCTTCATACGACATTACAGCTGACAGAAGGCACCTGTCCATCCCCATACAATGCATCCACACAGCACCTTCACGTTGACTGTTAGTTAGTCCATTATCTAGTTTGGGTTATGCCATAGGACCACTATATGAAGTAACATTTCAGAAATATTTTAGCAGATGACAAGAGAGCCTTATACAGAGTAGAAGGGCCCAAAAAGTATTATAGAACGCTCCTTTCTTTGTTGGTTCACCTCACCACATTGTCACCACATTGCCCCATCAGATAAAAGATGAAACTGACACTTCTACGTCATCAATTGTAAGGCTAGGCTCACATTGCGTTAGGGCAGTCCATTTAGCGCATAGCGCTACGGACTGCGCTAACACAATGTCCCAAAAAGGATCGCGTTAGCAGATCCCGCTAGTGCAGATCCCCGATCTGCGCTAGCGAGGAACGGACAACAAATGCTGCAAGCAGCGTTCGCGGTCCGTCACTCAAATGACAGCACATCGCTAGCGCACGCCCAATGTGGGCGTGCACTAGCAATGCATTCGCCATTACAATCAATGGCGGCGTTAACGGACTACGTTACACCACGTTATGCCGCGGTGTAACGTAGTCCGTTAAACGGGGTCACATAATGCAATGTGACCCTAGCCGAGAAGGTTGTCATGGCCCTATGGTTAGTTTTCCTCTCCTTGGTTACTATTATTGTGGAGCCCTAAGAAAGCACAAAAATCACTTACAAAAAGGCTATAGGACTGTGCCATTGTGTCCAGAGGCCTAAAGCAGAATTCACATGTTCTAGTTTGTATTTCAGTAGTTATAGGAGTATTCCAGTATTGAAAAGTCTTTCAAGGGTCTGTACAACCAGATTTTTAGTAAAGGTGTATTAGGCATATTTTTATATTCTGTAATACTGGTCTAATATTAGCAGGAAAGGGTAATTCAGCACAAATACATGCATGCATGGTTACAATGTTTGGTAAACTCCCACATAAGCAGACATTTTCTGGACCCTTGACAGAACAGATATAGCCTGAGTAGCCGGGAACATGTCTGGCAGGAGACATCAGAGATAGGTTGGCCATAGACATAGATAACTGTTGGCTGCTCTTTCCTACATCAGCTAATACTATTGACTTCATCTTGCTTATTTAGTGAGATTTCCTTGATATGTCATTGTTTTAGTAAGAACAAGGATAAGAGGTCTCCAGTCACATATGGCACCACTTATATTGGGTGAAACAGTCAGATTAGTGGACAGCTAACTATAGTCTACGTGTCTCCTAGAGCCATGAATCAGTGAATGTCCATTTGGGCCTGCTCTCTGGGAGGATTTGAGAAGCCTTCATCAATATTAGTCCCTTTTCCCTAAAATATATCTTAAAAGGTACACACAAATAAATAACATTTAGACCAAATTTATATTTTTATAACCATAATCAGACACATACAGACTTTATTGTAATTAACATGTTCTTGCATTCAAAGAAATTTGGTTTCTTTGGTAACAGAGCAGCTTTTTCTCTATCACTTTCTGTTAAATAGGGAGATAGCAACAAGAGAACATTTGAGACCCATTAATAAAGTTTTACATGGAAAAATGCCACAGTTATGTGCCGATCCTCTCCACAACCATCACAGCTGTCTCTGACTTGGCACAATAATGAATCCGGTAAGGTGTCACTCTGTACCAGCCGTCCTGACGACTGCACCAGGAACACTGACAGCTGCACAGCTCCTATACTAAGCAACAAAGGCATTTACAAGGATTCAGGCCAAAACCAATGAAAGCAACAGTGACTCTGCAGTGGTTTCAAAAGGATATTTGCCAAGTAATGACGAGGTACAATGCTAATCACATTAAATGATTCTACATTATACAGGGTAGAAAGGTTACAACTGGTTCCAGAATACAGTGCCGAGCAGCCATATTTACCTGCCCACTGTATATAGGGTGGGCCACAAAAAACAAACCCCTGATACTCTTATTTGGCTTGAAAAGGATAATTCTTCTAAAGCTGGAGTCACACATAACAATATCGTTAACTATATCGTTGCAACATCACGCTTTTGGTGACATAGCAACGATCCCGCTAACGATCTCCTTATGTGTGACAGCGACCAACGATCAGGCCCCTGCTGGGAGGTCGTTGGTCGCTGGGGAATGTTCAGGACCATTTTTTGGTCGCTGATCGCCCGCTGTCATCGCTGGATCAGCGTGTGTGACGCCGATCCAGCGATGTGTTCACTTGTAACAAGGGTAAATATCGGGTTACTAAGCGCAGGGCCGCGCTTAGTAACCCGATATTTACCCTGGTTACCATTGTAAAAGTAAAAAAAAAAAAACAGTACATACTCACATTCTGATGTCTGTCACGTCCCCCGGCGTCCACAGGGTTAAAACTGCTTTCGGCAAGAACGCTGCCTGTTACTGCCGGCGCTGACACAGTCAGTGCAGGGAAGCTCTCGGCAGCAGCGCGTGCATTAGCAGCGCTCCTGCCAAAAGCAGTTTTAACCCTGTGGACGCCGGCGGGGGACGTGACAGACATCAGAATGTGAGTATGTAGTGTTTTTTTTTTTTACTTTTCAATGGTAACCAGGGTAATTATCGGGTTACTAAGTGCGGCCCTGCACTTAGTAACCCGATGTTTACCCTGGTTACCCGGGTGCTGCAGTCGTTTCCCTGATCGTTGGTCGCTGGAGAGAGCTGTCTGTGTGACAGCTCCCCAGCGACCACACAACGACTTACCAACGATCACAGCCAGGTCGTATCGCTGGTCGTGATCGTTGGTAAGTTGTTTAGTGTGACTAAAGCTTAAGCCTCATTCATTAAATCTGTCTCTTAAGGCCCATCACATCCTTTCAATTGGATGGGGGGCAGTAGGATTGTACATGACTGTGTCTAACATACTGTATTCGATTCAGAAAAGATTTGTTATAGTGAAGGTCCATGTTCACTCAGGATCATTCAAAGAATCTCAGGTCAATTTTTCTTGTCAATTTCCAGACCTTCCCATTTCTGCAAAACCTATGACTGATGCAAAAACAAAAGAGAGACAACTGTGTTTTTAGTCACATGCCAATTCTGCAAACATCCAGAGAAGAATAAAGGTACCGTCACACATAGCGACGCTGCAGCGATACCGACAACGATCCGGATCGCTGCAGCGTCGCTGTTTGGTCGCTGGAGAGCTGTCACACAGACAGCTCTCCAGCGACCAACGATCCCGAGGTCCCCGGTAACCAGGGTAAACATCGGGTAACTAAGCGCAGGGCCACGCTTAGTAACCCGATGTTTACCCTGGTTACCATCCTAAAAAGTAAAAAAACAAACGCTACATACTTACCTTCTGCTGTCTGTCCTCGGCGCTCTGCTTCTCTGGTCTGGCTGTGAGCGCCGGGCAGCCAGAAAGCAGAGCGGTGACGTCACCGCTCTGCTTTCCGGCTGACCGACGCTCACAGCCAGAGCAGGAGGAGAGCAGAGCACAGCGCTGGAGGACAGACAGCGGTAGGTAAGTATGTAGTGTTTGTTTTTTTACTTTTAGGATGGTAACCAGGGTAAACATCAGGTTACTAAGCGCGGCCCTGCGCATAGTTACCCGATGTTTACCCTGGTTACCAGCGAAGACATCGCTGAATCGGTGTCACACACGCCGATTCAGCGATGTCTACGGGGAGTCCAGCGACGAAATAAAGTTCTGGACTTTCTTCCCCGACCAGCGATCTCCCAGCAGGGGCCTGATCGCTGCTGCCTGTCACACTGGACGATATCGCTAGCGAGGACGCTGCAACGTCACGGATCGCTAGCGATATCATCTAGTGTGACAGTACCTTTATTAGAACCTTAAATAAATCAACTTGAAAGTTGTCCAAGCAGGAGGATAAACAACATTTCATTTGTGCAAGAGTTAATAATTAGGAGGATAGACAGAACTCAAAAGCACTAGTGATGAGCGAATATACTCGTTACTCAAGATTTCCCGAGCATGCTCGGGTGTCCTCCGAGTATTTTTTAGTGCTCGGAGATTTAGTTTTTATTGCCGCAGCTGAATGATTTACATTTGTTAGCCAGCATAAGTACATGTGGGGGTTGCCTGGTTGCTAGGGAATCCCCACATGTAATCAAACTGGCTAACAGATGTAAATAATTCAGCTGCGGTGAGGAAAACTAAATCTTCGAGCACTAAAAAATACTCAGAGGACATCCGAGCATGCTCGGGAAATCTCGAGTAATGAGTATATTCGCTTATCACTAAAAAGCATATGTGGTACTGCAGTTGGCTACTAAATGTCATCGTAGACATCTATTTAGGCCTATTGAAATTTCAGTTTCAATGAAGCATGGATCTAAGAGGGTGTATTAACTCTCAGAACAATAAACGCTGGCAAACAGGAAGAGCACGAGCTGCATCAACAGCAAATGAGAACCTAAGGCTAGGTTTACACTGCGTTATGGTGGTCCGTTAAACGGACTATGTTACACCGCGGCATAAAGCTGTGTAATGTAGTCCGTTAACGCCGCCATTGAAAGCAATGTTGGACGCATCGCTAACGCACGCCCACAAAATCAGCTGCACTCTTATGGTATATCTTTGCAAAAATGTGATGTATTTATTCACATGTGTTGAGACAAAATTTTCATATATATACACACATACATATTTTGTCTTTATGTAAAGCACCCCATATGTATATAACACTAATTGTTATTTGTGTTTGATTACAGTTTGAGAAAGACCCGAGGCAGGGTCGAAACGTTACTACTTCGTTTATACTCCCTGCTGTGTATGTGTATATATATGAAAATTTGGCTCAACACATGTGAATAAATACATCACATTTTTGCAAAGATATACCATAAGAGTGCGGCTGATTTTTCTATATTGCCGTCATTGAGTGACGGACCCTGAGATGCGGGCTGCAGCGTTTCCGGGTCCGTCACCACTAGCGCAGATAGAGCTAACAGATGCTCTATCTACTCTAGCGCGATGTAACGCCGGCACTTGCGCTAGCAGCAGCCCATGAGCGTATGTGCTGAACGGGCTGCTGCTAACGCAGTGTGAACCTAGCCTAACAATAAGTACAGTGGGTGCAGAAAGTATTCACACCCCTTTAAATTTTCACTCTGTTTCATTGCAGTCATTTGGTAAATTCAAAAAAGTTCTTTTTTTTTCACATTAATGTACACTCTCCACCCCATCTTGACTGAAAACCCTCCAGAAATATAGAGATTTCTGCATATTTATTAAAAAAGAAAAACTGAAATATCACATGTTCATAAGTATTCAGACCCTTTGCTCAAACACTCATATTTAAGTCACATGCTGTCCATTTCCTTGTAATCCTCCTTGAGATGGTTTTACTCCTTCATTGGAGTCTAGTGGTGTTTAACTAAACTAATAGGACTTTATTTTGAAAGGCACACACCTGTTTATATAAGACCTCACAGCTCACAGTGCATGTCAGACCAAATGAAAACCATGAGGTCAAAGGAACTGGCCAAGGAGCTCAGAGACAGAATTGTGGTTACAACAGAATTTCTGCAGTACTCAAGGTTCCTAAGAGCACAGTGGCCTCCATAATCCTTAAAAAGAAGAAGTTTGGGACCACCAGAAGTCTTCCTAGACCTGGCCGTCCAGCCAAACTGAGCAATCATGGGAGAAGAGTCTTGGTGAGAGAGGTAAAGAAGAACCCCAAGATCACTGTGGCTGAGCTCCACAGATGCAGTAGGCAGATGGGAGAAAGTTCCACAAAGTCAACTATCACTTCAGCCCTCCACCAATCGGGCCTTTATGGCAGAGTGTCCCGACGGAAGTCTCACCTCAGTGCAAGACATAAGAAAGCCCGCATAGAGTTTGCTAAAAAACACATGAAGGACTCCCAGACTATGAGAAATAAGATTATCTGTCTGATGAGATGAAGATAGACCTTTTTGCTGATAATTCTAAGCAGTATGTGTGGAGAAAACTAGGCACTGCTCATCACCTAACCAATACAATCTCAACAGTGAAACATGGTGGTGGCAGCAATATGCTATGGGGGTGTTTTTCAGCTGCAGGGACAGGACGACTGGTTGTCATTGAAGGAAACATGAATAAACCAAGTTCAGAGATTTCCTGGATGAAAACCTCTTCCAGACTGCTTTGGCCCTCAGACTTGGCCGAAGGTTCACCTCCCAACAAGACAATGACCCTACGCACACAGCTAAAATAACAAAGAAGTGGATTCAGAACAACTATGTGACCATTCTTGACTGGCCCAACCAGAGCCCTGAACTAAACCCAATTGAGCATTTCTGGAGAGACCTGAAAATTGCTGTCCACCAACGTTCACCATCGAACCTGACAGAACTGGAGAGGATCTGCAAGGAAAAATGGCAGAGGATCCCCAAATCCAGGTGTGAAAAACTTGTTGCATCATTCTCAAGAAGACTCATAGCTGTACTAGCTCAAAAGGGTGTTTCTACTCAATACTGAGCAAAGGGTCTGAATACTTATGACCATGTGATATTTCAGTTTTTCTTTTTTAATAAATTTGCAAAAATTACTACATTTCTGTTTTTTTTTTTTAGTCAAGATTAGGTGCAGAGTGTACATTAATGGGAAAATTGATCTTTTTGGAATTTATCAAATGGCTGCAATGAATCAAAGAGTGAAAAATTTAAAGGGGTCTGAATACTTTCCGTACCCACTGTAAAAGAGTCTGCTGAAGTCTTGTGCTCATTGCGACATGCTTTTATGCCATCTCACGTTCTGAGCTATTATCATCACAAATTAAATGATAGTCATTATTCATTTCAGAATCATCTCAGATATGCTTAACATAAATATTGCGATATAAGACAAAAGATTTCTGCCTTTGCAAATTCGAAATTTTGAAATCACAATCAAGTGGGGTCCTTTTCTTCCTGGAAGTACACATTGATAAAAGAGATAATGGTGCCATTTTGATGTTTCTCGTCTAGTAACAAAATGTTGTACTCGTGAATATTGGGTAAATCAGTTAATCATTCTATGGATAATAAATGGACAGTAAATTCAATAATAACCAATGTGCTATGTTGGTGAAGTTAAGAACAAAAGAGTAAACAGCCATGCTCTTAAACATCTCATTTTTGATATGTCCTCTGAAACTGCCATTGACTTTCTCACTATTCCTTCTCGCTGCATTTCCCACAGTGAGGAGAACTTTAAATTGAATGATTGTCAAGTATCCTATTGTGACTAGTGTGGGTTCCAGGGTTGCTCTCGCCCCCCCCCCCCCCCCGGCCCACCCATTGGGCTCCCCAATGATCAGATTTTCACTTCCTAATCACAGGAGGTTGAGGAGGGATAAAGAGGTGAGTAGAAGTACAAGTGCAGATTAATTAACAATTTATGGTATAGCTGAGAATGCTTATTAGCAAGATCTATAGATATATAATGCTATTTATTGTAGCCCACCATATAATGTGTAGGCAGGAGGCAATTATCAAATGAATAGGAATGGATCATCATCTACAGTACCCAGCTGCAGCCAATACAACACTGACGTAGCTGTGCTCTTCAGCTGCCCAAGTGCTAACATGCAACCACCGACAGCACCGAGTACAGCAGATATTGATGACACATATGTAGGATTGGCTTACAAAATTTATATTCATTGGGTTAGTGAAATCAAGGCTCATCAAAAAACACTAATATCCCTAAAAATAACTTGTATTTAGCTATATTAAAAACCAAATGGACTAAAACTAGATGTGGTGCCCAACCGGGCATAAACCAGAATTCTGATTGAAATATGATGAGGTACAATGGCTAAATTTCTTATTTTTAAGTAGATAGCCTAATTACAATGTCAGAAGTGCAGAAGCTTGCTCACCCTAGACTCACCCTAAAGTCACTCAAGTTTGCACGCAATATGGCACCCCCTGCTCACCGAAGGCTGGCCCTGTGTGCCACCTACAAGCCCCTAGTGTCCACAGATATCACATCTGTAGGATAGGTCATCAATGCAAAAGTAGTAGAGTAACCCTTGAATGAACGTGCGTGGATCATCCTATGTTAGCTCCCCTCTCCTGGTGCCAGAGTCTCCTCTTCCATGTTTGTCCTGCCATATCCTATATCTGTGTTGGCGCATGATGAAGGGGATGGCTTTCTGCATCAATTCAATAGCTAAGCCAGTCTCCTTCTCCGTCATGGCTAAATTAAATTATGGTAATTTTCTTCTGTACGCTAGAGGGGCCAAGCAGAAAAGTACGACTGCTTGATCATTTAGCTCAGGAAATAGACAGCTCTGCTTATCAGGAAGACACTGCATTGAACAGAACAAATGATTTTACAGTAAAACAGTTGAGTCCTACAAGGTACAAGGTCTGTATCCTGCCAGGACTTGGCATGAACTCAGTAACATTCAGAACTTACACAAGGGGTGTGATCACATCATGTATCTTTACTAAGGAAATGCTTCTCCCTGTTCTGCGTGCAGACATTCTGGTGGTATAGAATAAATTGTTGGACATTCTAATAAAAGGATCTTTTCATTTCATATTACTATTAATATGATATAATACTTTCATATTTGTGATAAAAGTCAAAACTAATATATTTAACTCCTTAGAGGTGTTTTCTCATAAAAACAAATTCTGCCCATGCGCCCGTATTAAGGCATACGGAAGTCATAACTCTTTCATGAGACCCCACTGTATGAGCCTTAGTGGGGAGCCACCTACATGAAGATTGGGGCAATGTGTGACAAAAACTTATCATAAGCAGGTATCTCATTAGCCATAGCCAACCTGATCAGTTGCTGTAAACGCTTCCGTAACTCTCATGTTAAAAGGAATGACATGTAATGACAAAGTCCTTTTAACACTTGGACTGATGGTTAAAACACTGATAGTATGACCCCAAACTGATAACTTCACCTAACCTGATATTTAGGCAGATTTTCTAATCACAATGAGCCAAATTTCTGCCGGAGAGGAAGCATGAGCGAGCTGAAAGGGAGTCTGGATTAGCAATACATTTATTTGTATTTATTTTACATTATTAAAATCATCATTATCATCATTACTTGCTCAAAATCTAAATTCCCTTTCAGTATGGCTTGGAGTGTAGGAGGAATCCAAAGCACTGAGATGAAATTCACGAATACACATGGAGAACATTCAAACTCCTTGGTTATGTTCTCACTAGTGAAATTTGAACCCAGCACTGCAAGGTGCTAACCAAAGAGCCACCATGCTTACTTAAAGAGGTAGTCTCATGTAAAAAAAATTGGTATAGTTAATTACTTCAAAATAAGCAATATTGCACTTGCTTTTTCTATCTGCCATGGATCTAAAGCTATGAGAGCTTTTATCTTATATAGTGTACAGCTTTTTGCCAAGGAGACCAACCACCAGAGCCTGGTTGAGTATGCGCATCAGTTACATTCCAGGCTGAGGAAGTAACTCCTGAGATTCCAGTTACCTCTCTCAAGACTACTGATTTGGTTGACTGCTCCCCTCCCTCTACTTCCCAGTTCCTAACCTAACCAGTTATTAGGCCTGCAAAATCACAATAACGCTTCCCCACCTCTGAACAGTTGCCAGAGCAGTTTTCGTATTTATTGCTCACCTGTGCAATGTGGTTATTCAAAGTCTCTGTTCTCTTTATATGCAAATATAATGATAACAGTATAGACTTCAGAGCAAGCACTGACAGATAGTTTGTATGCAGAAGCTCAGCAATAGGATGAAGTTTTGAATCAGTGTGCTGCTGAAGGCTCAAGTTGAGAATATTGATCAATTTGGCAAATTTTCAAACTATCAATTCTAATCTGAAATGCACAATTCGATTCACACTGCCTTGGTTTGGCGTCCAGTCTTCCATTTCCATGAGAGTTGGTCTTCGCTTCTCTGCACTCAGCATTCTTGGCCTGGCATCCTCGGCACCTCTTAGGGTACATTCCTACGGTCAGTAAACACTGCAGGTTGGATACTATGTACATCCGCAGCATCCAACCCGCAGCATCCAGATGTTACAGAATAGTGGATGGGATTTCAAGAAATCCCATCTCCACTATACGTACTGAGATGCCTGTGGATCACCCACTGATACAGACATGCGGCGCATCTCTCCAAACCGCAACATGTCAATTTATCTTGCGGAGATGCGAGTTTCCGCAAAAATAAATGTCACCTTTACAATGTATTGGATGCAGTTATTACGCATGGTTCAATGAACACATGCGGAATCACCTGCGTTCAAAAGCCGGCAGCACTTTGGACGCAGCAGACATATGCTGCAGTCAAAGCGCTGCCGATTGCTCACCATGGGCACATACCCTTGCACTTTCTAGGCTCAGTAACATACTTAGGCTGGGGTCACGCTTAATGTATGAAAAATTGGTCCGAGTCTCCCTGCCGAGAGTTGCACGAATACAATCCGATTTTCACACCTAGCATCCGATTTACATCTGAGTGCAGTGCGATTGCTATCTTATTGACGCCTCTCCATTTCTAACCTTGGGGCTTGATGTCACCTGACGGTAATATCAACCCCCCCAACTATTGTCCCACTTGCCACCACTACAGGGCAAGTGGGAAGAGCAAGGCTAAGTGCCAGAATTGGTGCATCTTAGAGATGTACTTTTTCTGGGGCGGTTGAGAGATGATGTTTTTAGCCTGGGGGGCCAGTATCCATGGCCCCTTCCTAGGCTATTAATATCAGCCCGCAGCTGTCTGCATAGCCTTTGCTGGTTATTAATTATAGGGGAACCCTACATCTTTTTTTTAGGGTCCCCATTTTCATTGCCAGTAAAGGCTAATTATCCAGTTGTGAGCTGATATTAATAGCCTGGGAAGCTCCAGGGGCATTACCCCCTTCCCAGGTTATAAACATCTGCCCCCAGCCATCGGCTTTCCCTCTGCTGGTTACGAAAATTTCACAGGAGCTCACGCCATTTTTTCCAAAAAATCATCTTTAAATAATTAAATACATGTCCCGTAATTTGCACACACACTGTACTAATTGTGCTTGTCACTGACATCTATATACTGTATCTACCTATTCCATTTGGATTTACTGTATCTAATTCATCTCTTCTGTCCTTTCAGCTCCTGCAGTGATTTTACAGAACACCGCAGATGAATTACCGGCTTTTCTGCTATCTATCTATCTATCTATCTATCTATCTATCTATCTATCTATCTATCTATCTATCTATCTATCTATTATATATACATCTAATATATAAAGCTGAATGTGTGTGTGTATGTGTGTGTGTGTGTGTATATGTGTATGTCCGGGATTGGCATCTGAACCGTCGCAGCTACAGCCACAAAATTTTGCACAGTCACACGTCTGGACCCCGAGAGCGTCATAGGCTATGTTGTGACGCAAAATTTTAACCCCGCGCGTTCCAATTCACCAAACAATTTTGCCCCTATCTACATAATGGGGAAAAAAGTGAAAGGAAAAGTGTTGGAGGCGTCGCAGCTACAGCCACAAAATTTTGCACAGTCACACATCTGGACACTGAGAGCGTCATAGGCTACGGTGTGAGGTGAAATTTTAACCCCGCGCTTTCCAATTCACCAAACAATTTTGCCCCTATCTACATAATGGAAAAAAATGAAAGGAAAAGTGTAGGAGGCAAATTGACAGCTGCCAGATGTGAACAAGGGGGTCTTAAAGAATGAGAGCGATGGCGCCAAAGAGTATATACCGTACAGTTGCTAAGGTGGGGCCCCGACATGGGATACTCACCACACACGGGGATATGAACACACACAAAATGCGCCACACACTACCACATGCTTGAACACATATTACCCTCAGCACACATTTCACCACAAATACACCAACCTCGCCACATAAAAGTCGAAACACAAAAGTCGCCACTCAAAACTCGCCACGCGCAGAACTCGCCACATGCAAAAACTAGGCAATTGCAAAACTCGCCACAAGTGCAAAACTCACCTCATGGAAAACTCGCCACACGCAAAACTTGCACACGTGGAAAAATTGCCACATGCACAAAAGTTGCAACACATGCAAAAGTTGCCTCACACAAAACTTGCACATACTCAAAAAGCACCACACATAAAACTCGCCACGCGAAAAACTCGCCATGCGCAAAACTTGCTGCACACAACTTGCTACACTAACCTGTCACATGCAACTCGACACACAAAAAGTTGCTACACGCATGTTGCCACACAAAACTCATCTCACAAAAGTCGCTACATGCATGTCGTCACATGCAACTCAACACACACAACTTGACAAACGAAACTCGCCCTAAAACACACACAAGTCTGGTATTATCCTTCAAAAATAAAAATCTGATTAATAAGCAGACAAACTACAACAAATGTACCATATAGGAAATACGGCAGCTGTCAGTCACATGACCTGTCTATTATGTGTATGTGTGAGCTAATATATACTGCCAGGGGGAGGGCTTCCTGTTGGCTGGGGATATATCAGGCTGCCAATTTAGCTTACAAATACTGAGGTAAAAATACTGAACAAATAACGTGTGAACGAGGTCTAATACAGGAGGAGATGACACACAGGTATATACTATATACAGGGGAGATGACACACAGATATATACTATATACAGGAGAGATGACACACAGGTATATACTATATAGAGGAGGAGATGACATACAGGTACATATATATACAGGAGGAGATGACATACAGGTATATACTATATACAGGAGGAGATGACATACAGGTATATGCTATGTATAGAAGATGACATGCAGGTATATACTATATACAGGAGGAGATGACACACAGATATATACTATATACAGGGGAGATGACACACAGGTATATACTATATACAGGAGGAGATGACATACAGGTATATGCTATATATAGAAGATGACATGCAGGTATATACTATATACAGGAGGAGATGACACACAGATATATACTATATACAGGGGAGATGACACACAGGTATATACTATATACAGGAGGAGATGACATACAGGTATATACTATATATAGAAGGAGATGACATTCAGGTATATACTATATATAGGGGAGATGACACACAGCAGGTATATACTATATACAGGGGAGATGACATACAGGTATATACTATATACAGGAGATGACATACAGATGTATACTATATATAAGGGAGATGACAAACATGTATATACTGAGGTGATGAGGTGAAAATGAGAGGTGTGAGGTGAAAATGAAAAGGTGTGAGTGCAAAATGAGAGGAGTGAGGAAAAATAGTGGAGTGATCAGAAAATGACAGATGTGAGGTTGAAATGACAAGTGTTAGGGGGGAATGAGAGGAGTGAGGGAGAAAATGAGAGATGTGAGGGGGAAAATGAAAGATGTGATTGGGAAAATGAGAGGCATGATGGGAAAATAAGAGAAGTGAGGTGTTATAACTAACCACAGATATTTACTATGCCCAGGCAACGCCGGGCTCTTCAGCTAGTCTAATATACAAAGCTGAATGTGTGTCTGTGTGTGTCTGTGTGAGTGTATGTATGTGTGTATGTCCGGGATTGGCATTTGCACCGTCGCAGCTACAGCCAAACAATTTTGCACAGTCACACGTCTGGACCCCGAGAGCGTCATAGGCTATGTTGTGAGGCGAAATTTTAACCCCGCGTTTTCTAATTCACCAAACAATTTTGCCCCTATCTACATAATGGGGAAAAAGTGAAAGGAAAAGTGTTGGAGGCAAATTGACAGATGCCAGATGCGAACAAGGGGGACTTACAAAATGAGAGCAATGGCGCTAAAGAGTATATACCGTACAGTTGCTAAGGTGGGGCCCTGACATGGGATACTCACCACATACAGGGATATGAGCACACACACAAAATGCGCCACACACTACCACGTGCTTGAACACATATACCACCCTCAGCACACATTTTCCCACACATACACCAACCTCGCCACATAAAAGTCGAAACACAAAAGTCACCGCTCAATTCACCACATGCAAAACTCGCCACATGCAAAACTATGCTCACGCAAAACTAGCCACACGTGCAGAACTCACCTCATGGAAAACTCGCCACACGCAAAACTTGCACATGCGGAAAAATTGCCACATGAACAAAAGTTGTAACACATGCAAAAGTTGCCTCACACAAAACTTGCAAATACTCAAAACTCACCACACAAAACTCACCACGCGCAAAACTCGCCATGTGCAAAACTTGCTGCACACAACTTGCTACACTAACCTGTCAAATGCAACTCGACACACAAAAAGTTGCTACACGCATGTCGCCACACAAAACTCATCTCACAAAAGTCAGTACATGCATGTTGCCACACGCAACTCATCACACACAACTTGACACATGAAACTCGCCCTAAAACACACACAAGTCTGGTATTATCCTTCAAAAATAAAAATCTGATTAATAAGCATACAAACTACAAGAGCAACAAATGTACCATATAGGACATACTGCAGCTGTCAGTCACATGACCTGTCTAATATGTGTATTTGTGAGCTAATATATACTGCCAGGGGGAGGGCTTCCTGTTGGCTGGGCATTTATCAGGCTGCCAATTTAGCTTACAAATACTGAGGTAAAAATACTGACGAAATAACGTGTGAACGCGGTCTAATACAGGAGGAGATGACATACAGATATATACTATATACAGGGGAGATGACACACAGGTATATACTATATACAGGAGAGATGACACACAGGTATATACTACATACAGGAGAGATGACTTACAGTTATATACAGTTATACAGGGGAGAGGACATACAGGTATATACTATATACAGGAGATGACATACAGGTATATACTCTATATAGGAGGAAGCTAAACCACAGAAAAAATAGTGCAATAGTCCGATTGGAGAAAAAATCACAGAAAAGTTTATTCAATATAAATATTTGGACAAAGAACATAGACAGAAATGGGTAAAATGTGGCGACACATAGCATGGAGCACTGGGAGTAGGACAGCGATCCCCTAAGTATGAAATAGGTGCATGGTGCAAAATGAATCACATAGATTTAATCCATGAGGGGTTCCATATCAGGGGCAATTAGATATATATTAGGCCTGGAACACATGGAAAAAATTACCTTAGCATACTACATAGACCTAAATTAAAACATACCAATGATGTAAGGGGAATTGCGCCGTCTCCTGCCAACCCGGCGCGCGTTTTGTAAAAATCCGTCCTCAGGGAGCGTGCCATGATCAAAACATGAAACTACTTATAGCTGCCATACAATTAATCTGACCAATACGCAACATCACCGCACAGCCGAGACACGTCTGCCAGCACCAGAAAGCACGGGCACATGCAATCCAGGGCGGGACCACGGACCAGAAGTGGAGGAGGAAGCCTAGATACAGACGGCGCATGTGCGGAAGTATACCAGCAGCAATGTTAATAGAGGGCAAACCGATAATGGCATTGCAATTATATATTGATAAATCAGTTTAAAACAACAATTCCGATCATTATACGTGCACACTAACAGAAATATAGCAAAAAACATACAATTAGAAGGTTGAAAAAAACAAACATGGAATATAAACCATAATAACTTTGATCTTTATGCTGTGGCCAATAATCACATCCTAAACATCATTACATTAAAGCAAATAGAGATAAATGAGAAACATAAACAATATATACTAAGTATGCACATATATATCTGCAAATGTATAGACATCTATATACAGTATATATACATCACCAAGTATACAATATATCAAAAAGAAACACGAAAAGAATCTACAAACAAAACAAGCACCATCAAACACATAGACAGCATATGACAAGTCAGAGGCATACATAGATGATAGATGGACAAATGTCTCTTATAGAAAGATACACAAATGTATATGCATAACCTGGTTATAATAAAAGGGACAGAACGATTCCGGATTCATCCAGAGACGAAGGACTTCCATTGTAGCCTACTTATGAGTATCATGGCCAAAGAAAAATGGGCACTAAAAGTAAAGAATATAGGATTAGAATCAAAATTAAAAAACAACCATGCGGATGACAGCACGCTGCAAAATGCTCAACAGCCAGAGGACTACAGGAAAGGAGCAAATGAAAGGCATTCATTGAGACCGAAATGGTGAACCGTATTTAACTGCCAAATCCATCTCGTCTCCATTCTCCCCAAACGTTTGGATAAACCGCCACCTCTAATATTTATTTTGATGGCATCAATACCCTGTACCCTCAAAAGCAGACAAGCTACAAGAGCAACAAATGTACCATATAGGAAATACGGCAGCTGTCAGTCCCATGACCTGTCTATTATGTGTATGGGTGAGCTAATATATACTGCCAGGGGGGAGGGCTTCCTGTTGGCTGGGGATTTATCAGGCTGCCAATTTAGCTTACAAATACTGAGGTAAAAATACTGACCAAATAACGTGTGAACGTGGTCTAATACAGGAGGAGATCACATACAGGTACATACTATATACAGGGGAGATGACACACAGATATATACTATATACAGGAGAGATGACACAAAGGTATATACTATATACAGGAGAGATGACACACAGGTATATAATATATACAGGAGGAGATGACACACACACATATATACTATATACAGGGGAGATGACACACAGGTATATCCTATATACAGGAGGAGATTACATACAGGTATATACTATATACAGGAGGAGATGACATACAGGTATATACTATATACAGGAGGAGATGACATACAGGTATATACTATATACAGGGGAGATGACATACAGGTATATATTATATACAAGAGATGACATACAGGTGTATACTATACATAAGGGAGATGACAAACATGTATATACTGAGGGGAAAATGAGAGGTGTGAGGTGAAAATGAGAGGTGTGAGGTGAAAATGAGAGTTGTGAGGTGAAAATGAAAAGGTGTGGGTGCAAAATAAGAGGAGTAAGGGAAAATAGTGGAATGATAGGAAAATGACAGATGTGAGGTCAAAATGACAAGTGTTTGGGGGGCAATGTTGTGAATTCTGTGGCAGAGCTCCCTCCTGTGGTCACAAGTGGTACTTCGGCTGATTCTCTCTGTGAGCTTCCGTTGGTGGAGGAAAGTGGTACTGCGGCTTCTGAGTTTCCTTCCTCAGGTGATGTGGTGAAGTCGTTAGGTGCTGCTCTATTTAACTCCACCTAGTGCTTTGATCCTGGCCACCAGTCAATGTTCTAGTATTGGACCTGTTTCCTCCTGGATCGTTCCTGTGGCCTGCTGCTCTGCATAGCTAAGTTCCGCTTTGCTATTTTGTTTGCTGTTTTTTTCTGTCCAGCTTGTCAATTTGTTTTTTCCTGCTTGCTGGAAGCTCTAGGACGCAGAGGGTGTACCTCCGTGCCGTTAGTTCGGTACGGAGGGTCTTTTTGCCCCCTTTGCGTGGTTTTTGTAGGGTTTTGTGTTGACCGCAAAGTTACCTTTCCTATCCTCGCTCTGTTCAGAAAGTCAGGCCTCACTTTGCTAAATCTATTTCATCTCTACGTTTGTCTTTTCATCTTAACTCACAGTCATTATATGTGGGGGCTGCCTTTTCCTTTGGGGTATTTCTCTGAGGCAAGGTAGGCTTATTTTCTATCTTCAGGCTAGCTAGTTTCTCAGGCTGTGCCGAGTTGCATAAGGAGTGTTAGGCGCAATCCACGGCTGCCTCTAGTGTGGTTGGAGAGGATTAGGGATTGTGGTCAGCAAAGTTCCCACGTCTCAGAGCTCGTTCTATGTTTTTGGGTTATTGTCAGGTCACTGTATGTGCTCTGACCTCTATGTCCATTGTGGTACTGAATTACCTTATCATAACAGTACTGGAGGCCCAAAGTACTAATGATTCTCAATAGAGGGAAAAAAGAAGTTCTGAGACCATTTTTTTTTCTCTGCACTGTGTTTTGCCTTTTTTTCCCCTAGACATTTGGGTGGTTCAGGACACAGGTGTAGCGATGGACATTAAAGGTTTGTCTTCATGTGTGGATCAGCTCACGGCAAGAGTACAAAATATTCAAGACTTTGTGGTTCAGAATTCTATGTTAGAACCGAGAATTCCTATTCCTGATTTGTTTTTTGGAGATAGAACTAAGTTTCTGAGTTTCAAAAATAATTGTAAACTATTTCTGGCTTTGAAACCTCGCTCCTCTGGTGACCCAGTTCAACAAGTTAGGATCATTATTTCTTTTTTACGTGGCGACCCTCAGGACTGGGCATTTTCTCTTGCATCAGGAGATCCTGCATTAAGTAATATGGATGCGTTTTTCCTGGCGCTCGGATTGCTGTACGATGAACCTAATTCAGTGGATCAGGCAGAGAAAAATTTGCTGGCTCTGTGTCAGTGTCAGGATGAGATAGAGGTATATTGTCAGAAATTTAGAAAGTGGTCCGTACTCACTCAATGGAATGAAGGTGCGCTCGCAGCTATTTTCAGAAAAGGTCTCTCTGAAGCCCTTAAGGATGTCTTGGTGGGATTTCCTATGCCTGCTGGTCTGAATGAGTCTATGTCTTTGGCCATTCAGATCGGTCGACGCTTGCGTGAGCGTAAATCTGTGCACCATTTGGCGGTATTACCTGAGCTTAAACCTGAGCCTATGCAGTGCGATAGGACTTTGACCAGAGTTGAACGGCAAGAACACAGACGTCTGAATGGGCTGTGTTTCTACTGTGGTGATTCCACTCATACTATCTCTGATTGTCCTAAGCGCACTAAGCGGTTCGCTAGGTCTGCCACCATTGGTACGGTACAGTCAAAATTTCTTCTGTCCGTTACCTTGATCTGCTCTTTGTCATCGTATTCTGTCATGGCATTTGTGGATTCAGGCGCTGCCCTGAATTTGATGGACTTGGAGTATGCTAGGCGTTGTGGGTTTTTCTTGGAGCCCTTCCAGTGTCCTATTCCATTGAGAGGAATTGATGCTACGCCTTTGGCCAAGAATAAGCCTCAGTACTGGACCCAGCTGACCATGTGCATGGCTCCTGCACATCAGGAGGTTATTCGCTTTCTGGTGTTGCATAATCTGCATGATGTGGTCGTGTTGGGGTTGCCATGGCTACAAGTCCATAATCCAGTATTAGATTGAAAATCCATGTCCGTGTCCAGCTGGGGTTGTCAGGGGGTACATGGTGATGTCCCATTTCTGACTATTTCGTCATCCACCCCTTCTGAGGTTCCAGAGTTCTTGTCTGATTACCGGGATGTATTTGATGAGCCCAAGTCCGATACCCTACCTCCACATAGGGATTGTGATTGTGCTATCGATTTGATTCCTGGTAGTAAATTCCCAAAAGGTCGACTGTTTAATTTATCTGTACCTGAGCACGCCGCTATGCGGAGTTATGTGAAGGAGTCCTTGGAGAAGGGGCATATTCGCCCGTCATCGTCGCCATTAGGAGCAGGGTTCTTTTTTGTAGCCAAGAAGGATGGTTCACTGAGACCTTGTATAGATTACCGCCTTCTAAATAAGATCACGGTTAAATTTCAGTACCCCTTGCCGTTGCTATCTGATTTGTTTGCTCGGATTAAGGGGGCTAGTTGGTTCACCAAGATTGATCTTCGTGGTGCGTATAATCTTGTGCGTATTAAGCGAGGCGATGAATGGAAAACGGCATTTAATACGCCCGAGGGCCATTTTGAGTATCTAGTAATGCCATTCGGACTTGCCAATGCTCCATCAGTGTTTCAGTCCTTTATGCATGACATCTTCCGAGAGTACCTGGATAAATTCCTGATTGTGTACTTGGATGACATTTTGATCTTCTCAGATGATTGGGAGTCTCATGTGAAGCAGGTCAGAACGGTGTTTCAGGTCCTGCGTGCTAATTCTTTGTTTGTGAAGGGATCAAAGTGTCTCTTTGGTGTTCAGAAGGTTTCATTTTTGGGGTTCATCTTTTCCCCTTCTACTATCGAGATGGACCCTGTTAAGGTCCAAGCCATCCATGATTGGACTCAGCCAACATCTCTGAAAAGTCTGCAAAAGTTCCTGGGCTTTGCTAATTTTTATCGTCGCTTCATCTGCAATTTTTCTAGTATTGCTAAACCATTGACCGATTTGACCAAGAAGGGTGCTGATGTGGTCAATTGGTCTTCTGCTGCTGTGGAAGCTTTTCAAGAGTTGAAGCGTCGTTTTTCTTCTGCCCCTGTGTTGTGTCAACCAGATGTTTCGCTTCCGTTCCAGGTCGAGGTTGATGCTTCTGAGATTGGAGCAGGGGCTTTTTTGTCGCAGAGAAGTTCTGATTGCTCGGTGATGAAACCATGCGCCTTCTTTTCCAGGAAGTTTTCGCCTGCTGAGCGAAATTATGATGTGGGCAATCGAGAGTTGCTGGCCATGAAGTGGGCATTCGAGGAGTGGCGTCATTGGCTTGAAGGAGCTAAGCATCGCGTGGTGGTCTTGACTGATCATAAGAACTTGACTTATCTCGAGTCTGCCAAGCGGTTGAATCCTAGACAGGCTCGTTGGTCGCTGTTTTTTGCCCGTTTTGACTTTGTGATTTCGTACCTTCCGGGCTCTAAAAATGTGAAGGCGGATGCTCTGTCTAGGAGTTTTGTGCCCGACTCTCCGGGTTTATCTGAGCCGGCGGGTATCCTCAAAGAGGGAGTAATTGTGTCTGCCATCTCCCCTGATTTGCGGCGGGTGCTGCAAAAATTTCAGGCTAATAAACCTGATCGTTGCCCAGCGGAGAAACTGTTTGTCCCTGATAGGTGGACGAATAAAGTTATCTCTGAGGTTCATTGTTCGGTGTTGGCTGGTCATCCTGGAATCTTTGGTACCAGAGAGTTAGTGGCTAGATCCTTTTGGTGGCCATCTCTGTCGCGGGATGTGCGTACTTTTGTGCAGTCCTGTGGGATTTGTGCTTGGGCTAAGCCCTGCTGTTCTCGTGCCAGTGGGTTGCTTTTGCCCTTGCCGGTCCCGAAGAGGCCTTGGACACATATCTCTATGGATTTTATTTCAGATCTTCCCGTCTCTCAAAAGATGTCAGTCATTTGGGTGGTCTGTGATCGCTTCTCTAAGATGGTCCATTTGGTACCCTTGTCTAAATTACCTTCCTCCTCTGATTTGGTGCCATTGTTCTTCCAGCATGTGGTTCGTTTACATGGCATTCCAGAGAATATCGTTTCTGACAGAGGTTCCCAGTTTGTTTTGAGGTTTTGGCGAGCCTTTTGTGGTAGAATGGGCATTGACTTGTCTTTTTCCTCGGCTTTCCATCCTCAGACTAATGGCCAGACCGAACGAACTAATCAGACCTTGGAAACATATCTGAGATGCTTTGTTTCTGCTGATCAGGATGACTGGGTGTCCTTTTTGCCTTTGGCTGAGTTCGCCCTTAATAATCGGGCCAGCTCGGCTACCTTGGTTTCGCCGTTTTTCTGCAACTCTGGGTTCCATCCTCGTTTCTCTTCAGGGCAGGTTGAGTCTTTGGACTGTCCTGGTGTGGATACTGTGGTGGACAGGTTGCAGCAGATTTGGACTCATGTAGTGGACAATTTGACCTTGTCCCAGGAGAAGGCTCAACGTTTCGCTAATCGCAGACGCTGTGTGGGTCCCCGACTTCGTGTTGGGGATTTGGTTTGGTTATCTTCTCGTCATATTCCTATGAAGGTTTCCTCTCCTAAATTTAAACCTCGTTTCATTGATCCGTATAGGATTTCTGAGGTTCTTAATCCTGTGTCTTTTCGTCTGACCCTTCCAGATTCTTTTTCCATACATAACGTATTCCATAGGTCATTGTTGCGGAGATACGTGGCACCTATGGTTCCATCTGTTGATCCTCCTGCCCCGGTTTTGGTGGAGGGGGAGTTGGAGTATATTGTGGAGAAGATTTTGGATTCTCGTGTTTCAAGACGGAAACTCCAGTATGTGGTTAAGTGGAAGGGTTATGCTCAGGAAGATAATTCCTGGGTCTTTGCCTCTGATGTCCATGCTCCCGATCTTGTTCGTGCCTTTCATATGGCTCATCCTGGTCGTCCTGGGGGCTCTGGTGAGGGTTCGGTGACCCCTCCTCAAGGGGGGGGGTACTGTTGTGAATTCTGTGGCAGAGCTCCCTCCTGTGGTCACAAGTGGTACTTCGGCTGATTCTCTGTGTGAGCTTCCATTGGTGGAGGAAAGTGGTACTGCGGCTTCTGAGTTTCCTTCCTCAGGTGATGTGGTGAAGTCGTTAGGTGCTGCTCTATTTAACTCCACCTAGTGCTTTGATCCTGGCCTCCAGTCAATGTTCTAGTATTGGACCTGTTTCCTCCTGGATCGTTCCTGTGGCCTGCTGCTCTGCATAGCTAAGTTCCGCTTTGCTATTTTGTTTGCTGTTTTTTTCTGTCCAGCTTGTCAATTTGTTTTTTCCTGCTTGCTGGAAGCTCTGGGACGCAGAGGGTGTACCTCCGTGCCGTTAGTTCGGTACGGAGGGTCTTTTTGCCCCCTTTGCGTGGTTTTTGTAGGGTTTTGTGTTGACCGCAAAGTTACCTTTCCTATCCTCGCTCTGTTCAGAAAGTCGGGCCTCACTTTGCTAAATCTATTTCATCTCTACGTTTGTCTTTTCATCTTAACTCACAGTCATTATATGTGGGGGCTGCCTTTTCCTTTGGGGTATTTCTCTGAGGCAAGGTAGGCTTATTTTCTATCTTCAGGCTAGCTAGTTTCTCAGGCTGTGCCGAGTTGCATAGGGAGCGTTAGGCGCAATCCACGGCTGCCTCTAGTGTGGTTGGAGAGGATTAGGGATTGCGGTCAGCAGAGTTCCCACGTCTCAGAGCTCGTTCTATGTTTTTGGGTTATTGTCAGGTCACTGTATGTGCTCTGACCTCTATGTCCATTGTGGTACTGAATTACCTTATCATAACAGGGCAATGAGGGGAGTGAGGGGGGAGTGAGAGGAGTGAGGGGGGAATGAGAGGAGTGAGGGGGAAAATAAGAGGAGTGAGGGGAAAATGAGAGAATGAGAGGTGTGAGGGAGAAAATGAGAGATGTGAGGGGGAAAATGAGAGGCGTGATGGGAAAATAAGAGAAGGGAGGTGCTACACAACTAACCACAGATATTTACTATGCCCAGGCAACACCGGGCTCTTCAGCTAGTATATATATATATATAAAGAAAAAAATTGGAACAGCATCCAATATTACCTCACATGTTGTGCAAAGCTCTCCCAACTAGTAATCCAATGGTCTCCAATAGTAGAATCAAAAAAAAGGAAAGCAGCACAAAAAACTAAAGAAAATAAGTGGACATTATTGCCTGAACGGCGTGGCATATATATACTAACATCTGTATATCTATGTATTTTATGTGTATAGATCTATTCTATCTATTCTATTCTAACCTCTCTGTGTGATTTTACTGTATGCGGCACATGATTTGCCGGCTTTTCAAAGAACACTGATGCGTTAAAATCGGACAGCACTTGCATGGTCCGAGTGCTGTGCGATTTTTTTCTCCCACCTATAGGCTTGCATTGGAGAGTCTCAGCCGAGTCTCGGTGACAATCACAGCATGCTGCAATTTTACGTGCGCATAGAATTCGCCGGAGAAAAAATACGGTGATGTTAGCTGCCCCATAGATTAACACTTGTACGAGTGCTATGCTATGTTTTCTCGCATAGCACTCGCCCGTATTCTATGGTAGTGTGACGCCGGCCTTACTAGACCTTACACGAGGTCATGAAATCCCAGGGCCTAGTAAGTACAAGAGGCTTTAAAGATTTCTAGCTGAAGATGCTGGGCACAGACCAGATTAGACGCAGTACAAATTAAATAGTTTTTCTCTATTTCTAATTTTATTTGACGAGGAGCTAAAACGTCATTGAGGCAACGTTCACACATTCAGTATTTGTAAACCAAAATCAGGAGTGGGTGGAAAATGTAGAAATGGTACTTTTCCTCCGATTGTTCCATGCCTGGTTTTGGCTTACAAATACTGATGTAAAATACTGACCAAATACTGAATGTGTGAATGTAGCCTTGAAATTAGTTCTGTTTTTTTTTTGTCGTCAAGGTCTGCAGAACCTCTTTATAGTTGCTGCACTGGGCCAGCGTTAGGGGCAGGCAGACTAGGCAGCTGCCTAGGGCCCCCGCTGCCCTAGGGGCCCCCAGCCAGGGGCGGACATACCGCTGGTGCCACTGCTCTGGGGCTGAGAGGGGGAGCGTGGTCTCTGCAGGCAGGCCCCATATCATGTAGCATCGGGCCCCTCTCACTCCCTCCTGTAATCATGCTAACACCCAGTGCCAGGGAGAGAGCGGCGCGCGGAGTGCAGGAGTTCAAATGGGGGGCGTGTCATGCAGGGAGAGACGCTGGCCAATGAAAGCTTTCCTCACCAGACTGAGGAGAGTGCTCATTGGCTGCTGTCTCTCTGTTCTCCTGCATGGCGCGTCCCAATGGTGACTCACCTACAGTCAGGGGCCCCACCGCACAGCACACAGGAAGTCAGGGACAGCAGTGGAGGAAGAGCAGGACTTACGTTGTATATCTGCTCCGTCCACTGTTCTGTTCCCAGCAGGCTGCGGCATCTCCTCACTGTGAAGAGATGGGGGAGGAGCTCCCTGCACGGGATAACACAGCAGCACCAGGGGGCTGATATCAGTCCTGCCTGCTCTGTGCCCCGTCCCCCACAGTGAGTTCTGCAGCCCTCTCCAGTTGAACTGACCTCCTCCAGGGCTCATCTGATCACCTGATATACAAGATTAGTATGTGTGTATGTATATGCTTGTGGATGTATGTATGTGCATCTGTGTATGTACAGTGTGTGTGTATCTATGTGTATGCATGTACAGTATATGTGTGTCTGTGTGTATAATATGTGTGTATCTGTGTATATGCGATATATTTGTATGTACATATGGTATATATGTATGTTTATGTGCACGTATGTACAGTATATGTGTATGTATATACGTTATATTTGTGTGTATGTATGGTATGTGTGTATATGTACAGTATGTACGGTACGAGTATGTGTATCTGTATGTTTGAACGGTATATGGGTGTATGCATGTACGGTATATGTATATGTATCTATGTGTACGTACGGTATATGTGTGTATGTACATTAAATGTATGTATGACGGTATATGTATGTGTATCTGTGTGTATGTATAGTATATGTGTGTGTTTGCATATACGGTATATGTATGTATGGTACGTCTGTGTATGTACAGGATATGCGTGTGTGTACGTATAGGATGTGTATATATGAAGGTATATGTATGTGTATTTGTGTGTATGTATAGTATATGTGTGTGTTTGTATATACGGTGTTTGTGTGTGTGTATGTTCAGTATATGCATGTGTGTATGTACAGTATGTGTATGTATGACAGAATGTGTATCTGTGTGTATGTATGGTATATGTGTGTGTTTGCATGTACGGTATACAGTGGGGCAAAAAAGTATTTAGTCAGTCAGCAATAGTGCAAGTTCCACCACTTAAAAAGATGAGAGGCGTCTGTAATTTACATCATAGGTAGACCTCAACTATGGGAGACAAACTGAGAAAAAAAAATCCAGAAAATCACATTGTCTGTTTTTTTATCATTTTTTTTGCATTTTATGGTGGAAAATAAGTATTTGGTCAGAAACAAACAATCAAGATTTCTGGCTCTCACAGACCTGTAACTTCTTCTTTAAGAGTCTCCTCTTTCCTCCACTCATTACCTGTAGTAATGGCACCTGTTTAAACTTGTTATCAGTATAAAAAGACACCTGTGCACACCCTCAAACAGTCTGACTCCAAACTCCGCTATGGTGAAGACCAAAGAGCTGTCAAAGGACACCAGAAACAAAATTGTAGCCCTGCACCAGGCTGGGAAGACTGAATCTGCAATAGCCAACCAGCTTGGAGTGAAGAAATCAACAGTGGGAGCAATAATTAGAAAATGGAAGACATACAAGACCACTGATAATCTCCCTCGATCTGGGGCTCCACGCAAAATCCCACCCCGTGGGGTCAGAATGATCACAAGAACGGTGAGCAAAAATCCCAGAACCACGCGGGGGGGACCTAGTGAATGAACTGCAGAGAGCTGGGACCAATGTAACAAGGCCTACCATAAGTAACACACTACGCCACCATGGACTCAGATCCTGCAGTGCCAGACGTGTCCCACTGCTTAAGCCAGTACATGTCCGGGCCCGTCTGAAGTTTGCTAGAGAGCATTTGGATGATCCAGAGGAGTTTTGGGAGAATGTCCTATGGTCTGATGAAACCAAACTGGAACTGTTTGGTAGAAACACAACTTGTCGTGTTTGGAGGAAAAAGAATACTGAGTTGCATCCATCAAACACCATACCTACTGTAAAGCATGGTGGTGGAAACATCATGCTTTGGGGCTGTTTCTCTGCAAAGGGGCCAGGACGACTGATCCGGGTACATGAAAGAATGAATGGGGCCATGTATCGTGAGATTTTGAGTGCAAACCTCCTTTCATCAGCAAGGGCATTGAAGATGAAACGTGGCTGGGTCTTTCAACATGACAATGATCCAAAGCACACCGCCAAGGCAACGAAGGAGTGGCTTCGTAAGAAGCATTTCAAGGTCCTGGAGTGGCCTAGCCAGTCTCCAGATCTCACCCCTATAGAAAACCTTTGGAGGGAGTTGAAAGTCCGTGTTCCCAAGCGAAAAGCCAAAAACATCACTGCTCTAGAGGAGATCTGCATGGAGGAATGGGCCAACATACCAACAACAGTGTGTGGCAACCTTGTGAAGACTTACAGAAAACGTTTGACCTCTGTCATTGCCAACAAAGGATATATTACAAAGTATTGAGATGAAATTTTGTTTCTGACCAAATACTTATTTTCCACCATAATATGCAAATAAAATGTTAAAAAAACAGACAATGTGATTTTCTGGATTTTTTTTTCTCAGTTTGTCTCCCATAGTTGAGGTCTACCTATGATGTAAATTACAGACGCCTCTCATCTTTTTAAGTGGGGGAACTTGCACTATTGCTGACTGACTAAATACTTTTTTGCCCCACTGTATATATGTGTATCTGTGTGTATATATGTACAGTATGTGTGTGTATGTATGTACAGTATACAGTACAGACCAAAAGTTTGGACACACCTTCTCATTTAAAGATTTTTCTGTATTTTCATGACTATGAAAATTGTACATTCACACTGAAGGCATCAAAACTAAGAATTAACACATAAAAAAAAGTGTGAAATAAGTGAAATTATGTCTTATATTCTAGTTTCTTCACAGTAGCCACCTTTTGCTTTGATGACTGCTTTGCACACTCTTGGCATTCTCTTGCTGAGCTTCAAGAGGTAGTCACCGGGAATGGTTTTCACTTCACAGGTGTGCTGTTGTGAATTCTGTTGTCGAACTCCCTCCTGTGGTCGTGAATGGTACTTCGGCGAGTTCTGTCCATGGACTCCCTCTGGTGGCTGTGAGTGAAGCTGCTGCTTCTGAGGTTCCTTGCACAGGTGACGTGGTTTATCCTTTGGTTGGCTGCTCTATTTAACTCCACTCAGATCATTACTCCATGCCAGCTGTCAATGTTCCTGCATTGGTTCAGTTCGCTCTTGGATCTTTCTGGTGACCTGTCTTCTCCAGCAGAAGCTAAGTTCCTGATAGTTATTATTTGTTCATTGTTTCCTTGTCCAGCTGGTTATCATGATTTTGTCTTGCTAGCTGGAAGCTCTGGGATGCAGAGTGGCACTTCCGCACCGTGATTCGGTGCGGAGGTCTTTTTGCACACTCTGCGTGGTCTTTTGTAGTTTTTGTGCTGACCGCAAAGATACCTTTCCTATCCTCTGTCTGTTTAGTAAGTCTGGCCTCCCTTTGCTGAAACCTGTTTCATTTCTGCCTTTGTGACTTCATCTTTACTCACAGTCAATATATGTGGGGGGCTGCCTTTTCCTTTGGGGAATTTCTCTGAGGCAAGGTAGGCTTTATTTTCTATCTCTAGGGCTAGCTAACTCTTAGGCTGTGAAGAGGCGTCTAGGGAGAGTCAGGAACGCTCCACGGCTATTTCTAGTTGTTGTGATAGGATTGGGGAGTTCCACCACTCCTCTTGGGCTATCTGCACAAAAGCTGTTCTACCCTGTATGCACACATGGATTTTTCCTGTCTGAACCCTGTTCACACAGGTTATATACAGATGATCAGGTTTTTAAATACATCAGATAGGGATTGCATACATTAGTTAGGACTGCTCTGATAAGGGTATACCGTGAAGATTGGTAGAGCAGCTTAGTATACATTTTTTGCAAAAAACGTATCAACCAAATACCCTGTTTTTTACATCTTTTACTAGCACTTGCGGATTACTGCAACATTTTTTCAAACTGAGTGTTTTTGGTTTTACTATTCTCTTTTGTGTCTTCAGGTTTCTTGGTGGTGTGTGAACATGATCATACAGACTTGTTCACTGTGCAAGTAGCCCATGTGTTCCTGTTTCCATAATTGTTCTCTTGTGTCTACAAGACTGGGGAGTTCCACCACTCCTCTTGGGCTATCTGCACAAAAGCTGTTCTACCCTGTATGCACACATGGATTTTTCCTGTCTGAACCCTGTTCACACAGGTTATATACAGATGATCAGGTTTTTAAATACATCAGATAGGGATTGCATACATTAGTTAGGACTGCTCTGATAAGGGTATACCGTGAAGATTGGTAGAGCAGCTTAGTATACATTTTTTGCAAAAAACGTATCAACCAAATACCCTGTTTTTTACATCTTTTACTAGCACTTGCGGATTACTGCAACATTTTTTCAAACTGAGTGTTTTTGGTTTTACTATTCTCTTTTGTGTCTTCAGGTTTCTTGGTAGTGTGTGAACATGATCATACAGACTTGTTCACTGTGCAAGTAGCCCATGTGTTCCTGTTTCCATAATTGTTCTCTTGTGTCTACAAGACTGGGGAGTTCCACCACTCCTCTTGGGCTATCTGCACAAAAGCTGTTCTACCCTGTATGCACACATGGATTTTTCCTGTCTGAACCCTGTTCACACAGGTTATATACAGATGATCAGGTTTTTAAATACATCAGATAGGGATTGCATACATTAGTTAGGACTGCTCTGATAAGGGTATACCGTGAAGATTGGTAGAGCAGCTTAGTATACATTTTTTGCAAAAAACGTATCAACCAAATACCCTGTTTTTTACATCTTTTACTAGCACTTGCGGATTACTGCAACATTTTTTCAAACTGAGTGTTTTTGGTTTTACTATTCTCTTTTGTGTCTTCAGGTTTCTTGGTGGTGTGTGAACATGATCATACAGACTTGTTCACTGTGCAAGTAGCCCATGTGTTCCTGTTTCCATAATTGTTCTCTTGTGTCTACAAGACTGGGGAGTTCCACCACTCCTCTTGGGCTATCTGCACAAAAGCTGTTCTACCCTGTATGCACACATGGATTTTTCCTGTCTGAACCCTGTTCACACAGGTTATATACAGATGATCAGGTTTTTAAATACATCAGATAGGGATTGCATACATTAGTTAGGACTGCTCTGATAAGGGTATACCGTGAAGATTGGTAGAGCAGCTTAGTATACATTTTTTGCAAAAAACGTATCAACCAAATACCCTGTTTTTTACATCTTTTACTAGCACTTGCGGATTACTGCAACATTTTTTCAAACTGAGTGTTTTTGGTTTTACTATTCTCTTTTGTGTCTTTAGGATTAGGGCTTGCGGTCAGCAGAGCTCCCACATCCCAGAGCTTGTCCTGTGTGAGTTTAACTATCAGGTCGTGCCGGGTGCTCCTAACCACCAGGTCATAACAGTACAGCTGGCCCAAAGTATTAATGCATCTCAATAGAGGGATAAGAGAAGTTCTGAGACCATTTTTTTTTTCTTTGCACTGTGTTTTGTCTTCCTTTTCCCCTAAACCTTTGGGTGGTTCAGGAAACAGGTGTAGATATGGATATTCAAGGTCTGTCCTCTTGTGTGGATCATCTCACTGCAAGGGTACAAAACATTCAAGATTTTGTGGTTCAGAAACCTATGTTAGAGCCTAGAATTCCTATTCCTGATTTATTTTCTGGGGATAGATCTAAGTTCTTGAATTTCAAAAATAATTGTAAACTGTTTCTAGCTTTGAAACCCCGCTCCTCTGGTGACCCCGTTCAACAAGTAAAAATCATTATTTCTTTGTTGCGTGGTGACCCTCAAGACTGGGCATCTTCTCTTGCGCCAGGAGATCCTGCATTGCGTGATGTTGATGCGTTTTTTCTGGCGCTTGGATTGCTTTATGATGAACCAAATTCAGTGGATCAGGCAGAGAAAATCTTGCTGGCTTTGTGTCAGGGTCAGGATGAAGCGGAGGTGTACTGTCAGAAGTTTAGAAAGTGGTCTGTGCTTACTCAGTGGAATGAGTGTGCCCTGGCGGCAATTTTCAGAAAGGGTCTTTCTGAAGCCCTTAAGGATGTCATGGTGGGATTTCCCACACCTGCTGGTCTGAATGAGTCTATGTCCTTGGCCATTCAGATCGATCGGCGCTTGCGTGAGCGCAAAGCTGTGCACCATCTGGCGGTATTCTCTGAGCATAGGCCTGAGCCTATGCAGTGTGATAGGACTTTGACCAGAGCTGAACGGCAAGAACACAGACGTCGGAATGGGCTGTGTTTTTACTGTGGTGAATCTACTCATGCTATCTCCGATTGTCCTAAGCGCACTAAGCGATTCGCTAGGTCTGCCACCATTGGTACGGTACAGTCTAAATGTCTTTTGTCCGTTATTCTGATTTGCTCTCTGTCGTCCTATTCTGTTATGGCATTTGTGGATTCAGGCGCTGCCCTGAATTTGATGGACTTGGAGTTTGCCAGGCGCTGTGGTTTTTTCTTGGAGCCCTTGCAGTATCCTATTCCATTGAGAGGAATTGATGCTACGCCTTTGGCCAAGAATAAGCCTCAGTACTGGACTCAATTGACCATGTGCATGGCTCCTGCACATCAGGAGGATATTCGCTTTTTGTTGTTGCATAATCTGCATGATGTGGTTGTTTTGGGGTTGTCATGGCTACAGGTCCATAATCCAGTGTTGGATTGGAAATCTATGTCTGTGTCCGGCTGGGGTTGTCAGGGGGTACATGGTGATGTTCCATTGTTGTCAATTTCGCCTTCCACTCCTTCTGAAGTCCCTGAGTTTTTATCAGATTACCGGGATGTATTTGAAGTGCCCAAATCCGGTGCCCTACCTCCTCATAGGGATTGCGATTGTGTTATTAATTTGATTCCTGGTAGTAAGTTTCCTAAGGGCCGTCTGTTTAATTTATCTGTGCCAGAGCACGCCGCTATGCGGAGTTATGTAAAGGAATCCTTGGAGAAGGGTCATATTCGCCCGTCGTCGTCACCATTGGGAGCAGGCTTCTTTTTTGTGGCCAAGAAGGATGGCTCTTTGAGACCTTGTATTGATTACCGCCTTCTTAAGAAGATCACAGTCAAATTTCAGTATCCTTTGCCGCTGCTGTCTGATTTGTTTGCTCGGATTAAGGGGGCTAGTTGGTTCACCAAGATAGATCTTCGAGGGGCGTATAATCTTGTGCGAATTAAACAGGGTGATGAATGGAAAACAGCATTTAATACGCCCGAGGGCCATTTTGAGTACCTGGTTATGCCATTCGGGCTTTCTAATGCTCCATCTGTGTTTCAGTCCTTTATGCATGACATCTTCCGAGAGTACCTGGATAGATTCATGATTGTATATTTGGATGATATTTTGGTCTTTTCGGATGATTGGGAGTCTCATGTGAAGCAGGTCAGAATGGTGTTCCAGGTCCTTCGTGCGAATTCCTTGTTTGTGAAGGGGTCAAAGTGTCTCTTTGGAGTTCAGAAGGTTTCATTTTTGGGTTTCATTTTTTCTCCTTCTACTATCGAGATGGACCCTGTTAAAGTTCAGGCCATTTATGATTGGACACAGCCGACAACTGTGAAGAGTCTGCAGAAGTTCCTGGGCTTTGCTAATTTTTACCGTCGCTTCATCGCTAATTTTTCTAGTATTGCTAAACCGTTGACTGATTTGACCAAGAACGGTACTGATGTGGTCAATTGGTCCTCTGCGGCTGTAGAGGCTTTTCAGGAGTTGAAGTGTCGTTTTTCTTCTGCCCCTGTGTTGTGCCAGCCAGATGTTTCGCTCCCGTTTCAGGTCGAGGTTGATGCTTCTGAGATTGGAGCAGGGGCTGTTTTGTCGCAAAGAAGTTCTGATGGCTCGGTGATGAAACCATGTGCCTTCTTTTCTAGAAAATTCTCGCAATTATGATGTTGGCAATCGAGAGTTGTTGGCCATGAAGTGGGCATTCGAGGAGGTGTGACATTGGCTTGAAGGAGCTAAACATCGTGTGGTGGTCTTGACGGATCACAAGAATTTGACTTATCTCGAGTCTGCCAAACGGTTGAATCCTAGACAGGCTCGATGGTCGCTCTTTTTCTCCCGTTTTGATTGAGTGGTTTCATACCTTCCGGGATCTAAGAATGTGAAGGCTGATGCCCTGTCAAGGAGTTTTGTGCCTGATTCTCCGGGTGTTCCGAAGCCGGCGGTTATTCTTAAAGAGGGGGTAATTTTGTCTGCCATCTCCCCTGATTTGCGGCGCGTGCTGCAGAAGTTTCAGGCTGATAGACCTGACCGTTGTCCTACGGAGAAACTGTTTGTCCCTGATAGATGGACTAGTAGAGTTATCTCTGAGGTTCATTGTTCGGTGTTGGCTGGTCATCCTGGAATCTTTGGCACCAGAGATTTGGTGGCTAGATCCTTTTGGTGGCCTTCCTTGTCACGGAATGTGCGTTCTTTTGTGCAGTCCTGTGGGACTTGTGCTCGGGCTAAGCCCTGATGTTCTTGTGCCAGTGGGTTGCTTTTGCCCTTGCCGGTCCCGAAGAGGCACTGGACGCATATTTCCATGGATTTTATTTCTGATCTCCCTGTTTCTCAAAGGATGTCGGTCATTTGGGTGGTTTGTGATCGCTTCTCTAAGATGGTCCATTTGGTACCCTTGTCTAAATTGCCTTCCTCCTCTGATTTGGTGCCATTGTTTTTCCAGCATGTGGTTCGTTTGCATGGCATTCCAGAGAACATCGTCTCGGACAGTGGTTCCCAGTTTGTTTTGAGGTTTTGGCAGTCCTTTTGTGCTAAGATGGGCATTGATTTGTCTTTTTCTTCGGCTTTCCATCCCCAGACTAATGGCCAAACCGAACGAACTAATCAGACTTTGGAAACATATCTGAGATGCTTTGTTTCTGCTGATCAGGATGATTGGGTGTCCTTCTTGCCTTTGGCTGAGTTCGCCCTTAATAATCGGGCCGGCTCGGCTACTTTAGTTTCTCCTTTTTTCTGTAATTCTGGTTTACCCTGGATACCATCCTAAAAGTAAAAAAAAACAAACGCTTCATACTTACCTTCCGCTTTCTGTCCTCAGCGCTCTGCTTCTCTGTACTGGCTGTGAGCACAGTGGCCGGAAAGCACAGCGGTGACGACACCGCTCTGCTTTCTGGCCGCTGTGCTCACAGTGAGTGCAGGAAAGCACAGCGCCGGGGACAGACAGCCAAAGGTAAGTATGAAGCGTTTGTTTTTTTTTACTTTTAGGATGGTATGCAGGGTAAACATCAGGTTACTAAGCGCGGCCCTGCGCTTAGTAACCCGATGTTTACCCTGGTTACTAGCGAAGACATCGCTGAATCGGTGTCACACACACCGATTCAGCGATGTCAGCGGGAGAGCCAGTGACCAAAGAAAGTGCTGGCCCTCTAGCCCCGACCAACAACATCACAGCAGGATTCTGATCGCTGCTGCGTGTCAAACTGAACGATATCGCTAGCGAGGACGCTGCAACATCACGGATCGCTAGCGATATCGTTTAGTGTGAAGGTACCTTTAGTTTATCCGAGTCACCAGCCTCAGAAATCGCAGGTTAACAGCAGCTCAGATTTGAGATCAGGTCAATGCCACACAGAGTTCTAGCAGCAGACACATCTCTACAACAACTGTTAAGAGGAGACTTTGTGCAGCAGGCCTTCATGGTAAAGTAGCTGCTAGGAAACCACTGCTAAGGACAGGCAACAAGCAGAAGAGACTTGTTTGGGCTAAAGAACACAAGGAATGGACATAAAGGTACCGTCACATTTAGCGACGCTACAGCGATATAGACAACAATGCCGATCGCTGCAGCGTCGCTGTTTAGGTCGTTGTGTGGTCGCTGGAGAGCTGTCACACAGACAGCTCTCCAGCGACCAACGATGCCGAAGTCCCCGGGCAACCAGGGTAAACATCGGGTTACTAAGCGCAAGGCCACGCTTAGTAACCCGATGTTTACCCTGGTTACCGTTGTAAAAGTTAAAAAAAACAAACAGTACATACTTACATTCCGGTGTCTGTCCCCCGGCGTCAGCTTCCCTGCACTGTGTCAGCGCCGGCCGGCCGTAAAGCAGAGCACAGCGGTGACGTCACCGCTGTGCTCTGCTTTACGGCCGGCCGGCGCTGACACAGTCAGTGCGGGAAGCTGACGCCGGGGGACGTGACAGACACTGGAATGTAAGTATGTACTGTTTGCTTTTTTTAACTTTTACAACGGTAACCAGGGTAAACATCGGGTTACTAAGCGCGGCCCTGCGCTTAGTAACCCGATGTTTACCCTGGTTACCAGTGAACACATCGCTGGATCGGCGTCACACATGCCGATTCAGCGATGACAGCGGGTGATCAGCGACCAAATAAAAGTCCTGATCATTCCCCAACGACCAACGATCTCCCAGCAGGGGCCTGATCGTTGGTCGCTGTCACGCATAACGATTTAGTTGACGATATCGTTGCTACGTCATGAAAAGCAACGATATCGTTAACGAAATCGTTATGTGTGAAGGTACCTTTAGACCAGTGGACATCTGTGCTTTGGTCTGATGAGTCCAAATTTGAGATCTTTGGTTCCAACCACCGTGTCTTTGTGCGACACAGAAACGGTGAATGGATGGACTCTTCATGCTTGGTTCCCACCGTGAAGCATGGAGGAGGAGGTGTGATGGTGTGGGGGTGCTTTGCTGGTGACACTGTTGGGGATTTATTCAAAATTGAAGGCATACTGAACCAGCATGGCTATCACAGCATCTTGCAGCGGCATGCTATTCCATCCGGTTTTAGTTGGACCATCATTTATTTTTCAACAAGACAATGAACCAAAACCTACCTCCAGGCTATGTAAGGGCTATTTTACCAAGAAGGAGAGTGATGGGGTGCTACGCCAGATGACCTGGCCTCCACAGTCACCAGACCTGAACCCAATAGTTTGGGGTGTGCTGGACCGCAGAGTGAAGGCAAAAGGGCCAACAAGTGCTAAGCATCTCTGGGAACTCCTTCAAGATTGTTGGAAGATCATTTCCGGTGACTACCTCTTGAAGCTCATCAAGAGAATGCCAAGAGTGTGCAAAGTAGTCATCAAAGCAAAAGGTGGCTACTTTGAAGAACCTAGAATATAAGACATATTTTCAGTTGTTTCACACTTTTTCGTTAAGTATATAATTCCACATGTGTTAATTCATAGTTTTGATGCCTTCAGTGTGAATTTACAATTTTCATAGTCATGAAAATACAGAAAAATCTTTAAATGAGAAGGTGTGTCCAAACTTTTGGTCTCTACTGTATGTATGTGTATCTGTGTGTATGTATGTACAGTATGTGTGTGTTTGCATGTACAGTATATGTATGTGTATCAGTGTGTATGTATGTACAGTATGTGTGTGTTTGCATGTACAGAATATGTATGTGTATCTGTGTTTATGTATGTACAGTATGTGTGTGTTTGCATGTACAGTATATGTATGTGTATCTATGTATGTACGGTGTAACGCATATATATATATATTTATTAGAAACACACAGTATTATATTCTGTTGGGGACTGCATTATATTCTATGGGGGGCTGCATTATATGATATGGGGGATCGCGTTATACTATATGAGGTCAGAAATATATTCTATATGGGGACTGCATTATAATTTATGGAGGACTATGGGAGTGTATCATACTCTATGGAGGACTATGGGGAGTGTATTATACTCTATGGAGGACTATGAGGAGTTTATTATACTATATGGAGGACTAAGGGGAGTGTGTTATACTATAAGGAGGACTAGAAGGAGTACATTATACTATATGGAGGACTAGGGGGAGTACATTATACTATATGGAGGACTAGGGGGAGTACATTATACTATATGGAGGACTATGGAAGTGTATTATACTATATGGAGAACTAGGGGGAGTAAAAAATGCAAGATATTCATCGAGTGATTGGATTGGTTATGCCGCAACAAAAATCATTGTTCTCAGCAGCACATCGCCCGGTGAAAACTGCAGATATGCTACTAAGATGGTATTGTATGTGAACAGATTGATCTACTAGTGATTATTCTGTCCCTATCATTATTCCTCAGCCGGTGTAAAGTGGCCGGAAACAAGCGGCGAATGACTTCAATATTGTTAAACACACTCGTTTAGTGGCCTGAAATCGGCGCATGTAACTACAACCGAAATGTTTCTATGTGATGGTGCAAATTGTTAGCATTTAGGGCCCCATTTTAAACTTTTGCCTAGGGCCCCACTTTGCCTAAAACCGGCCCTGTTGCTGCATCAATACATTTTATCAGATAAAGGAAATATTGACACGATCAGTATTTTCCATCAGTACTTGTAAGCCAAAAACAGAATTTTGTGAAAACTGCGGAAAT
Organism: Ranitomeya imitator; assembly: GCF_032444005.1. Lineage (NCBI taxonomy): Eukaryota > Metazoa > Chordata > Amphibia > Anura > Dendrobatidae > Ranitomeya > Ranitomeya imitator. Next base: position 396,954,887 of record NC_091282.1, read on the forward strand.
CGTGATGTGTTTCTATCATACTTTTCCCCTGATTGTTCCACTCCTGGAATTTGGCTTACAAATACTGATGTAAAATACTGACCAAATACTGATAGTGTGAATGTGGCCTAATACTACTGTATTTTGCATTGTAAAATGTGAGCTGGCACAATTAATCTGCATGCTTGCTTTTGGCTATTAGAATTTCAAATAAAACCAGTGGAAATGAGCAGCAATGTGCGGATGTCTGTAGGCTCCATGTAACAGCTGCCCACCTCCCTCCCAACCCTGAGATATAGTGAAACAATTACGAAACAAGTGAAACTGCTCAGTCATGTGACCACATATTGTTCCTCTGCAGCCGGAGTGGGGCAGCGCGTGTTCTTCACTTCCAGTAAGGCTTATATAAAGCCAGTAACTGCGTGCTAACTCATTGTTAAGTAGTGCACGAGACTTCTCTGGAAGTTACTGGGAAGGGTGGAAGGTTTATGAGAGGTTTGCTTCTGAAAAGTTAACATTTCTGCACATGAGTTGTACATACCAACATGTGCATAGTAAATGTTGCTATAGGAGGACATCATGAATCTGTCAGGTGCAGCCATATAAAGGAATATTAATAGGAAGAACATAGACTTATGGTTTGTGCAAGATTCCTTCTACATCTAGTTCACCAAAGAATACATTGAATATCTACAGTCTATATATATAATTGTCTAAGGGTTTTTCCGTCTGTCTGTCTTTCTGTCTGTCTGTCTGTCGCGGCCTCTGTCATGGAAATCCAAGTCGCTGATTGGTCGCGGCAAAACAGCCACGACCAATCAGCGACCGGCACAGTCTGACGGAAAAATGGCCGCTCCTTCCTCCCTGCAGTCAGTGCCCGCTCCATACTCCCCTCCAGTCAGCCCTTACACAGGGTTAATGCCAGCGTTAATGGATCGCAGTGTAACGCACTCCATTAACGCAGCTATTAACCCTGTGTGACCCACTTTTTACTATTGATGATGCGTATGCAGCATCAATAGTAAAAAGATCTAATGTTACAAATAATAATAAAAAAAAGGTTATTCTCACCCTCCGCCGTCGCGTCCTCTCCTCGGCAGTGCAAGCGGCAGGTTCCGGGGCCAAGGATGGTATGTGAGAAGGACCTTCCATGACGTCACGGTCATGTGACCGCGACGTCGTCACAGGTCCTGCGCTCATCCAACCCTGGGACCGGAAGCTGCCGCGTGCACCGCACACAGGCGACAGGACTACATGGGCTCCCTCAGAAGGTGAGTATATGTTTATTTTTTGTTTTGACTCTTTTTTTAACTTGTTACATACATGTCTGGGCAATATACTACGTGGCTGGGCAATATACTACGTGACTGGCCAATATACTACGTGACTGTGCAATATACTACGTCGCTGGGCAATATACTACGTGACTGGGCAATATACTACGTGGCTGGGCAATATACTACATGACTGGGCAATATACTACGTGGGCTGTGCAATATACTACATGGACATGCATATTCTAGAATACCCGATGCGTTAGAATCGGGCCACCATCTAGTCTACTATGTAATTGTCTAAGGGTCACTTCCATCTTTCTGTCTGTCCTTCTGTCTGTGACGGAAATCCCAAGTCGCTGATTGGTTGCGGCAAAACAGCCACGACCAATCAGCGACGGGCACAGTCCGGCGCAAAATGGCCGCTCCTTACTCCCTGCAGTCAGTGCCCGCTCCATAATCCCCTCCAGTGAGCGCTCACACAGGGTTAATGGCAGCGTTAATGGACCACGTTATGCCGCGGTGTAATACACTCCGTTAATGCTTCTATTAACCCTGTGTGACCAACTTTTTACTATTGATGCTGCCTATAAAAAATAGTTATATACTCACCGTCCGTCGGCCCCTCGGATCCAGAACAGGCCTTTCCCGCTCCTCGCGACGCTCCGGTGACCGCTCCATGCATTGCAATCTCGCGAGATGATGATGTGCGGTCTCGTGAGACCGCTACGTCATCATCTCGCGAGACCGCAATGCACTCTTGAGACCGGAGCGCGCGAGGAGCATCGGTAAACGCTTCGCCTGGATCCGGGGGCCAATGGAAGGTGAGTATATAACTATTTTTAATTTTAATTCTTTTTTTTAACAGGGATATGATGCCCACATTGCTATATACAACGTGGGCTGTGCAATATACTACATGGGCTGTGCAATATACTGCATGGGCTGTGCAATATACTGTGTGGGCTGTGCAATATACTGCATGGGCTGTGCTATATACTGCATGGGCTGTGCAATATACTACGTGGGCTGTGCAATATACTACGTGGGCTGTGCAATATACCACGTGGGCTGTGCAGTATACTGCATGGGCTGTGCAATATACTACGTGGGCTGTGCAATATACTGCGTGGGCTGTGCAATATACTACGTGGGCTTTGCAATATACTGCGTGGACTGTGCAATATACTACGTGGGCTGTGCAATATATTACGTGAGCTGTGCAATATACTGTGTGGGCAGTGTAATATACTGCATGGGCTGTGCTATATACTGCGTGGGCTGTGCAATATACTATGTGGGCTGTGCAATATACTATGTGGCCTGTGCAATATACTACGTGGGCTGTGCAATATACTGCGTGGGCTGTGCAATATACTGCGTGGGCTGTGCAATATACTACGTGGGCTGTGCAATATACTGCGTGGGCTGTGCTATATACTACGTGGGCTGTGCAATATACTATGTGGGCTGTGCCATATACAGTGGGGCAAAAAAGTATTTAGTCAGTCAGCAATAGTGCAAGTTCCACCACTTAAAAAGATGAGAGGCGTCTGTAATTTACATCATAGGTAGACCTCAACTATGGGAGACAAACTGAGAAAAAAAAATCCAGAAAATCACATTGTCTGTTTTTTTCACATTTTATTTGCATATTATGGTGGAAAATAAGTATTTGGTCAGAAACAAAATTTCATCTCAATACTTTGTAATATAACCTTTGTTGGCAATGACAGAGGTCAAACGTTTTCTGTAAGTCTTCACAAGGTTACCACACACTGTTGTTGGTATGTTGGCCCATTCCTCCATGCAGATCTCCTCTAGAGCAGTGATGTTTTTGGCTTTTCGCTTGGCAACACGGACTTTCAACTCCCTCCAAAGGTTTTCTATAGGGTTGAGATCTGGAGACTGGCTAGGCCACTCCAGGACCTTGAAATGCTTCTTATGAAGCCACTCCTTCTTTGCCCTGGCGGTGTGCTTAGGATCATTGTCATGTTGAAAGACCCAGCCACGTTTCATCTTCAATGCCCTTGCTGATGGAAGGAGGTTTGCACTCAAAATCTCACTATACATGGCCCCATTCATTCTTTCATGTACCTGGATCAGTCGTCCTGGCCCCTTTGCAGAGAAACAGCCCCAAAGCATGATGTTTCCACCACCATGCTTTACAGTAGGTATGGTGTTTGATGGATGCAACTCAGTATTCTTTTTCCTCCAAACACGACAAGTTGTGTTTCTACCAAACAGTTCCAGTTTGGTTTCATCAGACCATAGGACATTCTCCCAAAACTCCTCTGGATCATCCAAATGCTCTCTAGCAAACTTCAGACGGGCCCGGACATGTACTGGCTTAAGCAGTGGGACACGTCTGGCACTGCAGGATCTGAGTCCATGGTGGCGTAGTGTGTTACTTATGGTAGGCCTTGTTACATTGGTCCCAGCTCTCTGCAGTTCATTCACTAGGTCCCCCCGCGTGGTTCTGGGATTTTTGCTCACCATTCTTGTGATCATTCTGACCCCACGGGGTGGGATTTTGCGTGGAGCCCCAGATCGAGGGAGATTATCAGTGGTCTTGTATGACTTCCATTTTCTAATTATTGCTCCCACTGTTGATTTTTTCACTCCAAGCTGGTTGGCTATTGCAGATTCAGTCTTCCCAGCCTGGTGCAGGGCTACAATTTTGTTTCTGGTGTCCTTTGACAGCTCTTTGGTCTTCACCATAGTGGAGTTTGGAGTCAGACTGTTTGAGGGTGTGCACAGGTGTCTTTTTATACTGATAACAAGTTTAAACAGGTGCCATTACTACAGGTAATGAGTGGAGGAAAGAGGAGACTCTTAAAGAAGAAGTTACAGGTCTGTGAGAGCCTGAAATCTTGATTGTTTGTTTCTGACCAAATACTTATTTTCCACCATAATATGCAAATAAAATGTTAAAAAAACAGACAATGTGATTTTCTGGATTTTTTTTTCAGTTTGTCTCCCATAGTTGAGGTCTACCTATGATATAAATTACAGACGCCTCTCATCTTTTTAAGTGGTGGAACTTGCACTATTGCTGACTGACTAAATACTTTTTTGCCCCACTGTATACTGCATAGGCTGTGCAATATACTACGTAGGCTGTGCAATATACTGCATGGGCTGTGCCATATACTGCATGGGCTGTGCAATATACTACGTTGGCTGTGCAATATACTGCGTGGGCTGTGCCATATACTACGTGGGCTGTGCAATATACTACATAGGCTGTGCAATATACTACGTGGGCTGTGCAATATACTATGTGGGCTGTGCAATATACTGCGTGGGCTGTGCAATATACTGCGTGGGCTGTGCTATGTACTACGTGGGCTGTGCAATATACTACGTGGGCTGTGCAATACACTACGTGGGCTGTGCAATGTACTGCGTGGGCTGTGCAATGTACTACGTGGCTGTGCAATGCACTACATGGGCTGTGCTTTATACTACGTGGGCTGTGCAATATACTACGTGGGCTGTGCAATATACTATGTGGGCTGTGCTATATACTCCGTGGGCTCTGCTATATGCTACGTGGCTGTGCTATATACTACGTGGCTGTGCAATATACCTTGTGGCTGTGCAATATACTACGTGGCTGTGCTATTTACTACGTGGGCTCTTATATACTACATGGCTCTGCTATATACTACGTGGCTTGCTGCGAACAATCAGCGAGAGGCGCAGTCCGGCCATGAATTGGCGCGGGATTTGAACCACGCTTCGCTAATTGGTCGCGGCTGGCTGAATCCTGTTTATTTAATGTATTATTCTAAAATCTTCATAAATAAACTACATACATATTCTAGAATACCCGATGCGTTAGAATCAGGCTACCATCTAGTAATAATATAAAATGCAACGTCTAGATTACACAAGTGACTTCACTCACAGTTTTCAGAAAAATGCCTAAATCTATATCATTCATATACTTCTCTATAGGGTTTGAAAAAAACAGAAAAATGCCTCTGAAGCTATAAATGCTGCATTTTTTTCTGCTGTGTTTTATTTGTGTGCCAAAAATCCATCGTATCGAAACGTTCATGCACAATGGTTATGAAAGTTCATGCCTGTGCATTTAAAGATGCCGCATTGCTGTTGAACTTTGCGTTTTTGGTGAGTTTCGTTTGTTTGGGAGTTCAGGGAGAAAGAGAGAGAGAGACCCCATTGATTTCTATGCTCCAGGTTCAAGTTTGGGTACAGTCCTGGTATCCGGACCAAACTTTGGACTCATCCCTAGTAAAAACGCATGAAAACTGCTGCACTGAAGACTGTCAATAAAGGGGAAAAAACACAGCAAAAACGCACACTTGCGGAAAAATCAGATATACCCATGAGAACAGGAAGAAGCAGGAAATATAGACGTTCTGCCTTCCTTGGAAACAACTGTTACACAACCTTGGAGCACTCTCATGTAAAGTATTAGAAGGAATTGTCATAATTCCAGAAATATTTACTAAAGGTCGGTTTAAGATTGAGCCAATATTATTCATTTAATTGGTAATGGAACCCTAGTAGCCACTACAGCCAGTCGCTGGTCTCGGCACTCTTGTGCCATACACGTGCTGGAGCAATGAGGACAGAGGTCAGAAACGTGTTTTTTAATGTTATCACATTTCCTCCTGCTAGGTTACTTTTTCAAATCCTTGACAACTCTTTAGGAATGCGCTATCTACAGAGGACTTTACCACTATATGTATGCATTGATGTAAATCTGCTGAACATGTATGGAAAAATCCTCTCCAGTTATGTTGCATTTTACATCAAACACGGACGGCCATACCCAGGGTTTCTATGCCCATCTGATAGCTGCCAACATCTAAATGTAACATCACTATTTGGCAAGCGACGGCAGTAGCATGCTATTTAAAAACATACTTATTTTGTACTCTATCATTACAAGAATTTGCGGGCTTGGCCAATATTCTGGAAGGTAATGCCAAGGAAAGAAAAAACCTTCAATTTCTTCACATGTCCTCAGCAAAAGTAACTGTAACATGACCATGGGCATAGTCTTCCATTTTGTCTGTTGTCTGTGCACTTTTACATTGATAGGCTGGCATTATAAATGCTCGGCAAAGAAGAATACCACACTTGAAATAGCCAGTCTGAAATAGGAGCGATAGTATGCTGGGTATGCATCATTACAAAGTGCAAATGTATTGGGCATGTGTTGTAGGAGAGCACGTTTTATTTATACTGCATATTCTTCAGCCTCTACACTTCAGTAAATTGCAGCTTAAAGAGGTTGTTTTATTATGAGAACTTATTTTTAATTGAAGCCTCACATTTCCGATCTTATAATATTGCTATATTCCCCTTTGGTTTATATCAAATACTTATACATATTTTGTATGGAAATGAGGAGGCTTTGGTGCAGCTGTGACCACACCACACACTGCTTCAAAACGCCTTTTTTGCATACTGGAAACTTTGTCAAATCTTGATTGACAGTGCTCACCTCTGCTCAGTGTCAGTGTGCATTGCCATCCTTGACTACTGACTGCAGTATAACACTCAGGAGGGAGCCAGCAATAAGAATCTGCAACAAAAATGCAGGAGTACCTGCATATACTGCCAGAAGAACCTGCTGTGTATGGTGCTGAGCAGTGGCAAAACCTGCCGCCATGAAAATAGTTGGTGGGTCAGAGGCAGAGTGAAACACCTGTTCAACTATAACTGAAAAATCTGTATCATCCAATGAGGTCACTCTTATAAATAGCCAATAATGTAATAGTTGATAATAAAAATATAACTATAGTGTAAATGAGATAAATGCTATACATTACTGGATTATAAATCTGGTCCTATTGTTGTATGATGGAGAATACTATGAGAGATGTGCTCAGCCTTCTAATATAAGATTTCCATTAGAATCCTGCCACATGCCTTCAGTGCATCATGCTTTTAATACCAACATACTTTAGCTTCATTTCTTTCCAGCAGCCATCCATGAATACTGTGTTTCTTTGGTAGCACATAACTATTAGTTGCTGGGGTTGGCCAGGAGAAAAATACTAGTTAGTTCAACTGAAGATTGTCAATGCTTATACTTGAAAGTGCTTAAGTTAATCTACTATATAATTGTCTAAGGGTCACTTCCGTCTTTCTGTCTGTCTGTCCTTCTTTCTGTCACGGTTATTCATTCGCTGATTGGTCGCGGCAGCTGCCTATCATGGCTACCGTGACCAATCAGCGATGGGCACAGTCCGGAAGAAAATGGCCGCTCCTTCCTCCCCGCAGTTAGTGCCCGGCGTCCGCATACTCCCCTCCGGTCAGCGCTCACACAGGGTTAATGGCAGCGTTGACCGCGGTGTAACGCACTCGGTTAATGCTATGCAGCATGAATAGTAAAAATATCTAATGTTAAAAATAATTTAAAAAATAAAAAATAGTTACATACTCACCTTCCGGTGCCCCCCCCCCCCCCGGATCAGGAACCGGCCTTTCCCGCTCCGCGCGATGCCCCGGTGACCACTGCATGCATTGCGGTCTCACGAGATGATGACGTACGGCATCATCTCGCCAGACCGCAATGCAATCTTCAGACCGGAGCGCGCGACAAGCATCAGGAACCGGCCGTTTCGATCTGTAGGCTCCAGGGGGTGAGTATGTAACTATTTTTTTATTTTAATTCTTTTTTTTTTTAACAGGTATATGGTGCATACTACGTGACTGGCCAATATACTACGTGACTGTGCTGTATACTGTGTGACTGGGCAGTATACTACGTGGCTCTGTGCTATATACTACATGGCTCTGTGCTGTATACTACGTGGCTTTGTGCTGTATACTACATGGCTCTTTGCAGTATACTATGTGACTGGGCAAGCTGGGCAATATACTACATGGCTGGGCAATATACTACGTGGCTGGGCAATATACTATTTGACTGGGCAATATACTACGTGAACTACGTGGTTGGGCAATATACTACATGGCTGGGCAATATACTACATGACTGGGCAATATACTACGTGGCTGGGCAATATACTACGTGGCTGGGCAATATACTACATGACTGGGCAATATACTACGTGGTGGGCAATATACTATGTGACTGGGCAATATACTACGTGAACTACGTGGCTGGGCAATATACTACGCGGCTGGGCAATACACTACGTGGCTGGACAATATACTACGTGACTGTGCAATATACTACGTGGCTGGGCAATATACTACGTGGCTGGGCAATATGCTATGTGACTGGGCAATATACTACGTGGACATACATATTATAGAATACCCGATGCGTTAGAATCGGGCCACCATCTAGTATATTATATAAGGCCTATTCAAGGTTTATGTACCATAAAGGCAGTTCAAGTGGCTATGGTGGAGCCCTCTGGTGAGACTTGCCAAGACCAAGTAGCATCTGATAAGAACCCATGGAGAGGGACCTACAATATTAACAAGTCATAGTTAGGATTGCCCGCAATCAAACAAGTCCTCCTCTTTTAGCGGCTAGAGTTTTAGTGACGTGGTGTGGGGGAGTGAGGAGGGCCATCTTAAATCTTTGCTATGGAATTCCCTTACCAATACTTTGTGACGAAGCCACTGGCAAAATACTGGAGGCGAGATATGTGTCACTGAAGTTATTAGGGTCAGTGATATTAACCTAGGAAGTGTTGAGAGGCGTTGATCTGCCATATTAAGGGCTAGGTTTAGTAAACAGCTCAAGAGTGGGTGAGAGGCTGTTCACCATATCTCCAGCCCAGGTTGAAGTCCAGAAGGTAAATACACAGCCTTCTGGCTCATTCAGTGTTTGGTGTGCCTGGAGATCAGAGCTCCCGAGCTGTGTGTGCTTGTGATAAGGAAAGATGAACATTTTTATGTTGTTCCTGAACGGGCAGATCCCCACAGCAGCATGGACTGTGCCATATGCTATGTTTTTTTTGCTTTCCCGTTAGGCCAGAAAGGCCATGTTTATGTTGCTAACTCTGCACTGGTTTATGCAATACCTTTAAATAAACCAATAGGAGAATTAAAGAGAAAGCGTTCCTGTGTCTACATCTATGTGCAGTCGAGTGAGCCGATCTACCACAACTTATACTCTTTGGACTATCATTGAAACTGCGGCCTTTGAAAGTGGAAATATGAATCCCCCCCAGCGTCCCCTGATCTTTTATTATATCAGCCATCATGCAACCCCCATTAAAAAAGATTTGGGAATTGCATGTTGAGAGTTTTCCAAAATAAATCAATTTTCCTCCTATTTCATTGTTTATAAGGTATATAAGGGAATCATAAATAAAGTATAAGGTCATTGTATACTTTTCATATAGTAATGAGCAGCAAGTAGGTGTTAGAAAGAAATATCACTCACATTTAAGGTGTGAAATGGAAGTATACCTCCAGAAAGGGTTCAGAAAGCTGTTGTAATAATTACAAAATCACATACAGCTCAGTTAGCATTGTAGCCTTGCAGATCTGGGTGCAAATCCCACCAAGGACAACATCTGCAAGATTTTATGATCTCCCCATTTGCGTGGGTTTCCTCCGGTTTCCTCGCACACTCAAAAGACATACTGATAGGGAATTTAGATTGTGAGCCCCAATGGGGACAGCAACTATGATGTCTGTAAAGCACCGCAGAATATGGCGGCGCTATATAAGTGAGCAAAAGAAATAAATAATGGTGCTCTGTGCGCTCCGCTGCATTACCATTGGTGGCATGCTGCGTTTCTTTCCACACTGATCTTTGTGAACAATTGCCATCCATATGCATCTATTGTGCACACGGACTATACATGCACTGATAATATGCTTACTTGAATGAGGCCCGAGTCTCCTGCAGAATATAATCTATGGATACGATAAGCTATATGTACATTACAGAGTCAGAGAACATGTGTAGGGGATAATTGGAAAAGATTGAGAATATTCTCAGAACCATTTTTCCATGTTACTTCCCCAGAATGTTCCCTGCATTACTGTTTCTTTGAACCTTGGCCATAATCACTTCAAGAAAATCAGGAAAAGGAACCTCAGTTATGAGGAACTAAATCTGCACAAGGGTGGAGAAACGCATGAGTATTTTGTCAATTACATGAAATTTCCCTTTCAAGAAGGCACATTTCTTAGGAAAGAGATGTTTGTTTAAAAGTGAATATTGAACACGGAGTTAAAGAAGGCGGGTGTTTTAGGGATAGATACGGCTCAGCTTGATCGATTTTCCTCGCAAGGCTATCACCGAGAAGAGAAAATGTTCTGGGAACAACTTGGAGATTGTCTCAGTTTCCTGACTCTGGTACATTTTATAGGATTCTAGGAACCTGCCCAGGTCCAGCCTCGACTATTATAATCTTGGTCTAATGCTCATTAGGATTACCAATTAAGAACTGTTCTATAATAATAATAATCTTTATTTTTATGTAGCGCTAACATATTCCGCAGCGCTTTACAGACATTATCATCACTGTCCCCGTTGGGGCTCACAATCTAGATTCCCTATCAGTATGTCTTTGGAATGTGGGAGGAAACCGGAGAACCCGGAGGAAACCCAGACAAACACGGAGAGAACATACAGACTCTTTGCAGATGTTGTCCTTAGTGGGGTTTGAACCCAGGACTCCAGCGCTGCAACCACTGAGCCACCGTGCTTCTCCAAAAATGAAAATTCAATGCACGAAAATAACATGCTTGAATAGCTTCTGAGAGCAGATACCTCATGCTGGCCTTAGTCAATAATTACACCTTAGATAACTGTTGGGTAAATGTAAATGATGTTCTCTCTCTCCTAAACACATGCACACTCAGTTTAGTCAAGCATGCTTGTTTTTAAGCAGCAGAGTGGTGTAAGCTGCTACCTAAAGGTACCGTCAAACATAACGATATCACTAACGATATCGTTGCTTTTTGTGACGTAGCAACGATATCGTTAACAAAATCGTTCTGTGTGACAGCGACCAACGATCAGGCCCCTGCTGGGAAATCGTTGGTCGCTGGGGAAAGTCCAGAACTTTATTTCGTCGCTGGACTCCCGCAGACATCGCTGAATCGGCGTGTGTGACGCCGATTCAGCGATGTCTTCACTGGTAACCAGGGTAAATATCAGGTTACTAAGCGCAGGGCCGCGCTTAGTAACCCGATGTTTACCCTAGTTACCATTGTAAATGTAAAAAAAAAAAAACAGTACATACTCACATTCCGGTGTCACATTCACAGAGTTTTCATATCTTCTCTCCAGCGAACGATGCTGGAGAGAAGAAATGATTAGCGGCTTCAGCACCACGCGGGGGAGAGGAGGGGGGGACAGCGCTTACAGTAGCGCTGTCTCCTGCACGGCACACGGACTGCACACGGACAGAATCCGTGTGCGGTACGTGTTTTACCCGGACCCATTGACTTTAATGGGTCCGTGTAATACGTGCGCTCCCACGAACACTGACATGTCTCCGTGTTTTCAAAATGGACACACGGTCCGTGAAAACACGCTGACATGTGCAGAGACACATTGATTTTAATGTGTCTACGTGAGTCCATGTCTCCGGTACGTGAGGAAACTGTCACCTCACGTACCGGAGCCACTGACGTGTGAAACCGGCCAAAGACATACTTGTAGGGCAAATAGATTGGGTACAGTGATGACAATGTGGTATATGTCTACCAATAAGAAACCATCAGGCTGCTGAAAAATACACACATGTGAGGTTCACATTGCGTTAGTGCAGTCCGTTCAGCGCATACGCTAACGGACTGCACTAACGCAATTGCCGAAAAAGGATCGCGTTTATGCGATCACGCTAGCACAGATGCTCTATCTGCGCTAGCGGTGAAGGACCCGAAAACGCTACAGACAGCTTTCGAGGGTCCGTCACAGAATGACGGCACATCACTAACGCATGCCGATTATGACATGCGTTAGCGATGCGCTACATATTGGCGGTGAATGGTGCGCTAACGGATCCGTTACATAGCGTTAGTGCCGCTATGTAATGGATGCCGTCAGCAGACTCACACTAACACAATGTGAACCCAGCCTTACACACCTGTCCTTGGTCCAGGCTCTGCTCCCTTCACCACAGTCTGCTAAACTCTCTTGCTCTCCATATCGTGCTCGGCAAGTAGCCCGGTGTGCTTCCATGTGATCATCTACCTAGGCTTTTATAAGTCCTACCAACACACACCTGTTTCTTTGTATTAATACTCTTAGTTGGTCTGTGGACCACAACCTGCTCAGTACCTATCTGCGGTCTCCAGGACCTCTGCTACCTGCACCCGGATTCCTTCTTTTTCTGTAGTCTCCCGTACCTCTGCTACCTGTTTCAAGCATCCCTGCCTGCTGCACTGGCCTGCGGCCATTGTGTCTACTTGGACCTTGAGCTTTGAGGATGCACCTCACCTGGTGATCCTAACAGTAATATTTCTTTAAATATGGTGCAAGACAGTTTGGTGCTATTTGGTGTCCCATTTTTTTTTTACTTTGGAACCTTATTATACAGTGCATGTTTATTATTTTATAGACATTAGTATATTTTCATATTTATGATTAACATATCTTGTATATTGACTGTTAAAGACACTAATTGTATTGAGAGAGATCCATATGAGTGAACAGTTTGACGTATATTTTCGCTTGTAGCATTAGACCTATTTTTTTTTTGTGCTTTAGATTCTTTTTTTAACCCTTTTACACGAAGCCTGTTTTCAAACCTTCCCAGGTCTGCCACCAGGATCCGAGGAAGTACCTTCATTTACTGAACCAGCTGGGGCCTGGTGAGCAGAAGAGGGGGGCCCGGATACGTTTTTTTTGTCAGGAAGGTAAAAGTGTTAAACGTTTGTCAGAAATTTCTTATTTTTCCAACAAAATTTACAAAACCATTTTTTTACGGACCACATCATGTTTGAAGTGACTTTGAGGGGCCTATGTGACAGAAAAAAAACAAAAGTAATACTTTAAAAACTGAACTCCTCAAAGTACTCAAAACCACATTCATGAAGCTTATTAACCCTTTAGGTGCTTCACAGCAATTAAAGCAAAGTGGAAGGAAAAATGAGCATTTTAATTGTTCCCACAAAAATGTTTATTTAGCCCCACAATTTTTTTTTTTTGCATTTTACAAGTTTAACAGGAGAAAATTAACCATACAATATGTTGTGCAATATTTTCTGAGTATGCCGATACTCCATAGGTGGAAAAAAATTACTGTTTGTGTGAACGGCAGTGCTCGGAAGAGAAGGAGAACCATTTGATTTTTGGAGTGCAAAATTGGCATGTAGCATTTGCATAGCCCTTCATGTACCTAAACAGAGTAAATTCCCAACAAAAGACCACAGTTTGGAAACTACATCCCTCACGGAATTTATCTAGAGGTGTAGTGAGCACCTTGAACCCACATGCACTTCACAGAAGTTTATAACATTGAGCTGTGAAAACATTTTTCCCATTAAAATTTTGATTTACCCCCAAATATTTCATTTTCTTAAGAGTAACAGAAGAAAGTGGACCATACAATGTGTTGTGCAATTTCTCCAGACTTTGCCGATACAACCCCATATGTGGTGGAATACTACTGTTTGTGTGCACGGCAGAGCTGAAAAGGAATTGAGTGCCATTTGACTTTTGGAGCTCAAAATTGGTTGGATTAGACAGCATACGTCATGTTGTGTTCTCAGAGCCCCTGAAGTGCCTAAACAGTAAAAAACTCCAACAGGGGACCCCATTTTGGAAATGACTCCCAAAATTCAAGAATTAGTACAACATAATTGGACTGCAGTGCTTACCTGTCCAGGTCTCTGAACTAGAGCACTCCCAGGATGCAGCAAACCCATGTTACAAAGATCATGTACTAAGCAATCACACCCTCCATGAGTTGGTAGGCTGTGAGTGGTTGTCTCATCAGTATTTTGCAGCAGTATTGCCACCATCTTTATTACATGGGTTTGCTGCATTAGATTAGATTTCCATCTAAATCTTCAAGTGACGTGAATCTGATGAAACTCCCAAGGGATACAATCACTATAGTGAGGCAGCAGAGTTAAGGTACCGTCACATTAAGCGACGCTGCAGCGATATAGACAACGATGCCGATCGCTGTAGCGTCGCTGTTTAGTCATTGTGTGGTCGCTGGAGAGCTGTCACACAGACAGCTCTCCAGCGACCAACGATGCCGAAGTCCCCGGGTAACCAGGGTAAACATCGGGTTACTAAGCGCAGGGCCGCGCTTAGTAACCCGATGTTTACCCTGGTTACCATTGTAAATGTAAGAAAAAAAACAGTGCTTCCCTGCACTGTGTAAGCGCCGGCCGTAAAGCAGAGCGGTGACGTCACCGCTGTGCTCTGCTTTACGGCCTGCCGGCGCTGACACAGTGCAGGGAAGCTGACGCTGGGGACGTGACAGACACCGGAATGTAAGTATGTAGTGTTTTTTTTTTTTTACATTTACAATGGTAACCAGGGTAAATATCGGGTTACTAAGCGCGGCCCTGCGCTTAGTAACCCGATGTTTGCCCTGGTTACAAGTGAACACATCGCTGGATCGGCGTCACACACGCCGATTCAGCGATGTCAGCAGGTGATCCAGCGACAAAATAAAGTTCTGGCCTTCTAGCTCCGACCAGCGATGTCACAGCAGGATCCTGATCGCTGCTGCGTGTCAAACACAACGATATCGCTATCCAGGACGCTGCAACGTCACGGATCGCTATCGTTCTAAAGTTGCTCAGTGTGAAGGTACCTTTACTCTGTACTCTGTCTGGCCTCTGTTCAGCAATGTCCATCTTTTCAGAGGTGTGCGAAACTGTGGTCGACCGCGTTTTTATGCACTGCTAAAATGACAAACACCGTCAGATGATAGGCCAGACAGAAAGTGTCTCAGTCTGCCTCCTTATAGGGAAACTTCTGAATTATGTAAGCTATTGATTTACATGGAAACCTCAGTGTAAGATAAATGTGAACCGATTTGCGATTCTTGTGAGACAGAATGAACAAATCAACAGCAGGTTTAGAATTTGTTTTATCTATTTTTTATGCCGTTCACCAAGCAGTACAAATGATTAGACAAATTTATTATATAGGTTGATGTGATTACAGTGATACCACATTTTATAATTTTTTATGTTTGGCTGCCGTCACACACTAAAAATGCTTTTTTTGCAAAAAGTTTTTGAAATGCCATATTTTGAGAGCTATAATTTTTCTATATTTCTACCAACTGAATCATGTGAGGGCTTATTTTTTGCGGAATGAGTTGATGCTTTTATTAGTACCATTTACGGTCACATAACGTTGTTTGATCGCTTTCTATGAACTGGTTTGTGGGAGGCAGAATGAGCAAAAACCAGCAACTCAGGAATTAATTTTTTGGGATTTTTTAATGCCGTTCACCATGTTGTAAAAGTGATAAGACAATTTTATACTTCAGGTCAGTACAGTTACAGTGACCATGTGAATCCCCTGATTCCTCTGCAGAAGACATCGATGTCGTGAAAACCAAGGCCTCCACCCAGGCAACACTCTGGCCTTTATGACACCCAGGAAACATATGAATGTCCAAAAATCCACATGGCGGGTTTCAAAACTCCTGAAAAACAAATTCTAAAATTACTAGATTAATAAATCCATTCTTATGTGCCTTGCAAAACAAGAGGAATGCTATCTATCAATACGCTGAATTTCAGGGTTAGACAAACCGGCTCGGGCCTCTTCTGTAGCCACTCCAGTCCTGAATGAGTGGGTACCAAACTCCCTAGGAGGGAGGCCAAGGTGAAGTAAGAATTGGAATTGAAATACTGTCAGGAGAGAACTATCCTCATAGGAGAAAAAGACCACACCGTACTGGGGAACTGCTAAATAATTGTCAACTAGATTTAAAGGACACATAAGACCAGGAACGGCAAAAAGAGTGACCCATGAACCCATCCCCGACAGGTCTGTCTTGGATTTATGAATACGAATCCGAAGACCCCCATCGAAGGGGGAAGACGTCATCATGCTGAAGACCACCTAAAGTATGCTTTGACGAGGGGACTAACTCACTGATGCGTAAAGCACCGAAAAAGCAATAGTAAATGCATCAGATAAAAGAGCATATTCGAAAGGAGAAGAACAGATGGCGGAGGTGCCTTTAATCCAATGTTTCCCAAACTCCAATCCTCACGGACCCCACAGGTCATGTTCTCAGGATTTCCTTAGTATTGCACAGGTGGTGGAAGTTTCATCAAGCTCTCAGGAATTCTCTCACCTGTGCAACACTATGGAAATCCTGAAAACATGACCTGTGGGGTCCATGAGGACTGGAGTTTGGGAAACACTGCTTTAATCAAACGAGTAAGAAAATTGAAAGAAATAGGCCACCTGCTCTGCTGTTGAATGTGCCCCCTCCTTCAACCTTTGATGGCCTGATAATAATAATAATAATAATAATAATAATAATAATAATAATAATAATCTTTATTTATATAGCACCAACATATTCCGCAGCACTTTACAGTTTCAAACACAACAGTCATAAGTAACAACATTTACAATACAATAATTAAAGTGAACTAAGACGACCCTGCTCGTGAGAGCTTACAATCTACAATGAGGTGGGGGAGATACAAAGCACAGGTGTGTATTTACAATGATGTATTTAAAATGATGGTCCAGCCATCTTCAGGGGGTGGGCGATGAATGATAAAAAGCTTGGTACCATCCATCCAACCAAAAAGACAATAATAAAAGGCCAAACCAGATATGCAGTTCTGAGCAACTGCTCCAGATACCCAAATACTTCGAAGGTGAAGTAGGTAATCAAAGGTAACTTCCAATCGGATGTGATGGGATGATAAAATCGGTCTGTCCCCCACTCTCTTCATGTCTTACCGTAAGACAGGGCTACCAAGGATCTCACCAGGTACATTAAACGTCCTCCACCACTTGCCACATGAGGGACGTGCATGGGTGCCCCTCCACTTTGGCCGAGGGTAAACAGTCTTGAAATTTCTGCCAATCAAAATGAAAAAGAGAGTCAGCGATTATATTGTTAGTACCTGGGATGTGTTGAGGTATAAACCAGATGTTAAAATTTAAACATTGTAAAACCAAGAACCTAAATAGCTTGATGACAGGGGGGGAAAGTATGCCAGGGGATTTATGGAGTGTACCAGACTCATGTTGTCTGTGCAAAAACAAATTAATCTATTCCGAAGAGAGGAATCCCAGATGACAATAGTCATGACAATGGGAAATAACTCTAACAAAGTGAGATTTTTAACCCAGCCTGAGGAGAGAAAGGACTCCGGCCAATGTTCTGCACACCATTGATACCCGAAAATAACAGCGAAACCTGAGGACCCGGCGGCATCGGGAAAAGGGAGAGATCCTCATTAGTCACTTCCAGGGACTGAAAACACGCGTGACCACTGTAGGACAAGAGGAACTCTTTCCAGACCAGCAAATCAGCTTGTAAAGCTAGTTTTTTTTCGAATTCTGTGATGGGGAAGCTTGATACCTCAGGTTGACAGGGACAGACGTTTTGAAAAAATTCTTCCCATGAGCATTACATGGCATGCGAATGTGAGAACACCCAATTACTGCCTCTGTCATAGCGTAACTTTTCATACGGAGCAAAAACCTTCAATCAGTGACGGCAATTTTGAAATTTTTTGCAGAAGGAAGCTGAAAAACCATTGCCGTGGAAGCGACCTCAATCCTTAAAAAAGATAGGATGGTGGAAGGACCAAAAGTTTTTTCGGTGGATACAGGAAACCACAGTGTGACATGAAAAAGCAGAACGTGTCCAACAATATCTGGCAGGACCTGGAGTCCTTTGGACCCACAAACAAAAAATCATAGATCTGCAAAGGGGAGGCAGGCTCCTCAACAGAGGATGTACTGCTGCAAGCCTGATCTCTCATTGCAGTTATTGGCTGGCACAGGAGCGCTGTGGGGCACTGAGACGTGTAATGTGGCAGTGCTGGGTACAAGGGGCTGCAAAATGGCGCCTCTGCATTGCCTCTATGAGGAGGAAGGAGTGCAGAAGCCGTGAGTAGAGGGGGCGTGGCCGTAGTATTTGCGCGTGGCTCTGCGCTACCTCCAGAATATGAGGGTTGCAGCCACTGTGCACAAAGCAGGAGCCGTGTTTGGGGGATGACGCAAATGACACATGTGCCCACCCAATGATGTAATGGGAGCGAAGCTTAAATGCTCCGGCGGGCGGATTCATCGAACGGACCGCCGGCCAACGGGAACAGACACATGAGTAGCAGGAGGGGGTGCTTCCTTCTTGACCAAGATGTCAGTAAGCCTGGAATCATCTTCCCTCCTGATTTTGCCCCTTATCGCTGACACCAAAGTGTGAGCCATCTCTCATCAGCAAGGCAGCCTAGCAGCACTCAGCACAACACAGCCCCTGGGTCCCACTGATATGAGGAAAGAGGCAGGAAGAGGATGGGACATCCTTTATAACAGGTGGCACACAGGGAAGAGGAAAAGGAGGTTGCCATTGTGACAAACAGGAAAGGAGGAGATAAGAAATAAAACAGAACATTGGGACGTAAGTTTTAACCCTTTCAAAACAGGGCACACCAGTCGGGAGGCATTCAATAAAAGATTGAAGTGCCCCTCACAATCATAATAATCCTATTTCCTGCCTTGTTTATCTACTTCCAATAATAAATGTCTAGGAAAATGCATGATCTCTTCATTGAGGCATTATCAGTGAGGATGAAAGAGATAATAATAATCTTTATTTTTATATAGCGCTAACATATTCCGCAGCGCTTTACAGGTTGCACACATTATCATCGCTGTCCCCATTGGGAGGAAACCGGAGAACCCAGAGGAAACCCACGCAAACACGGAGAGAACATACAAACTCTTTGCAGATGTTGTCCTTGACATGGTTTGAATCCAGGACTCCAGCGCGAGATAAAATCAAACAGAAACACTTGTACTCAACTACTTCAGTTATTCCAGATGTAGACACTTAATATATGGCCATATGGCCAATAATATTTTCAGTACGTTGATAATGCTCCATTGTGCTTAAGCAGTATGAATGTGAGATGGACTTGCACAATCTTACAAGATATATTTTTTTAACATGAGTTTTTATTTTATTTTAAGGATAAGCCTAGGTACATCTTGGCTATGAAAGCTGGTACTGTAGTAAGAGAGCCTTCTCCAACATTTGGGTCCGGCAGTCACCAGTTCTCAAATAGGGCTGGGACGGACACAACTAGCGTGGGCCCGGTTCATGATAGGCGTTTGAAAGTGGAGGCTAGGAAAGGGTTAACTGGTGGATCTGCACATCCTCCAGAGGGACAGTTAGAAGGTATGGGTGCTGTATAGGTCACAGGCAGTTGGGGTAGTTTAGGATTGCCTAATTTGTTATAGGGGGAAGAGTCTCTTAGGGTACCTTTTTTGGCAGAGGAGGACCAGTGGATCAATAGCTGCCATTCAGGATCCAGGATCAGTGAACATGGGTGTTTATAAGCTATACAGGATCTCCTCAGGGAACTAATAGTGTTTGTTAATGGTGTTTGTTATATATGTTGTATTTAATAAAGGCTGCCATCGCCATATGCTTCCATCATCACTCAGTGTTATGTCCTTATTAATTAATGCCATAGACATTTATCAATTTACAGTAATGAATATGCAGCTCCACCCCTATGGGAGGTGGAGCCGCATATTCATGACTGTAATCGGCGGCCCCACATGACCGCTCATACAGTAGAAGGTGCGGCCAGGACAAGAAGCAGCGCCAGCGAGGGAGCTGGGTGAGTATTTTAAGAACAGCGGGCGGGCGCACAGGGGGTGGGAGGGGGGTGGGGACATGGATCTTTATTTTAAACACAAGAAACAAACAAAAAAAGGAATATTCATATCTTCTCTACAGCAAACGCTGCTGCAGAGAAGATATGAATGGCGGCTTCAGCACCAGTGGGGGGGACAGCGCTTACTGTAGCGCTGTCTCCTGCACGGCACACGGACTGCACACGGACAACGTCCGTGTGCGGTACGTGTTTTACACGGACCCATTGACTTTAATGGGTCCGTGTATTCCGTGCGCTCCCACGAACACTGACATGTCTCCGTGTTTAGTGCCGGTGTGGCGCTGTCTTCTTTTTTGTTATGGATTGGACTTTGTAGCTGGGCTGACCCCCTGGCAGTGACGTGCGCCACTAAGCCTATGAAGGCCGTATGGGTGGAGGGTGCGGTTTAACGCATTTTTTGGATTTTTATGTCTCCGTGTTTGGCACACGGAGACATGGTCCGCAAAAAATCAATGACATCTGCACAGATGCATTGATTTCAATGTGTCTACGTGTGTCAGTGGCTCCGGTACGTGAGGAAACTGTCACCTCACGTACCGGAGCCACTGACGTGTGAAACCGGCCAAAGGGGAAGAAACGGTATAACCCTAAGATAAAGGGGGGGGGAGGTGTGATGAGAGCAGGCCCTATGCGTATCGCTGCCGCAGCAGTTTCGTCAGGGGAAGTGGCCTGGAGGTGAAAACAACCAGGTTATATATGAACACAAATCATTTAATTACATACCGCTGTGTCCAGGATTGGATTACTCAGGAGGGGAGGAGGGCACTGTATTGGCATGAGCAGGTATGAGAGCGGAAGTGCACATGGCATCCATAGATATGAACTGTGCGTGTGCACACCGCGATTCCAGATAGGACCGCGTTGCACATGTGCAGATATGGACGGCAGGGAAAACGAAGAAAGGGGGAAAAAATGTAAATAAAAAAAAAATGGAAGTGGAAGTAAAAGGCGGAATCACAAGCGCTGGTACCAGCCAAAGAAGAGAGGGAGAAAGAGAGGGGACAATAAAGAATATTCACAGGGATATACAGATCTATTTATCCAATTCCGGAATGGAAAATAAAGCCTCATGAGAAATATGAATTATATATTTAAGGAGCAGTCATTAATGACTGGCAGTGTATCCATATCACTCCATAAGAAGGAGGTCTATAAACATTAATCAAGAATTATACATATAACCACTCCCATATGACAATCATGGGATTCCACCTACGGAATAAATGTAGGACAACATAATACATAAATCCCCAAATTTCATGCCACCCGTGACCTAAATCCTCCGTCCAATGTCCCTCCAGGCATGACAGATGTAACAGCCCCAGCTATGTGGCCATCCATGGATGATAAAGGATGTTGGTATAAGTCTCCCAAAAAATTGCTGCAATCCGCCCATTTCTGTTGAATGTCCTCATACTTGAACTCAAAACAATTTCGGCATCATTGCAGTCCACAAGGCATATCTCTTCCGTAGCCACTTGCATCCACCTTTACTGAGATCTCTATAGATGTCCCGTGACCAAGAGCATTCCATATATGTGGTCAAAGAAAGTTGTAAGTTGGTAACACTGACTTGAAGAAATGTCAAGTTGTCTTTGATACTCCGGATTTGTTATATGTTAGCACAATGCGACCATGCCCCCCCTTAGTCCATCTGATCGAAACAAAGGACAAGTAAACAGGTGACAGGTACCTCAGATCCGAATCCTATATAAGATACCCCACCACAGATTATCCCAGAAACCCCGTAAAAAGCAGCTCTTCGTTGAGCCCAGTCGGTGTTACCGACTGAAGCTCAAAAATCCACCTGGACTCGGTCCGCAAAAGATGGTGGCGTATATCACCACCCCTTTCACCACAAATCACCTTTTGCAGCCCCACCATCTTGAGATTCGTAGACGAACCCCCGTTTGCCACCAGAAAGTGAGCAGCCACAGGAGTGAGGGTCATGCCCTTCTTTTGATCTGCGGCTGCCAGGTGTATGGTGGATGTGTTTTTGCGCTCTTTTCCTAAGGTCCTGGGATGTTTGCCCTACGTAAACCATATTGCAGGGACATACTAAGGCATAAATCACATTCTTGGATTTGCAATTTATGTAAGCTTTTAAAGTATGCCTGCTGGAATTGGTGGGATGAATGAATGTATCCTCGGTAGGGACCATGAAGGGGCAAACGTTACAATCTCCACAAGGGAATGACCCCTTCAGGATGATACCCATATTCAACCTAACTGTGGGCCTGGCAAAGTGGCTCTTAGTCAATAGTTGTCTCAAATTTGGAGCCCTTCTTGCTGCAAGCAATGACCTATTTCTAACAAGTTCTGTAGTTTGTGTGTCCGCTTGAAGTATCGGCCAATGTCTGGAGAGAATATCTCTTACCTGCCCCCAGTTACTGTTGTAGTCTGTAATGAATCTCATTTGTGATTCACGGCACTGTCCCACAGTGGTCAGAAGTGAAGCCTGATCTTGTTGTCTGTCTCGTTGGAAAGCTGTGGAAATTACACGTTTTGGATAACTCCTTTGTCTGAAGTGATCCGTTAAATCACGGGCTTGTAATAAGAAGTCCTGGTCAAGGGTACAGTTGCGCCTTATGCGCAAGAATTGCCCCATAGGGACACCTACCTTGGTATGCCAGGGGTGGAAACTATTAAACTCCAGAAGTGCGTTTGTCGCAGTGGGTTTGCGAAAGAGGTCAGTGGCCAAAGGATTCCCCCTCACAAAGATCCTCAAGTCCAGAAAGGTAATAGAGCTGTTGGAGATAGAGTGGGATAGAAAAATATTATGGGGGTTAGAATTGAGCCCATCAATGAACTCAATACAATCCTCTTTTGTGCCCAACCATACAAAAAATATGTCATCTATACATCGATGCCAATTGCGGACCTGATTTTTAAAGGTCATGGATGGGTACATAAATTTCTCTTCCCACCAACCGAAAAAGATGTTTGCATAGGTTGGCGCCCGTTTCACCCCCATCGCCACTCCTGCTGTTTGTAAATAGAACATCCTGTCAAACAGGAAGAAGATGTGATGAAGTACAAACCCCAATAGGTCCAAAAGAAAAGAATCGTGCCCTCGGTCAGTATGTGTGTTTTTATCCAAAAAGAAGGCTACCGCATCCATGCCATCCCCATGGTCAATGTTGGAGTACAGAGACTCCACATCGCAAGTCACTAGGTGGAACTCTGTTGGCAATTCAATCTGCCCACAGATCTCGATAAAGTGGGCAGAATCCCTGACGAAAGAGGGCAAGGCAGTAGCTAGTGGCTGAAAAAAGAAGTCGAGGTACTCACTCGCTTTCTCGCAGATGCTGCCAATACTGGAGACAATTGGTCTGCCGGGTGGTCTCCTTTCATCCTTGTGGATCTTTGGCAACATATAAAATGTTGCTGTGACTGGATGCTCCACCCATAGATATTTCCTTTCCCGAGGAGAGATGATACCAAGTCGCTGGGCTTTGCAAAGCAATGACTCAAATTTAGTCGAGAAAACCTCCGTAGGATCTGATGGTAATTTTTGGTAGCATCTTGTGTTTGTGAGCTGTCTATTTGCCTCAGCTACGTATGCCTTCACGGAGCATAAAACAACATTGTCCCCTTTATCCACCTCCTTGATAATAAATTCCTTGTTATTTTGTAAATCAAGGAGAGCCTGTTTTTCCGTCCGATTGAGATTGGAGAGCATACCCACCTGGGTTGGCATGGCAAGAATGTTCTGTTTGACCAATTCAAATAATATCCTGATGGCAGGTACCAACGAAAAGGAAGGTTTTTTCAGGGACCTACTCCTATTGGGGAATCTTCTCCTGTTAAACCCGGATTCATTCTCCTCCAACAGCTCAAGTAGATCTTGGAATGTTTGTCTTTCGTCCAAGGGCATTGATTGTAGGAGATCAGGTTTCTTATAGATAACCTGGAATGTAAAGCTCCTGCAAAACAGATTGAGATCCTTGACCGGGGTAAATTTGTCCACTGCATGTGTGAGGACAAAGGTTAGACCTTTCTGAAGGACAGAGAGTTCTGCAGTAGTTAATATATGTTCTGAAAGATTAATTACCTGCAGGGTGGATGCGAGGGGTCCAGAGGCTGGTTCCATGTGGGAGGAAGTGTCATTTTGACTCACTTCCATCTGGTCGGGTACTTGTGATGGTAAGGCAGGTTGCGACCCTTGTACCGTACCACCCGTTTTTTTGCGACTTCTCCGTCCCCTGCCACGTCTGGTCTGTGGTCTATCTTGCTTCTGGTGGAAGATAAAAAATTGCTTGAACTCTCCTACCTGCAAGAAGGTACGGTGGATGTAGTGGCTACCAATGAGGAATCATTCCTATTTGGCCTGGTGTGACATGAGTTGCCTCTATGAGTCCATCTATACACTGTGTGTTGTTCATAATCAGTCTTGTCCCTTAGGAATTTCTTACGTTTTCTACATGTCACCTCCGTCTCATATTTGTCCAATGTATCCTTGAGTTTTGTCCTAATGGCATTGGTCTGTACTTCATCAAACGCACCCAATTTAGTCTCCAACTCTTTAATTGAAGTCTTAGTGGAGGCAAATGGATCCCTATCATGCTCCAAAAGTAAATTTATCAATATGTTTGAACAACGTGTAAGCCCCAGTTGCCAAATCTGCTTAAATGATGCTGAGGGTTCCTAAGCTGGGAATATCGGTATTCGAAGGCCAGCTATGTTGCCATCCATAGTTGATAAATGATGTTGGTATAAGTCTCCCAAAAAATTGCTGCAATGCGCCCATTTCCGTTGAATGTCCTCATACTTGAACTCAAAACAATATCGGCATCATTGCAGTCCACAGGGCATATCTCTTCAGTAGCCACTTGCATCCACCTTTACTGAGATCTCTATAGATGTCCCGTGACCAAGAGCATTCCATATGTGGTCAAAGAAAGTTGTAAGTTGGTAACACCGACTTGAAGAAATGTCAAGTTGTCTTTGATACTCCGGACTTGTTATATGTCAGCAAAATGCGACCATGCCCCCCTTAGTCCACCTGATGGAAACAAAGGACAAGTAAACAGGTGACAGGTACCTCAGCCCCGAATCCTATATAAGATACCCCACCACAGATTATCCCAGAATCCCCGTAAAAAGCAGCTCCTCGTTGAGCCCAGTGTTACCGACTGAAGCTCAAAAATCCACCTGGACTCGGTCTGCAAAAGATGGTTGTGTATATCACCACCCCTTTCACCACAAATCACCTTTTGCAGCCCCACAATCTTGAGAAAGTTAGCAGCCACAGGAGTGAGGGTCTTGCCCTTCTTTTGATCTGCGGCTACCAGGTGTATGGTGGATATGTGTTTTGGCACTCTTTTCCTAAGCTCCTGGGATGTTTGCCCTACGTAAACCATATTGCAGGGACATACTAAGACATAAATCACATTCTTGGATTGGCAATTTATGTATGCTTTTAAAGTATGCCTGCTGGAATTGGTGGGAAGAATGAATGTATCCTGGGTAGGGACCATGAAGGGGCAAACATTACAATCCCCACAAGGGAATGACCCCTTCAGGATGATATCCCTATTCAACCTAACTGTGGGCCTGGCAAAGTGGCTCTTAGTCAATAGTTGTCTCAAATTTGGAGCTCTTCTTGCTGCGAGCAATGGCCTATTACTAACAAGTTCTGTAGTTTGTGTGTCCGCTTGAAGTATCGGCCAATGTCTGGAGAGAATATCTCTTATCTGCCCCCAGTTACTGTTGTAGTCTGTAATGAATATCATTTGTGATTCACGGCACCGTCCCACAGTGGTCAGAAGTGAAGCCTGATCTTGTTGTCTGGCTCGTTGGAAAGCTGTGGAAATTACACGTTTTGGATAACTCCTTTGTCTGAAGAGATTCGTTAAATCACGGGCTTGTAATAAGAAGTCCTGGTCAAGGGTACAGTTGCGCCTTATGTGCAAGAATTGTCCCATAGGGACACCCACCTTGGTATGCCAGGGGTGGAAGCTATTAAACTCCAGAAGTGCGTTTGTCGCAGTGGGTTTGCGAAAGAGGTCAGTGGCCAATCGATTCCCCCTCACAAAGATCCTCAAGTCCAGAAAGGTAATAGAGCTGTTTGAGATAGAGTGGGTTAAAAAAATATTATGGGGATTACAATTGAGCCCATCAATGAACTCAATACAATCCTCTTTTGTGCCCAACCATACAAAAAATATGTCATCTATATATTGATGCCAATTGCGGACCTGATTTTTAAAGGTCATGGATGGGTACACAAATTTCTCTTCCTACCAACCCAAAAAGATGTTTGCATAGGTTGGTGCACATTTTGCCCCATCGCCACTCCTGCTGTTTGTAAAAAGAATGTCCTGTTAAACAGGAAGAAGTTGTGATGAAGTACAAACCCCAATAGGTCCAAAAGAAAAGAATCGTGCCCTTGGTCAGTATGTGTGTTTTTATCCAAAAAGAAGGCTACAGCATCCATGCCATCCCCATGGTAAATGTTGGAGTACAGAGACTCCACATCGCAAGTCACTAGGTGGAACTCTGTTGGCAATTCAATCTGCCCACAGATCTCGATAAAGTGGGCAGAATCCCTGACGAAAGAGGGCAAGGCAGTAGCTAGTGGCTGAAAAAAGAAGTCGAGGTACTCACTCGCTTTCTCACAGATGCTGCCAATACTGGAGACAATTGGTCTGCCGGGTGGTCTCCTTTCATCCTTGTGGATCTTCGGCAACATATGAAATGTGCTGTGGCTGGATGCTCCATCCATAGATATTTCCTTTCCCGAGGAGAGATGATACCAAGTCACTGGGCTCTGCAAAGCAATGACTCAAATTTAGTCGAGAAAACCTCCGTAGGATCTGATGGTAATTTTTGGTAGCATTTTGTGTTTGTGAGCTGTCTATTTGCCTCAGAAACGTATGTGTTGTGAATTCCGCTCTTGGGCTCCCTCCGGTGGTTGTAAGTGGCACTTTTGTGAGTTCTGCTCTTGGGCTCCCTCTTGTGGTTTCTAGTGTTTATGGCTGCTCCTTGGAGTTAGCTGTCATCAGCTGCCTCCACTTATCCTCTCTTCTGCTCAGCTATTTAAGTCTGGCTCTTTCTTCAGCCTGTGCCACTTGTCAATCTTTCCTGGCTGGGTTCACATCTCTGCTTGGATTCTCCTGGTTTCCTGACCAGTTCTGCAAAGATAAGTTCTGGCTTTGCTTATTTCAGTCCACATGTTGTGGACGTATTGTTCTGTGCATTCTATATTTGTCCAGCTTGTCAGTATGGATTATTTCTGTTAGCTGGAAGCTCTGGGAAGCAGATTTACCCTCCACACTTTTAGTCAGGTGTGGAGATTTTTGTAAACTCTGTGTGGATTGTTTTGTAGTTTTTATACTGACCGCACAGTATCCTTTCCTGTCCTATCTATCAAGATAGACTGGCCTCCTATGCTAAAATCTGATTTCATTTCTGCGTATGTTATTTTCCCCTCCTCTCACCGTCAATATTTGTGGGGGGCTATCTTTCCTTTGGGGATTTTCTCTGAGGCAAGATAGGTTTCCTGTTTCCATCTTTAGGGGAAGTTAGATCTTAGGCTGTGCCGAGGGGTCTAGGGAGCGTCAGGTACCCCCCACGGCTATTTTTAGTTGCGCTGCTAGGTTCAGGGTTTGCGGTCAGTACAGATATCACCTCCTTCAGAGCTTGTCTCATGTTGTTCCTAAACCACCAAAACATAACACGTATGCCTTCACGGACCATAAAACCACATTGCCTCATGTCCCGAGGCGTTCTTCAGGGGTTGCACACACATATTCTAGCGTGGTTGGAATGATAATATAACACATATATTTTCATATAAGATACTGGTGTGTGGGATCATGGATTGGGAGGCCAGGGAGGCAGCCTGGCTGGCTAAACCATCCAATGTCTTTGAAATACCAGGGTCTGTTGCAGTGGAGTCTGATTCTGGTTTTTCTACACTTTGTTCAGATCTGATGAGAGCCCATAAGACTGGGATCAGACTTTGGTGGAATATGAGGAGCTTGGAGGAGTATTTAAAATCAGGCCTTATTCCTCGTGGCCTTCGAATATCAATATTCCCAGCTTGGGAAACCTCAGCATCATTTAAGCAGATTTGGGAACAGGGGCTTACACGTTGTTCAAATATATTGATAAACTTACTTTTGGAGCATGATAGGGATCTATTTGCCTCCACTAAGACTTCAATTAAAGAGTTGGAGACTAAATTGGGTGTGTTTAATGAAGTACAGACCAATGCCATTAGGACAAAACTCAAGGATACATTGGACAAATATGAGACGGAGGTGACATGTAGAAAACGTAAGAAATTCCTAAGGGACAAGACTGATTATGAACAACACACAGTGTATAGATGGACTCATAGACGCAACTCATGTCACACCAGGCCAAATAGGAATGATTCCTCATTAGCAGCCACTACATCCACCGTACCCTCTCGCAGGGAGGAGAGTTCAAGTGATTTTTTTATCTTCTACCGGAAACGAGATAGACCACGGACCAGATGTGGCAGGGGACGGAGGAGTCGCAAAAAAAGTGCGGTACGGTACAAGGGTCGCAACCCGCCTTACCATCACAAGTACCCGACCAGACGGAAGTGAGTCAAAATGACACTTCCTCCCACATGGAACAAGCCTCTGGACCCCTCACATCCACCCTGCAGGTAATTAGTCTTTCAGAACATATATTAACTACTGCAGAACTCTCTGTCCTTCAGAAAGGTCTAACCTTTGTCCCCACACATGCAGTGGATAAATTTACCCTGGTCAAGGATCTCTATCTGTTTTGCAGGAGCCCTACATTCCAGGTTATCTATAAGGCTACTTTCACACTAGCGTTTTTTTGCAATACGTCGCAAAGCGTCGTTTATGGGAAAAAGTTGTCTGCAGGATGCGTTTTTGCCCCATAGATTAACATTAGCAATGCATTGCGACGCATTGACACACGTCGCAACCGTCGTGCGACGGTTGCGCCGTGTTGTGGCGGACCGCCGGGAGCAAAAAAGTTACATGTAACGTTTTTTGCTGCCGACGGTCTGCCATATCCGCCCGCGCATGCCCCCACCTCCCTGCACCTCACAATTGGGCAGCGGATGCGCTGGAAAAATGCATCCGCTGCCCCCGTTGTGCGGCGCATTCACTGCTAGCATCGGAATGTCGGCCCGACGCACTGAGATGGGCCGAGTCCGACGCTAGTGTGAAAGTAGCCTAAGAAACCTGATCTCGTACAATCAATGCCCTTGGACGAAAAACAAACATTCCAAGATCTACTTGCGCTGTTGGAGGAGAATGAATCCGGGTTTAACAGGAGAAGATTCCCCAATAGGAGTAGGTCCCTGAAAACACCTTCCTATTTGTTGGTACCTGCCATTAGGATATTCTTTGAATTGGTCAAACAGGACATTCTTGTCATGCCAACCCAGGTAGGTATGCTTTCCAATCTCAATCGGACGGAAAAACAGGCTCTCCTTGATTTACAAAATAACAAGGAATTTATTATCAAGGAGGCGGATAAAGGGGGCAATGTGTTTTTATGGTCCGTGAAGGCATACGTAGCTGAGGCAAATAGATAGCTCACAAACACAAAGCCCAGCGACTTGGTATCATCTCTCCTCGGGAAAGGAAATATCTATGGGTGGAGCATCCAGTCACAGCAACATTTTATATGTTGCCGAAGATCCACAAGGATGAAAGGAGACCACCCGGCAGACCAATTGTCTCCAGTATTGGCAGCATCTGTGAGAAAGTGAGTGAGTATCTCGACTTCTTTTTTCAGCCACTAGCCACTGCCTTGGCCTCTTTCGTCAGGGATTCTGCCCACTTTATCGAGATCTGTGGGCAGATTGAATTGCCAACAGAGTTCCACCTAGTGACTTGCGATGTGGAGTCTCTGTACTCCAACATTGACCATGGGGATGGCATGGATGTGGTAGCCTTCTTTTTGGATAAAAACACACATACTGACCGAGGGCACGACTCTTTTCTTTTGGACCTATTGGGGTTTGTACTTCATCACAACTTCTTCCTGTTTGACATGACATTCTATGTACAAACAGCAGGAGTGGCGATGGGGGCGAAATGTGCACCAACCTATGCAAACATCTTTTTGGGTTGGTGGGAAGAAAAAATTTGTGTACCCATCCATGACCTTTAAAAACCAGGTCCGCAATTGGCATCGATGTATAGATGACATATTTTTTGTATGGTTGGGCACAAAAGAGGATTGTATTGAGTTCATTGATGGGCTCAATTCTAACCCCCATAATATTTTTCTATCCCACTCTATCTCCAACAGCTCTATTACCTTTCTGGACTTGAGGATCTTTGTGAGGGGGAATCGATTGGCCACTGACCTCTTTCGCAAACCCACTGCAACAAACGCACTTCTGGAGTTTAATAGTTTCCACCCCTGGCATACCAAGGTGGGTGTCCCTATGGGGCAATTCTTGCGCATAAGGCGCAACTGTACCCTTGACCAGGACTTCTTATTACAAGCCCGTGATTTAACGGATCACTTCAGACAAAGGAGTTATCCAAAACGTGTAATTTCCACAGCTTTCCAACGAGACAGACAACAAGATCAGGCTTCACTTCTGACCACTGTGGGACAGTGCCGTGAATCACAAATGAGATTCATTACAGACTACAACAGTAACTGGGGGCAGGTAAGAGATATTCTCTCCAGACATTGGCCGATACTTCAAGCGGACACACAAACTACAGAACTTGTTAGAAATAGGTCATTGCTTGCAGCAAGAAGGGCTCCAAATTTGAGACAACTATTGACTAAGAGCCACTTTGCCAGGCCCACAGTTAGGTTGAATAGGGGTATCATCCTGAAGGGGTCATTCCCTTGTGGGGATTGTAACGTTTGCCCCTTCATGGTCCCTACCCAGGATACATTCATTCATCCCACCAATTCCAGCAGGCATACTTTAAAAGCTTACATAAATTGCAAATCCAAGAATGTGATTTATGTCTTAGTATGTCCCTGCAATATGGTTTACGTAGGGCAAACATCCCAGGAGCTTAGGAAAAGAGTACAAAAACACATATCCACATATCTTCTTTTGATCTGCAGCCGCAGAGGCAAGACCCTCACTCCTGTGGCTGCTCACTTTCTGGCAGCACACGGGGGTTCCTCCACGAATCTCAAGATTGTGGGGCTGCAAAAGGTGATTTGTGGTGAAAGGGGTGTTGATATACGCAACCATCTTTTGCGGACCGGGTCCAGGTGGATTTTTGAGCTTCAGTCGGTAACACCGACTGGGCTCAACGAGGAGCTGCTTTTTACGGGGTTTCTGGAATAATCTGTGGTGGGGTATCTTATATAGGATTCGGGGCTGAGGTACCTGTCAACTGTTTACTTGTCCTTTGTTTCCATCAGGTGGACTCAGGGTACCGTCACACAGTGGCACTTTGATCGCTAGGACGGCACGATCCGTGACGTTCCAGCGATATCGTTACGATCTCGCTGTGTCTGACACGCTACTGCGATCAGGGACCTCGCTGAGAATCGTACGTCGTAGCAGATCGTTTGAAACTTTCTTTCGTCGCTGGATCTCCCGCTGACATCGCTGAATCGGCGTGTGTGACGCCGATTCAGCGATGTCTTCACTGGTAACCAGGGTAAACAACGGGTTACTAAGCGCAGGGCCGCACTTAGTAACCCGATGTTTACCCTGGTTACCAGCGTAAACGTTAAAAAAACAAACACTACATACTTACCTTTAGCTGTCTGTCCCCGACGCTGTGCTTCTCTGCACTCCTCCTGCATCCTGTGTCAGCGCCGGCCAGCCGGAAAGCAGAGTGGTGACGTCACCGCTCTGCTTTCCGGCTGACCGGCGCTGACAGTGCAGAGGAAAGCAGAGCGCCGGAGGACAGACAGCGGAAGGTAAGTATGTAGTGTTTGTTTTTTTAAGGTTTACGCTGGTAACCAGGGTAAACATCGGGTTACTAAGCGCGGCCCTGCGCTTAGTAACCCGATGTTTACCCTGGTTACCGGGGACCTCGGGATCGTTGGTCGCTGGAGAGCTGTCTGTGTGACAGCTCTCCAATGACCAAACAGCGACGCTGCAGCGATCGACATCGTTGTCGGTATCGCTGCAGCGTCGCTTAGTGTGACGGTACCCTAAGGGGGGCATGGTCGCATTTTGCTGACATATAACAAGTCCGGAGTATCAAAGACAACTTGACATTTCTTCAAGTCGGTGTTACCAACTTACAACTTTCTTTGACCATATATATGGAATGCTCTTGGTCACGGGACATCTATAGAGATCTCAGTAAAGGTGGATGCAAGTGGCTACTGAAGAGATATGCCCTGTGGACTGCAATGATGCCGATATTGTTTTGAGTTCAAGTATGAGGACATTCAACGGAAATGGGGGGATTGCAGCAATTTTTTGGGAGATTTATACCAACATCCTTTATCAACCATGGATGGCAACATAGCTGGGGCTGTTACATCTGTCATGCCTGGAGGGACATTGGACGGAGGATTTAGGTCACGGGTGGCATGAAATTTGGGGATTTATGTATTATGTTGTCCTACATTTATTCCGTAGGTGGAAGCCCATGATTGTCATATATGAGTGGTTGTATGTATAATTCTTGATTAATGTTTATAGACCTCCTTCTTATGGAGTGATATGGATACACTGCCAATCATTAATGACTGCTACTTAAATATATAATTCATATTTCTCATGAGGCTTTATTTTCCATTCCGGAATTGGATAGATAGATCTGTATATCCCTCCCTCTCTTCTTTGGCTGGTACCAGCGCTTGTGATTCCGCCTTTTACTTCCACTTCCATTTTTTTTTTTTTTACATTTTTTCCCCCTTTCTTCATTTTCCCTGCCATCCATATCTGCTCTTGTGCATTGCGGTCCTATCTGGAATCGCGGTGTGTGCACGCACAGTTCATATCTATGGATGCCATGTGCACTTCCGCTCTCATACCTGCTCATGGCGATACAGTGCCCTCCTCCCCTCCTGAGTAATCCAATCCCGGACACAGCGGTATGTAATTAAATGATTTGTGTTCATATATAACCTGGTTGTTTTCAGCTCCAGGCCACTTCCCCTGACGTAACTGCTGCGGAAGCGATACGCGTGGGGCCTGCTCTCCTCACACCCCCCCCCCCCCTTTATCTTAGGGTTATTATACCCGTTTCTTCCCCTTTGGCCAGGATGTTTAGACTGTCTGTGCACACGGGGTTCAGTATGCAACTGTATATTCCATATTCTATGTTATTTGTGATGTTCACGTTGCAAAAATAGTGCGGTTTTTTGGGGTGTGATTTAGGTATTGATTTTTGTATTGTGTTTTATGTGTTTTTATACATATTGTGAGGTGTTAATAAAGGTTTTGATACTTTTATATGGGCTGTGGTTGTGCATACCGTATTAGTCTAATCTTTTTCTTGCGGTTCCACATTTATCAATACCCTAGTCATGCCACCCACCACTCATGATTATTACCTTGCAGAATGATCCAGTGCATGGGATGGGCAAAGACAGGATCTTATGATGCAATATGATGCTGTTATATTTTCTAAACCCAAATTTAAGATTTCCAGCTCAGCATGACTTTATAGAAATCTTGTTACCAAGGAGCCAAGGGTTAAATACAAAAAAGTAGGTGGCAGACAATAAATATATCCACCATTGACGTGTGTCATATTTGCATTGAATCTGCTGCGATGTTCGTGTTAGGAACTCTTAACTTGGCCTGACCTTTGGTCACATTCTGTTGTGCGTGATATTGTCATTCAGGCAGCCCCAGGTTGCGCCCTCGTGATGTTGTACTCAGTAGTGTCATGTTCAAAAGGGGAAATGAGTTGGCAAAGTTCTCATGTGCTGGAAGAGAAAACTGTGTCATTGCTCTTCTGTTAAAGTTCATCAGCTTTATCTGCTGTTCTTCTTCGGGATTGTCAGCTCAGCTTTCTTTTTAATGGGAATCATTAATTTAGTTTGCAATATTCTCACTCAAAAAAACAAAATATTAATTATGCACGGTAGCTGCAGTGACTCAACTAAAATATGTAAAAAATGTAAAGGAAACCTGTTGTACACACAGTGAAATGGAGAAGGTGAGCAGAATGATATATAGGTTTGTGGACAAAGATTGTCATTTATTCATTGAAATCCTCAGTGTTTGTATGTGTATGAGTCCAGTGGGCAGTCATACTCAGTGACAGCTATGTCTGCATAAATAGTCAGACTGTCAGTCACTCATCTGGACTCGTATGCATGCAAACACCATGGGCTTAAATAAATAAAATGCAAGATTTACTGCTTATTTTCCCATAAAAATGTCTATCAATCTGATCCGCTCTTCCTGCTCTGTAATATCCTGCCTGCAGGTCAGATGCAATAATTTCCCCTAATATTCTGCTGTATAGTGACGCTGCCTGTATGGCCTTAGGACATAAGAAAATCAAACTCATTCTTTTCAATCTGGGGACTACACTATGTGTGCACTGCAAGTAAACCCTATACATTTGTATACTATGTGCAATGTGTATAGCACTTCCTGCAGAAATAAGCCAGTACTGTCTTTGAAATTGTAGACTGGACAAGTAACTTTGCAATTTTTGGAGAATTTGTAAATATGTTAATAGTCCCATCGCCTGCTCTCACGGTTATCACACAAATATAACTCTCATCATTCTCCCCTGCTCGTGCTGATCGTCAGCAGAGCAGGAGAGAATAATGGCAGCGGTCTTCAGCACTCAGCACTGGGGAACAGCACTAACTGTACCGCTGCTTCCCAGGCGCCGGGATGTGTCAGACGGATGACATCCATGTGTGTCATCAGTGTGCACGTATGTGGGACATTTTGTGGCCTGTGCTGACACTAAAAAATGGACGTCAGCGTGTTTTGCCCACAGACGCACGGTCCGTGGAAACACACTGGAATGTGCACAGATCTTTTCACTAAAGTGTTTCCGGTACGTGTGAAAACTGTCACCACACATACCTGAGACAAGGACATGTGAAAGAGGCCTTATATAGTGAAAACATGGTGAAAGAATTCTGCATGGGGTATTCACAGTAGACATATCTAAGGTACACCCATTTATGCCATATAACTACACAACTGACATACACTCTTTAATGTGAATATGAAAATTTATACACAATCAATTAGTATTTCTTAAATATCTTTATTCAGTATTTTATGTACAAAATTCGCGAACTAGAAAAATCTCTAAAAACTACCCACTAAAAGGAAAACAATGGGACAGAGCAGCAAACACATGGCAGCAAGACCTATCACATAAAAGCCCTATGAAAGGCATATATTCAATGTTATATTCAATTCCCCCAAGTACATGACTGCCAGAACGTAGCCACATTGTCCTGTAGCTTCCCATACTCCAAGGACATTCTGTTAGGAAGTTCTTACTGACCAGAAAAATGTGCCGGACGTCACATACATTTTACAATTGATAATTAAAAAATTGAAACAGCGCCCATAGAGTGATGATTGTTGTAACCCAATGGGGTAAAATTTCAGGTTCACCTGGCGTAAGGATGACCTTTGTCACTGCACATAGATCATTACACCAAGGGAACAATCTGATTTTGATGAGGCCCCTTGTTAGTGTCCCTATAGGACAGTCTGCCATAACAATTTTGACTCTAGCCTTATTTTAGTGTGCGCATCGCTCCATATATTCCTGTTCTTTCCCAACCAGCAAAGCATGTTTATAGTGTAGTAACGTACCGTGTGCCATTCCAGCGGCTGAACATTTAGTGACCGCGGCATTGGCAAATACGCCCTCACATGAGCATGTGTCCTGTAAAACCTGGACAGGTGAATGTTATGGAACAATATTGTGAAAGAGAAGCTGCTCGGGAATCAGCAATACAAAGCAGGATTGCGTAAAATCCCACGCAAGAGTGGTCTCAGCACACTCTCTTCTGCCGGCCTAGATGCAGGGAACATAACACTGCCATTATTCGAAGCGTTTACTCTTTGTTTATGAATGAAAGTAGTCATAAGTGCAGTAATGGACAAAATAATTACCTGGAGGGAAGCCGTCAGAGACAACACTATGCTGTGTTACCTTGAACACTGCCATTCTGTAATAATGTGGCTTTTTATTATTTTAGCTTTTTTGTCATCTCAAATATGCACTCTGTACTCTGTAAGTAGATCAGGCTCGCCCTGCGTGTGGACACTTGGATTGGCTTATATGTCTAATATATAGACTTCTAGTAGGCTCAAATCACACTAGTGTCATGGCTTCTGTCTGTATTGGATTTTCCAACAGATCCAAGTGGACGTCGATGGATCCTATTAACTTTAGTATTTAGTACAAAAATACCAAAATGCAAATGTCTACACTTTCTGCTTTGATGATACACTATTTTTTTATAGGGGTTGTTACTTATTGGATATTCGAAAGGAAAACCTCTTACTAATGGCCCCAAGATACTGAATTAAAGGAGTTGTCCTGTCTTAACGTATAAGTTTGCAGTCACTCTACGCTGTAAAGATTCACCGATGCTGGGTGCAGGCAGTCATGTGACCCCCAACTATGCAATTTGCATACTCCTAGCCACAGTCCAATTAGACTGTATCTGGCCTCGCTCCATACACTTGCATTGAGTGAGGCCACGCCCATTTATTCTGCATGTGACCGCATATTTGCAAATGCCAGCATCTGAGAATCCTCACAGTGTGCACGCTGTGAGGATTGACAAGTCTACAGTCACATAGAGTGACTGCAGACTTGTAGTTTCATACCTTAGAAACAGAGCCAATTTTGTCCTTAAAGACCAAGCCAATGTTACAATTCTGGCCACTTTAACCTTATGAGGTTATAGCTCTGGAACGCTTCAACGTATATCACTGTTTCTGAGATTGTTTTTTCATGACATATTGTACTTCATGAAAGTGGTAAAACTTCTTCAACTTGCATAAATGATTTGCATTTATTTAAGAAAAAAGCGGAAATTTGTCAAAAATGTTGCCATCTTAAACACATTTTTAATTTTTGTGCCCTTAAATCAGAGGGTCATATCGCAGAAAAAAAGTAAATAAATAACATTTCCCACATGTCTTCTTTACATCAGCACAATTTTGTAAACATAATTTTGTTGTTAGGAATTTATAAGGGTTAAAAGTTGACCAGCGATTTCTCATTTTTCCAACAAAAAATTGTCCGCAATATGTTAGTGAATTAGAGTACGTGTGCTCCATAGTTGGTGCATGCGCAATGCAATCTTCGGTCGCGCACGCGCAGTATGCTTTGCCCAACTGCGGGCAAAGCTGAAAAGCATTACTGTGCATGCGCCTGCGCACTATGTCCCGGAAGTATTTTGCTGTGTTGCAGGACATAGTGCGTGGGCGCATGCGCAGTAATGTTTTTTGGCTTGCCCGCAGTTGGGCAAAGCATACTGCGCGTGCGCGACTGAAGATTGCGTTGCGCATGCACCAACTATGGAGCACACGTACTCTAATTCACTAACATATTGCGGACAACAGGGATGGACGGGGTCTAGAAATGAAGATGAAACGCCGCCCATCAGACCGGTAAAAACTCATTTAAATATCCCGCCAATTTGAGGTTACAGGTTCCCTTTAAAGGGACTCTGTCACCTGAATTTGGAGGGAACAATTTTCAGCCATAGAGGTAGGGTTTTCGGGTGTTTGATTCACCCTTTCCTTACCTGCTGGCTGCATGCTGGCTGCAATATTAGATTGAAGTTCATTCTCTGTCCTCCATAGTACACGCTTGCGCAAGGCAATAGTGCAGGCATGTACTACGGAGGACAGAGTATGAACTTCAATCCAATATTGCAGCCAGCATGCAGCCAGCGGGTAAGGAAAGGGTGAATCAAACACCCGAAAACCCCGCCTCTATGGCTGAAAATTGTTCCCTCCAAATTCAGGTGACAGAATCCCTTTAATGAACACAAAATTGTCTGGAATCAAAGGCAGGTGCCATATCATGTTTGGAGACTCCTGATGTACTTAAACAGTGGAAACCCTCCTCCAATTCTAACTTCAACCCTAACACAACACTACCCCTGACCCTAATCCCATCCCTAATCCCAACCCTAACCCCAGCACAACCTTATCCCTAACACAACCGTATCCCAACACAACCCTAACCCCAACACAACCTTAACCTCAACACAACACTAACTCCAACCCTAACCCCAACACTACAAGCGTAACCCCAAAACCACAACCATAACCCCAACCGCAACCCCAACACAACCCTA
Organism: Ranitomeya imitator; assembly: GCF_032444005.1. NCBI lineage: Eukaryota > Metazoa > Chordata > Amphibia > Anura > Dendrobatidae > Ranitomeya > Ranitomeya imitator. The sequence goes on from NC_091282.1 coordinate 396,993,157, forward strand.
ACCCCAAAACAATCCTAACCCTAGCCCCAACCCTAGCCCAACCCTAACCCTAGCCCTAACCCCAACCCTAAGCCTAGCCCTAACCCCAACCCTAGCCCTAGCCCCAACCCTAACCCTAACTGCAAAGAATGGAAAAAAATACTTTTACTAACGGGGTGATAAAGGGGGTTTTATTTACTATTTTTTTATTTTGATTACTGTGATAGGGTTTATCACAGTGATCAAAATGAACCAATAGGAAAAATCTCCTATTGTTGCCGGGTGCCGGCTGGCAGATCTCGGCGGGCACATTACACATGCGCCTGCCATTTTCTTCCAGGAAGAAGACACCGAGGGCTGGGGGACAGAGCCGGAGGGTCCACAGACATCGAAGCTACCGGGTGGGGGGGCTCGGTGGACCCCATTTTTCTCTCCTCTGGTATGCTAGATCTTATCATAGGAGAGAGAATTGAATGAGAAATCAGACTTTTTATTTTTGCATTATTCGATAAATAACGGTGATCACAAGATTTGGGATGGTAAAAACCAACCCGAATCATGTTCTCTGGGGTCTCAACTACCCAGGAGATTTTCCAAAACTGGAGGGCGTTATAACCTTAATTTTTCAGCACCGTTAACAAGCAGTGCTGAGGAATAAGTACCCTTAACTGCCGCCATTAAAAGGCGTATTAGCGGTTGTTAAGGGATTAAAAACCAGATCAGCCCCGTGTCTGTCCAAGTGGAAAAAAACACTGTTCCTCTGCTTGGATGTAATTGTGAAGGCTACAGCCGATCAGTGGCCGCTGATTGTCTAAGGCTGAAAGCTCTAGTCCAGGAGATTAGTAAATTTTTTTTTTTTCATTTTTTGCAGAAACCATGGGGCATTTATAAGGGGCTGTCAAGCAGAGAACAAACCCTTCAGTGAAAGTCAATGGCAGAGGGGCTAACCCTGGACATTTTTTCCTAGAGCCGCTCCAGTTGATTGATAAAACTACCTATCTGTGTATTTAGTAAGAGACCTGTCATTTAATCAGGGTGGTGCAGTGAGAAGGCGTTCTGGGGCATACCCAGACTAGTATCGTCTCTGTCTATAGTTCTCGACCACACCTATTTGCTATATATTTTCTGAAACGCCTGACAGTTTTAGGGAAAAGTATACTCTGTTTCATGCTGCCCGTTATTTATGCAGCATGAATCAAATGAAGGGTTCCCTTTAATTAAAATTGTATTGCAATCTCTAATTTTCTAATATCTTGTATTGTACTGAGAATTTCGAGGTGACATAAGGTTCCTTTAAACAGAGATGAGTAAATTTTGCTCCTCTCATGTAGTCACAGTATGTTCCATTCGTTAAATTCCTTGGAGTAAAAGGAACAGCTGGCACAACTGCCACTTCACTGTGGAAAGACAATCCAAATTTTTATCTAGATTACCAGTAAGTTAGCAGGTGGTCTTTTACCGGTCCATAAGGTTTCTGAGTCTGCCTCTTGAATAATACCTTGGGATTTATATAGGAGGAGAGATTACAAGTTGAGGCACATGAGGAGCAGATATAGTACTTGTCAAAAGCAAAAATAAAAACTGTAATGTGAGAATACTTTGTATAGAACAATACTATATTCTAGACTAATACATTCAGATAGGAAAGAACAATAAAGTTATGGAAAAAAGGCTATCAGCTTCAGTGATTTGAAACCTAGAAGTTTGCTCCAGCACACTAAGTGCTGAGAGGAGTTAATCGGCCATTTTAAAGGGAATCTGTCACCCCAAAAATGGCCTATAAACTAAGGCCACTGACATCAGGGGCTTATCTACAGCATTCTGTATTGCTGTAGGGAAAGGTCAGAGAGGCCCAGCACCTGCACACTGCAGTACTTTGCAGTACTTTGCTTTGCCCTCAACAGCAAGAAGACAAGAAGAGGACGTCATTGTATGAAGATGGGAGGCACCGAATCTGGACCGCGACGCCCATCAGATCGGACAGCAGTGGGACTGCCCCTGGGTGAGTATAATCTAACCTGTTTTTCTTATCTTTCAGGATACATCAGGGGCTTATCTACAGCATTCCAGAATGCTGTAGATAAGCCCCTGATGCCGGTGGCCATTTTTGGGGTGACAGGTTCCCTTTAAGTGTGTCAAACAGAAATCAGTCCCAGGAGCGCTGAAGGAAACTCAGACAACATATGTCGTTTGCCACAACGCGTTTCAATGGTAAACACCGTTTCATCGGTGTTTACCGTTGAAACGCGTTGTGGCAAATGACATATGTTGTCTGAGTTTCCTTCAGCGCTCCTGGGACTGATTTCTGTTTGACACACATTCTTATCCTCCTTTGGAGGTATTCAGCTGGAGCTGCGGTGGTGCTCGACAACTCCCTTTCATCTCCCCTTCCCTGGGTCAATTCCTCTGCGCTCCCCTCTGACTGCTTTCACTTATCTAGGTTCCCTTTAAGGGCTTAGTTTTCTGTGAACAACTAAAGAGCGAGTGGGAGGTTGTTCACCATATCCCCACCCCAGTGTAGGGTTTAGAAGGTAAAGAGTCAGCCTTCTCAGTCAGTAGTGGCTCAGTATGTGTGGAGAGGTTAACTCCAGAGTGGTCCTTATGTTTGTAGTAAACTGGAAAGTGTGTTTTGGTAATCCTGAGCGGGCAGATCCCTGCAGCAACACAAACTATATACAATTTAGTTTTGTTTTTCTGTTTTGTCTGAAGGCACTGATTTATGCCGCATGTACAGTACAGACCAAAATTTTGGACACACCTTCTCATTTAAAGATTTTTCTGTATTTTCATGACTATGAAAATTGTGAATTCACACTGAAGGCATCAAAACTATGAATTAACACATGTGGAATTATATACCGTACTTAGCAAAAAAGTGTGAAACAACTGAAATTATGTCTTATATTCTAGGTTCTTCAAAGTAGCCACCTTTTGCTTTGATGACTGCTTTGCATACTCTTGGCATTCTCTTGATGAGCTTCAAAAGGTAGTCACCGGGAATGGTTTTCCAACAATCTTGAAGGAGTTCCCAGGGATGCTTAGCACTTGTTGGCCCTTTTGCCTTCACTCTGCTGTCCAGCTCAACCCAAACCATCTCGATTGGGTTCAGGTCTGGTGACTGTTTTGTGACTTTTTAAAGTGTTTAACGGTAGAAATCTGACGAAAACAATTTGGTGACACGGGGCCAAAGGGTTCTTAGCTCGTGCAAGGGAAGAACTGAGGAAAGAAGTGATAAACAGTGTGCAAAAAATGAAAAATACACATTTCTTCCATTAACATAACTATTCTGAATATCTTCAGTTTTGGTTGCTCAGAGACACCTTTTATATTTAGACTGTACTCCATTCCATATATTTTTATCCTTTAGTACATTTACATATGTCTTCTCTCTGCACAATTTTAGTTTTGGTTCAATGGCTCCTTCAAACATCAGGCTTTAGAACCAGCTAAATATTTTCCTTGATAAATATACAAAACCAAACACAGTAGCAGAATCCAATTTTTCAATGTGCAAAATAAAGCAGAGCTATGTGTAACTGGCGGCAGGGATAGATTAAACAGTTTTACTGCGCGGTATGTACTTAGACTATGTTACATTGGCAAATTTGGTCTTTTATATACAAACATACCACTGGTTCAATACCATGTTTATTAATATAACAAAATTAATAAGTAATAACTTGGATGAAAGTGGCAAGAATGCATTTAGCAGACGTAGCTAGAATCGCTGTAATGTCCAATTCTAATGGAAAAAAAAGAGATATATTTTCTTCTACAGATTCCTGGTAGTAAATAATTACTCCTTGGTAGTTTCACTCAGCAATGTCATAAATGTTCCCTGAAATTAGGAAACTCCAGAACACTATGTAACTTTAATGCCTGAAAATAAACTGACTACGAATGACTGACTTCAGCTTTTGATACATTTTTTTGGGAGTAGCTAGCTAATTTGAAATTCAGCTTCATTGAGAAGCAGATAAGATTGAAGGGATTGCCCATTATTAGAAAAAACAAGGGAACAGTACCACACCTGTGCATGGGACATGTCTGGTATCGCACCTCAGTTCCATGGAAGGTAATGGGGCTAGCCTGCAATCCCATGTACAACCTTTGTACAGGGATGATGCTGTTTTTATAAGAAGTAGCCACTAGCCATGTTTTATAGGCTGACGTCTTGATATACTTACATTATGAAACATCTTAAATCCAAGAAAACAGGGTTATTTTAATTCTTGTTGATGCCCATCCCTTATTCTAGCCTGTAGTCCTTTAATGCAGGGGTGGGGAATCTTTTTTCTGCCAAGGGCCATTTGGATATTTATACCATCCTTCGGGGGCCGTACAAACTCCACCCACAAAGTACATCCTGACTCTGGCACTGGTTTCAAGAATTAATCTTTTATTGCATGCCCTTCAGTGTTCCGTAGTGTGTGCTAACAGAGCAAGAAGAAATTAATAAGCTTGTGGCAATCAAAATACAGCTCCTTGCCCAAGAATGCAGTCCCTGAGAATCTGCTCCGGGGCCTGATAAAAGGTCTTCGAGGGCCGTAAATGGCCCTGGGGCCTGAGGTTCCCCACCCCTGCTTTAATGGGCCTTGAGCTACTAAAGCTTGGCCTTCGCACAAGGTAATTGAGGTCCATATTCACAAATTTTGGTCAGACCAACTGAAGCCTTATACCATGGATTTAGTAATCCTGACTGTCCTTGAAATGTTGAGCATACCTGGTTCTTCGGGCTTCCCCACGATAACTGCTGCAGAGGTTTCTGGTGCCATCATTCTCTCTATTAAAATTACTGTGAACCTCTGGTTGTTTTTTAGATGAAAAGAGATAGATGTTGAGTAGTTGTCAAATAGGTAGGTGGCACACCCAGTAAAACAGAATTAGATTGAGAAGGATGCTAGTTCATATGGAGCCAACCATTGAAGTCCCGTAAACCAATAGTAGACAGAGTGAAGGAGCTGCACTATTAAAGGCACTTGAAGAAACAGGCGCTTCTTACAAAATTAGAATATCATCAAAAAGTTAATTTATTTCAGTTCTTCAATACAAAAAGTGAAACTCATATATTATATAGAGTCATTACAAACAGAGTGATCAATTTCAAGTGTTTATTTTTGCTAATGTTGATGATTATGGCTTACAGCCAATGAAAACCCAAAAGACATTATCTCAGTAAATTAGAATAATTAACAAAAAACACCTGCAAAGGCTTCCTAAGCATTTAAAAAGCTCCCTTAGTCTGTTTCAGTAGACTCCACAATCATGGGGAAGACTGCTTGCTTGAAAGATGTCCAGAAGGCAGTCATTGACAGACTCCACAAGGAGGGTGAGCCACAAAAGGTAATTGACAAAGAAGCTGGCTGTTCACACAGTGCTGTATCCAAGCATATTATTGAAAAGTGGAAGGAAAAAGTGTGGTAGAAAAAGGTGCACAAGAAACCTGGATAACAGCAGCCTTGAAGGATTGTTAAGAAAAGGCCATTCAAAAATTGGGGGGGTGGGGGAGATTCACAAGGAGTGGACTGGCGCTGGAGTCATTGCTTCAAGACTCATACACACACATGTATCCAGGACTTGAGCTACAAGTGTCATATTCCTTGTGTCAAGGCACTCATGACCAATAGACAATGAAAGGAGACTCTTACCTGGGCCAAGGGGAAAAATAACTGGAATGTTGCTCAGTGAATCAAGGTGTTGTTTTCTGATGAAAGTAAATTTTGCATTTCATTTGGAAATCAAAGTCCCAGAGTCTGGAGGAAGAGTGTAGAGGCACACAAAGTTTCTGCAATCAGTGATGAATTGGGGAGCCATGTCATTTGCCGGTGTAGGTCCACTGTGTTTTATCAAGACCAAAGTCAGCGCAGCCATCTATGAGGAAATTTTAGAGCACTTCATCCTTCTCTCTGCCGAAAAGCTTTTTGGAAATGGAAATTTCATTCTCCAGCAGGGCTTGGCACCTGTCCACCTCCAAATGTACCAATACCTGGTTTAAAAACAACAGTATAACTGTGCTTGATTGGACAGCAGTATTATCAAGAGGAAGATGAGAGACACCAGACCTAACAATGCAGAACGAGCTGAAGGCTGCTATCAAAGCAACGTCGGCTTCCATAACACCCCAGCAGTGCCGCAGACTGATTGTCTCCATGCCACGCCAAATTGATGCAGTGATTGAAGCAAAAGGAGCCAGCACCAAGTATTGAGGTCATTTACTTAACATACATTTCAGTTGGCCAACATTTCAAATTTTAAAATAATTTTTCAAGCTGGTGTTATAAAGTATTCTAATTTACTGAGATAATGACCTTTGGGTTTTCATTGGCTGTAAGTAGTGTTGAGCGATACCGTCCGATACTTGAAAGTATCGGTATCGGATAGTATCGGCCGATACCCGAAAAATGTCGGATATCGCCGATACCGATATCCGATACCAATACAAGTCAATGGGACATCAAGTATCGGAATGTATCCTCATGGATCCCAGGGTCTGAAGGAGAGGAAACTCTCCTTCAGGCCCTGGGATCCATATTAAAGTGTAAAATAAAGAATTAAAATAAAAAATATTGTTATATTCACCTCTCCGGCGGCCCCTGGACATCAGCGGGAGGATCCGGCGTCCGGCACGGCTTCTTTCTTCAAAATGCGCGCCTTTAGGACCTGTGGAATGACGTCCCGGCTTCTGATTGGTCGCGTGCCGCCCATGTGACCGCCACGCGACCAATCAGAAGCCGCGACGTCATTCCTCAGGTCCTAAAAGGCGCTCATTCTAGGACTTTAGCTGAGGAATGACGTCGCGGCTTCTGATTGGTCGCGTGGCGGTCACATGGGCGGCACGCGACCAATCAGAAGCCGGGACGTCATACCACAGGTCCTAAAGGCGCGCATTTTGAAGAAAGAAGCCGTGCCGGACGCCGGTTCCTCGCGCAGATGTCCAGGGGCCGCCGGAGAGGTGAATATAACAATATTTTTTATTTTAATTCTTTATTTTACACTTCCGATACCGATACCCGATATCACAAAAATATCGGATCTCGGTATCGGAATTCCGATACCGCAAGTATCGGCCGTTACCCGATACTTGCGGTATCGGAATGCTCAACACTAGCTTTAAGCCATAATCAACTTTAACAGAAATAAACACTTGAAATAGATCACTCTGTTTGTAATGACTCTATATAATATATGAGCTTCACTTTTTGTATTGAAGAGCTGAAATTAATTAGGCCCCTTTCACACATCAGTTTTTTATCATCAGTCACAAGCCATTGGCTCGATGGATCCTTCGCAGATTGTGAAAAACTGATGCGACGGATTCGTTTTTTCGATGGATCTGGCTACATAAATCGGAGCGTGCTCAGTTAAAAAAAATAGGCTTCCATTCGAGCAAACGACGGACGGCGATGGGTCCGTCGCTGTCCGTGCTTTCGACGTACACAAAAACCGATACTTTGTCCATTGTCTCTGGCTGCCAGACAAAATTTTTTGACAGATCCAGCAAACGACGGATGAGGTCATCCGTCCCTAATACAAGCCTATGAAAAAAAAAAACGGATCTGGAGGCATCAGTCACCGGATTCTTTTTTATCAAAATTTGATGGATTACAACTGATAGAAAAAACTGATATGTGAAAGGGGCCTTAACCTTTTGATGATATTCTATTTTTGTGAGAAGTACCTGTATGTCAAAAGGGTCCAGGCTGCAGAGTGGGATTCTCCCAAAAAGGGACAACCAGGTGTCACACTGCAGGGCTTGATATACATGCATCCCAGTTGTCCTTGTTTTGGGAGAATCCCACCCTGCAGCCTGTACCTGTTTGATCTATATGCATTGAGCATAGCCTATGTGTCTGATGAAGGGTCTTCACCCGAAAAGTTAACAGAATACTTTACTTGCTGCACTTTAAACAATGGATATGAAATACTGCCAATAAAGCCTATTGAAGCATCTCCAAGTGCTTTAAGTCATTAAGTATGGTGAGGTGACACCAAACAGTATAATCCCCAACTGTGACCCCCACATAGCCTTCCATGCAGTATAATGGGCCAAACAGTATAATTGCCCCCAAACACCCCTCTGCACAGTGGATTCATGAAGAATAAGTCATGTTTAACTAAGGCTACGTTCACATTTGCGTTGTTTGGCGCAGCGTCGTCGACGCAACGCACAACGCATGGCAAACGCATACACAACGCAGCGTTTTTTGATGCATGCGTTGTCCTATACAATTGAGGATCCAAAATGCCCCAAAAATATACATTTAGTCAAAAGACGCATGCGTCAAAAAACACGGCTCAACGCAGGCACCTGCGCCCTATGCGTTTTTCATAGACACTAATGTGTTTTTTTGGCGCATTTATGACGCAGGTGCGTTGCATGCGTTTTTCTTCGGAAATGTGACGCATCAAAACTGCAACCTGTAGCGTCATCTGCGTCCTGTCAGGTGCGCCAAAAAGACGCATGCGTCATAAAACGCATGACAACGCATACGGCGCATGTCCATGCGCCCCCCATGTTAAAGATAGGGGCGCATGACACATGCGTCGGTATGCGTCGACGACGCTCCGCCCCACGGCACAAATGTGAACGTAGCCTAACATGGTGCGTTTCTATGAGGAGGTACTGTGAGTGCAAATCTGGATGTTGGTAATGCAGCTGATGTGATTTATCTGGACTTTGCAAAGGCAATTGATACAGTTTCACATAACAGCCTTATACTGAAGCCACAGAAGCAAGGACTATGGGAAAACTAAGTGCAGATGGGTAGAGGAATAGGCTAAATGACGGGAAACAAAGATTCGTCATAAATGGTACATTCTCTAAATGGTATATAGTAAGCAGTGGTGTACCGCAGGAATCTGTGTAAGGACCGATTCTTTTTAACCTCTTTATTAATGACCCAGTGGATGAGATTGAGAGTAAAGTGTCAGTCTTTGTCAGTCTTTGCTGATGACACCAAACTATGTAGGATATTAAAAACTGACCTTAACATTACAATATTGCAAAATGATCTGAACAAGATGACTGTATGGTCAAACACTTGGCAAAATAGATTTAATGTAGATAAATGTAGAGTAATTGACCTTGGACGGAGTAATTCTATTGATGCAAATACATTAAGTGAGAGTATACTCAATGCCAAGCAGCAGCCACAAAAGCAAGCAAGATTTTAGGATGTATGAAAAAAGAGGTAAAATCCCATGATCCCAACATATTATTACCCCTTTATAAATCACTGGTGAGGCCACATCTAGAATATCGGATCCAGTTTTGGGACCCACATTTTAAAATGGATATTCAGAAATTAGAGTCAGTTCAAAGGCGGGCAACTAGGTTATTACAAAGGATGAAAGGCCACTCATATGATGAAAGGTTTTAAAAGTTGGGATTGTTTAGCTTAGAAAAAATAAGCCTCTAATGAGATCTCGTTTACATGTATAAATATATGTGTGGCCAGAACAAAACACTGGCACATGACTTATTCCTTCGAAAGACCATACTAAGGACTAGGGGGCACTCATTATCAGTAGAAGAAAGGCGATTCCGGCAGCTAAATAGGAAAGGGTTCTTTACAGTTAGAGCAGTCAGACTGTGGAATGCTCTACCCCAAGAGTTAGTAATAGCAGACACTATGGCAGCTTTACAAAAAGGGCTGGATGATTTCCTTGATACACATAACATTGCGTGTTATAGTTAAATTAGTGACAAAATGTGTAATTGGTGAGGAAAAGTTGAGCTTAATGGTCCTAGGTCTTTTTTCAACCTATTTAACTATGTAACTATGTATGATGAACCTGACACAATCCTTCACACTGTATAATTGCATGCAGACAGTATAAAGACCCTCAAATAGCCATCCATGAAGTATAAAGGCTCCCTCATAGACCTCTAAATATTATTATGGCCCCCACATAGCCCTCTAATTAGTATAAGGGCCTCCACATATCCCTTCAAATATTATAATAGCGCCCACATAGTCATTTATATAGTATAATGGGTACCACATCGCCTTCCATATAGTATAATGCATCCCCCATAGTCCTCCATATGGTAGAATGGGCCCCACATTGTCCTCCATATAGTATAATTTACTCCCCATAGTCCTCCATATAGTTTAATGCATCATCATAGTCCTCCGTATAAGGCATCCCCATAGTTCTCCATATAGTATAATACACCTCCATAGTCCTCCATATAGTATAATGCACAGCCATTAGTCTTCCATACAGTATAATACACCTCCATATAAGTATAATACACAGCCCATATCCTTCATGTAATATAATACACAGCGCATAGTCCTCCATATAGTATAATGCACAGCCATTAGTCTTCCATACAGTATAATACACCTCCATATTAGTATAATACACAGCCCATATCCTTCATATAATATAATGCACAGCGCATAGTCCTCCATATAGTATAATGCATCTCCATATATAATGCCCAGTTCATTGTCCTCCATATTTGTACAATACACAGCCCATATCCTTCATGCAATACAATATAATGCACAGCCAATAGACCTTCATATAGTATAACGTACAGACCACAATCCTCCATATAGTACAATGCACAGCCCATAGTTATCCATGTAGAAGTTTGGCCACCATGTACTCACTGATATAAAAAAACGTTCTGATGCAAGTGCTATGAAGTGATGTAATCACACCCACTGTGCTTAGATGTCAGATCTCTGACAAGAGGGAGAATAATGGAGGCTGGAGCCAAGCGTTCCCTCTTTCATCATGTCGGCGCTGGTACCGGGCCCCCCTGACTCACAGGCCCCATAGTGGCTGTATGGTCTGCCGCTATTGTCGGTACTCTTATAATCACTACTTTGCAGGAGGTTTATGTAAACCTTGCCAACTGTCCTGCGAGTTCCAGTAAAAAGGGAGGTCTCTGCCTTGATTAGGCACCTCCTGAATGTTCCAGTAGGGTTGCGAAGTATTGGTAATATGGACATACTATAGATATACTTTATACTGGTTCTTGGAATGCAAGAAACCCAAATACTGTGAATGGCAATTAACGTTTTTATGAACAACTGAATAAGTTATCCATGATTAGTTAAAAGAATCTTTTTCTAGAACCTACAGACACTTGTCTATGTGAAGTGTCCAGTATTGCAGTGCATGCACACTGCCGTAAATGGCGTAAATACCGTAACATACAAATCCAAAGGATAAAATTGGTGCCGTTCCTAACACTCTGTTAAGTTTCATATACCGTGCAGCAGGGTAATATGTTCTTTTCATACACTTGTGGCCATGATAAAAAGGATCATTCCACGCACAATTTGTACTTTAATTTAAGCACTATATGTAGACTGCATTAAAGTAACACTATGTACTTTCAAAGTTGCAAGTACGGAATTTGTTTTTAATGTTTATATTTTTGCAAAAAAAGGTGAAAGGTAAACAGTATGAAATAACCTGCAAGTGCATCATCACCTAGTTACCTTTCTCTAGGTTCCTGAAGCACGCCACCTACATTTCTTAAACACCTAGAATACTTTTCAAGTGCCGAGTCAGTTTTGCGCTGACGTATATAAGACGTGCCCCCTAGGTGTCAGTGCAATTGCGCCTTAGATATTTGTTTTCTTTAATGTAACTTTAATATTTGTGCAAGAATTGACAAATTCTGCTGTGTCACAATTGTATTCATTACTGGGTTGCAGGTGGTACATACAGTTCTATGGGAAGACGTAACATGGCTTTATTGGTATTGCTCAATGCTGTCTATCACCGTGGGCTCGATCAGATGAGCAAATAATACGGGGAGTGTGCGGTCAGAGGGAAAATTGGACAGAACACTGTCCAATGTAAATCAATAGGACTAATCAGATGACAGGTTTTTTTTTTACACTGGTCGAGTGTCCTTGTACTATTCCCCCTCGTATCTCGTCCTTGCCCATTCAAATCTATGGGTGCATATAAAAAAATCAAATCCCTTACAGATCATCTGTGTAGTATCCGGTTTTACTATTGATCTGTAAAATCGGATGCCACACTGACTTAAAATTTTTTTCCTGTGCACATCTAAAAAACATATTCATCTGTTGGGTAGAGCTGGGCTCAGATCAGTAATCTATTTATTACAGTCTCCATTATGGTCAGTATGCTGGTAGTGGTGCCAGGGGGATGCAGGGGGATTTTCATATGTGTGTGTGCACAGTGTAGAAACTTCATAGGATGACATTTACTGCTCCTGTTTACATTAGAGTTTGGGTGAATATGAAATTTGGGATTTATTACTCCGTTATTTCTTTTACACTCCCATTCAGTTTTTGTTACTTTGCTATAGCAGCAAAGAACAGCGAAGGACCTCATACGGCTTTAGAAATATCATGTAATGGAACAGGATTTGAAGGGGTTGTTCGGTCTTAACCTACAAGTCTGCAGTCGCTCTATGTGTGGCTATTGAGTGGCCGTAACTAATAAACACATTGCAAAGAACTAGGACAAGATCATTCAGATGCGTGATCTACTCATTACACTTTTCCAGAACTGTGGCCAATACACCGGTGGTGGTGCCAGGGACATCTTATGATGTAAGAGGTTTTTAATTTGATTTTAATATGTGCGTATACACAGTGCAGAAACTTAAAAATCATATGTACTTGTCCTGCTTTCTTCAGCATTTAGTTAGAGGGTTTATTTGAGTCAATTAATTAAGTATATTAATGTATAGAAATGAGTCTATAGAGAAGTTGCAGCCTGATCGAATTCAATGGTTGCAAGGCCTAGTCTGTTTCAATAGAACTCAAAAGATGCATACATTTAGGCCCCAGTCACACGATCAGTATTTTGTCAGTATTTTACACAGTCAGAACCCAGAAGCCGCCAGGGAGGTGGAGCCGCATATTCATGACTGTAATGGGCGGCACCACGTGACCGCTCATACAGGAGAAGCTGCGGCGAGGACAGGACGCTGCGAGGGAGCCGGGTGAGTATTTTATTACCAGCGGGCGGGCGCACAGGGGGTGTGAGGGGGGTGGGGACAGAGATCTTTATTTAAAACATGAAAAAACAAAAAAAGCGAAAGCTGCTGGAGAGAAGATATGAATGGCGGCTTCAGCACCACGTGGGGGGGACAGCGCTTACTGTAGCGCTGTCTCCTGCATGGCACACGGACTGCACACGGACAGCATCCGTGTGCGGTACGTGTTTTACATGGACCCATTGACTTTAATGGGTCCGTGTAATCCGTGCGCTCCCACGAACACTGACATGTCTCCGTGTTTTGCACACGGACACACGGTCCGTGAAAACACGCTGACATGTGCAGAGACACATTGATTTCAATGTGTCTACGTGAGTCAGTGTCTCCGGTACGTGAGGAAACTGTCACTTCACGTACCGGAGCCACTGACGTGTGAAACCGGCCTAAATGACTGAAAGCCAGTGGTTCACAGGAAAAATAAAGTTCATTTTCTTCTGTATGCTGCAGTACTGCGGCCAGGCACCTGAGAGGAGATCAGAAAATGACAGCGAAAAAAATGTACAAACTTCCTATCAAACGTTCATAGCGGGCTGACTGGATTGTTAGTTAACTCCTTCTGCAGCCAGCAATCATCAGTGCTTAAAAAGTAAAGTAAAGGCTGGCATCAACAACAGATACACAATACGGTGATACTTAAGGTACCGTCACACTCAGCAACTTTGCAACGAGAACGACAATGATCTGTGACGTTGCAGCGTGCTGGATAGCGATCTCGTTGTGTTTGACACGCAGCAGCGATCTGGATGCCGCTGTGCCATCGCTGGTCGGAGCTAGAAGTCCAGAACTTTATTTTGTCGTCAGGTCGGCGTGTATTGTTATGTTTGACATCAAAAGCAACGATGCCAGCAATGTTTTACAAGGAGCTAACAACCAGCTACAACGATAAGAGAGTCGCCGTTACGTCACTGAATCGCTCCTGCATCGTTCTGGAGTTCCTGTGTTTGACGTCTCTACAGCGACCTAAACAGCGACGCTCCAGCGATCGGCTCGTTGCCTATATCGCTGCAGCGTCGCTGAGTGTGACGGTACCTTTATATGCACTGTAAGCTACAGGTAACACATAAATCCAATAAGGCAGCGTATATAAAAAGGAGACCATACACGAATGTCTGTATATGAGAAAAATGCATATTCTGGTAAAAAAAAATATTAATTATTTGGATTGCCAAAAAATATGAATAGATACATTTGAAATATGGACAAAAACATATATCAAATCACTGTAAAAACCCCACCCAAAGGGGATCATTCTCTTTTTTAGCAATGGTTATGACCCACCACAACACAACTATCTCAGATAAATAATAACCAGATAAAAAATGCTAAGGCTAAGTTCACACGAGTGCATAAAATATTCGCCCTCCCAACAATGGACGATTTTCCATCTACATTGTCATCAGCATGACACCGATATACAATCTGTATGTCCATTTTTTTTATATTCGCGTGGCATACATATGACATTTGTTTTTATACGGCAGCAGCTAATAAAATTCACAAGACTAAATACAGTTTCCTGTGTTAAATAATTGCAATATATCTGTGAAAATCGGATGCTACACGGTCGGGATTTTTGTGAACTCATAGACTTGAATTTAATCTGAAATACAAAACAAAATAGCGCATGCCGAAAATATGGTTGTGTGAATATACTATAGCCTAATGTTATGTGCACACGGAAAAGCGGAAAAGTCACAAAATATTAGTACAACGTAGGGCTAGGCTAAAATTTTGCGATTTTGGAGTTCTCATGCCAATTGCTTTCAGAAAATTCTTCAGAAAATTCTTTATGAGAAGCATTTCATTGTGAAACGCGCGTCGGGTGTGGTGGACTGCTGGCTCTCTCTCCATTACTTGGTAAATATGTGTTGGTGTGTTAAATAATATGCTAAATAATCTCTATAGCTGATTACGGTTTCTGGACACTCTATATGCAGATATATATGGCATACTAGCCCCTCATACTGAGACTACACGCTGAGTCCTATACATGATATTTTGTAAGGTTATCTATCAGACTGCCACGCTATATTTAGCCATTTGAAATCCTTCATGCTATCTTTTGTAATGTGAGTTATATGGATATACCAGTATATATATATATATATATATATATATACATATTTTTGTAATAATTTTTTTGCCAGTTGTCTACCTTTCTTTCTGTGTTTGTTGTCTCTCACCTGTTGCCTATTTAGGCTTTTTTATGACCATTTATGGTCCTTTTTGATATTAATAAAGTGTTTTTTTTATATTATCAATGTGTGGTGCTTTTTCTATAGGTGGATTATTGATGTGCGGCTAACCACCATAGGGTATATTATAGGTGTTGAGAAGCAAGAAGTGTAAGAAGTAAGAATAATGTCGAGGAGTAAAAGGAGACACACACAACTTTTCATGTGCGATTAATTCATTAAGTGGCTTGTGCATCTTAATGAATCAAGAAAATCTGGTTCCAGCATGCCCCCCCCATCAAGACGGGCATGAAAAACACCAGTCTTCATGAATTGGGGCCAAAGTTTTTAAGGAGTTTTCAGATTTGGAGGAGGATTGGAGAGTTTCTGCTCAACAAAATCTGTGTACACATAACCGAACACAATTTTTTTATGTCGTGAATAATGTAATCAGTCCATACATTAAACAAAATAAAATGCAAAATAACAAAATCAATGGTCTGCTGTAAATTGGCACAAAGCAGAATAACTCCATACGTATGTTAAAACTAATGTAGTCAACCCTCTCCAGCAGGAGCACTTGATGGCAATGCACCCACTGCAGTCAGGATTTTTCCTGGAACTTACAAAGTATTTTATGAAAAATCATTCTTAGAAAAAAAGGGGGCAGACTTTGCACTTTCCCATTGTTGATCATTATCTTTGAATACCACAGTGTAAAATGTATGGTGCTCTGGTCGTAGCTCTTTAGACTTTGCTCAGGCCCCTCCTCAGCCCTCCAGGTGTTATGATCAGAAAAGGCTCCAGGTTTAGTGGTATAGAAGAAATAGTATGGATTATTCTGCTGGAGGTGACACCCTGCTATCGGGTTGAGACCCTTCCATCATGTAGCATTATACATTCCTTCCGTAAATTGGTTCCACCTCTATGAGAGAGTTGGAACAATATGTACTGCGTTACTTATTGTCCTCTTCAAATAGTATACCGTAATTCAAGGGGCTGTTCTTTCACTGCCTGTACACACTGAAACAATGGTGGCACATTTCTTTTCCTCAACGATATTTTGGAAGTGGTTAAAATTTCCCTTTGTTTATAAGCGCGTTGTGTGCCAAGTATCCACACTAGACTTTCTGTGCTCCTGGCAGAACGTTGTGTTTTAGGAGCTTCTCGCGCGCACATTTTGCTACCACGTTATACTCTGTAATAAGGTGAGGTGAGTTTATATTTGCTATCCCATGCGGAGATGGTAAAATTCTGTTTGCACATGTTAAGGTCACACATTAGAAGCCTGGAAGGAACAAACCCATTTGACTTTCTCAGAGAGACACAATTCTATCTGGCTGCTGTCCAAGACTTTAAAAAAAAAAAAAGATCCTGTATGGATTTCTGCCAAGAAAGCTCAAGGCAAAAAGCTACACCAGAGTTCAGAACATATTCCTATGAAATCATCTGACATCAGAACATATGAGACTCAGGCGTGGAGGGGCTCGGCACAAACTGCTCATAAACACATCTGAGAACGTCTCCACCAGCATTATGGGGCTGTCTGTCTGGTTAATTGGAAACTTCAGCGAGATCCAGCCTCCAGATAATGTTGTGTTCTTGTGTGCTACACACTTGTTATCCAACGTGTTTTTGTGCTAAATATGGCGTGTTGTTCTGAATGGTTGAAAAGCCCCTGCGCAGATAAAGACATGCAGGGGGCAGTTCTAGAAGCTGGGATTGAAGCCTTCCCTCCGACAACTACGCAAGTTGCACAATCTACCTTCATGTTTGTTACTCTTCTTGGAATACTGATCATAACATAGTCTGCTGACCAGAAGAGGAAAATAAGTTGTTGCTTTCTCTTATTTTCCTGGGTTACCAGAGTTTATCTCTAAATTACCAGATCAAATTATCAGTCTCCTAATCCAGTGTGTTTTTCTCAGCTTTTCAGCCTCTTCTAATCTCTCTGATATCTAGACAATAAGCAATCTGCCCATCTGGTCCCTGTGCTGCAGTTGCTAGGAAGCATCTCCATGTATCCCGTTATCTCTTGACCTTGCCGCACAGTTTAGGATCCTGGCGGATATTAAAGAGGATGAAGAAAAGAAAAGGGAAGATCCAGCAGATGCTCAGTGTTAGATCTGAGGCTGCAAAATATGTGTCAGTATTCCAAGATCTTCTTGCATTTTATAAAATGCTTTTTGTATTGTTGTGTCAAACGTTGGTTTCACGCATCCATGTTTTACGGTTCCAGTATGGACCGCCATGCATAGACTAGCGTGAGTCTACTGACCCGAGCATGACATCTTCATAGCCCTATATGAAGCTTTTGAGTTCAGTTCAGGAGACCTGCGGCTTCTCCCAACATCTTGGAGCGTTTGCAGGCCACAAAATGCGGATGAGTTTAATTAGCCTACAGTTGTTGGAACAAGGAGCTAGTTATTATATGCAAATTAGCAGATCCATTAGTAAGCTGTATTATTTTTTCTGATTATTAGGCCACATTCACACATTCTGTATTTGGTCAGTATTTTACATCAGTATTGTAAGCCAAAACCAGGAGTGGGTGATAATACAGAAGTGCCGGTCATTTTTCATATTTCTAGTGTAGTAATGCAGTTCAAATTTCGTATTTCAAGTTTGCATGTTCTAGCGCTGCAGTGTGCTGCCTTATTAATTTAACTATATACGAGTTGGCGACTCTAGGTTCAGCACCTGTTCACACTTAGTCTATGTTTGGATGTGCCGGTCAGGTTTTTGAAATGTTTTCTTTAGCCTTCTGATCGTGCACTCCGCCTCCTAGCTTCAGGTGTTTTAATTACAGCAGGTCCAATACCCCTCCACAGAGAGAGAGAATTTTAGTCTAGGAAGAGGTTTCACATGTACCCATTCAGATGGAGATGTTTATTCTCAGCGAGGTAAGGCAAGTGTAGGACCTGGTGTAAGAGAGATGCCGTAAAGGGGCTACCAGGTACACATAAAATTGGCCATTTTTATGCGCTAAACGCTCTCATTTTTCATATTTCTAGTGCAGTAATGCAGTTCAAATTTCGTATTTCAAGTTTGTATGTTCTAGCGCTGCAGTGTGCTGCCTTATTTACTTAACTATATACGAGTTGGCGACTCTAGGTTCAGCACCTGTTCACACTTAGTCTATGTTTGGATGTGCCGGTCAGGTTTTTGAAACATATTTTTATTTATGTTAGGAACTTTAAAAGGATTGTCCAAGTTTGTGATGAGTCTGCAGTCATTCTTTGTGACTGCAGACTTCTGAATTCTCACAGTGCACACTGCACGCTGTCAGGATTCTCTGGTGCCAGTGATTTGCATACGTGTGGTCACGTGCTGACTAGACTTGTGTGGCCTCACTCAATGAAAATGAACTGAGCGAGGTCGGGCACATCTAGTTGGAATGTGGCCAAAAGTATCCAAATCACATGCTTGTGCAAGGGCAAATCCTAAAAGTGTGCAATGCATGCACTTTGAGAATTAAGAAGCCTGCAGCCACAGATTTTCATCTCAAACCTAGACGCACCCTTTCATTATAAAATGAAGCCCTGCAGCCAATCCTAATACCGTGTAATATCCTCACTATCAGGATTCAGCTCTGTTTGCTCGTTCCAGCAGTCATCACATGTTCACTTCACTCATATATGATTTTCATACTTACGCTGTTACATGACAATGAGCTTCTCTTCCAGATTGCGCATATTCCTCACTGTAATGAGCGGTACCACGTGACCGCTCACACAGGGCCTGCTGCCGGCCACTGAGAGGAGACATCGCTGGAGCTGGGTGTCGGTGAGTATTTCCTGGCAAGCGGGGGGGGGGGGGCGCATAGGGGATGGGAGGCGGGAGGGGACGCACAAACTTTATTTTTAAGGGAAAAGAAAAAAAAAGATTTTACATTCCTTCTCTCCAGCGAACGCTGCTGGGAAGTAGGAATGAATTCTGGATTCAGCACCCAAAGCACGGTCCGTGTGGTCCTCAGTCGGCACACGGGCGGCACACAGCTGCCGCACGTGTGCCACACTGATGTGCTACGTGAGCACACGGACACTGATAATTCCGGTACCGATTTCTCCGGTACCGGAATTATCTGGACGTGTGAAAGAGGCCTAAGTGTGTAAATCGCATATGTGCTTGTGGACTTGTTTGTAGACTATAACCGTAGAGAAAGTTTTTAACATTGATTTTTTTTTTATTTTAGCGGATTTGGAGAAATAAAAATGGTTGCAAAGATGGATGCAGTTGGTGATAAGATCTTGTTTACGCAATGCAATTTTGATGGAGTATTTGATGCGTTTTTTTATTGCAAATAAGGAAAATATTTTACTTTAACTGTAGAATTTACTGTCAATTTTGAAAAAAAAATCCATTGTGTGAACAGGGCCTCACATGAATTCAAAAGGTAATCTCAGAGCAATTCCTCATGACCTGGTTGATCATAAACCATCACGAAGTACATTATTCTGTGGCGATTCCTGGATTATTTAATAACAAATCACACAAAACAACTTTTGTTTTATGCTTTATGATTTTTTGTTTTTAACTCAACCTGTTATATAACACTTTACAAAGAACTATCTCCCATATAAGACTTGGAAAAGACAAATCTAGGGCAACACAGTTCTAGGGCAACTCTGAAGCAACAGAGAGAAAAAACATGTCTTTTATATCTTTTTTTTTAGTTTATTCCAGTTACCTGGTTGTGTAGTGAAAACTGTATAGTATAGTTTGTTGGGGTTTTTTTAGCATGAAGAACTACAAAACTTAGGTCACAAGAAATTGCAGCGCACGTCGTCCAGTATGGCTAATTATTAGTGATCTAGGATTTATTTTTTTATTACACTTTCTGTAGAGTTTTTTTATGTATTTTCCATTTTCATATCTATTAGTACATAACTTATAAGGTAATCCTTAAAAGATTCTGGTTAATGGTTCTGCAATCTCCTATGCTAACTCTTTCAGTACTCTGGGGTGTAATTCATCTGGATCAGAAGATTTACATTCACTTAAACTCCATACAAATGGGATGGTTGTCTGATTCCAGATGATAATAATTATCATTTTAATATGTAGGTTGAAACACAGTCAGACAGTTTGGAGCTGCAGTTTAGCAAATAGAGTTGGGGATTTGAACATGATTAATGATGTCCTAAATGTTGAGACATACAGGCAGATACTTATCCATCATGCAATACTATCAGGGAGGTATCTAATTGGCTCTAACATTATTCTGCAGCTGGACAGTAATCTCAAACACACAGCAAATGTCATTAAGAATTAACTTCTGCATAAATTAGAACAAGGAGTCCTGGAAGTGATGGTATGGCCTCAATGGAGTCCTGATGTCAACATCATCATGTCTGTTTGGGATTACATTAAGAGATAAAAGGATTTGCCCAAGTCTACATTTACAGAAGATCTGCGTTTAGTTCTCCAAATTTTGGGGAAACAGTATGGCCCCATTAAGGGTATGTGCACACGTTGCGGATTTGCCTGCGGATCTGCAGTTGTTTTCCATGCGTTTTACAGTAGCATGTAAAGCTATGGAAAACCAAATCCGCAGTGCACATGCTGTGGAAAATTCAGCGCAGAATTGCTGCGGTTTATTTTCTGCAGCATGTCAATGCTTTGTGCGGATTCCGCAGCGTTTTACACCTATTTCTTAATAGGAATCCGCAGGTGTAAAAACGCAGGTGAAATCCGCACAAAAACTGCACTAAATCCGCGGTGAATCCACAGGTAAAACGCAAGGCGTTTTACCTGCGGATTTTGCAGAATCCACGCAGAACAATCCACAACGTGTGCACATGCCTAAAATATTGATTTCATTTAGATTTCACTTTTGTTCATTTACTTTGAATTTTGTTACTTGATACAAAATAAACTAGTAACACTTCTATTTTGGAAAGCATTCTCACTTTGCAGCATTTTTTCCCACACCTGCCTCAATGTTTTGCACAGTACTGTATATAATATTGTTTCTACAATTGTTGTCCTGTTGATTTATGCAAAGTTTGCTTGTATGGGAACTGTATGTTCCCATTTAAATTTATTGCTTTAACGAAGTGAAAGCTGAGGGGGATGAATAACATGTACCTGGAAAACTCCTTTAAGTGTAGCTCAACACCACTTATAGTTTTGGCTCTGGACTCATGACCTAAATAGATTAAGAACCACTGATCTGTAGGCAGTGCAGTGTGTAGTAGGAAAATATAACACTTGTAATTAGAGTACATTCAGATACTGCCACTTTACAAACTAAGCAGTTTCATCATATGAGATTTATTGGGAAAAAGGTAGCAATGCATACTCCATAGGGCCCATGTAAATGACCGAACTATCGATCCGACAAAGCATCAGATTGCATCCGGACCAGTCTATGGGGCCGTGCACATGTCTGATCTTTTCCTTGGACAGAGTCTGCCCAAGGGAAAAATCGCAGCATGTCCAAGTTTGTCTGATATTCGAATCGCATTTGGCCATGTAAGTCAATGAGTCCATGGTAAACATCAAATTGCTTTTGAATGACGTCTGAGTGCAGTGTGATTTTCACGGACTGACACAAAGGAGAAGATTTTTTTTTCTACATCTTCTCCTCATCTGAGAGAATCACACTATGATCGCACTCTGATCAAACTCCCACTGTATATTGAGTGGCCCACAACTGCCCTAAACGTAGTATGATGGGCCCAATGCTCACCCAAAACACAATATAATGGCCCCTACAGTAGTACCTGCACTATATTATGGCCCCCACACTGTATAATGGCTTTCACACTTTATAATAGCTTCCACAGTAGTCTCAATACTGTATGATGGCCCCTAAACTGTATTATTGCCCTCACGTTAGCTCTGGCAATTTATGTTGGCTCCCACACTGTATGAGGGCCCCAACAGTAGTTCCCGCACTGTATAATGGACACACATTAGATCTCACATTGTAAAATTGCCAGCACAAGCGAAGAGGATAAGATGACATCAGGGCCTGGCATTGTCTGAGGGAAATCTAAGGTGGACACTAGGACCAGGGCTGGTGTCACCTCCCGGTGCACCCGGTCACATGCGGGGCTAACAGGGGGCCCACTCGCTGTGAATCGGAGGGGCCTGGGGCCCATTGCCAGCACTGGCACTGGTCTCTCCTTCAGTAACTCCCCGTTCCACACTGCTCTGGCCTCTTCAGCATCTTCTGATTCTCTGTGACATCTCAGAGCCGAGGGCACGATGATATCACTACAGCGTGCTCTCTGCCTAGCAGTGTAGAAAGTCAGACGAAGCTGACATGACCAGAGCAGCATGGAATGAGAAGGGGTGAGTATTTGAATATTTATTTTTTATGTATGTAGCAATACATGGGGCCATTATACTGTATGTAGAAATATACTGGGCCATTGGGCCTGAATGGAGCAATATATGGGGCCACTTTACTGTATGGATAAATATATGGGGCCATTATACTGCATGGAGCACTATATGGGGCCATTATGCTGTATCAAGAATTATATGGAGCTATTATACTGTATGGAGCAATATATGGGACCCATTATACTGTATGGAGCATTATATAGGGCCCATTATTCTATATCGAGCAATATATCTGGGGCCATTATACTGTATGGAGCATTATATGGAGCCATTATATACTATATGGAGCATTATATGGAGCCATTATACTATATGGAGCAATATATGGGGCCTATTATACTGTATGGAGCATTATTTGGGACCCATTATACTGTATAGAGCATTATATGGGGCCATTAGATATTGTATTGAGCATTATACGGGGCCATTATATACTATATTTAGCAATGTATGTGGGGCCCATTATACTGTATGGGGTATTATATGGGGCCATTATACTGTATTGAGCATTATATGGGGTCCATATATAGCATGGAGCATTATATAGAGCCAAGTGTTAGGAGTCGAGTTTCCTCTGCTGCACGGGGGGAATCTCGATCCGTGTCTGCTGCGGTCTCCCATTCGGTATCGGCCGCAGTGGGCTCTGCTCAGCGGAGACGTCGCTCCCAGCGTCTCGCTGGGGCTGATTCGGTGCATAGGGTCACTACTGCCTTTTCTGGCTTTCTTATGGTACCCTGCACTGATCTGCGGCGAGCGAGCCTCTCTGGGACTAAGTCCTTGTTTGCTCACACTGAGCATGCCCAGGGCAGGGTCTCCCATTGGAGGTCGAGGGCCACATGTTCGGTCACATGCTCAGGTGCTGCAGTACATTCCATTGGTCCTTCTGGAAGGTCCTGAAAGGGCAAAACATGCTCAGGTACTGCAGCACTTTCCATTGGTCCTTCTGGAAGGTCCTGAAAGGGCAAAAACTTCAGTAGCAGCTTCCTGTGCTGCAACTATATAAACTGCGCATGACCGCACGGCCATGCGCTAGTATCGTCTGTTGCTATATGCTTTGCGCCAATGTGGTCATGTGTTTGTATGTGTTCAGGGACCCGGCTGAAATAAGCCCCTAGAATGCTGGCACCTCCGGCGAGGAGATTGTGTATAAGTGTGTTCAGGGACCCGGCTGAAATAAGCCCCTAGAATGCTGGCTCCTCCGGTGAGGAGATTGAGTATGCATGCATGACCACTCACTGCTCACATCTGGGTAGTTGGCCTGTGCCTCTGTGAAAGTCTAACAGGGCACAGAGCTCACCTCTCGCGGTTACTCTGTGAAGCTAACAGAGTTAGTATATACCGCCATATAGAGCCGCCATTATTTAGCAGCAGGTACTGTCCTGCACGGTGGATCCCGGGTTGCGAACGCACCAATTCCTTTTAATAAACAATATATTTGGTGCGTTCCGCCAACCCTAACAGTATACTAGCGCCAGGATCTGGCTAAGTAATAACGGATGAACAGCGATTGCAGGGGTACATCCAGCTGCTGGAGGGCCGGTTGGCGTCTCTTGAGCGTGCAACCTCGGCGGTGGATGTTACCGCAATAGCTGTTCATGCTGCTAGCGTGGCTGCAGCAGCTTTACCCACTGCCACCTCTGTTCCGACCCTATCTCACCTTCCTTTGCCTGAGAGATACTCTGGGGACAGTAAGTCCTGTAGGGGTTTCGTGAGCCAATGTGGTATACACCTCGAGCTTCTGGCTGCACGTTTCCCTACTGAGCGGGCAAAGGTGGGATTCATAATCTCTCTACTGTTGGACAGAGCGTTGGAGTGGGCTACGCCGCTGTGGGAGCGCAACGATCATGTGGTGCGAAGTGTTCCTAGGTTTCTGGACACTTTGAAACAGGTCTTTTTAGGACCTCAAGTCACCCATGATACAGCGCTCCAACTGCTGGCTTTGACTCAGGGTTCAACCATGGTCAGCCATTTTGCTGTTCAATTCCGGACATTAGCGTCTGAGTTGGAATGGCCAGATAAAACCCTCATTCCCGTATTTTGGAGGGGGCTGGCTGACCATGTGAAGGACGCTTTGGCCACTAGGGAGATTCCCGCCACACTGGAGGAGCTCATAGCCGTATCTACTCGCATAGACCTTCGTTTTCACGAGCGAAGGTTGGAGCGAGCCCAGTGTAGGCAGAGGTTTCGGCTGGCTCCCACCTTCGCCAAACCTTTGGAATCTCCAGTCCAGGCGTCCGAGTCACATGAGGCCTTAGAGGTGACACGAGCGGGATCCAAGTCTCAGTCCGCCCGTGCACATAAGGTCCATCATGTTTGCCAGCAGTTAGGACATCTTGCCTCCAAGGGTCCTCAGCGGTCGGGGAAACGTCAGCGTCTAGTGGCAGTTGGAGGAGGTACACTAGACACGGCGACGTTTGCTTCAAAGTTGTCCTTCAAGGGGACAATTACCATAGGCCCATCCACTCTTATGGTCGAGCTATGCGTGGATTCTGGGGCAGAGGGTAACTTTATGTCTTCCGCTTTTGCCCAGCGTCACGCAATACCCTTGGTGATGCTCGCCAAGCCGGTAAACGGGTCAACACTACCTTCACAGATTACCCACCAAACCATTCCTTTCACGCTATCTGTGTCTCCATCACATCAGGAGATAATCTCCCTATTAGTCATTCCTGAGGGAATTGATGAGGTCCTGTTGGGGATACCATGGCTTCGCTACCATTCTCCTCATATTGAGTGGTCCTCTGGGAGAATTTTGGGATGGAGTAAATCCTGCGAGGGTAGATGTCAGAGGGAGTGCGTTCAGGTTGCTACTACACAGGTACCCGCAGATCTTTCCTCTCTCCCCAAGCACTATTGGCCCTATGCAGACGTGTTCTCCAAAAGAGCTGCGGAGACCCTTCCGCCTCACCGCCCTTATGACTGTCCTATTGACCTCTTGCCTGGTGCTGAGCCTCCCCGGGGTCGAGTCTATCCGTTATCTCTCCCGGAGACGGAGGCAATGTCTCAGTATATCCAAGAGAATCTGGCAAGAGGATTCATTAGGAAGTCAGTGTCACCGGCAGGGGCTGGGTTCTTCTTCGTACAGAAGAAGACTGGAGACTTACGTCCATGCATAGACTACAGGGGTCTTAACGCCATCACCGTTAAGAACAAGTACCCATTACCCCTAATATCTGAGCTTTTTGATAGGCTACGGGGAGCAAGGGTATTTACAAAGTTAGATCTGCGGGGTGCTTACAACCTGATTCGCATCCGTGAGGGGGATGAATGGAAGACGGCTTTTAACACCAGGGATGGGCACTATGAATATCTGGTGATGCCCTTCGGGCTCTGTAATGCCCCAGCCGTTTTCCAAGACTTTGTGAACGACATCTTCCGAGATATGCTCACCACCTCGGTCGTAGTCTATCTGGATGATATTCTCATCTACTCTCCAGATATTGACTCCCATCGGAGAGATGTTCGCAAAATCTTCGACCTCTTACGGGCAAACTCCCTCTACGCCAAGTTGGAGAAGTGTGTGTTTGAGCAGGAGTCCTTGCCTTTCCTTGGTTATATCATCTCTACCCAGGGTTTGGCTATGGATCCTGCTAACCTACAAGCTGTAATGGACTGGCAGGAACCCCATTCTCTTAAAGCGGTGCAGCGCTTTATGGGGTTCATTAACTACTATCGTCAGTTCATTCCACACTTCTCAACTTTGGTAGCTCCCTTGGTTGCCCTCACCAAGAAGGGAGCAAATCCCAAGTTGTGGTCAGAGGAGGTCTCCAAGGCCTTTCTCTCGATTAAGTCACACTTCGCTAGCGCTCCCATCCTACATCGCCCCGTTGTAGATAAACCATTTATCTTGGAGGTGGATGCCTCATCCGTTGGTGCTGGAGCAGTCCTTTTCCAAAAGGATGCTCAAGGTCGGAAGCATCCTTGCTTCTTCTTCTCCAAGACCTTCACACCAGCGGAGAGGAACTGTTCCATCGGGGACAAGGAGTTGCTAGCCATGAAGTTGGCTTTTTCAGAGTGGAGACACCTCTTGGAGGGAGCTCGCTTTCCCTTCCAGGTCTTCACTGACCACAAGAACTTGGTGTATATACAGACGGCCCAGCGGCTGAATTCTCGCCAGGCTAGATGGTCCCTGTTCTTCTCCCGGTTCCATTTTACTCTCCATTTTCTCTCCGGGGAGAAGAACGTTCGTGCCGACGCTCTCTCCCGCTCCGTGGTGTCATCGGAGGAGGAGGAGCCTCGGGTTATTGTCCCTTCTGAGAGCCTGAGAACTGTAGCTCCGGTTTCGCTAGAGTCTGTGCCCCCGGGCAAGACTTTCGTGCCAGCTAACTTGCGACCGGAGGTTCTCTCTTGGGCTCACTCCTCCAGAGTGGGTGGGCATTTTGGGACCAAGAGGACATCTGAGCTTTTGGCGAGAACATACTGGTGGCCGCATATGGCCCGAGATGTCAGGGACTATATTCAGGCGTGCGTTTCTTGCGCCCAGAATCGGTCTCCTCGGCAACGGCCTGCTGGGTTGCTTTACCCTTTACCGGTGGCAGACAGGCCCTGGGAGATGGTCGGGATGGACTTTGTGGTGGGTCTACCCAAGTCGCGTGGCTGCTCCATTATTTGGGTTGTCACCGACCATTTCTCCAAGATGGTGCATTTGGTGCCGCTTCCTCGGTTACCCTCAGCACGGGCCTTGGCGGTGTTGTTCATTAAACACGTTTTCCGTTTGCATGGTATGCCTGATAAGATTGTCAGCGATCGGGGT
Source organism: Ranitomeya imitator (assembly GCF_032444005.1). NCBI lineage: Eukaryota > Metazoa > Chordata > Amphibia > Anura > Dendrobatidae > Ranitomeya > Ranitomeya imitator. Next base: position 397,020,428 of record NC_091282.1, read on the forward strand.
CCCCAGTTCGCATCTCGGTTTTGGAGAGAGCTCTGCCGTTTACTCAGCATAGAGTTAAACCTCTCCTCTGCATACCATCCCGAGACGAATGGGTTGGTGGAGAGAACCAACCAGACTCTGGTGACATATTTGCGACATTTCGTCTCTGCTAGGCAGGATGACTGGGCATTTTTGCTACCTTGGGCGGAATTTGCCCTGAACAACGCCGTAGCCGATTCCACTGGTCAAACGCCTTTTCTCCTTAATTACGGCCAGCATCCGCGTGTCCCTGTGCCCATGCCTGTGTCATCCACCAATTCTAGGGTGGCAGACTGGGCGGTGGAGGCACGTGACATCTGGGACCGCACATAGGATGCCATCCGGGCCTCCAAGGAGAGAATGAGGGTTTCGGCTGATACACACCGGCACCCCGCTCCGGTCTTTGCTCCTGGCGACTTAGTGTGGCTCTCCGCCCGTAACATCAGGCTGCGAGTTGAGTCCACTAAGTTTGCTCCTCGCTACATTGGCCCCTTTAAGGTTCTGGAACAGGTCAACTCTGTGGTCTACCGTTTGGCTATTCCTCCACGCCTTGGTATCACCGATACTTTCCACGTTTCCCTCTTGAAGCCCGTTCATTTGTCCCGGTTTTCCGAGTCATCTGCTGGGACATCGGGTTCATCCACGGATGAGTTTGAGGTGAATGCTATTGTGGGGTGCAAGTTGGTACGTGGCAAGAAATTTTATCTGGTGGACTGGAAGGGTCACGGCCCAGAGGATAGAACCTGGGAGCCTGTGGAGCACATTCGGGCTCCGCTGCTTATCGCAGCTTTTGAGCGTAGTGAGGCTCAAGGAGGGGGCGGCCCTAGGAGGGGGGGTAATGTTAGGAGTCGAGTTTCCTCTGCTGCACGGGGGGAATCTCGATCCGTGTCTGCTGCGGTCTCCCATTCGGTATCGGCCGCAGTGGGCTCTGCTCAGCGGAGACGTCGCTCCCAGCGTCTCGCTGGGGCTGATTCGGTGCATAGGGTCACTACTGCCTTTTCTGGCTTTCTTATGGTACCCTGCACTGATCTGCGGCGAGCGAGCCTCTCTGGGACTAAGTCCTTGTTTGCTCACACTGAGCATGCCCAGGGCAGGGTCTCCCATTGGAGGTCGAGGGCCACATGTTCGGTCACATGCTCAGGTGCTGCAGTACATTCCATTGGTCCTTCTGGAAGGTCCTGAAAGGGCAAAACATGCTCAGGTACTGCAGCACTTTCCATTGGTCCTTCTGGAAGGTCCTGAAAGGGCAAAAACTTCAGTAGCAGCTTCCTGTGCTGCAACTATATAAACTGCGCATGACCGCACGGCCATGCGCTAGTATCGTCTGTTGCTATATGCTTTGCGCCAATGTGGTCATGTGTTTGTATGTGTTCAGGGACCCGGCTGAAATAAGCCCCTAGAATGCTGGCACCTCCGGCGAGGAGATTGTGTATAAGTGTGTTCAGGGACCCGGCTGAAATAAGCCCCTAGAATGCTGGCTCCTCCGGCGAGGAGATTGAGTATGCATGCATGACCACTCACTGCTCACATCTGGGTAGTTGGCCTGTGCCTCTGTGAAAGTCTAACAGGGCACAGAGCTCACCTCTCGCGGTTACTCTGTGAAGCTAACAGAGTTAGTATATACCGCCATATAGAGCCGCCATTATTTAGCAGCAGGTACTTTCCTGCACGGTGGATCCCGGGTTGCGAACGCACCAATTCCTTTTAACCCTGCTGTTCTGTTCGGTCTGGGGAGACCTATTTTGAACTTTGGTATTTTTTGGGGTGTTCAAGATGCGGTTCTGAAACTTGTGGTTGATTGACTTAAATGAGGATGGGTCGGTCGGCCACGGGTTTCAGAGCCGCATCTTGAATATTTTAAAGAATATTGAAGTTCAAAGTCGGTCATTTTTGACCAACAGAACAGCAGGGTTAATAAACAATATATTTGGTGCGTTCCGCCAACCCTAACACAAGTATATTGTGTGGAGCATTATATGAGGCCTATTATACTGTATGGAGCATTAAAAATGCTTCAAAAACGCTGAATTAAGTGACTTGCTGCACTTTGCAAAAACGCATTACGTTTCCAAATCAGTTAGGAAAAAAAAGCAATATGTGTTCTGCAATGTAATAGCCTTTGCTGGTGCTGTAAAACACAGCTTGAAATTTGCATAAAAACCGCTGCAAAAAAAGAAAACCACAGCAAAACCGCAATGTGTGAACATAGCCTTAATTGTACTTTCTAAAAATATGAGAAATTTTATTAAAATCATTTATTCTACTCCAATGATTTTTTCATACCATTGCAAAACTTGTCCACATAAGCAGAGGACAATGGTAGAACGGCTGCACACATGGCTGACTGCACATACAGCTACCTTGGTGGTCTGTTCTGCCCATTATATAATTGGCTTTGAATGTTTAACACTATTATTTGTGCAGCCACACATAATATAATATATTCCTGTGTGTCATGCCACATAGATTGTTGTCTTTACCCGTATACTATCTTCATAGTCCTTACCAAAAGCCCACAGTGGCCACAATGGAATCATAATTTGAACATGTAAGGCATAAATTGCTATTCATGTTCTCCAAAATATATTGTTGGAATGAACATTAATCCTTGGAAGCAAGAATGGCAGTGTAGTGAAATAAATAGATGTAGAACTGTCCTGCATCCGGCAGAGAGCCATGCTGGAGACATGCTTCCTGGCACCTTAGCAAGACTAAGTAAATCAGGCAGAGGGGAATCCAGCCGGCTGGGTATGTACAGCTTGTGTATATATACTTACATCTTTAGGAAGAGAGGAACTCTTTGTTTCCCAACTTGCATAGTTCTGGCGGCTCCACATTGACGTGTTTTCCCATTCTGATTAATTGTCTAACCACAATACCTAGCATACTGAATTCTGTACATATGCATCTCATTGATTATATGTTGCCTAAACAGTTCTTATTTAAGGTTTATACAAGTGAAGCAGAAAATAATAATGTTGTAACAAAAGCAGATATACCATACATGTACATCCAAATATTAACTCTTACAACAAGGCAAATTTTTAAGGCATTTTTTCAATTGTACAATTGCTAAATACACTGCTTAAAAAATAAAGGGAGCACCTAAACATTGCAACAGTAACTCCAAGTCAATCACACTTCTGTGAAATCAACCTCTCCAGTCATGAAGCAACACTGTGAATCAATTTCCCCTGCTGTTTTGCAAATGAAACAGACAACAGGTAAAAATGATAGGCAATTAGCAACATAGAAACATGACCCCTATAAAGGAGTGATTCTGCAGGGGGTGACCACAGACCATTTCTCTGTTCTTATCCTTTTTGGCTGTTGTTTTGGTCACTTTTGTATTTTGACATTACTACATTATCTACAACCCACAGGTATTGCTACATTGTCTACAACCCACAGAAGTTACTCAGGTAGTGCACATCAATGCGAGATGTGGCAAGAAGGGTAGCTGGGCCTGTCAGTCCAAAGCATGGCGCAGATACCAGGAGACTGGCCTGTACACCAAGAGACAGGGAGTGGGCCATAGAAGAGCAGCAACCCAGCAGCAGAACCGCTATCCTTCTCCGTTGTGCAAGGAGGAACAGGAGGAGTAGAAATCCTGCAAAATGACCTCCAGCAGGCCACCAACATCCATGTATCTGCTAAAACTGACATAAACAGACTCCATGAGGGTGATATGAGGGCCCGACGTCTACAAGTTGATATTGTGCTTACAGCTTAACACTGGGTAGGGTGATTGACATTTGCCAGAGAACACCAAGATTGGCAGATTTGACATTGGCGCCCAGTGCTCTACATGTATGACAGTAGGTTCACACTGAAAACATGTGACAGACGTGACAGAGTCTGGGGATGCTGAGGAGAACGTTCTGCTGCTTGCAACATCCTCCAGCATTTCCAGTTTGGCAGTGGATCAGCAATGGTGTTGGAAGGCATTTTTTTGGAAGGCCGCACAGTACTCCTTGTGCTAGCCAGAGGTAGCCTGACTGCCATTAGGTATCGGGATGAGATCCTCAGACCCATTATGAGACCATATGCAGGTGCACTGGGCCTTGGGTTTCTTCTGATGCATGACAATGCTAGGCCTCATGTAGCTGAAAGTTCAGCAGTTCCTGCATGATGAAGGCATTGATGCTATGGATTGACCAGCTCATTGAATCCAATCAAGCTCATCTGGGACATCATGTCTCGTTCCATCCACCAATGCCACATTACACCGCAGACTGTACAGGAGTTGACTAATGCTTTAATTCAGGTCTGGTAGGAGACCCCTCAGGAGAACATCCACTGCCGCCTCAGCAGGACCATGCCCAGACGTTATAGGGAGGTCATACAGGCACATTGAGGCCACACACACAACTGAGCATAATTTCCTTGTGTTGAGGTATTTCCAGTGAAAATGGATCAACCTGCAGTTTGATTTTCCACTTTGATTTTGAGCATCATTCCAAATCCAGACCACCATGGGATATTAATTGGGATTTACATTGATCATTTTTTTTATTGTTCTCAACACATTCCACTATGTAATGAATAAAGATTTACAACTGGAAAATTTCATTCAGTGATCTCTAGGATGTGTTATTTTAGTGTGTCCTTTATTTTTTTGAGCAGTGTATATACTATTTTTGCTTTTTTTATTTTGGAAAATCTTGTAAAAGAAAATAATGTAATCTGTTATAGCTAGTACGCCAGGGAGAATGAATCCTGACTAGTGTATATTAGAGATTAGCGGATATTTTGAAATTCATCAACTTTGCTGAATTTTGCCCCAAAAATTGGATTTATAGCAAATCATTTTGCTCAAATCTCAATTCCGGAAAGCTTGTAATTACTTCTAAATCCATGTGGGGGAGAGGAGAGAGAACCCTGCTGCCATCAAGAGCTTACACTCTACAGAAGAGAGAGACTAAAGGTACCTTCACACATAACGATATCGTTAACGATATCATTGCTTTTTCTGACGTAGCAACGATATCGTTAAGGAAATCGTTATGTGTGACAGCGACCAACGATCAGGCCCCTGCTGGGAGATCGTTGGTCGCTGAGGAAAGTCCAGAACTTTATTTCGTCGCTGGACTTCCCGCTGACATCGCTGGATCGGCGTGTGTGACGTCGATACAGCGATGTCTTCACTGGTAACCAGGGTAAACATCGGGTTACTAAGCGCAGGGCCGCGCTTAGTAACCCGATGTTTACCCTGGTTACCAGCGTAAACGTTAAAAAAACAAACACTACATACTTACCTTCAGCTGTCTGTCCCCGGTGCTGTGCTTCTCTGCACTCCTCCTGCATCCTGTGTCAGCGCCGGCCAGCCGGAAAGCAGAGCGGTGACGTCACCGCTCTGCTTTCCGGCTGACCGGCGCTGACAGTTCAGAGGAAAGCAGAGCGCCGGAGGACAGACAGCTGAAGGTAAGTATGTAGTGTTTGTTTTTTTAACGTTTACGCTGGTAACAAGGGTAAACATCGGGTTACTAAGCGCGGCCCTGCGCTTAGTAACCCGATGTTTACCCTGGTTACCCGGGGACTTCGGCATCGTTGGTCGCTGGAGAGCTGTCTGTGTGACAGCTCTCCATCGAACACACAACGACGCTGCAGCGACGCTGCAGCGATCGGCATCGTTGTCTATATCGCTGCAGCGTCGCTTAATGTGACGGTACCTTAACTCTGCTGCCTCACTATAGTGATTGGATCCCTTGGGAGTTTCATCAGATTCACGTCACTTGAAGATTTAGATGGAAATCGGGATCATTGGTCGCTGGAGAGCTGTCTGTGTGACAGCTCTCCAGCGACCAAACAGCGACGCTGCAGCGATCGACATCGTTGTCGGTATCGCTGCAGCGTCGCTCAGTGTGAAGGTACCTTTACCCAGTGATTCTGGAGATGGAAAACTATTGCCATACAAACTGTACTCTGCTGGGAACCGCTGATATGCGATGGCCCAGGTACTGCTGTACAAAGTATAATGATCCATAAAATGTCATAGCTGTAGGACATTATGGAGAATCTTGTGTGGAAATGCAAAATTCCTGCTCTCTGATGCTTCAGTGGGTGAAATTATGCTGGAAAGTATTTTATTTTTAGCGCTTCAAATCGAATGTTGAAATGTTCGAATTTGCATGAAACCATGATTATCAGGAAATTCCAATCCTCCTCTGTGGATCGATCCGTTCACGTCTAATGTTTATATAAAATACACATATTAAACCCGAATAGGAAAGTGTGATGGCATTTAATTCTAATAGATGCAAACTGATGCAAATGATACATCTGTTTTCATCAGCTCCTACTAGTTCAATCTGAAACTCTAGGAGTGACCTGCTATGTTTGGATCCTAAAAACTAGATATAAACCAGATCCAAGTTTAGAAAACTGATGCAATCTGATATGATTGTATGCAATTACTGTAGTTTACATCATTTGTGCAAAAAACACTAAAAACTATTTACAACTAAAAGTGTTTTGTGTGAACGTGCCATACAGCTGCCCATATATTACTAAGTGATTCTCACTAAATTAGAGATTAGCGGATATTTTGAAATTCATCAACTTTGCTGAATTTTGCCCCAAAAATTGGATTTACAGCAAATCATTTTGCTCAAATCTCAATTCCGGAAAGCTTGTAATTACTTCTAAATCCATGTGGGGGAGAGGAGAGAGTACACTGCTGCCATCAAGAGCTTACACTCTACAGAAGAGAGAGACTAAAGGTACCGTCACAGATAACGATATCGTTAACGATATCGTTGCTTTTTGTGACGTAGCAACGATATCGTTAAGGAAATTGTTATGTGTGACAGCGACCAACGATCAGGCCCCTGCTGGGAGATCGTTGGTTGCTGAGGAAAGTCCAGAACTTTATTTCGTCGCTGGACTTCCCGCTGACATCGCTGGATCGGCGTGTGTGACGTCGATACAGCGATGTCTTCACTGGTAACCAGGGTAAACATCGGGTTACTAAGCGCAGGGCCGCGCTTAGTAACCCGATGTTTACCCTGGTTACCAGCGTAAACGTTAAAAAAACAAACACTACATACTTACCTTCAGCTGTCTGTCCCCGGCGCTGTGCTTCTCTGCACTCCTCCTGCATCCTGTTTTTTAGAATTTCATCAAAAAGTGTATTTATTTCAGTTCTTCAACACAAAAAATGAAACTCATATATTATATAGAGTCATTACAAACAGAGTGATCTATTTCTTTTCTCTAAACTTTCCATTAATATGCTTGGATACAGCACTCTGTGAACACCCAGCTTCTTTAGCAATGACCTTTTGTGGCTTACCCTCCTTGTTGAGTGTGTCAATGACTGCCTTCTGGACATGTGTCAAGTCAGCAGTCTTCCCCATGATTGTGGAGCCTATTGAAACAGACTAAGGGAGCTTTTTAAATGCTTAGGAAGCCTTTGCAGGTGTTTTTTTGCTAATTATTCTAAGTTACTGAGATAATGACTTTTGGGTTTTCATTGGCAGTAAGCCATAATCATCAACATTAACAGAAATAAACACTTGAAGTAGATTTCTCTGTTTGTAATGACTCTATATGATATATGAGTTTCACTTTTTGTATTGAAGAACTGAAATAAATTAACTTTTTGATGATATTCTAATTTAGTGGGAAGCACTTGTATATATTGAAAGTAGAGAACAGCTTTGAAGCAGAAGCCACCATAAGAATGAACTATTCAATTCTTTAAGCAGATTCATGGCTTTTAAAGCCCAAAGCCATTAAAGGAAGCTGAAAAGACAACATATGCACATCAAGTCATTTTGACATTGCTATGTATATGTTCATTCATTTTAATGTTTACCGCCGGCTTTTTCAGGTGGGTTTCAGGCAGAATCAACCTGAAAAAGAGGTTGTGTGCACAGTGTGCACATATCCCAAGAGAGTCCTTTATTTTATCTCCCTTCCATCAATAGAATAGCTTCTCTTATTGGAGACATAAATGCATTCATGTTTTACATGGACAGAATATTTGATCTCAATGGTCATCATGTAATGCTTTATTTCAGTAGTGGTGGAACTACAGTGGGATTAAACACCTGCTGCTGAGTTCACCTATAGAAAAGCATAAATCAACTGATTTTTAGGTGCACTTCCATCAAAAACTTTGTACAAAAGGCATCCATGCACATCAGACTAATATTGTCCTAACTCACCAATATCAACAGGTTCAGCTGACGGTCTAATGTGTATGGGGGCGGCAGCCAACTGATAGTTGGGAGAGATGTAGATCACACATGTTCTATTTTGGACCGTGGATTGCATTGTTCTCCCAGAGATCTAAGGTGAGACAATTAATATGAAAAATGTGTCTGCTGAAAAAAGGGTAAGTAGAAAGACAGGCCCGTCACATGTTATGTCACCATAATTACAGGGATGAGATTTGATCTATAGGACCTCACAGGTAGTGGAGTCGTGAAATCTATATAAAACAAGGCACAATCTGTCTTGAAGCTGAAGACACTTCCACAATCTGGTTCCTCTATCTGTTTTTCTTTTTACATAATAATTTAGATCCACAAATTTACAGGTTCCCATAAAACTAATAGTGTAAAATAAGCAAAGTGGAGCATTTGTCACTTTTAGTGACATAATTTATAACCATTAGTTAGTATGACATGACAGAAAAGTGTTCTACCTTTGCAAACATTCTTGCGTTCCTGTTTTGAACTGTAACTTTAGACACAAGTATAACCAGTAGGCATAATATCGCCATATACAGAGAGTATTCGCAATCAAGCCATTCTGGCACTAGTGTTAGTTATAGTAGTTACAGGATGTGAAAGGTAATAAAAGCTAGAGAAAGTCTCCATTACTCAGCATTCCTCTCTGGATTGCACAACAAACTCACAGTGTGTCTCCACATTCCACCTTAGAATCTCAAAGTGTCTCTCCACATTCCATCTCTGAACCTCACAGTAGCAAGGCATTCCAGGCATCTTCAAATCTGCTAAAACAATACCATGTAGGTGGCCTCCAGAAAATTATCTACTTAGCTGTCTCTTGTGACTAATTGTGCTAGATTATGTTCTCTGTGTGAGCTCGCTAACTACAGACCAGTCAGGCTATATAGCAGAAGAGTGCACTGCTGATAATATATATTGTGTAAAAGAAATATATTAAAGGGTTACTCTCATGTTCGTTAATGAGTAATATCTCAAAGTGCTTGTAAAAGCAAGTAACTTCGCAAGATACTCGTTTTTAAAAATCCTCTTCGTTCTCAAGACTGCAGATATTTTTTTTTCATGGCTTGTTAGTGTTACCTATGGAACTGGCCACTGGTCTGGCAAGAATAGTGCTTGTATGCGATGTTCTGTTAGCTCTTGATCCAGTGAGCTTCAAATCTACAGTGTGTGCACAGGCCCTTAAGAGTCTAAAAAAACTCTAGGGTCCTGTATGAAGATTGCAAGATTTCTAATTTTTCTCACTGTGCTAGTTGTAATCTCACTGAGGTCACCGCAGTTCATTGGCTTGGCTGGAAAGGCAGACGCAGTGATCGGCGGAAACCTCAATGATGCCACTGCTAGTCATTGATGCTGCGCTCGCAGCAGCTCATTCCTCACTGGTTCTCAGTCTGGACGGTCACATCTTGGCACCGTCCAGGTTGAAAATTGTTTATCCCCCAGACATGGATTATGGTGTGGGACAGAACGACGGACAGGTGAATGATATGGTTGTTTTTTATTTTTGTTTTATTACAGGAGACGTTGACTTCAGTGGGAGTGATGACGTGAGTATGGTTTAATTTAGATTCATTAAAGGAGTCTGTGTCATTCTTTCAATTAAAATACTTTATTCTGGCTGTGTGTTTATTTACACTATAACTATAGGATTAGTAATGGATAGGTATCTTACAGACGCCTCTCCATTACTAAGCCGCCATGGGCTTGATGTCATCAGACAATACAAAGGTGACATCAACCCCACAAATGTGAATCCCACTTGCTACCGCCACAGGGCAAGTGGGAAGAGCCAGGCAAGGCACCAGAATAGGCGTATCTAATAGATGAGCATTTTATGGGTTGGCTGCTGGTTGCTGTTTTTAAGCTGGGGGAGGCAATATCCATGGCCCCTTACCCGCATGAGAATACTTGTCTCCAGCTGTCAGCTTTAGCTTGGCTGGCTGTCAAAAAGCTGGTTAGACTTCTACTCTGATAATATTAATAATAATCATCATTTTTATTTTTATAGATGCAACATATTCCACAGCACTTTACAATTTTAGAGGGGACTTGTACAGACAATAAGGACATTACAGAAAAAACATAACTCAGATACCAAGAGGAGTGAGGGCCCAGGTTGCAAGCATAGAATCTATGAGGAAATAGGGGAGACAAGAAAGGTAAATGGTAAAATTTGCTTATATTGTATGATACAGCCATACTATACTAACCAGGGTCTGCACATAACGCTGCATGAACTGGTTGCAAGCCAGTTTATGTACAGCAAAGAGACAGAGGGCTATTAAGTGCATGCAGGGTGTGTGAAGAGATACTACGAGGGTCATGATTTTGAACAAAATTTTGTATGAGCCAAACAGGGAAAGTTAGATAAGTGAGGTAGGGAGATAGGTCAGTCTAAAGAAATGCATTTTTAGGCCACTCTTAAAACTGTGGGTATTGGAAGTTAATCGCATTGTCCTAGGTAGTGCATTTCAAAGAATTGGCGCAGCATGCGGGAAGTCTTTGAGACAGGAATGGGAGGTTCAATTTATTGATGATTTTAGTTTTACCTTATTAGCAGAATGAAGGGCATGGGTAGGGAGGTAGACTGAGACAAGGGAGAAGATGTAGGGGTGCTGAGTCATGGCGCGCATTGTGGGTGAGAGTGATAAGTTTATATTAAAATCTGTATCGGATCGTTAAGCAGAGTTAGGGTCTAGTTGCCGTCTGCAAATTATGATTTACAAATATATAATTGGACCTCACAGCAAAAGTTCTAAGTTGGCCACCTAGTGTCACCCACAAAAAGAAATATTCGTCAGAATAGGAGGGATAATGACGCACAAGTGCAGTCACAGAAAGGCATACCTCACAACTTTTAAAGATGGGGAAAAAGACATGAGCAAAGGTAAATTTTGCCCTTATTGAAGTTACTTAGTGTGATCACCCATTATAATACACCTTTCATGGCTGCAATAAAGAATGATGGTCCCAAAAATGCATCCAACACACTATGATACCCCACAGTGAATTCCTCCACAATATCCCCAAAATGCAAACTATGATGCCTCCAGTGCAACCTAACAATATCATGCCACTGTTGTGCACCCAATGCCGTATGATGTCAAGCAGATCTCACACATTATAAGGTATGATTTCCCACAGTCCGCATCCACAGTGTGATGCCACCCCCACCCCCACACAGTATTATCTGCCCTTACATAGTAGGATGCCGAAAGCTCTCCACACAGTATGAAGGCCTGTGAACCCAGCACACAGAATGATAGCCCTGACGGCTCCCCACACAGTATGATGGATACCTACACAGTATGACTCTCCTAAATGCCCCACACAGTATTTGGCCCTCAGACAGTATGATTATGCAGCTGCAAATCATGCAGCTGGTCAACATAAACGAAATCTCCAAGCACACCAAAATACTCTGAGACCACCCGAGCATGCTCCGAGAAACTCGAGTAACGAGCATACTCGCTCATCACTAGTACTGACTAAAACATGTAGAAATAAACATAACTCACCTAGTCCCATTTAGCAATTTTACTGTTTTGCTCTGTGCAATCTGAACTGTAATATCACAATAGCTTTGAGTCGTCGGCTGCATTTACAATGGCAAATAGTTGGGGAATGAGCATTCCCCGAATATCAGTATGTCTAAATATGCTGTCAATCACCCGATGAACAAGCAAAATACTTGTTCATTGGGGGAAATTATTATTATTATTATTGATTCCATGGTGCTGTACATGAGAAGGGGTTACATCAAAATACAAATATCACTCACAGTAAACAATACTAACAATGACAGACTAATGCAGAGGGAAGAGAACCGTGCTTACATTCTACCGGAAATGATTATTAAGCTTGCTTAAAAAATCATAATTCTCAGCAGCACATGACGTGTATAAATGGCATGTATGCTGACTAGAGCAATGATATTTTATACTCACAGAACATTACTGAAAGCCGGTGGCTCTTGGAAGAAATAAAGTTTATTCTCTCCTGGGTGCCACATTTTCAGTAGAGTAGCCCAACACCTTCATAATACTATGAACCTGCAGATTAATCCTATATCTGCAGGCTAGCGTTATTGGATCTGACAGGTTCTCTTTCAAATAAAAATGTTACCCTATAAATATTTAAAGTGAAGACTTCTGTGCTGTGATCCATTTCCGAGCACAGTTAGGCTCATAGAAACTAGCACTTTTTTTTTTTTACTAAGGGAAAGTGGGAGATAAACATGTTTGTTGCTCAGCTCCATGTATTGCATCGCTTCCTGCTAGTACAACAACATGAAATCATATCCCTTTGCTTTCTCCAGTTTAAGGGAAATTCTGATGTAATATCTGGGGAAGGTAGATTCCTGAAAATGCTGTGTCATGGTCAGCTGGTTTATAGCACATTGTGATGCATGATGCAAGCTAATTTTGGAAAGTCACACGACTAGCTTCACTCAATGCTGAGTAAAGTTCATGCCAGTGCTGAAAAGAATAAAACTGAGCTGCAAACCGGCAAATACAAAGTGCAATATATATGGATATATTATGTGAGCCGGTATGTATAAAGTGCTAATTTGTAGCCTAATGTAAAAACAGAAATATCTTTTAGAATGGCCCTTACTTTATCCAAAGAGCAAAAATCACTATAATGAATATTTTAGCATGGTTGTACAAAGTTTGTAAAGACCTTCAGATTTTCCATTATTACTGCATAAAAATGACCTAAATCTACATCACAATTTCACAAAAATCATAAAGTAGATAAAGAAACCCAATCAAACAAATTAGTTAAAATTATTAAATTTTGTCATTTTTTATTGCGGAAAATGGTTTAACCCCTTCATGACCCAGTTTATTTTGACCTTAAAGACTTTGCCGTTTTTTGCAATTCTGACCAGTGTCCCTTTATGAGGTAATAACTCAGGAACGCTTCAACGGATCCTAGCGGTTCTGAGATTGTTTTTTCGTGACATATTGGGCTTCATGTTAGTGGTAAATTTAGGTCAATAAATTCTGCATTTATTTGTGATAAAAACGGAAATTTGGCGAAAATTTTGAAAATTTCGCAATTTTCACATTTTGAATTTTTATTCTGTTAAACCAGAGAGTTATGTGACACAAAATAGTTAATAAATAACATTTCCCACATGTATACTTTACATCAGCACAATTTTGGAAACAAAATTTTTTTTTGCTAGGAAGTTATAAGGGTTAAAATTTGACCAGCGATTTCTCATTTTTACAACGAAATTTACAAAACCATTTTTTTTAGGGACCACCTCACATTTGAAGTCAGTTTGAGGGGTCTATATGGCTGAAAATACCCAAAAGTGACACCATTCTAAAAACTGTACCCCTCGAGGTACTCAAAACCACATTCAAGAAGTTTATTAACCCTTCAGGTGCTTCACAGCAGCAGAAGCAACATGGAAGGAAAAAATGAACATTTAAATTTTTAGTCACAAAAATTGTCTTTTAGCAACAATTTTTTTATTTTCCCAATGGTAAAAGGAGAAACTGAACCACGAAAGTTGTTGTCCAATTTGTCCTGAGTACGCTGATACCTCATATGTGGGGGTAAAACACTGTTTGGGCGCACGGCAGGGCTTGGAAGGGAAGGAGCGCCATTTGACTTTTTGAATGAAAAATTGGCTCCACTCTTTAGCGGACACCATGTCACGTTTGGAGAGCCCCCGTGTGTCTAAAAATTGGAGCTCCCCCACAAGTGACCCCATTGTGGAAACTAGACGCCCAAAGGAACTTATCTAGATGCATAGAAAGCACTTTGAACCCCTAGGTGCTTCACAAATTGATCCGTAAAAATGAAAAAGTACTTTTTTTTCCACAAAAAAATTATTTTCGCCTCAATTTTTTCATTTTCACATGGGCAACAGGATAAAATGGATCGTAAAATTTGTTGGGCAATTTCTCCTGAGTACACCAATACCTCACATGTGGGGGTAAACCACTGTTTGGGCACATGGTAAGGCTCGGAAGGGAAGGAACGCCATTTGACTTTTTGAATGAAAAATTATCTCCATCGTTAGCGGACACCATGTCGCGTTTGGAGAGCCCCTGTGTGCCTAAACATTGGAGCTCCCCCACAAGTGACCCCATTTTGGAAACTAGACCCCCCAAGGAACTTATCTAGATGCCTAGTGAGCACTTTAAACCCTCAGGTGCTTCACAAATTGATCTGTAAAAATGAAAAAGTACTTTTTTTTCACAAAAAAATTATTTTTGCCTCAATTTTTTCATTTTCACATAGGCAATAGGATAAAATGGATCATAAAATTTGTTGGGCAATTTCTTCCGAGTACGCCGATACCTCATATGTGGGGGTAAACCACTGTTTGGGCACTCGGCAGGGCTCGGAAGGGAAGGCGCGCCATTTGACTTTTTGAATGGAAAATTAGCTCCAATTGTTAGCGGACACCATGTCGCGTTTGGAGAGCCCCTGTGTGCCTAAACATTGGAGCTCCCCCACAAGTGACCCCATTTTGGAAACTAGACCCCCCAAGGAACTTATCTAGATGCATATTGAGCACTTTAAACCCCCAGGTGCTTCACAGAAGTTTATAACGCAGAGCCATGAAAATAAAAAATAATTTTTCTTTCCTCAAAAATGTTTTTTAGCCTGGAATTTCCTATTTTGCCAAGGGTAATAGGAGAAATTGGACCCCAAATGTTGTTGTCCAGTTTGTCCTGAGTACGCTGATACCCCATATGTGGGGGTAAACCACTGTTTGGGCGCACGGCAGGGCTCGGAAGGGAAGGCACGCCATTTGGCTTTTTAAATGGAAAATTAGCTCCAATCATTAGCGGACACCATGTCAAGTTTGGAGAGCCCCTGTGTGCCTAAACATTGGAGATCCCCCAGAAATGACCCCATTTTGGAAACTAGACCCCCAAAGGAAATAATCTAGATGTGTGGTGAGGACTTTGAACCCCCAAGTGCTTCACAGAAGTTTATAACGCAGAGCCATGAAAAAAAAAAAAAAATTATTTTCTCAAAAATGATCTTTTAGCCTGCAATTTTTTTTCCCAAGGGTAACAGGAGAAATTTGACCCCAAAAGTTGTTGTCCAGTTTCTCCTGAGTATGCTGATACCCCATATGTGGGGGTAAACCACTGTTTGGGCACATGCCGGGGCTCGGAAGTGAAGTAGTGACAT
The DNA here is from genome assembly GCF_032444005.1 of Ranitomeya imitator. Classification (NCBI taxonomy): domain Eukaryota; kingdom Metazoa; phylum Chordata; class Amphibia; order Anura; family Dendrobatidae; genus Ranitomeya; species Ranitomeya imitator. The sequence goes on from NC_091282.1 coordinate 397,035,814, forward strand.
TTTGAAATGCAGACTTTGATGGAATGCCCTGTGGGCGTCACGTTGTGTTTGCAGAGCCCCTGATGTGGCTTAACAGTAGAAACCCCCCACAAGTGACCCCATTTTGGAAACTAGACCCCGAAAGGAACTTATCTAGATGTGTGGTGAGCACTTTGAACCCCCAAGTGCTTCATAGAAGTTTATAATGCAGAACCGTGAAAATAATAAATACGTTTTCTTTCCTCAAACATAATTATTTAGCCCAGAATTTTTTAATTTTCCCAAGGGTAACAGGAGAAATTTGACCCCAATATTTGTTGTTCAGTTTCTCCTGAGTACGGTTATACCCCATATGTGTGGGTAAACTACTGTTTGGGCACATGCCAGGGCTTGGAATTGAAGTAGTGACGTTTTGAAATGCAGACTTTGATGGAATGCTCTGCGGGCGTCACGTTGCGTTTGCAGAGCCCCTGATGTGGCTAAACAGTAGAAACCCCCCACAAGTGACCCCATTTTGGAAACTAGACCCCGAAAGGAACTTATCTAGATGTGTGGTGAGCACTTTGAACCCCCAAGTGCTTCATAGAAGTTTATAATGCAGAACCGTGAAAATAATAAATACGTTTTCTTTCCTCAAAAATAATAATTTAGCCCAGAATTTTCTATTTTCCCAAGGGTTACAGGAGAAATTGGACCCCAAAAGTTGTTGTCCAGTTTCTCCTGAGTACGCTGATACCCCATGTGTGGAGGTAACCCACTGTTTGGGCGCACGTCGGGGCTCAGAAGGGAAGTAGTGACTTTTGAAATGCAGACTTTGATGGAATGGTCTGCGGGCGTCACGTTGCGTTTGCAGAGCTCCTGGTGTGCCTAAACAGTAGAAACCCCCAAGTGACCCCATTTTAGAAACTAGACCCCCCAAGGAACTTATCTAGATATGTGGTGAGCACTTTGAAACCCCAAGTGCTTCACAGACGTTTACAACGCAGAGCCGTGAAAATAAAAAATCATTTTTCTTTCCTCAAAAATGATGTTTTAGCAAGCATTTTTTTATTTTCACAAGGGTAACAGGAGAAATTGGACCCCAGTAATTGTTGCGCAGTTTATCCTGAGTATGCTGGTACCCCATATGTGGGGGTAAACCACTGTTTGGGCACACGTCGGGGCTCGGAATTGAGGGAGCACCATTTGACTTTTTGAATACAAGATTGGCTGGAATCAATGGTGGCGCCATGTTGCGTTTGGAGACCCCTGATGTGCCTAAACAGTGAAAACCCCTCAATTCTACCTCCAACACTAACCCCCCACACCCCTAACCCTAATCCCAACTGTAGCCATAACCCTAATCACAACCCTAACCACAACCCTAATTCCAACCCTAACCCTAAGGCTATGTGCCCACCTGGCGGATTCGTGTGAGATTTTTCAGAATCATTTTTGAAAAATCCGCGGGTAAAAGGCACTGCGTTTTACCTGCGGATTTTCCGCGGATTTCCAGTGTTTTTTGTGCGGATTTCACCTGCGGATTCCTATTGAGGAACAGGTGTAAAACGCTGCGGAATCCGCACAAAGAATTGACATGCTGCGGAAAATACAATGCAGCGTTTCCGCGCGGTATTTTCCGCACCATGGGCACAGCGGATTTGGTTTTCCATAGGTTTACATGGTACTGTAAACCTGATGGAACACTGCTGTGAATCCGCAGCGGCCAATCCGCTGCGGATCCGCAGCCAAATCCGCACCGTGTGCACATAGCCTAATTCTAAAGGTATGTGCACACGCTGCGGAAAACGCTGCGGATCCGCAGCAGTTTCCCATGAGTTTACAGTTCAATGTAAACCTATGGGAAACAAAAATCGCTGTACACATGCTGCGGAAAAACTGCACGGAAACGCAGCGGTTTACATTCCGCAGCATGTCACTTTGTGCGGATTCCGCAGCGGTTTTACAACTGCTCAAATAGAAAATCGCAGTTGTAAAACCGCAGTGAAATGCGCAGAAAAAACGCGGTAAATCCGCCATAAATCTGCAGCGGTTTAGCACTGCGGATTTATCAAACCCTAACCCTAACCCTAACCCTACCCCTAACCCTACCCCTAACCCTAGCCCTAACCCTACCCCTAACCCTAACCCTACCCCTAACCCTAACCCTACCCCTAACCCTAGCCCTAACCCTACCCCTAACCCTAGCCCTAACCCTAACCCTAGCCCTAACCCTACCCCTAACCCTAACCCTACCCCTAACCCTAGCCCTAACCCTATCCCTATTCTAACATTAGTGGAAAAAAAAAATTCTTTATTTTTTTATTGTCCCTACCTATGGGGGTGACAAAGGGGGGGGTCATTTATTATTTTTTTTATTTTGATCACTGAGATATAATCTATCTCAGTGATCAAAATGCACTTTGGAACGAATCTGCCGGCCGGCAGATTCGGCGGGCGCACTGCGCATGTGCCCGCCACTTTGGAAGATGGCGGCGCCCAGGGAGAGGATGGACGGACCCCGGCAGGATCGGTAAGTATGATGGGGTGGGGGGGAGCATGGGGTGGGGATCGGAGCATGGGGGGTGGATCGGAGCGCGGGAGGGGTGGAACGGAGCACGGGGGGTGGAACGGAGCACGGGGGGGTGGAACGGAGCATGGGGGGGTGGATCGGAGTGCAGGGGGGGTGATTGGAGCACGGGGGGGGTGATTGGAGCATGGGGGAGCGGACAAGAGCACGGGGGGCGCGGAGCACAGGACGGAGGGGAGCCGGAGCAGTGTACCGGACAGATTGGAGGGCTGGGAGGGCGATCGGTGGGGTGGGGTGGGGGCACATTAGTGTTTCCAGCCATGGCCGATGATATTGCAGCATCGGCCATGGCTGGATTGTAATATTTCACCAGTTATAATAGGTGAAATATTACAAATCGCTCTGATTGGCAGTTTCACTTTCAACAGCCAATCAGAGCGATCGTAGCCACGGGGGTGAAGCCACCCCCCTTGGGCTAAACTACCACTCCCCCTGTCCCTGCAGATCGGGTGAAATGGGAGTTAACCCTTTCACCCGATCTGCAGGGACGCGATCTTTCCATGACGCCACATAGGCGTCATGGGTCGGATTGGCACCGACTTTCATGACGCCTACGTGGCGTCATGGGTCGGGAAGGGGTTAATAGCACGTTTGTGTGTGGCAAAAATGTGTGATGCTTTATAGAGATGGACGAACCTGAACAGTAAAGTTCGGCATCCGTACTGAACATCTACCTTTCGGGCATGGACACCGAACAAGGACTTCACCAGTAAGTCCATGTTGGTGTTCGGGTTTCGGCCCCCCAAACACCGGGTGTTTCTTGAGCTGGCATGTGCATGACAGCACGGCAAACACTACTTCTGATTGACGGTAAAATCATTACCACTGGTCAGACAGCTGCAGTTCCTACACTGTTAAATGACAATGTGAGCCTGCAGCTGTGACTGGAAGTAGAAAATTCACCTCCTGTAATTGGCGTCGGCTGATGGGGCTACTGCTGATGGGAGTATTCATGAACCGGCGCCAGCGATGTAAATGAATGGTTAAAAAAAAACAGCGTGGGTTGCCCTGTATTTTTGATAACCAGCCAGGCAAAGCTAATAGGTGCATGCTGCAACCCTCATCTGTCAACTTTAGCAAGGCTGGTTAGCAAAACTAGAGGGGTCCCCACGCTGTTTTTTTAAATTATTTAAACAGCTGGGAGCTGGTAGTGTCAAGCTGGTAAGGTGCCATGGATATTGCCCCCCAGCCTAAAAATAGCAGCCTGCAGCTGCCCAGAAAAGGCACATCCATTATATGCGCCAATTCTGGTGCTTTGCCTGGCTCCTCCCACTTGCCCTGTTGTGGTGGCAAGTGGGGTTCATATTTGTGGGGTTGATGTTACCTTTGTATTGCAGCTGCGGCAATAAAAACTAAATCTCCGAGCACTAAAAAATACTCGGAGGACCCCTGAGCATGCTCGACAAATCTCGAGTAATGAGTCGAGATGAGCAGTCGAACTGTTCGGCAATTTCAAATTCGAGCTGTTTTGGGCGGTGTTCGAGTCGTTCGACGAACTCGAACAATTTGCTTAAAATTTGGCTGTTCGAGTTTCTGTTCGATAACTGTTCGTTCACCAAAAGCCTAACTTGATTTGCACATTAATATTGTTTATTATTGTTAATAGACTGTTTCAGTGTATAGTGGGCGGGGGATAGATCTGTGCTGAAATAATGCTGATCTCCATTTTTTTTTTCTTTCCCACATTTACAGTGGGGCGGTGCAGTCTCTCAGCCTATCAGCAGTGCGCACACACACAGCAATGTGCATGTGATGCACACAAGCAAGGGCATGTATCATTGGCTGTGTATGTCACATGTCCTTGCCCTATAAGAACCAGCCATTTGCCCCGTCGCCACCATTTCCTCACTGCTGCTGCTTAGTGTTAGACGGCACCGCTGCTGCTGTGGGCGCTATACAGTCTGAGGCTGCCGTCACACTAGCAGTATTTGGTCAGTATTTTCCATCAGTATTTCTCAGCCAAAACCAGGAGTGGGTGATAAATGCAGAAGTGGTGCATATGTTTCTATTATACTTTTCCTCTAATTGTTCCACTCCTGGTTTTGGCTACAAATACTGATGGAAAATACTGACCAAATACTGATAGTGTGACGGCAGCCTAAGAGTGTTTTTTTGGAGCGAATTTTCAGAAAGATAGGTTTAGGTAGTCGGGAGGAGTCGGGACTAGTTGTAATATCAGCCCTTTTCAGGGTAGGTTAGAGCAGTTCATAGCACTGTTTGCCAGGCAGGTCTGTGCCAGTGCTGTGCGAGTGTTTGTCACAGCATTTGGTGTAATCTAGCTCATGTCCTATAGGACCTTAAACATGTGACCTTTTTGTAGTTACCTGATTGGCAGAAGGGTTCTTTGTATTCTTACAGGAATCTTGGTAGATGTGCTTTGACAAAGACCTTTCCGGTCGAAACGCGTAGCCAAACTCACGCAGGTCATGGTGTTGTCTTCATGGAGCTCATGATTTTTCATGTTTTTATATTTTCCCAATAAAGTTTGTTTATTTTACCTTTTGGAGCTGGAACATCGTGGTTTTTTTTTTTTTCCATTGGTTCGCATCGTGTCAGGACTTGGTTCCGTGCTCTGCTGGATATGGTGAGCTGGCTTTTTTTCTTTTTTCTTTGCATATGTTTCAATTGATTGCCGTGCACCCATTCCTTTTTGCTCCATATTTTTTACATATTATATTTTTTTGACACACCACCCTGTTATTTTTAAGTGAGTTAAACATCTACCGCAGTCATCAGCAATTTTTTTTATCATGTCTGACTTTGCTAAAAATCGCCTTCAAAAAGCCGCACATGTTTTCTCTGATTCCTCCACCATGGATAAAGAGACCTCAGATGTATCCAATTTGTGGACACAGTTGCACAAGTTAATGATCCAAGAGACTAAAACATGGTGGGATTATACCACTTTAAATAATTATGTCTCTAAGGATATGATTCCTAGGGGTCTGAGGATCAAGAAAAAATGTACCACCGCTTTTGGTGATCAGTTTTCCAATGAATGGAATTCTATCTTAAGCGCTTGTTCACTGAATCTGATGCGGCTGATCATCAAGTATGAGGAAATAAAATTAACAGACATACAAAAAGAGATTTACGCTACTAAATTGAGTTTAAATACACACGTCACAGTTATAGAGGATAATACATCGTTCAAAAAAACACAAGATGAAATTAATAAATTGGAGGATGAGATTATGTCCCGTAAAAAACGTAAATTCCAGCGTGATTTGGAAGATTACTCGTCTAACAAAATCTATGATTGGAACGATGACAATTCCTCCACCAGAACACCAAGATCTATTTTAAGAAATACGTATTACCGGAAAAAACATAAACGCTATGTGAGTTTTAGCTCACATGATGGTGATTCTGGTGATAGCAATCCCAATATGTCTGATACCTCAACCAATGAATCTTTTAGTGGTGGTTTGAACAAGTATTCTAACAAGACAAAAAACGTAAAAGGCGCGGCGGGCGTAAGCATCGAAAACAGTTCTGGCATGGTAACGCGCCGCAAGAAGGCCACTTGAAAATTGATACAAGCAATGTGTTAAATTTATCATCTAAGGTTTTTTCACAAGAACAATTGGAAGTTTTGTCATATGGACTTAATTTTGTCCCGGATAACAATTTCAATATTTTTTCGACTATTTTGGATTTGAATAAATTCATTCGCAATCTTACTATCAAGAAACATTTTTGGACTAATGATGACACGGTCGAGGATGTTTCTGAAGTGACTCCTGTTAATGAATTTCGCACTTTGGATTTTCAAGATCAAATGTCCCTCTTAACATTACAAGAATTACAACACAGCAATGAAGTGCCTGATTATTTGGTTCATTATTCTGACAATTTTATCACAAAAAATTCTTTTTTCTATCCTGTCCAAACAAGATCTGATTGCATGAGCAGATTTCAGGAAATTATTGAATGTGAACTTAAAATTCTTCAGAATCATGTCTCTACCAACAAAAGGATCAGCAATTTATCCAAAAAACACAGGAAAGCTTTTGAAGACATCAAAAACATGGGGGACATTACCATCAAAATGAGCGATAAAAGCGGATTAATTGTTATAATGGATTCTGAGGACTATAAAAACGGTATTTTGGAGTTATTATCTGACGTTGATGTCTATCGAGAATTATCATCGGATCCCACTATTTTGTTTAAAAAGCAGGCAGATTAAATAATTATGGAGGGTCTGTCTTTGGGCATTTTCTCTGAAAAACAAGCAGAGTTTTTACAAGTATCACATCCCGTCATGCCTATTTTACATGGTCTTCCTAAGACACATAAAACTGGCGGTTTTCCTCCCATGCGACCCATAATTTCAAGCATTGGGTCTATTAATGAACATTTGGGTCAGTGGCTTGATTCTGTTTTGCAGCCTCTTGTTCTTAAGGCCCCTTCACATTAAGCGACGCTGCAGTGATACCGACAACGATCCGGATCGCTGCAGCGTCGCTGGAGAGCTGTCACACAGACCGCTCTCCAGCGACCAACAATGCCGGTAACCAGGGTAAACATCGGGTAACTAAGCGCAGGGCCGCGCTTAGTAACCCGATGTTTACCCTGGTTACCATGCTAAAAGTAAAAAAAAACAAACACTACATACTTACCTACAGCCGTCTGTCCTCCAGCGCTGCGCTCTGCTTCTCTGCACTCCTCCTGTACTGGCTGTGAGCCGGAAAGCAGAGCGGTGACGTCACCGCTCTGCTTTCCGGCTCACAGCCAGTGCAGGAGGAGTGCAGAGCGCAGCGCTGGAGGACAGACAGCTGTAGGTAAGTATGTAGTGTTTGTTTTTTTTTACTTTTAGCATGGTAACCAGGGTAAACATCGGGTTACTAAGCGCGGCCCTGCGCTTAGTTACCCGATGTTTACCCTGGTTACCAGTGAAGACATCGCTGGATCGGTGTCACACACGCCGATCCAGCGATGTTAGCAGGAGTCCAGCGACGAAATAAAGTTCTGGACTTTATTCAGCGACCAACGATCTCCCAGCAGGGGCCTGATCGTTGGTCGCTGTCACACATAACGATTTCATTAACGATATCGTTGCTACGTCACAAATAGCAACGATATCGTTAACGATATCGTTATGTGTGAAAGTACCTTTAGGATTCCGGGTCTTATTAAAGACACCATTTCTCTGAACGTGTGTTCAGCGCTGCTGGTGGTGTGCTGACAGATAAGCGCACGCGGCTGTCCAGTGACAATGTAGACAGACTAAAGGTACCTTCACACTAAACGATATCGCTAGCAATCCGTGACGTTGCAGCGTCCTCGCTAGCGATATCGTTTAGTTTGACACGCAGCAGCGATCAGAATCCTGCTGTGATGTCGTTGGTCGGGGCTAGAGGGCCAAACCTTTCTTTGGTCGCTGGCTCTCCCGCTGACATCGCTGAATCGGCGTGTGTGACACCGATTCAGCGATGTCTTCGCTGGTAATCAGGGTAAACATCGGGTTACTAAGCGCAGGGCCGCGCTTAGTAACCCGATGTTTACCCTGGTTACTATCCTAAAAGTAAAAAAAACAAACGCTACATACTTACCTACAGCTGTCTGTCCCCGGCGCTGGGCTTCTCTGCTCTGGCTGTGAGCACAGCGGCCGGAAAGCAGAGCGGTGACGTCACCGCTCTGCTTTCCGGCTGCCCGGCACTCACAGCCAGAGCAGAGAAGCACAGCGCCGGGGACAGACAGCGGTAGGTAAGTATGTAGCGTTTGTTTTTTTTACTTTTAGGATGGTAACCAGGGTAAACATCGGGTTACTAAGAGCGGCCCTGCGCTTAGTAACCCGATGTTTACCCTGGTTACCGGCATCGTTGGTCGCTGGAGAGCGGTCTGTGTGACAGCTCTCCAGCGACCAAACAGCGACGCTGCAGCGATCCGGATCGTTGTCTGGATCGCTGCAGCGTCGTTTAGTGTGAAGGTACCTTAACTTTCATCAAGATGAACAAATCCTGGATCCGCAAGGACTTTTCTACCCCTGTCATCTTGGGGAGACTAAAAGCTTGATGACTTTTGAAAATCACCTCACCAACTTTTTTAAAAAACTCTGGCGAAATTGATGCCACTTAAGTGGTGTCTGTGGCCGAATTTTTGGAAAAAATGGAGACTCTTTATTTAGTCCCCTTGCTGAGTTTTTCATGACGTTGCCATCATCAATTCCAGGTGGGTGGGGTCGTCTGCAGAGTTATTTTCTGATACTTTGGCCTGGGATTCAGAGGTCTGCTCCAAAGCATCATTGTCTGCTAGTCAGCAGAGTAGCCCAGCCACCCACCGCCCGTTTATCTAAGTACTATTTTTAACGGCATCTGGCCCAGGAAATCCTTTTGGGCCTTGTAGAATTAGGTGCTACTCAGCAGCTTACTTCACCCATGAAGCAAGCTACACCGCCTGTTTACCTACTATTTTGTAACGGCATCTAGCCCAGGAAATCCTTTTGGGCCTAGTAGAATTTGGTGCTACTAAGCAGCGTACTTCACCCATGAAGCAAGCTACACCGCCTGTTTACCAAACTACTATTTTGTAACGGCATCTAGCCCAGGAAATCCTTTTGGGCCTAGTAGAATTTGGTGCTACTCAGCAGCGTACTTCACCCATGAAGCAAGCTACACCGCCTGTTTACCTAACTACTATTTTATAACGGCATCTAGCCCAGGAAATCCTTTTGGACCTAGTAGAATTTAGTGCTACTCAGCAGCGTACCCCACCCATGAAGCAAGCTACACCGCCTGTTTACCTAAGTACTATTTTTTAACGGCATCTAGCCCAGGAAATCCTTTTGGGCCTAGTAGCAATTTCTGCTACTCAGCAGAGTACCCCACCCATGAAGCAAGCTACACCGCCTTCTTTCTTTCTCAATCTAACCCCTCGGCTCTGGGGTGTCCAGTCTCCCTCCAGCTCTCTCCTTCTCACAGGTGGACTACTGCGTGTTTTCACACTGTGGCAAATCTTTTGGGCCCAGGCATAAGAAGTCGTCGAGGTAATGGATAATATGTGCCGCCTTATAAACGTCCATGACGACACATTCGAGGAAGCAACTAAACGCCTCAAATAGTGAGCAGGATATGGAGCACCCCATGGGCAAGCAGCGATCTATGTAGTATGCTCCTTCACAGAAGCAGCCCAATGGGAGGACACTATTCGGAGGCACAAGTAGTAACCGGAACGCCCCCTCAATGTCTGTTTTGGCCATTAGGGTGCCCCTTACCAACTTCTTGACCCGTCTGATTGTCTTGTCAAAGGAGGTACAGTACATAGTACTGTACTTGGTTCCGCTTCGATGTTGTCGTTTACTGACCTGCCCCTTGGATATGACAAATGGTGGATTAGTCTGAATGTATTGGGTTCATTTTTTGGCACAACTCCCAACGGGGGTACCACTACGTCTTCTAAGAAAAGTGTTCTGAATGGACCCGCCGCCATTCTACCTAAAGATATTCTTTTTTTATTTTTTTTGTCAAGACGTCTGGGTGTTGGTAGAGTGATTTTAGATTTTTACTCCAGCCTTTCTTGATTTTAGAAGGGCATGACATGCCTATATCTGTGTCTCTTCCTCCTTTTACTCCTTCACCTCTTTTCTTTTCGCATGACTATATGTAGTTTTGACTTTTCCATGTGTTTGTTGTGTCTTCTGAGCAGTTTGTCAGCTTTTGGACACCTTTTAAGGTGTTTTCGATGTGTTTTCCATGTGTTTGTATGTGTTTGTGTTTGCCTGCCATTGGTTTCAATGGGGTTCGACGGTGTTCGTCGAACACGTCCCTGTTCGACGAACCGAACCCAAACACTAGGGAGGTGGAACCCATGGTGAAGTGGAACCCATGCCGTTTTTTTCTTTAAGTTATTTATTTAGAATGCAGGCGCCGTCTGATGAATACTTCCATCAGCCACCGCCTGCTCTCACTGTTATTAGTGGCAGCAGGCATAGGTTGATGGGAATAGTAGTCCCATCAGCCAATGCCAGTGACTGGAGGTAATTTCTTTTTCTCGAATCATAGCCGTGGTCTCACAATGTAATTTGACAGCATGGGAACTGTAGCTGTCTGACCAGCGGTAATAATTTTACTACACATGACAGTGTGACAAACACTGGAGGTTCGGGCCCCCCATTCAAGTGAATATGGTCCAGTTCCAGGTACTGTTCTGGTACCTGAAACTGAACTTTTTCAACTGTTTGGCCTTGCACAGGCGTGTACTACGGAGGACAGAGAATGAACTTCAATCCAATATTGCGGCCAGCATGCAGCCAGCGGGTAAGGAAAAGGTGAATCAAACACCTGAAAACTCCACCCATATGACCGAAAACCGGTCCCGCAAAATTCAGGTGACAGGTTCCCTTTAATCCTATAGAAATACAGTGGAAGGACCTGAAGCGAGCAATTTATGGGAGAGAACCTATCAGCATAAAAAACTGATGCAGTTTTGTTAGAAGTAGTAAGCCAAAATACCTCCAAGCTGATGTGCATGTCTAATCAACAATTGCCGAACAGTTATTTAGATACAGTTATTGTTAGACAAGGTTCACATCAAATACTGACAGCGCAAGTTCATATACTTTTGCTGCTCATAGAAATATATACATATTTGATTTCCTTATCTTTTAGAAGTTGTGTGAAAATCTGATGCAGTTTTAGATCAAATTTATGCAGAAATTTGGAAAATTCTGACGGATTCACAAACGTTCATGCACCCACTGTATGTGATAATTTTTGTTTCTTAAACCCTGCAGATTATTGCTTACATTCCTTTTGATTTGTGGTTATTCTGTGCAAAAATGAAGGGAAGTTACTGAACCTGACTAGTTTCTCAGAGCACGCATTACATATCCTGCTGTCTTGATCTAAAGGTCACGTTAACCTTGATATGAAAAATAATCTTATATCCTTTGTTTCTTCCAATATCCCCTGGCACTGTGTACACTTACAGTTAGGGCCAGAAATATTTGGACAGTGACACAAGTTTTGTTATTTTAGCTGTTTACAAAAACATGTTCAGAAATACAATTATATATATAATATGGGCTGAAAGTGCACACTCCCAGCTGCAATATGATAGTTTCCACATCCAAATCGGAGAAAGGGTTTAGGAATCATAGCTCTGTAATGCATAGCGTCCTCTTTTTCAAGGGACCAAAAGTAATTGGACAATGGACTCTAAGGGCTGCAATTAACTCTGAAGGCGTCTCCCTCGTTAACCTGTAATCAATGAAGTAGTTAAAAGGTCAGGGGTGGATTCCAGGTGTGTGGTTTTGCATTTGGAAGCTGTTGCTGTGAGCAGACAACATGCGGTCAAAGTAACTCTCAATTGAGGTGAAGCAGAACATCCTGAGGCTGAAAAAAAAGAAAAAATCCATCAGAGAGATAGCAGACATGCTTGGAGTAGCAAAATCAACAGTTGGGTACATTCTGAGAAAAAAGGAATTGACTGGTGAGCTTGGGAACTCAAAAAGGCCTGGGCGTCCACGGATGACAACAGTGGTGGATGATCGCCGCATACTTAATTTGGTGAAGAAGAACCCGTTCACAACATCAACTGAAGTCCAGAACACTCTCAGTGAAGTAGGTGTATCTGTCTCTAAGTCAACAGTAAAGAGAAAACTCCATGACAGTAAATACAAAGGGTTCACATCTAGATGCAAACCATTCATCAATAACAAAAATAGACAGGCCAGAGTTAAATTTGCAGAAAAACACCTCAAGAAGCCAGCTCAGTTCTGGAAAAGTATTCTATGGACAGATGAGACAAAGATCAACCTGTACCAGAATGATGGGAAGAAAAAAGTTTGGAGAAGAAAGGGAACGGCACATGATCCAAGGCACACCACATCCTCTGTAAAACATGGTGGAGGCAACGTGATGGCATGGGCATGCATGGCTTTCAATGGCACTGGGTCACTTGTGTTTATTGATGACATAAGAGCAGACAAGAGTAGCCGGATGAATTCTGAAGTGTACCGGGATATACTTTCAGCCCAGATTCAGCCAAATGCTGCAAAGTTGATTGGACGGCGCTTCATAGTACAGATGGACAATGACCCCAAGCATACATCCAAAGCTACCCAGGAGTTCATGAGTGCCAAAAAGTGGAACATTCTGCAATGGCCAAGTCAATCTCCAGATCTAAACCCAATTGAGCATGCATTTCACTTGCTCAAATCCAGACTTAAGACGGAAAGACCCACAAACAAGCAAGACCTGAAGGCTGCGGCTGTAAAGGCCTGGCAAAGCATTAAGAAGGAGGAAACCCAGCGTTTGGTGATGTCCATGGGTTCCAGACTTAAGGCAGTGATTGCCTCCAAAGGATTTGCAACAAAATATTGAAAATAAAAATATTTTGTTTGGGGTATGTTTATTTGTCCAATTACTTTTGACCTCCTAAAATGTGGCGTGTTTGTAAAGAAATGTGTACAATTCCTACATTTTCTATCAGATATTTTTGTTCAACCCTTCAAATTAAACGTTACAATCTGCACTTGAATTCTGTTGTAGAGGTTTCATTTCAAATCCAATGTGGTGGCATGCAGAGCCCAACTCGCGAAAATTGTGTCACTGTCCAAATATTTCTGGCCCTAACTGTATAATACATTAACAATATATAAATGTAATAGGGAGAGAGGGGGTTCTATAGGGAAATAGCAAAATGAGTAAGTCTACCGACGCCTCTCCGGCCCATGACTCACACCTCCTCCTCCTTCCAGCAATGCTTCTTAAGGTACCTTCACACATAACGATATTGTTAACGATATCGTTGCTATTTGTGACGTAGCAACGATATCGTTAACGATATCGTTATGTGTGACAGCGACCAACGATCAGGCCCCTGCTGGGAGATCGTTGGTCGCTGAATAAAGTCCAGAACTTTATTTCGTCGCTGGACTCCCTGGAGACATCGCTGGATCGGCGTGTGTGACACCAATCCAGCGATGTCTTCACTGGTAACCAGGGTAAACATCGGGTAACTAAGCGCAGGGCCGCGCTTAGTAACCCGATGTTTACCGTGGTTACCATCCTAAAAGTAAAAAAAAACAAACACTACATACTTACCTACCGCTGTCTGTCCTCCAGCGCTGTGCTCTGCTCTCCTCCTGTACTGGCTGTGACGTCACCGCTCTGCTTTCCGGCTCACAGCCAGTACAGGAGGAGTGCAGAGAAGCAGAGCGCAGCGCTGGAGGACAGACAGCGGTAGGTAAGTATGTAGTGTTTGTTTTTTTTTACTTTTAGCATGGTAACCAGGGTAAACATCGGGTTACTAAGCGCGGCCCTGCGCTTAGTTACCCGATGTTTACCCTGGTTACCGGCATCGTTGGTCGCTGGAGAGCGGTCTGTGTGACAGCTCTCCAGCGACCAAACAGCGACGCTGCAGCGATCCGGATCGTTGTCGGTATCGCTGCAGCGTCGCTTAATGTGAAGGGACCTTTAGACAACGGTCAGCTCAACTATTGTTCGGTCAACGGGTATCTCTCCTAATTCTCCCATACACTTGCATTTGCAGATCAAGCGAGCATGCATGTGTTCTCAGAGAAGAGAGTGGTGTTTGCTACTGCCAGGCATCTATGGTGGCAGCTTATCTCCTGGGAGAAAAGGGATCAGGCATTGTAATTAGCAATGAGTGAACCCGTGGATGTTCGGGTTTGTCGGGTTTGGGCAGACTTTTTAAAAAGTCCAGTTTGGGACTCAAACTTGACCCAAACTTGACCCTGGAGTCCAAACCCCATTCAAGTCAATCGGGACCAGAACTTCAGTGCTGTAAAATGGCTGGAAAATGGTCGGAGGAAGGTGATGAATGGTGAGGCGAGAACAAGTAGAGGTGATTTTAGATTGGTTGTCTGAGGCTGCCTTCAGTCCCTTTGTTTTGTCTTCTTCCCGGTCCCCTGCTGGAAGCACAGGTTTTGCACCTGCAGCCAATGGACATCTGCCTTCCATCTTTCCCCTTGCAAATATGGCAAGGAGTCTGAGCCCCAAGTCATGCAGCAGTCACTTCTGCTTTTTGATGACTCAGCTGGCTGTTGTTCTGTGGGCCATCCACATGGCCATGCATCACAATTTAAAGAAATTGAGTGCATTGATTCCCAACCACTTGTTCTATTTGAGAATGAGAAAATGGAAGGGGTAGTGCAAATTTTAAGATGATCCAGGGCCAGTTTTAGAGAAAGTGGGGCCAAGAGCTAAAGTTTAAACTGTGGCCCCTAATGCTCACATATTCCACATCACACAAACATTTCGGCTGTATTTACAGCTGCAAAGTTCAGGCCATTAAACAAGCATGATCGATGGTATTAAGGTTGTTTGACGATTGTTCCCAAGCTTCTTTACAGCGGCTGAAGAAGAATGATGGGGACAGATAGTCCTCGACACAGTGTAATGCAGCTCCCCATTGTCCTTGATAGAGTATGATGCAGCCTCCCTCCGGGTATACTCCAGCCCCCCTCAGAGTATACTGCAGCCCCCCTCAGAGTTTACTGCAGCTACCCCCACACAAACACACTATATTGCAGCATCACAGCCTCACTCCACACACAGTATAGTGCACCTCCTCCAACACACAGTATAGTGCAGTTCCCCTCAACACACAGTATAGTGCAGCTCCCTCCCCAATAAACAGCATAGTGCAGCTCCCTCCCCAGCACACAATATAGTGCAGCTCCCTCCTCAACACACAGTATAGTGCAGCACCCCCAACACACAGAATAGTGCAGCTACCTCCCCAACACACAGCATAATGCAGCTCCCCCCGACATGCAGTAAAGTGCAGCTCCCCAACACACAGTATAGTGTAGCTCCCATAACACAGTATAGCGCAGCTCCCCAACACACAGTATAGTGCAGCTCTCCAACACAGTATAGTGCAGCTCCCTCAACACACAGTACAGTGTAGCTCCCCAACACACAGTATAGTGCAGTTCCCCCAACACACAGTATAGCAAAGGTCCCCCAATGCACAGTATAGTGCAGCTCTCCACAACACACAGTATAGTGCAGCTCCCTCAACACACAGTATAGTGCAGCTCCCCAACACACATTATAGTGCAGCTCCCCACACACACAGTATACTGCAGCTCCCCAACACACACTATAGTGCAGCTTCCCCAACACGCAGTATAGTGCAGCTCTCCCAACATACAGTACAGTGCAGCTCACCCAACACACAGTAGAGTGCAGCTCCCCAACATACAGTGTAGTGCAGCTCCCCACAACACACATTATAGTGCAGCTACCCAACACACAGTATAATGCAGCTTCCCCCAACACACAGTATAGTGCAGCTCCCCAACACACAGTAGAGTGCAGCTCACCCAACACACAGTATAGTGGAGCTCCCCAACACACAGTATAGTGCAGCTCCCCACAACACACAGTATAGTGCAGCTCCCCACAACACACACTGTAGTGCAGACACAGACACACACAAACACACACACATACGTGCACAATACTCACCCCACCTACTTGTTCCCCGCGCTGCTCTAGGCTCTGCTGCTCTGGTCTCATCGACTCCACTGCTAGCACAGTGTGGCGCACGATAAAGTGGCGTTATCATGCGCCTGCTGAGTCACAGGCAGTGGGAGTGATGGGAGAATATTATAATGTCAAGGTCAGATTTTAATATCCTACATAGTTTGGCGTCGTCAGCAAAGACTGACACTTTACTCTCAATCCCATCCACTAAGTCATTAATAGGTTAAGAAAAATCGGTCCTAGCACAGATCCCAGCGGTACCCCACTGCTGACTATATCCCATTTAGAGAACATACCATTTTTGACGATTCCTTTTTTTTCCTGTCATTTAGCCAATTCCTTACGCATCTGCATATAGTTTCCCATAGTCCTTGCTTCTGTAGCTTCAGTGTAAGGCTGTTATATGGTATAGTGTCAAATGCCTTTGCAAGGACCAGATAAATCACATCAGCCGCATAACCAACAACCAGATTTGCACTTACCTAATCATAGAAACCCGACATGTTGGTATGACACAACTTATCTTTCATGAATTTATGCTGATTGTCATTTATTATATAATTCTCTGCAATATATCTCTGCAGGTCATCTACTATATACCGTAAGGGTATGTGCACACGATGCAGATTTAGTGCAGAATTGGTGCAGAACTGCAGCAGATTTTTCTGCTGCAGAAACGCTGCAGAACTGCACTGTGATTTACAGTACAATGTAAATCAATGTGAAAAGAAAAAAGCTGTGCACATGGTGCAGAAAAATCTGCGCAGAAACGCTGCAGATTTCAAAGAAGTGCACTTTGCTTCTTTTGTGCAGTTCTGCAGCGTTTCTGCGCAGATTTTTCTGCACCATGTGTACAGCTTTTTTCTTTTCACATTGATTTACATTGTACTGCACAGAAACTGCGCAGAAACTGCATAGAAACTGCACAGAAACTGCACAGAAACTGCACAGAAACTGCATCAAATCTGCAGATGCAAATTTAGTGCAGAAAATTCTGCACCACATTTCCTACGTGTGCACATAGCCTAATTGTCTAAGGGTCACTTCCGTCTGTCTGATAGTCTTTCTGTCTGTCTGTCACGGATATTCATTGGTCGCGGCCTCTGTCTGTCATGGAAATCCAAGTCACTGATTGGTCGTGGCAAAACGCCCACAACCATTGCCACGACCAATCAGCGACGGACACAGTCCGGCGGCAACATGGCCGCTCCTTCCTCCCTGCAGTTAGTGCCCGCTCCATACTCCCCTCCAGTCAGCGCTCACACAGGGTTAATGGCAGCGCTAACGGGCCGCGGTGTAACGCACTCCGTTTACGCTGCTATTAACCCTGTGTGACCAACTTTTTACTATTCATGCTGCAAAGCAGCATCAATAGTAAGAAGATCTAATGTTAAAAATAATTTAAAAAAAAATAATCGTTATGTACTCACCGTCCGTCGGCCCCTCGGATCCACAACAGGCCTTTTTCCGCTCCTCGCGATGCTCCGGTGACCACTTATGCATTGCGATCTCGTGAGATGATGATGTATCGGTCTCGCCAGACCGCTACGTCATCATCTCGCGAGACCGCAATGCACTCTTGAGACTGGAGCGCGCGAGGAGCGTCGGTAAACGCTTCCTGGATCCGGGGGCCAACGGAAGGTGAGTGTATAACTATTTTTTATTTTAATTATTTTTTTTTAACAGGGATATGATTCCCAAATTGCTATATACTATGAGGGCAGTGCAATATACTATGTGGGCTGTGCAATATACTACGTGGGCTGGGCAATATACTACGTGGGCTGTGCAATGTACTACGTGGGCTGTGCAATGTACTACGCGGGCTGTGCAATGTACTACGTGGGCTGTGCAATATACTACGTGGGCTGTGCAATATACTACACGGGCTGTGCAATATACTTGACCCTGGACAGATCGATTATCCGTGGTCCCCCCCCCCTTTTGACCTCACTCCTATAAACAAATGACAGACACATTTCTTTTGGATATTAAAGGCCACAGCAGCCAATTTATTAATAATTAAAGAGACTCTTGGTAGGGCCCTCGAAGTCGCAATAAACTCTAAAGTCTGGTGGTCTATTTTCCTATGGCATTGCCCCTTCCCCTCCGCTTTTACTCCTAGCCGCGTTTTAATTTTAGCTCAGGAGCACCGCGAGTCCAGAGGAAGAGGTTACCTCCATTCTGTTAGCGTGACCCCAACATTACCACCGCCGTGTATCACCCCCTTAACACCAGACCACCACCAGGTAACCAACCAATGAAGGGGGTTCGTGACCTTTTCAATAATCCCCACTTCAAATTTTTTACCGACTTCGAGGACCCACCAACGCCACACCGAGAGCCCCTCGCCTCAGGAGCTCGAGACCCCCCCAACTAGCAATACTGTGGCCCTCCCTATCCCTCCTTGTAGCCCCGCGATCCAAATATCCATCCCTGTTGCATTCAAGTGTACCCCGTCAGCTCGCCAAAATGCCCCATGTACATCCTCCAGGCCCGCATGGCGCACCGCCACTCCCCCTCTCTGCACTACGAATTTGGATATTGCTTTATTAACCTTCATGCGTGCTTTGTTAACCCTCGGCACCGACCGTGCTCCTCGCCAGAATTTCCTAGGTACAATGTCGGACCACACTACTTTTATCCCCGGGAAGGATCACCATAGCTGCCTCAAATCTTTTTTAATGTCATCAACTATTCCTTTCCCAGAGCGAGCTGCCAGATCGTTTCCCCCTACATGTAGAACTAGAATATCTGGGGCTCTGTGGCAGTGAACTGCTAGGTGAAACTCATGAAGAACCCGCTTCCAGACCAACCCCCTAAAGCCCAACCACCTAATGAACGCCACCTCTTTTGTGTTACACAACTGTCTGCCGTCAATCTGTCTGTCCGCTCGCAGCGCTCCTTAGTGAACGTAAGAGTGGCCTAAGATCCAGATTAACAGTGGAACATGCCCTGCAACAAAGCAAACATATGTTAGTGACATGTTAAATACCAGCCGGCTCGGATCCTCCATTTCCATAAGGTCGCACGTAGGACCGGTAACGCTTTGACTCCCAGCGGCCAATTCTCTTTAAAACTTTGGTGCTCAAGCCTCTCACAGCCGCCTCCGTTGCAGCTCCAATGCGAAATGAATGCCCCCCATAACTGCGTGGCTCTATTCCCGATTCCCTCAAACACCTGTGAAATATTTTAACAAACTGATATTTGGATAGGAATGTCCCCTCTTCGTGACATAACAACGATCCTCCCTGAGGTGGCCTAACGGACATAAATTGCTCTAAGCATTGGGACGGACACATAAAGGAGTCCTTCACCCTGCCTAACAGAACTCTCTGTCCTTTTCCTAACTGGTCCGTCTTTGATTTCCTAATCCAGAATTCCACTCCTCTTTTGGTAATCATTACGTCCTCGACTAAAATGCCCCCAACCTTATTCTTACTTGGCGCAACTAATTCTCCCAATCTTATTGCACTGAAAAAGGCCAAAGAAAATGCAAGTCTGAATAATCTGACCTCAAAGGGAGATCTGCAAACTGCCTTTAGCTGCAGGCCCAACTTCTCTAGTAATTCAAATGAAACTGGCCGCCTATTATCCTTTTGGCTTCTTTTCCTACGAAAACCTCTAAGCGCCTGTCTGACTATAAACTTTTTTGTCAAATCCGTCCTATTCCTAAATTTAAAACCAAAAGCCAACCCGGAAATTAACTGATTAACCCTCGCTGCAGACCACTTATCATCGGCTGCCTGCCTGATTCCCATCAATAACACCCCCACTTTCTCCTCATCTGTTAGGTGTTCCCCCCCCTGTCCTAGCCAGTGTTCCCATGTTTTCCATGACCGATGATAGGATGCCCATGTGCTGCTTGCCAATGATGACCTAATTAATGGTCCGACCGCCCTGATACCACATTCCAGAGTCCGGGAGGGCAGGGTATGCCGTTTTCTTCCGCCTCCGGTGCCAGAGCCCGGAACCGCTCCCACTGGAAACGAGAAAGTGCATCAGCTATTGAGTTAAATTCCCCCGATACATGTGATGCGGTAAACTGAGCATTAATAGATAGGCAGTCCAATACTAGCAGCCGCAAAACCCTGATAACTGGAGGGGAAGAAGTGGTTATGTTATTTATAGCCAACACCACACCCATGTTGTCACATTTGAAATGAATCCTCCTGTTTGCCAGCCGTCCTTTCCACAAATTAACAGCTAACAAAATGGGAAAAATCTCTAGTAACGCTACATTCTTGACAAGACCCAAACGGACCCATTCATCCAACCATTTGGCCGCGCACCATTGCCGCTGAAAATAAGCTCCAAAACCGCAACTCCCCGCTGCGTCTGTGTATAGATCAATGTCGGAATTGCAACACACCCCTTCCATCATCAATGATCGACCATTGTAATTTTCCAAAAATGTGTTCCAAACACCCAGATCAGCTCTGTTGTCAGCCGATAATTGAACATAATGATGAGGCAGCTTCACACCTGCCGTAGCTCCCGCCAACCTCCTTGAAAAAATTCTCCCCATAGGCAACACCCAACATGCAAAGTTTAAACTGCCCAATAAGGACTGCACTTCCCGTAACCTCAATTTTTTTTTTTAGTTTCAAAGCCCTGGGTATTTCTCCTTTGAGGGATGAGACCTTATCCTCCGGGAGCCGACATTCCCATTTGACTGCATCGATCACAATACCCAGGAAGGAAATACATGTCGTTGGACGAACCATTTTTTCAGGAACAAATGGTACACCAAATTCCTTTGCCACCCAGTCTATACTCCTCAAAATCACCTCGCAAACATCCGAATCCGGGGGGCCAACGCACCAAAAATCATCCAAGTAATGTATCACCGATTTAAAACCAGAAATGTCCCTGACTACCCATTCCAGAAAACTGCTAAAGGTCTCAAGCAAGGAACATGACCGAGCATCCCATGGGTAGGCACCTGTCCACAAAGTACTCTCCCTCCCAATAGCACCCAAGAAGGCGTTGACTAACCGGATGTACAGGCAGTGACCGAAAGGCAGATTCCACATCATTCTTCGCCATTAAAGCCCCTTTTCCACACTTCCTCAACCACTGCACAGCCTCATCAAACGAGGCGTCTACAACCGAGCATAACTCAGGATCAATGGCGTCATTAACGGACTTGCCACGGGGATATGACAAATGGTGAATCATTCGGAACTTATTTGGTTCCTTCTTGGGCACAATGCCCAAAGAGGAAACCACCAGGCCCGAAAAAGGCGGAGACTTGAATGGACCTGCCATTCGGCCTAGTAGCACCTCTTTTCTCAATTTTTCCTTCACAACTTCGGAGTGCTGATAGGCAGATTTTAGATTTTTTAATTTTGTTTGTAAAGTGAGATTCGTGACATCCCTAAAGCCTCTGATTAACAGGTCCGCCTTGAGTCTGTCGGGGTACTTATCTAGAAAGGGGAACATCGCGTGCAGTTTGACTGGGGTTTGGCCCTTGACCATGGTTGTTTCCCCCGACGGTAGCGTTGTTCTTCCTGACACATTTACTGGCTCCGTGTGAGAACCCGTTGCACACTGAGCATTGATGTTTGAATCTACAGCTGGGCCTGAACTTTCATTGGTTCTCATTAAACTGCCAACAAATACCGTGCTTCTGTACCCCAACCCGGGCTTGAAAACCTCCTGAAGCTTGAGCCCCTGATCCATAACCCGCTTGGCCGGTTCTCCCGGCCCACCCTTGAAAGGAGTTCCCAAATCTGTTACTAGGGGCCATAATCTTTAACCAAAGCCCAATATCTTTTTGGTCCCATCTGATGGAGGGGCGAATGGCCTTCCGCTGGTGGAACTGTTCATCATACCGCAGCCATGCATGGCCCCCATAAGTTCTGTAAGCTTCCCCTATGGAATCCATGTAGCAGAACAATTGTGAACAGTTCTCTGGCGCACTCTCCCCTATAATGCTGGCTAGAATTGCACAGGCCTGCCACCAATTCGAGAACATCTGCGGTGCCATTTGACTCCGTCGCCTTTCGTCTTCCTCCTTTTTATTCCCCTCCTTCACAATCTTCTCAACACTCACTTTATCAATGGGCAGCAACGAAAATATGTCTACATACTCATTCCTCCAAATTTTTTCCATCACCTCTTTTTTAAGATGGGCACCTAGGGGGCCTGAGAAACAAATGTACACCTCCCCCCGGGCCCTATCATCTAAGGGAAAATTTTTTCCCTCCCCGCTGAACTCGCATTGTCCACTTTGACAGTGCCGTTACTCACACTCGTGCCCCCTCTATGATGGGTGTAAGGGGTGGTCCAGGCTGATAGGTGAGCTGGCTCCGGTTCCTCTGGCCGATCAAACCTCTTCTCTAACCTGGCTACTAACGCTATCAGCTCGCTGCTGACTGGATCAGGGTGTGACTTGTCAACCGTAACGTTATAAACCCTAGACGCCCGACTATCACTGTTTCCTATATACGGGCCAGCGATGGGAGACAAACCCAAAATAGATTGATAATTACCATGCTCCCAGGGAGCCGAAGTCCCTCTGGTCGTTTCGTAGTCCTCAGAGACGTCTTTTTCTCCAGACTGGGCCAGGGTCATGTCGACGTGGGGCCGGGCTGGCGATATCCTCTCCCTGGTTCCCATGGCGTGGAGGACCGAACTTCCTTCTTCATTGTCGAGACTCTCCTCCCGACATGGAAAAGACTCCTCCTGTGGGCTCAGTTCCTTCTCCCCCTGGGGCCTGCACTTCCTTCTCTAACGTGGGCCCGTCCCATCCCTGGAGGGGCTCCTGCAGCGCCGCTGTGTCCGCACAGGCATGTTCATGGACAGCCTCTCTGGGGGCCTAGTTCTTCGGGTAGACCTTATGGGTCTTTTTTCAGCTGCAGGCATTTGCACCCCCCCATTTCCACGCTAAATTCTGCAGGCGCCGCCCTAGACAGCTCATTCCCCGGGGTCCTTAGTGAAGGACCCTGGAAGCAAGATGGCGACGCCCATTCGGCCACATGTTCTCGGGCTTCACAACGCTGCTCCCGTACAGCCCGCTCCCCGGACCGCTGCCTGACATACACAGGCAGAGCGCCGGGGGGTCGCTGCGTCTCCTAGCTATCTGGCCGCCGCGCTGGGGGATTACCGCCATGGGCAGCATTGCGGGGGGTCAACAATCGCCCCTTTGCTGGACTGCACTCCGGAGGGTGCAGTTATTCCTGCAGGCAGCACCGCGGAGGGGCCCCGGCTATCTGCCCGCCTCACCTGACCATCGGAGCCAGAGGGGACACCATCTTGCTGCTCCGCCCCATGACCCCTGCTACGTCCCCTCTCTGCATGCCCGGGAGGGCGTGAGGATTCCGTCCCAGGCGTGCTGGCACATGGACTTTTCAGAGCCCCAGACCTTCGCCCTGCTGAGCCCCCACCGACCCGCCGTCTATGTGTCCCCACTCTGGATCTACGTGCCCCAGTCGTACTAACTGGGAAACCCCTGCTACTACCACCCAGGATCCCACTAATGGTAGACTCTAACCAGCCCGGAGGGTGCGTGGTTGCTGCGGCCTGCAATTTACCTATCAGGTCCTCCATGTCCATGCTCGGTAAGAACTTGTTAAGTCCTTTTTAACCCTTCCTTGGGACCCCACCTCCCTTTGTCCTATGTCATTTCCTCCCTGCTGTCTCTTCTCCCACCCCCCCTTCACCTCCCTGCTTTTCTTTTCTAACCATTCACTCTCTTCCAGTGTCATGCCCGCTTCCCCCTATCCTTGCGTGCGTGTCCAGCGGATACTATGTGGGCTGTGCAATATACTACGTGGGCTGTGCAATATACTACGTGGGCTGTGCAATATACTACGCGGGCTGGGCAATATACTACGCGGGCTGTGCAATATACTACGCGCGCTGGGCAATATACTACGCGGGCTGTGCAATATACTACATGGGCTGTGCAATATACTATGCGGGCTGTGCAATATACTACACGGGCTGTGCAATATACTACGCAATCTGTGCAATATACTACGTGGGCTGTGCAATATACTGCGTGGGCTGTGCAATATACTGCATGGGCTGTGCAATATACTGCGTGGGCTGTGCTATATACTGCATGGGTTGTGCAATATATTACGTGGGCTGTCCAATATACTGCATGGGCTGTGCAATATACTGTGTGGGCTGTGCAATATACTATGTGGGCTGTGCTATACACTACGTGGGCTGTGCTATCTACTACGTGGCATGTGTTATACACTATGTGGCCTGTATTATACACTACGTGGCCTGTGTTATACACTACGTGGCCTATGTCATACACTACGTGGGCTGTGTTATATACTGCGTGCGTGGGCTGTTATATACTACGTGAGCTGTGTTATATGCTATGTAGGCTGTTATACACTCCGTGGGCTGTGCTCTATACTACGTGGCTGTGCTATATACTCCATGGGCTGTGTTATATACTACATGGCTGTGCTATATACTACGTGGCTCTGCTATATACTCCGTGAGCTGTGCTATATACTACGTGGCTGTGCTATATACTACGTGGCTGTGCAATATACTACGTGGCTGTGCTATTTACTACGTGGGCTGTTATATACTACGTGGCTGTGCTATATACTACGTGGCCGGCAGCGAACAATCAGGGACAGGCGCAGTCCGGCCGCGAATTGGTGTGGGAGTTGAACCACTAATTGAACTAATTAACCACTAATTGAACTCGCTAATTGGTCGCGGTCGGCCAAATCCTGTGTATTCAGTGTATTATTCTAAAATCTTCAAAAATAAACTACATATATATTCTAGAATACCTGATGCATTAGAATTGGGCTACCATCTAGTCTCTTATAATGCCCTCAAAAGTTTACACAATACTGATGTCTAGTTTACTGGATGGTAGTTGCCTGTATCCACCTTCTTACCTTTCCTAAATATCGGTACCACATCAGCCATCCTCCAATCCTGTGGCACCATGCCTGCTACATGAGAGTCTAAGAATATGATACAGCGATACAGAGATACAGCGGTCTGTCAATTACTGAGCTCAATTCCCTCAGAATCCATGGATGAATGCCATCTGTACAGGGGAATATGTCAATGTTTAATTTGCTCAGACGCAGGCATACGTCTTTTTGTGTTAAACTAGTTATATCAGGTGGTGAACTTTGATTTTTGCCTTGCTGAAAGATCCCTGGAACAGACAGTTCATTGGTGACCATGGATGAAGAAAAATGCCTGTTTAATAGCTTAGCCTTTTTCTTGTCCTTTATAATTATCTTCTTATTGTCGTCTTTTAAGGGGCCGATACCATCTGTTTTTTCTTTTTGGCATTGATGCTTTTATAAAAATTTAGGGGATTTATTTTAATGTTGCTAGCAATTAGTTTCTCTCTAGATAATTTTGCTAGTGTTATTTCTTATGTATGTGGTATGTGGTTCCCAGCCGCCACTACTATTCCAGTGGGACATCCCTGCCCTGCACTAACATGTTGTGTACAAAATAAAGTGTGCACTACGCAATGCCATCAGTGTAAAGGTCCACATAACCACCCATACATGAACCAGTAAGCATGGGCAGGGACATTATATCTCTCTAAGGGTCTGTTTCCACGATCAGGAAACGCTGCGTGTCTGACGCTGCATAGAGCCGCAGCGTCAGACACGCAGCGTCCAGATGTTACAGCATAGTGGAGGGGATTTAATGAAATCCCGTCTCCACTATGCGTGGTAACACGCACGCGGCGGCCCTGCGACTCCGGACATGCTGCGCGTCTTTTCAGATCGCAGCATGTCCGTATATCTTGCGGCGACGCTGCGTCGCCGCAAGATATAGCACAGGGCCCTATGGTGGGGAGCGATGATGCCGGATGTGTGCTGTGAACACATCCGGCATCATCGCGTCCCAGAAAGGGGGCGGGGCTACCGCAGAGCGGCTAAGCCGCTCCGGCGATACCGCCGGCCATCCTGACCGTGGAAACATACCCTAACTGCCTGCTGTGTAAACGTTGTGGCGTCTGGACCTGAGGCAGAATGCATTTAGATGCATGTCCTACCATCGCAGAGGATTGCTGGATGTTTTTGGGATGTTTCTCTGTCCGTGTTGCTTTCTCCTCCTAGTCCCTTTCCTCCAACGCCTCTTCATATGGTCAGCATAAAGGTACCGTCACACTAAGCGACGCTGCAGCGATACCGACAACAATGTCGATCGCTGCAGCGTCGCTGTTTGGTCACTGGGGAGCTGTCACACAGACAGTTCTCCAGTGACCAACGATCCCGAAGTCCCCGGGTAACCAGGGTAAATATCGGGTTACTAAGCGCAGGGCCTTACATTCCCGGTGTCTGGTCATGTCCCTCGCCGTCAGCTTCCCGCACTGACTGAGCGCCGGCCGTAAAGTACAGCGGTGACGTCACCGCTGTGCTGTACTTTACAGCTGATCGGCGCTCACCAGTCAGTGCGGGAAGCTGAAGGCGAGGGACATGACCAGACACCGGGAATGTAAGTATGTAGTGTTTGTTTTTTTACATTTACAACGGTAACCAGGGTAAACATCAGGTTACTAAGCGCGGCCCTGCGCTTAGTAACCCAATATTTACCCTGGTTACCAGTGAAGACATCGCTGAATCGGCGTCACACACGCCGATTCAGCGATGTCAGCAGGAGATCCGGCGACAAAATAAAGTGCTGGACTTTCCCCAGCGACCAACGATCTCCCAGCAGGGGCCTGATCGTTGGTCGCTGTCACACATAACGATTTCATTAACGATATCGTTGCTACGTCACAAAAAGCAACGATATCGTTATGTGTGACGGTACCTTAACACCTGCACCACCAACTTCAGCACAGGAGTAATCTGAAAACAACAGCATCTGAAACAACTGCATCTGAAGCCTGTGCTAGCATTCCTTCTGCGGTGTTGCTATCAGTGTGTCTAGAGTTGGAGAAGAGGGTTGCATTGACAATCCAACACAATGGGCAGCACTTTGAACACATTTTACAGTATAAGTGGTCATAGACTTGTAAATAACTCATGAAAGAATAAAGTTACGTTAAAACCAAGCCCACCATTGTTTTTCTTGTGAAAGTCTCAATAAGTTCCATGTGTCACATGACCCTCTTCTCAGTGAAAAAATTAAAGTTGGATCCAAAATGGCCAACTTCAAAATGGCCGCCATGGTCACCACCCATCTTGAAAAGTTTTCCTCCTCCCATATACTAATGTGCCACAAACAGGAAGTTGATATCACCAACCGTTCCCATTTTATTTAGGTGTATCCATATAAATGGCCCACCCTGTATATGCGTGTATATTGGGTAGTATATATGTGTATATTGGGTAGTATACTGTATATGGGTATATTGGGTAGTATATTTGTGTATATTGGGTAGTATATTTGTGTATTGGGTAGAATATTTGGGTATATTGGGTAGTATATTTGTGTATATTTGGTAGAATATTTTTGTATATTGGGTAGTATATTTGTGTATATTGGGTAGTATATTTGTGTATTGGGTAGAATATTTGTGTATATTAGGTAGTATACATGTGTATATTGGATAGTATATACCTGTATATTGGGTAGTATTTATGTGTATATTTGGTAGCATATACATGTATATTGGGTAGTATATTTGTGTATATTGGGTAGTATATACGTGTATATTGGGTAGTATATTTGTCTATACACACCAAATCCCACACAGTCTGCTATCTCGGCCTTCTTTTCTGCTCACTTTCTAAAACTGAACATGGACAAAACAGAATTCATCATCTTTCCCCATCTCACTCTACCCCTCCACCAGACCTATCCATCAATGTCAATGGCTGCTCACTTTTCCCAGTCCCGCATGCTCGGTGCCTCGGAGTGATCCTCGACTCTGCCCTCTCTTTCAAGCCACATATCTAAGCCCTTGCCTCCTCCTGCCATCTCAAACTCAAAAATATTTCCTGGATCCGTGCATTCCTCGACAGTGAAGCTACAAAAACACTAGTGCATGCCCTAATCATCTCCCGCCTTGACTACTGCAACCTCCTACTCTCTGGCCTCCCCTCTAGCACTCTGGCACCACTCATATCCATCCTACATTCTGCTGCCCGACTAATCTACCTGTCTACCCACTATTCTACAGCCTCTCCCCTATGCCAAACCCTTCACTGGTTTCCTATCTTTCAGAGGCTACTGTTCAAAACCCTTACTATGACATACAAAGCCATCCACAACCAGTCTCCTCCATACATCTGTGACATGGTCTCCTGGTACTTACCTACATGCAACCTTTGATCCTCACAAGATCTCCTTCTCTTCTTCCCTCTTATCTCTTCTTCCCACAACCGCATCCAAGACTTCTCCCGTGCTTCCCAAATACTCTGGAACTCTCTACCCCAACACATCAGACTCTCGCCTACCATAGAAACCTTCAAAAAGAACCTGAAGACTCACCTCTTCCGACAAGCCTACAGCCTGCAGTGATCCTCAACCTACTGAACGACCAGCACAACCAGCTCTACCCTATCCTAATGTACCCTCACCTATCCCCTGCAGACTGTGAGCCCTCGTGGGCAGGGTCCTCCCTCCTTCTGTACCTGTTAGTGCCTTGTTTTTTACTCATGTTTATTGTATTCGTCTATATTTGCCCCCTTTTCACATGTAAAGCGCCATGGAATAAATGGCGCTAGAAAAATGTATAATAATAATAATAATATTGGGTAGTATATTTGTGTGTATTCTGTAGTATATTTGTGTACATTGGGTAGAATATTTGTGTATATTGGGTAGTATATTTTTGCATATTGGGAAGTATATTTATGTATATTGGGTTGAATATTTGTGTATTTTGTAGTATGTGTACGTTGAGTAGTATATTTGTGTACATTGGGTAATATATTTGTGTATATTAGGTAGCCTATTTGTTTATTAGGTAGCCTATTTTTGTATTGGGTAGAATATTTGTGTATGTTGGGTAGTATATTTGTGTATATTGCGCAGTATATTTATGTATTGGGTATGGTATTTGTGTATATTGGGTAGGTAGCCTATTTGTGTATTAGGTAGCCTATTTTTGTATTGGGTAGTTTATTTGTGTATATTGGGTAGTATATGTTAGGGGTCAAGTTCCCACCTCTGCACGGGGGGAATCTCGGGCCATCTCCGCTGCGGTCTCCCATTCTTCTCCTGCCGCAGTGGAGCCTGCTCAGCGGAGACGTCGGTCCCAGCGTCTCGCTCAGTCTGAATCTGTACAAAGAGTTACTGCTGCTTTTCCTGCTTCTGCCATTGGAGTCAGTGCTGGGCAGCGGCGAGCAGATGCTTCTGGGACTAAGTCCTGCTTTTCTCTTTCTGAGCATGCCCAGAGTAAGATCTCTCAGTGGAGATCGAGGGTCACATGATCAGTTTCTGCATCTAAGGCCATTGGTTCTTTCAGGAAGGTCATGTAGGTGCTCACGCTCTGTGGCAGCCTCTCATTGGTCCTTCTAGGAAGGTCCTGTATGTGCTGCAACTATTTAAGGCTCGCATGGCCGCACGGCCATGCGCTAGTATTGTTCTATGTTATGTGCTTTGCGCCAGTGTGGTCACGTAAGAGTGTATTCAGGGAGTCGGCTGAAATAAGCCCCTAGAATGCTGGCACCTCCGGCGAGGAAATTGTGTTTGTATGTATTCAGGGACCTGGCTGAAATAAGCTCCTAGAATGCTGGCACCCCCGGCGAGGAGTTTTATGTGCATGCATGACCACTGACTGCTCTCTGTTTGGGCAGTTAGCCTGTGCCTCTGTGAAGTCTAACAGGGCACAGTGCTTTGCTTTCCCGGCTACTCGGTGAATTAACTGAGTTAGTCCATACCGCCATATAGTGCCGCCGTTTGCTAGCAGCTGGTTCTCCTGCACGGTGGACCCCAGGCTGCAAACGCACCAATAACAATAAAAACATCTAGATTTACTCGGTGCGGTCCGCTAGCCCTAACAGTATATATGTATATAATGGATAATATATTTGTGTATATTGGGTAGTATATTTATGTATATTGGGTAGCATATATGTGTATATTGGGTAGTATTTTGTATATTGGGTAGTATATACGTGTATATTGTGTAGTATATTTGTGTATAATGGGTAGTATATATGTTTGTAATGGATAATATATTTGTGTATATTGGGTAGTAAATTTGTGTATATTGGGTAATAAATTTGTTTATACTGGGTAGGCAGAAGATATTGTATATTAATGGCTCACTGGCTTGATGATTTGAAGTGCTGGGGTCCTGGGTTCATATCCCACCATGGACAACATGTGCAACATCTGCAAGGAGTTTGTATGTTCTCCCCGTGTTTGTGTGGGTTTCCTCCGGGTTGTCCGGTCTCCTCTCACACTCTAAAGACATACTGATAGAGATGTTAGGTTGTGAGCCCCATCGGGGACAGCGATGATAATGTATGTAAAGCGCTATGGGATATGATAGCGCTCTATATATACATATAGTAACATCTCTACTAGCTTTAGGAAACAGCCTGTTGATGATTTTCTATTGATCATCAGGATAGAGCGCTGTAGAATGGTAGTAGTGACAATAGTTGTAGTATCAGACACCCACCCCCCTTGGATTCTGCCCTGCAACTAGGCCACACTCCATCTGCTGTCATGCATAATGAGCTAGAGCCTGATCTCTGGCACATGCCAAGTTTTATTCCCCTTTTCACTGATTATCCTGTCAGCTTTTTATTCTTCTTTACTAATGGTCTTACAAAGGCCCTGCCTATTTCCTTTGTGACCCCAGTGAGGCCAAATGCGGAAAGCCTTAATCCCTGCTCCAAATTAAAGCTACTTCTGTGAATGTGTAATTGCAGCTGTAGGCCAGGCAGGGTAGCGGCCCCGGTGTAAGTGGATGTCTAGTACTATCAGCTGCCGTGATTAACTAAGGCTTGGAGTGTTATGTCACTCTATGGCACTCTCCACCCTCCAATGAGCATTGCCCGCCTGTCCTCACTTTACTCTGCAGGGTTACCACATGGCCTCCTCTATACAGTCTTTTCAAGCCTTGCCCAATTATGCAGCCAAGATGCCCCAGATTCAGTGACAGATGGGTCGGAGTTTGTCTGAGTCTAGCGTGCAGCCTTAGGGCGCTTACTAATAGCCCAATTCAGCGTAGCCAATAAACCAGAACGGGCAAATGTTGTTCTACGCAGAATGAGAAAAACTTTTTAGGCTACGCTTTCAAATATTCAGTTTTTTCTTTTGTATTGCTACTTTGAATAGTAAAAACAGTATTGGAAAGTATTCTGGAGAAAGGAATTCTAAAACATAGTTAAGCTAAAAGAAAATCAATCATTTTATCAATTTAAAACATAGTCCGTTAAAAATAATCAACAGATTAGCAATAAGATATTATCCCCAAACAAAAAGAAAAGTGTTAATAATAAATATAAAAGAGTAAACTAGTATATACTGCTGGCTGAAAAAGTCTGTATTAGTTGTAATTTCCTGTTCACACTTTTACTAGTACAACTTCAATTATACTACTAATAGAAATATAATTATTAGTGAATAACTTTATTAGCTCATTTGTATTAATAACCTGCTATGATACTACTCCTAAAATGATGACCAAAAACTAAATATAATATTTTCGAAACTTCTGTTTCAGTTCAGTACCATCAAGGAAACCTTTTGGGTCATCTAAGTTCAGTTCAGTAGGACTGAAGAAGACAGTACACGTAATTAAACTTTTAAATATTTTTTAATATGTGAAATAAGTGTTGAACACGTCACCAATTCTCTAAGTAAACATATTCCTAAAGATGCTATTGACATGAAATTCTCATCAGATGTCAGTAGCTACCCATCCAATCCACACAGGCAAAGAAATCAAATCATAATTTATGGATGTAATTAATAGACATCTATGGTATATATTTATATAGAAAATTAATGAAGTGCTCCTATGTTTGGGAGAGCCGTCAGAGATGACTGATGGCTGAATGAATGGACAAACCATTGATCAGCCAAGAGCCATCTAATGTGTATTTTGGCCTTTTTGACATAGCTGTTGTGAATTCTGTGGTCACAAGTGGTATTGCAGTCTCTGGGCTTCCTCCCTCAGGTGTTTTGGTGAGCTCGTTGGCTGCCTTGCTATTTAGCTCCACCTGAGTCTGTCTTCCTTGCTCCTTGTCAATGTTCCAGTGTTGGATCTGAGCTACTGCATCTTTCCTTGGGCCTGCTGCTCTGCTAGATAAGTGCTTCTAGTTTGTTTTCTGTTTTTTCTGTCCAGCTTGTTATTATCTTTTGCTGGAAGCTCTGAGAAGCAAAGGGGTGCACCGCCGTGCTGTTAGTTCGGCACGGTGGGTCTTTTTTTGCCCCTTTGCGTGGTTTTCGTTTTAGGGTTTTTTGTAGACTGCATAGTTCTCTTTGTTATCCTCGCTCTGTCTAGAATATCGGGCCTCACTTTGCTGAATCTATTTCATTCCTACGTTTGTCTTTTCATCTTGCTAACAGTCATTATATGTGGGGGCTGCCTATTCCTTTGGGGTATTTCTCTGAGGTAAGTCAGGCTTGTATTTCTATCTTCAGGCTAGTCAGCTCCTCAGGCAGTGCCGAGTTGCATAGGTAGTGATAGGCGCAATCCACTGCTGCTTCCAGTTGTGTGAGGACAGTTCAGGTACTGCAGTCTACAGAGATTCCACGTCTCAGAGCTCGTCCTATTGTTTTGGGTTTTTGCCAGATCTCTGTATGTGCGCTGATTACTGCACGCTGTGTTGCCTGATTGCCAGCCATAACAGTACAAGGAGCCAATTCAATGATTTCCAATAGAGGGAAAAAAGAAATCCTGACATCATTTTTTTTTCTTAGCTCTGTCTTCAGTCTTTTTTTTCCCCTAGACATTAGAGTGCTTCAGGACACAGCTGTGGACATGGATATTCAGGCTCTGTGCTCCTCAATGGATAATCTCGTTGTAAATGTACAAAAGATTCAAGATACTATTGATCAGAAATCGATGCTAGAACCAAGAATTCCGATTCCTGATTTGTTTTTTGGTGACAGAACTAAGTTCCTGAGCTTCAGAAATAATTGTAAGCTATTTTTGGCCTTGAAACCTCATTCTTCTGGTAATCCTATTCAACAGGTTTTGATTATTATTTCTTTTTTGCGCGGCGACCCACAGGACTGGGCGTTTTCTCTTGCACCAGGAGATTCTGCATTGAGTAATATTGATGCATTTTTCCAGGCGCTGGGATTGCTTTACGATGAGCCTAATTCAGTGGATCAAGCTGAGAAAAATCTGCTGGCTTTATGCCAGGGTCAGGATGATGTAGAACTATATTGTCAGAAATTTAGAAAATGGTCAGTACTCACTCTGTGGAATGAATCTGCACTAGCGGCTTTGTTCAGAAAGGGTCTCTCTGAAGCTCTTAAGGATGTAATGGTGGGATTTCCTATGCCTGCTGGTTTGAATGAGTCTATGTCCTTGGCCATTCAGATCGGTCGTCGCTTGCGCGAGCGTAAATCTGTGCACCATCTGGCGGTATTGTCTGAGAGTAAGCCTGAGCCTATGCAGTGCGACAGGACTATGACTAAAGTAGAACGGCAAGAACACAGACGTCTGAACAGACTGTGTTTCTATTGTGGTGATTCTACTCATGCTATTTCTAATTGTCCTAAACGCACTAGGCGGTTCGATAGCTCTGCCGTTATTGGTACTGTACAGTCCAAATTCCTTTTGTCCATTACCTTAATGTGCTGTTTGTCATCATATTCTGTCATGGCGTTTGTGGATTCAGGCGCTGCCCTGAATCTGATGGATTTGGATTATGCTAAACGTTGTGGATTTTTCTTGGAGCCTTTGCGGTGTCCTATTCCGTTGAGAGGAATTGATGCTACACCTCTGGCCAAGAATAAGCCTCAGTACTGGGCCCAGCTGACCATGTGCATGGCTCCTGCACATCAGGAAGTTATTCGCTTTTTGGTACTGCATAATTTGCATGATGTGGTCGTGTTGGGGTTGCCATGGCTACAAACCCATAATCCAGTATTGGATTGGAACTCTATGTCGGTAACCAGCTGGGGTTGTCAGGGAGTACATGGTGATGTTCCATTTTTGTCTATTTCGTCATCCATTCCTTCTGACATCCCAGAGTTCTTGTCGGACTTTCAGGATGTATTTGAAGAGTCCAAGTCTGATGCCCTTCCTCCGCATAGGAATTGTGATTGTGCTATCGATTTGATTCCTGGTAGTAAATTCCCTAAGGGTCGTTTATTTAATTTGTCCGTACCTGAACACACCGCTATGCGCAGTTATGTGAAGGAGTCCCTGGAGAAGGGACATATTCGCCCATCGTCGTCACCATTGGGAGCAGGGTTCTTTTTTGTAGCCAAGAAGGATGGTTCGCTAAGACCGTGTATTGATTACCGCCTTCTTAATAAGATCACTGTTAAGTTTCAGTATCCCTTGCCATTGATTTCTGACTTGTTTGCTCGGATTAAGGGGGCTAGTTGGTTTACTAAGATTGATCTTCGTGGTGCGTATAATCTGGTGAGAATCAGGCAGGGAGATGAATGGAAAACGGCATTTAATACGCCCGAGGGTCATTTTGAGTATCTGGTGATGCCGTTCGGACTTGCCAATGCTCCATCTGTTTTTCAGTCTTTTATGCATGACATTTTTCGTGAGTATCTGGATAAATTCTTGATTGTTTACTTGGATGACATTTTGATCTTCTCAGATGATTGGGAGTCTCATGTAAAGCAAGTCAGAATGGTTTTCCAGGTACTGCGTGCTAATTCCTTGTTCGTGAAGGGATCAAAGTGTCTCTTCGGTGTGCAGAAAGTTTCATTTTTGGGGTTCATCTTTTCCCCTTCTACTATCGAGATGGATCCGGTTAAGGTTCAGGCCATCCAGGATTGGACTCAGCCGACATCTCTAAAAAGTTTGCAGAAATTCCTGGGCTTTGCTAATTTTTATCGTCGCTTCATCTGTAATTTTTCTAGCATTGCCAGACCATTGACCGATTTGACCAAGAAGGGTGCTGATTTGGTTAATTGGTCTTCTGCTGCCGTGGAAGCTTTTCAGGAGTTGAAGCGTCGTTTTTGCTGTGCCCCTGTGTTGTGTCAACCTGATGTTTCTCTTCCGTTCCAGGTCGAGGTTGATGCTTCTGAAATTGGTGCAGGGGCGGTTTTGTCACAGAGAGGTTCTGGTTGCTCAGTGTTCAAACCATGTGCTTTCTTTTCCAGGAAATTTTCTGCTGCTGAGCGTAATTATGATGTGGGCAACCGAGAGTTGCTGGCCATGAAGTGGGCATTCGAGGAGTGGCGTCATTGGCTTGAGGGTGCTAAGCATCGCGTGGTGGTTTTGACTGATCATAAGAACCTTACTTATCTTGAGTCTGCCAAGCGCTTGAATCCTAGACAGGCCCGTTGGTCGTTATTTTTTGCTCGTTTTGATTTTGTGATTTCATACCTTCCGGGCTCTAAAAATGTGAAGGCGGATGCTCTGTCTAGGAGTTTTGTGCCCGACTCTCCGGGGTTATCTGAGCCGGCGAGTATCCTCAAGGAAGGAGTCATTGTGACTGCCATCTCCCCTGATTTGCGGAGAGTGTTGCAGAAATTTCAGGCTAATAAACCTGATCGTTGTCCGGCCGAGAAACTGTTCGTCCCTGATAGGTGGACTAGTAAAGTTATCTCTGAACTTCATTGTTCGGTGCTGGCCGGTCATCCAGGAATCTTTGGTACCAGGGAGTTGGTTGCTAGATCCTTCTGGTGGCCATCTCTGTCGCGGGATGTGCGTGCTTTTGTGCAGTCCTGTGGAGTTTGTGCTAGGGCTAAGCCCTGCTGTTCACGTGCCAGTGGGTTGCTTTTGCCCTTGCCGGTCCCGAAGAGGCCTTGGACACATATTTCGATGGATTTCATTTCTGACCTTCCCGTTTCTCAAAAGATGTCTGTCATTTGGGTGGTCTGTGATCGCTTTTCTAAAATGGTCCATCTGGTGCCCTTGGTTAAATTGCCTTCTTCCTCTGATTTGGTGCCTTTGTTCTTCCAGCATGTGGTTCGTTTACATGGCATTCCTGAGAATATTGTTTCTGACAGAGGTTCCCAGTTTGTCTCAAGGTTCTGGCGAGCCTTTTGTGGTAGGATGGGCATTGACCTATCTTTTTCCTCGGCCTTCCATCCTCAGACTAATGGCCAGACCGAACGAACCAATCAGACCTTGGAAACATATCTGAGATGTTTTGTTTCCGCTGACCAGGATGATTGGGTGTCATTTTTGCCGTTGGCTGAGTTCGCCCTTAATAATCGGGCCAGCTCGGCTACCTTGGTCTCTCCATTTTTCTGCAATTCTGGGTTCCATCCTCGTTTCTCTTCAGGACAGGTTGAGTCTTCGGACTGTCCTGGTGTGGATTCTGTGGTGGACAGGTTGCAGCAGATCTGGACTCAGGTAGTGGACAATTTGACCTTGTCCCAGGAGAAGGCTCAGCTTTTCGCTAATCGCAGACGCCGTGTGGGACCCCGACTTCGTGTTGGGGATCTGGTTTGGTTATCTTCTCGTCATATACCTATGAAGGTTTCCTCTCCTAAATTTAAACCTCGTTTTATTGGTCCGTATAGGATTTCTGAGATTCTCAATCCGGTGTCTTTTCGTCTGACCCTCCCAGACTCCTTTTCCATACATAATGTATTCCATAGGTCGTTGTTGAGGAGATACGTGGCACCTATGGTTCCATCTGTGGAGCCTCCTGCCCCTGTTTTGGTGGAGGGGGAATTGGAGTATATTGTGGAGAAGATTTTGGATTCTCGTGTCTCTAGACGGAAACTCCAGTATCTGGTCAAATGGAAGGGTTATGCTCAGGAAGATAATTCCTGGGTTTTTGCCTCTGATGTCCATGCCCCAGATCTTGTTCGTGCCTTTCATGTGGCTCATCCTGGTCGGCCTGGGGGTTCTGGTGAGGGTTCGGTGACCCCTCCTCAAGGGGGGGGTACTGTTGTGAATTCTGTGGTCACAAGTGGTATTGCAGTCTCTGGGCTTCCTCCCTCAGGTGTTTTGGTGAGCTCGTTGGCTGCCTTGCTATTTAGCTCCACCTGAGTCTGTCTTCCTTGCTCCTTGTCAATGTTCCAGTGTTGGATCTGAGCTACTGCATCTTTCCTTGGGCCTGCTGCTCTGCTAGATAAGTGCTTCTAGTTTGTTTTCTGTTTTTTCTGTCCAGCTTGTTATTATCTTTTGCTGGAAGCTCTGAGAAGCAAAGGGGTGCACCGCCGTGCTGTTAGTTCGGCACGGTGGGTCTTTTTTTGCCCCTTTGCGTGGTTTTCGTTTTAGGGTTTTTTGTAGACTGCATAGTTCTCTTTGTTATCCTCGCTCTGTCTAGAATATCGGGCCTCACTTTGCTGAATCTATTTCATTCCTACGTTTGTCTTTTCATCTTGCTAACAGTCATTATATGTGGGGGCTGCCTATTCCTTTGGGGTATTTCTCTGAGGTAAGTCAGGCTTGTATTTCTATCTTCAGGCTAGTCAGCTCCTCAGGCAGTGCCGAGTTGCATAGGTAGTGATAGGCGCAATCCACTGCTGCTTCCAGTTGTGTGAGGACAGTTCAGGTACTGCAGTCTACAGAGATTCCACGTCTCAGAGCTCGTCCTATTGTTTTGGGTTTTTGCCAGATCTCTGTATGTGCGCTGATTACTGCACGCTGTGTTGCCTGATTGCCAGCCATAACACATAGCGGCAGCTTCTTTTCCACCATGCTTTGTTGATGGGTCTTGACTTCCGATGTCATTCTGGTTGACAGTTGGCTCCCCCAGTAAGACAGCGGGGATCTGGCTGCCAATCAGAATTACATCAGAAGTCTCACCCTGTCAACAGAGTGAAGTGGAAAAGAAGCGTCGCTATGTCGACATAACGTCAGCAGAGGCAGCTGAATCGCCAGCAGGAGCGGTCTGTGATGGCGAAGAACAATGCTGGGCACACCAGGCAGGTAGGTAGGAACTGCCTGGCTGTTAGTGATTGGGCGCATTTTTGTTTTTCACAAAGTCCCATATATCCCATTTAATTTTATTCCTCCCCGCAGCCTGGGAATTTCAGTCATAGAGGCATGGCTGAAACCACACCACGACTCTGATTAACAGTTGGCCCTACGGTGCATCAGTACTGAGCTGGCTGTCAGTCAGTGACAGGGCGTGGTTTCAGCTGCTGCTTACTGAGTGATGACTGCAACTTTATGACTGAAAGCCTTAGGCAGGTGGGAGGAGTAAAGTTAATTTCCTCCCAGCATCAGGGCTCTCTGTTTTTTGCTTTCCAGATCCATTAGAAATGGGAGACAACTTATGGATCCATTGTCCATATACTGTAATGTTAAACAAACGGGTTGAGCAGAGATCAGTTTTTGAAAAACAGACTAAAAAATTGTGTCTGCACACTTTTGGACATGTAACTTTACCTTACAATATGGCTGCTACTAATTGCATAGGTGGGGTGATAAAGCACGCTACATCTGTGTATTCAGTGACCACGGCTTATGTTCTAGTGTCTTGCTTTGTAAGCCATTAGGAAACTGTTGACTTTCTATAGTATTGCACTGTATATTAGTGCTATTAGGTAATTCAATCAATTGTATGTCCCAGTACTGTTTGTTCTCTTAATGTCTCTCTCTAGGGCTGGCTGGTAGATAACCTTGTTTTGTTCCTTACATCTCATGCCTCCTGCGGACCTTTCAATCTTGATAAGAATTGAAAATGATGAAAGCACGTGTCCAACGTGTCCAATGTCCAGTATGCATACAGCCATGTTATTGCCCCCTGGCCTGTTATGTGTAGCAGGCTCTCCTTCAAGCAGGTGTGGAGTAGGAGACAGGTGTAACGCTTACCATATGTCCTGTCTATAGAAGGATGTCTCCGACTGTAATGAAACTTTACACAAAACACCAGCCCAGACAAGTAGGAGCACCCTATCTGACTGCTGGCTGCTGTGCGCCTCTTCTTGACATGAAAAAACCTGACAAATAAGGGATTATTCCGATTTACTCCACTCAAAGCCAGCTGGTTGTGATCAAAGGTCTGTTATCTTCTCCCATCACCTGCTACATCTATAGGATAGCACTGAGGGAAAGAATACCTTATTATATACCTTTATATTCACCTGATACTGGTATATAATAATACACCTGATAATTACAGTAAGGAATGTAATAATACCTTTTTAAATACTTTTATATTCACCAGTTTAACGCATACACCCAACATCATTCGAGAAAAATGTTCAATTACTAAGAAATAACATAAAGGGGTTGTGTCAACTTTTTATTGGCCAAAATTGCAAAGTGCTTGTAAAACGTTTTACTTTACCTCTCATTTAAAAATCTTTTTTTCTTGTCTTACTGTACATTAGCTAAGTTACCACCAGTCAACTCCGCAGTCTATAAGAGGTGGCCGTCACCTAGGCAAGGAGCGCAGTCCATGGAAGCTTCTTGCTACAGAACGTGCATGTACTTCTCCGAAGCTGGCGGGATCGCTTCATTGGTGCTGCATTTATCAAGGGAGAGAGCATGCCACTAGACCAAACTGTAGATCACCAGGAGGGCACACTCCCCTAACTTCCTCTCACCCCTCTCCAAGCAGGCAGTTGGGAGGTAGGGAAGCAATGTTCTCCTGAATGTTGAAGGTGACACTAACTCTTTAAATACACTACTTATGAACAAGTTTCTGTTAACTTGTAAGGGCGGAGGGGTTGGAAAACAAGTAGGTGGTAAGGTGTACCTACAGTAAATGTTTGGCCACACCAAGCGTGCACAGAACACTTGTACGTGGTTTGACCAGTCATCGTGTGCTAACAGAGTCCTTTTATTTGTCACCAACAGATTTCTAGGATTTTTTTTAATACAGGACAACCCTGGTGAAGTAGTAAAGACAGGACAATACTTTTTTAAAAAGAGTCCTCAAAGTATACAGTATATTGACATTGTGACCAAGTATTGGTAATCAGGCCTTTTTTTCCATGATGTTTTTTTTTACATTTGATGTTCTTTTCAGTAATTGTTTCTAGATTAGGGTAACCTAACCATATCCAATAGGTGGTCCAACTCTAAGCTTCTTCACCAAATTTTTAAAGGGGCTGCAACCTCTTCTGTTTCTATCTTGTCCACGTGGATTTGATGTGATTTTTATGCGTTTTTGATGCAGATTTTCATGCATTTTTTTTTCATGCAAATTTGTATGCGTTTTTGAAACCTAAATAAAGATCTATTATTGAACAAAAAAAAGAATTGTGATGTCATTTCTTGTACAACCTCTTCATTTACATACTCCATTGAAGAATAATGTTTACACACACAGAAAGATAGATAGATAGATAGGAGACAGATAATAGATAGATACATAGATAATAGATAGATAGATAGATAGATAGATAGATATCTGCTTAATTTATACAAAAAAATAAAAAAAAAATGGTGTCGGCTCCTGCGCAATTTTCTGAGCCAGAGAGGGAAAGCAAGTGGCTGTGGGCCAATGTTTATAGCCTGGGAAGGGGTTAATACCCATGGATCTTCCCAGGTGATGAATATCAGCCTGCAGCTGTATATTTAGCCTTTACTGGCTATTAAAATAGGGGGACCCCCCCAAAAAAAAACAACTTGGGTCCTCCTATAATTAATAGCCAGAAAAGGCTAATCGGACAGCTGCGGGCTGATGTAGAGGCCTGACTACTGGAAACTGCACCAAATGGTAGAACAGGGAATTTTGCAGAATGAAAAATTCTCTTGCTTTGGAGGTGAAAATGAGCCCCTTACCTCTTGGTATGTCTACCTCTCACTCATACCCTAGAGGGATGCCAAGCACAACGCTCAGCTTTTTCAGCGGTTCCATGGAGAATGAATGGAATGCCATTTTGTACTGGATATAAATGTTTTCTGTTGAAGATAAAGATTCCCCGATCTGTTGATCAATGTGTGGGTTCCAAGGGTTGTTCACCAACCAATCATATGCGGATAAGGTGAAAACTTGTTTTGACTAGATAACCCCCTTTGAGTTTGTATATTAAACATGGGCAGAACAAAATGACCACATGAATGAATGCACATAGATATAAACAAGTAGACTTTAGCAAAAATCACAGGAAAATTATTTTGTTACAAAGGTTTTTTTTTTACTAATTTTGCATGCATTTCTATGAAAAGTAGAGGCTAACGTGAAAGATATGAATCAGGCATCATGGCTTTGCATTCAATTTATTTATCTCTTATATTGGGCCCACACATAACTTGCTACAGATTGGGTAATTAGCATTCTATTTACCAGCACAGTGTGCATTGAGATTAGCTTGCTTTCACATTGCCAGATAGCGCAGTATCATAACACCTACATATGATATTTATCTCATGCTGCAAAAACCACAGACATGTCAGATTCTGAATCATACAGCAAGCGCTACTGACGGTAGGATAATGTCACATAAAATGGTAAAGGGAAAACCCAATTACAGTTTCACCTCCTACAATTGTTTTCCTTTTTGTGAAAACACATAAAAGTCTAATCGAAAGTTTTGCTTTGGATTTTGCATGATCCTTTATTGGCTGCAGTAATTATTTAGCAACATTTTGCAAATGAAGACACAAATTATAATTATATTTATAATTGCAAAATTGCAATGCACTTGGGTTCAGGAGGGAAAAATTGCTCTTTTAGGACCGATTGGTTCGTGCACTATTTTTCTATCTCTAGGTTGAGCTTACTGAAACATTTGTCTTTTTTAACCGTACTGTGTAACAATATGTTTCAATAATTTGCAAAAAGTATGATATTCTGACCACACTGAATGTTCCACGTATGGATGACTACTTGGCCTTACTGTAGTTTTGTTCCTGGTGCTGTGTATGATAGATATACAGTACCAGTCACAAATTTGGACACAACTGTTCATGTAATAGATTTCCTTGTTCTTGTGTGCACATTGTAAATTCAATCTGAAGACAGCAATATTTCAAAGGAACACACATGGAAACAAAGAGTAAAGAAACATGTGAAACAAGCCAAAATATGTCTTAGAGTCATCAAAGAACCCGACATTTATTTAGCTTTATACACGCTTGGACTTCTCTCAAGCGGTTTCCAAATAATAGGTACAGCAGTTCATTTGTGGAATCACCTTCCTTCAGAAATTCTCTACAATTCAGTGTATTTTGAAGAGGCAGTGTTGGTACATTGTACTATACAGTGCTGAGTGATATGTCTGTTCTAAGCCTGAATATGGCATAAAATAGTCAACTAAATAAAGAGAAATGGCAATCTAGCATTATTTTAAGACTTAAAGGTCAGACAATCATTAAAATTGCTAGAACCTTAACGGTATCCTTAAGTGCAGTCATGAAAAGCATCACTTGCTATGATTAAACTGGCTCTCATGAGGACTGCCCCCTAAAAAGAAGACTAACAATTACCTTTGCTGCAGAATATAGGTTCCTCAAAGTTACTAGCCTCAGAGCAGGAAAAATGAAAGCACCTCGGATAACAAACCTCACAAATGATGCACAGTGATCAAGTTGCAGACACGTCTCAACATCACCTGTCTGCTGAGGACTAGGGATGAGCAAACGTGATCTTTGATACTCGGATATCACTCAAGTTTCTGGGCGCTCGGATATGCTTGGCATTCCGCAAGTATTAACCGGTGCTTGGATGTAATGAATGAATCCCCA
Organism: Ranitomeya imitator; assembly: GCF_032444005.1. Classification (NCBI taxonomy): domain Eukaryota; kingdom Metazoa; phylum Chordata; class Amphibia; order Anura; family Dendrobatidae; genus Ranitomeya; species Ranitomeya imitator. The sequence continues at coordinate 397,078,445 of NC_091282.1, forward strand.
CCATGCATATTTGGCACCTGTTACACTGCCAATAAACGTGGGGATTGCTTGCCAGTCACTGTAATGCTGTAGCCATCTTGGTAGTGGCATTACTGTGATTGGCTGGCCGCATTACCTCATCAGAGGTTATAAAAGGACAGGCGCCGCCACGCTCAGTACTAGTGTTGAGCGATACCTTCCGATATCGGAAAGTATCGGTATCGTATAGGATCGGCCGATATTCAAAAAATATCGGATATCGCCGATACCGATACCCGATCCCAATGCAAGTCAATGGGACCAAAATATCGGAATTAAAATAAACCCTTTCTTGCCTTGTAGGTTCATTCTACATGAAGGTAAATAACTAAGAATAATGCCGGATGTATTTGGGGAGGTGGCGGAGACATTAAAGTCATAGAGGTTTATCCCAATCAAATAGAATAGCATGTTTTTTGTTTTTTTTTAAGACGTTCGGAGTGACAAAGATATTGACTATGTAAATTTTTTTTTTTATTTTGTCAGATATTGATGTTTCACTATTCCACGCCCTTCCCCTTCTTTTTTTTCTTTTTTCTTTTTCTTTTCCCACACTTTCATCTTCATCATCATCAGCATCTTTGACATCAACTTCTTCTTCACCTTATTCATCTTCTTCTTCATCCTTTACCTTTTTTTTTTTTTTTGATTACATTCTTCATATTCATTTTATTCAACTATTATTATTCTTCCTATTCTACATATTCTTTTTATTCCACTGTTATTATTCTTCCTATTCTACTTCTTCATCATATTCTCATTTGTGACAGGCATTCCCGTAGTTGTTATCTATAAAAGTTGGAAGATTACACCTTCCGTTCTGCCAGTCACAAAAGTTACATTTGTCCGCGTTCAGTTTGGCCTGCAGCATCAGGCTTTATCCAGGGGCACCACGAGGAGGAACGGACTCACCCCCATACACTGCTTAGTCTTCTTCTGCATATAATTTAGATAATATCTTTTGCTCTGATATTAAGTCTTATGCTTAATGTTCTTCTGCTCTTTGTTCTGCAGCCTCTTGTTCTTCTGCTTCTCGGTCTTCCATGTCGTCATCTCCAGGGTCGTCGTCTCCAGTGTCGTCATCTCCGCCGTCGTCGTCTCAGCCGTCGTCGTCTCCGCCGTCGTCGTCTCCGCCGTCGTTGTCTCCGCCGTCGTCATCGGGGTGGTCTTCCGGGTCGTCGTCGTCGTCATCGGGGTGGTCTTCCGAGTCGTCGACTTTAGGGTCTTCAACTTGGAAATGTAGCAGAAGGTACAAGAAGGCTGAGAAAATGCCAAGAACCAGCTCATGGAACTGGAACTCGGATGGCTACCCGAAGGTTCAAGAGCCTATGGAACTACCGAGGACCAGCTGACGTTACTGGAACCCGGTTACTAAGCAGGAGGTACCCGTGCTAAAAAGCACTACCAAGGACCGCCTGACGTTGGCGGAACTCGGATACCCAGAAGGAGGCACCTAAGCCAAAGGCTCTGCCCGGAACCAGCTGACGGTACTGGAACCAGGATGGGGAGCAGAAGGTACAAGAGCAAAAGACACTGCCGAGAACCAGCTGACGGTACTGGAACCCGGATGGGTAGCCGAAGGTCCAAGAGCCAATGGAACTACCGAGGACCAGCTGACGTTACTGGAACCCGGTTACTAAGCAGGAGGTACCCGTGCCCGAAAGCACTACCAAGGACCACCTGACGTTGGTGGAACTTGGATACCCAGAAGGAGGCACCTAAGCCAAAGGCTCTGCCCGGAACCAGCTGACGGTACTGGAACCAGGATGGGGAGCAGAAGGTACAAGAGCAAAAGACACTGCCGAGAACCAGTGACGGTGCTGGAACCAGGTGGTGGACCTGAAGGTCCACAGGAGAGGAGAGAAAAGCTAGGCCGCGAGGCAGCCGCAGTTACCGAACCCCAACAGTCTTACAGGGGGAGCTGGGCCTACTGGCACTACAGAACCAGCCTTGACTACCAGTTCACGCAGCCCACATAGGAAGCTCCTAAACTGGAGGCACCCTGGAGTTGGCTAACCCGACCGCAACACGACGGGGCAAGCATAGGCGTCTCAGCGAGTTTGACACAACCCGGAAACAGCTGACGGTGCTGAAACCAGGTTTGGCACGAGGGAGTACCTGTGACAAAAACACTGCGAGAACCAGCTGGCGGTGCTGGAACCCAGATGCGTTGCCCCAGTGTGCAAGAGCCAATGGCACGACCGAGGACCAGCTGACGGTGCTGGAACCCGGTTACTAAGCTGTAGGTGCCCGCGCTTAAAAGCACTACCAAGGACCGCCTGACGTTGGCGGAACTCGGATACCCAGGAGGAGGCACCTAAGCCAAAGGCTCGGCCTGGAACCAGCTGACGGTGCTGGAACCAGGTGGTGGACCCGAAGGCCCACAGGAGAGGAGAGAACAGCTAGGCCGCGAGGCAGCCGCAGTTACCGAACCCCAACGGTCCTACAGGGGGAGCTGGGCCTACTGGCACTACAGAACCAGCCTTGACTACCAATTCACGCAGCCCACATAGGAAGCTCCTAAACTGGAGGCACCCTGGAGTTGGCTAACCCGACCGCACCACGACGGGGCAAGCATAGGCGTCTCAGTGAGCTTGACACAACCCGGAAACAGCTGACGGTGCTGAAACCAGGCTTGGCACGAGGGAGTACCTGTGTCAAGAACACTGCCGAGAACCAGCTGGCGGTGCTGGAACCCAGATGCGTTTCCCCAGTGTGCAAGAGCCAATGGCACGACCGAGGACCAGCTGGCGGTGCTGGAACCCGGTTACTAAGCTGTAGGTGCCCGCGCTTAAAAGCACTACCAAGGACCGCCTGACGTTGGCGGAACTCGGATACCCAGGAGGAGGCACCTAAGCCAAAGGCTCGGCCTGGAACCAGCTGACGGTGCTGGAACCAGGTGGTGGACCCCAAGGCCCACAGGAGAGGAGAGAACAGCTAGGCCGCGAGGCAGCCGCAGTTACCGAACCCCAACAGTCCTACAGGGGGAGCTGGGCCTACTGGCACTACAGAACCAGCCTTGACTACTAGTTCACGCAGCCCACATAGGAAGCTCCTAAACTGGAGGCACCCTGGAGTTGGCTAACCCGACCGCACCACGACGGGGCAAGCATAGGCGTCTCAGCGAGTTTGACACAACCCGGAAACAGCTGACGGTGCTGAAACCAGGTTTGGCACGAGGGAGTACCTGTGACAAAAACACTGCCGAGAACCAGCTGGCGGTGCTGGAACCCAGATGCGTTGCCCCAGTGTGCAAGAGCCAATGGCACGACCGAGGACCAGCTGGCGGTGCTGGAACCCGGTTACTAAGCTGTAGGTGCCCGCGCTTAAAAGCACTACCAAGGACCGCCTGACGTTGGTGGAACTCGGATACCCAGGAGGAGGCAGCTAAGCCAAAGGCTCGGCCTGGAACCAGCTGACGGTGCTGGAACCAGGTGGTGGACCCCAAGGCCCACAGGAGAGGAGAGAACAGCTAGGCCGCGAGGCAGCCGCAGTTACCGAACCCCAACAGTCCTACATGGGGAGCTGGGCCTACTGGCACTACAGAACCAGCCTTGACTACCAGTTCACGCAGCCCACATAGGAAGCTCCTAAAATGGAGGCACCCTGGAGTTGGCTAACCCGACCGCACCACGACGGGGCAAGCATAGGCGTCTCAGCGAGTTTGACACAACCCGGAAACAGCTGACGGTGCTGAAACCAGGTTTGGCACGAGGGAGTACCTGTGACAAAAACACTGCCGAGAACCAGCTGGCGGTGCTGGAACCCAGATGCGTTGCCCCAGTGTGCAAGAGCCAATGGCACGACCGAGGACCAGCTGACGGTGCTGGAACCCGGTTACTAAGCTGTAGGTGCCCGCGCTTAAAAGCACTACCAAGGACCGCCTGACGTTGGCGGAACTCGGATACCCAGGAGGAGGCAGCTAAGCCAAAAGCTCGGCCTGGAACCAGCTGACGGTGCTGGAACCAGGTGGTGGACCCCAAGGCCCACAGGAGAGGAGAGAACAGCTAGGCCGCGAGGCAGCCGCAGTTACCGAACCCCAACAGTCCTACAGGGGGAGCTGGGCCTACTGGCACTACAGAACCAGCCTTGACTACCAGTTCACGCAGCCCACATAGGAAGCTCCTAAACTGGAGGCACCCTGGAGTTGGCTAACCCGACCGCACCACGACGGGGCAAGCATAGGCGTCTCAGCGAGTTTGACACAACCCGGAAACAGCTGACGGTGCTGAAACCAGGTTTGGCACGAGGGAGTACCTGTGACAAAAACACTGCCGAGAACCAGCTGGCGGTGCTGGAACCCAGATGCGTTGCCCCAGTGTGCAAGAGCCAATGGCACGACCGAGGACCAGCTGACGGTGCTGGAACCCGGTTACTAAGCTGTAGGTGCCCGCGCTTAAAAGCACTACCAAGGACCGCCTGACGTTGGCGGAACTCGGATACCCAGGAGGAGGCACCTAAGCCAAAGGCTCGGCCTGGAACCAGCTGACGGTGCTGGAACCAGGTGGTGGACCCGAAGGCCCACAGGAGAGGAGAGAACAGCTAGGCCGCGAGGCAGCCGCAGTTACCGAACCCCAACAGTCCTACAGGGGGAGCTGGGCCTACTGGCACTACAGAACCAGCCTTGACTACCAATTAACGCAGCCCACATAGGAAGCTCCTAAACTGGAGGCACCCTGGAGTTGGCTAACCCGACCGCACCACGACGGGGCAAGCATAGGCGTCTCAGCGAGTTTGACACAACCCGGAAACAGCTGACGGTGCTGAAACCAGGCTTGGCACGAGGGAGTACCTGTGTCAAGAACACTGCCGAGAACCAGCTGGCGGTGCTGGAACCCAGATGCGTTGCCCCAGTGTGCAAGAGCCAATGGCACGACCGAGGACCAGCTGACGGTGCTGGAACCCGGTTACTAAGCTGTAGGTGCCCGCGCTTAAAAGCACTACCAAGGACCGCCTGACGTTGGCGGAACTCGGATACCCAGGAGGAGGCACCTAAGCCAAAGGCTCGGCCTGGAACCAGCTGACGGTGCTGGAACCAGGTGGTGGACCCGAAGGCCCACAGGAGAGGAGAGAACAGCTAGGCCGCGAGGCAGCCGCAGTTACCGAACCCCAACAGTCCTACAGGGGGAGCTGGGCCTACTGGCACTACAGAACCAGCCTTGACTACCAATTAACGCAGCCCACATAGGAAGCTCCTAAACTGGAGGCACCCTGGAGTTGGCTAACCCGACCGCACCACGACGGGGCAAGCATAGGCGTCTCAGCGAGTTTGACACAACCCGGAAACAGCTGACGGTGCTGAAACCAGGCTTGGCACGAGGGAGTACCTGTGTCAAGAACACTGCCGAGAACCAGCTGGCGGTGCTGGAACCCAGATGCGTTGCCCCAGTGTGCAAGAGCCAATGGCACGACCGAGGACCAGCTGACAGTGCTGGAACCCGGTTACTAAGCTGTAGGTGCCCGCGCTTAAAAGCACTACCAAGGACCGCCTGACGTTGGCGGAACTCGGATACCCAGGAGGAGGCACCTAAGCCAAAGGCTCGGCCTGGAACCAGCTGACGGTGCTGGAACCAGGTGGTGGACCCGAAGGCCCACAGGAGAGGAGAGAACAGCTAGGCCGCGAGGCAGCCGCAGTTACCGAACCCCAACAGTCCTACAGGGGGAGCTGGGCCTACTGGCACTACAGAACCAGCCTTGACTACCAATTAACGCAGCCCACATAGGAAGCTCCTAAACTGGAGGCACCCTGGAGTTGGCTAACCCGACCGCACCACGACGGGGCAAGCATAGGCGTCTCAGCGAGTTTGACACAACCCGGAAACAGCTGACGGTGCTGAAACCAGGCTTGGCACGAGGGAGTACCTGTGTCAAGAACACTGCCGAGAACCAGCTGGCGGTGCTGGAACCCAGATGCGTTGCCCCAGTGTGCAAGAGCCAATGGCACGACCGAGGACCAGCTGACGGTGCTGGAACCCGGTTACTAAGCTGTAGGTGCCCGCGCTTAAAAGCACTACCAAGGACCGCCTGACGTTGGCGGAACTCGGATACCCAGGAGGAGGCACCTAAGCCAAAGGCTCGGCCTGGAACCAGCTGACGGTGCTGGAACCAGGTGGTGGACCCGAAGGCCCACAGGAGAGGAGAGAACAGCTAGGCCGCGAGGCAGCCGCAGTTACCGAACCCCAACAGTCCTACAGGGGGAGCTGGGCCTACTGGCACTACAGAACCAGCCTTGACTATCAGTTCACGCAGCCCACATAGGAAGCTCCTAAACTGGAGGCACCCTGGAGTTGGCTAACCCGACCGCAACACGACGGGGCAAGCATAGGCGTCTCAGCGAGTTTGACACAACCCGGAAACAGCTGACGGTGCTGAAACCAGGTTTGGCACGAGGGAGTACCTGTGACAAAAACACTGCCGAGAACCAGCTGGCGGTGCTGGAACCCAGATGCGTTGCCCCAGTGTGCAAGAGCCAATGGCACGACCGAGGACCAGCTGACGGTGCTGGAACCCGGTTACTAAGCTGTAGGTGCCCGCGCTTAAAAGCACTACCAAGGACCGCCTGACGTTGGCGGAACTCGGATACCCAGGAGGAGGCACCTAAGCCAAAGGCTCGGCCTGGAACCAGCTGACGGTGCTGGAACCAGGTGGTGGACCCCAAGGCCCACAGGAGAGGAGAGAACAGCTAGGCCGCGAGGCAGCCGCAGTTACCGAACCCCAACAGTCCTACAGGGGAAGCTGGGCCTACTGGCACTACAGAACCAGCCTTGACTACCAGTTCACGCAGCCCACATAGGAAGCTCCTAAACTGGAGGCACCCTGGAGTTGGCTAACCCGACCGCACCACGACGGGGCAAGCATAGGCGTCTCAGCGAGTTTGACACAACCCGGAAACAGCTGACGGTGCTGAAACCAGGCTTGGCACGAGGGAGTACCTGTGACAAAAACACTGCCGAGAACCAGCTGGCGGTGCTGGAACCCAGATGCGTTGCCCCAGTGTGCAAGAGCCAATGGCACGACCGAGGACCAGCTGACGGTGCTGGAACCCGGTTACTAAGCTGTAGGTGCCCGCGCTTAAAAGCACTACCAAGGACCGCCTGACGTTGGCGGAACTCGGATACCCAGGAGGAGGCACCTAAGCCAAAGGCTCGGCCTGGAACCAGCTGACGGTGCTGGAACCAGGTGGTGGACCCGAAGGCCCACAGGAGAGGAGAGAACAGCTAGGCCGCGAGGCAGCCGCAGTTACCGAACCCCAACAGTCCTACAGGGGGAGCTGGGCCTACTGGCACTACAGAACCAGCCTTGACTACCAATTCACGCAGCCCACATAGGAAGCTCCTAAACTGGAGGCACCCTGGAGTTGGCTAAGCCGACCACACCACGACGGGGCAAGCATAGGCGTCTCAGTGAGCTTGACACAACCCGGAAACAGCTGACGGTGCTGAAACCAGGCTTGGCACGAGGGAGTACCTGTGTCAAGAACACTGCCGAGAACCAGCTGGCGGTGCTGGAACCCAGATGCGTTGCCCCAGTGTGCAAGAGCCAATGGCACGATCGAGGACCAGCTGGCGGTGCTGGAACCCGGTTACTAAGCAGAAGGTGCCCGCGCTTAAAAGCACTACCAAGGACCGCCTGACGTTGGCGGAACTTGGATACCCAGGAGGAGGCACCTAAGCCAAAGGCTCGGCCCGGAACCAGCTGACGGTGCTGGAACCAGGTGGTGGACCCCAAGGCCCACAGGAGAGGAGAGAACAGCTAGGCCGCGAGGCAGCCGCAGTTACCGAACGCCAACAGTCCTACAGGGGGAGCTGGGCCTACTGGCACTACAGATCCAGCCTTGACTACCAGTTCACACAGCCCACATAGGAAGCTCCTAAACTGGAGGCACCCTGGAGTTGGCTAACCCGACCGCACCACGACGGGGCAAGCATAGGCGTCTCAGTGAGCTTGACACAACCCGGAAACAGCTGACGGTGCTGAAACCAGGCTTGGCACGAGGGAGTACCTGTGTAAAGAACACTGCCGAGAACCAGCTGGCGGTGCTGGAACCCAGATGCGTTGCCCCAGTGTGCAAGAGCCAATGGGACGACCGAGGACCAGCTGGCGGTGCTGGAACCCGGTTACTAAGCTGTAGGTGCCCGCCTTAAAAGCACTACCAAGGACCGCCTGACGTTGGCGGAACTCGGATACCCAGGAGGAGGCACCTAAGCCAAAGGCTCGGCCTGGAACCAGCTGATGGTGCTGGAACCAGGTGGTGGACCCCAAGGCCCACAGGAGAGGAGAGAACAGCTAGGCCGCGAGGCAGCCGCAGTTACCGAACCCCAACAGTCCTACAGGGGGAGCTGGGCCTACTGGCACTACAGAACCAGCCTTGACTACCAGTTCACGCAGCCCACATAGGAAGCTCCTAAACTGGAGGCACCCTGGAGTTGGCTAACCCGACCGCACCACGACGGGGCAAGCATAGGCGTCTCAGCGAGTTTGACACAACCCGGAAACAGCTGACGGTGCTGAAACCAGGTTTGGCACGAGGGAGTACCTGTGACAAAAACACTGCCGAGAACCAGCTGGCGGTGCTGGAACCCAGATGTGTTGCCCCAGTGTGCAAGAGCCAATGGCACGACCGAGGACCAGCTGGCGGTGCTGGAACCCGGTTACTAAGCTGTAGGTGCCCGCCTTAAAAGCACTACCAAGGACCGCCTGACGTTGGCGGAACTCGGATACCCAGGAGGAGGCACCTAAGCCAAAGGCTCGGCCTGGAACCAGCTGACGGTGCTGGAACCAGGTGGTGGACCCCAAGGCCCACAGGAGAGGAGAGAACAGCTAGGCCGCGAGGCAGCCGCAGTTACCGAACCCCAACAGTCCTACAGGGGGAGCTGGGCCTACTGGCACTACAGAACCAGCCTTGACTACCAGTTCACGCAGCCCACATAGGAAGCTCCTAAACTGGAGGCACCCTGGAGTTGGCTAACCCGACCGCACCACGACGGGGCAAGCATAGGCGTCTCAGCGAGTTTGACACAACCCGGAAACAGCTGACGGTGCTGAAACCAGGTTTGGCACGAGGGAGTACCTGTGACAAAAACACTGCCGAGAACCAGCTGGCGGTGCTGGAACCCAGATGCGTTGCCCCAGTGTGCAAGAGCCAATGGCACGACCGAGGACCAGCTGACGGTGCCGGAACCCGGTTACTAAGCTGTAGGTGCCCGCGCTTAAAAGCACTACCAAGGACCGCCTGACGTTGGCGGAACTCGGATACCCAGGAGGAGGCACCTAAGCCAAAGGCTCGGCCTGGAACCAACTGACGGTGCTGGAACCAGGTGGTGGACCCGAAGGCCCACAGGAGAGGAGAGAACAGCTAGGCCGCGAGGCAGCCGCAGTTACCGAACCCCAACAGTCCTACAGGGGGAGCTGGGCCTACTGGCACTACAGAACCAGCCTTGACTACCAATTCACGCAGCCCACATAGGAAGCTCCTAAACTGGAGGCACCCTGGAGTTGGCTAACCCGACCGCACCACGACGGGGCAAGCATAGGCGTCTCAGTGAGCTTGACACAACCCGGAAACAGCTGACGGTGCTGAAACCAGGCTTGGCACGAGGGAGTACCTGTGTCAAGAACACTGCCGAGAACCAGCTGGCGGTGCTGGAACCCAGATGCGTTGCCCCAGTGTGCAAGAGCCAATGGCACGACCGAGGACCAGCTGACGGTGCTGGAACCCGGTTACTAAGCTGTAGGTGCCCGCGCTTAAAAGCACTACCAAGGACCGCCTGACGTTGGCGGAACTCGGATACCCAGGAGGAGGCACCTAAGCCAAAGGCTCGGCCTGGAACCAGCTGACGGTGCTGGAACCAGGTGGTGGACCCGAAGGCCCACAGGAGAGGAGAGAACAGCTAGGCCGCGAGGCAGCCGCAGTTACCGAACCCCAACAGTCCTACAGGGGGAGCTGGGCCTACTGGCACTACAGAACCAGCCTTGACTACCAATTCACGCAGCCCACATAGGAAGCTCCTAAACTGGAGGCACCCTGGAGTTGGCTAACCCGACCGCACCACGACGGGGCAAGCATAGGCGTCTCAGTGAGCTTGACACAACCCGGAAACAGCTGACGGTGCTGAAACCAGGCTTGGCACGAGGGAGTACCTGTGTCAAGAACACTGCCGAGAACCAGCTGGCGGTGCTGGAACCCAGATGCGTTGCCCCAGTGTGCAAGAGCCAATGGCACGACCGAGGACCAGCTGGCGGTGCTGGAACCCGGTTACTAAGCTGTAGGTGCCCGCGCTTAAAAGCACTACCAAGGACCGCCTGACGTTGGCGGAACTCGGATACCCAGGAGGAGGCACCTAAGCCAAAGGCTCGGCCTGGAACCAGCTGACGGTGCTGGAACCAGGTGGTGGACCCCAAGGCCCACAGGAGAGGAGAGAACAGCTAGGCCGCGAGGCAGCCGCAGTTACCGAACCCCAACAGTCCTACAGGGGGAGCTGGGCCTACTGGCACTACAGAACCAGCCTTGACTATCAGTTCACGCAGCCCACATAGGAAGCTCCTAAACTGGAGGCACCCTGGAGTTGGCTAACCCGACCGCACCACGACGGGGCAAGCATAGGCGTCTCAGCGAGTTTGACACAACCCGGAAACAGCTGACGGTGCTGAAACCAGGTTTGGCACGAGGGAGTACCTGTGACAAAAATACTGCCGAGAACCAGCTGGCGGTGTTGGAACCCAGATGTGTTGCCCCAGTGTGCAAGAGCCAATGGCACGACCGAGGACCAGCTGGCGGTGCTGGAACCCGGTTACTAAGCTGTAGGTGCCCGCGCTTAAAAGCACTACCAAGGACCGCCTGACGTTGGCGGAATTCGGATACCCAGGAGGAGGCACCTAAGCCAAAGGCTCGGCCCGGAACCAGCTGACGGTGCTGGAACCAGGTGGTGGACCCCAAGGCCCACAGGAGAGGAGAGAACAGCTAGGCCGCGAGGCAGCCGCAGTTATCGAACGCCAACAGTCCTACAGGGGGAGCTGGGCCTACTGGCACTACAGAACCAGCCTTGACTACCAGTTCACGCAGCCCACATAGGAAGTTCCTAAACTGGAGGCACCCTGGAGTTGGCTAACCCGACCGCACCACGACGGGGCAAGCATAGGCGTCTCAGTGAGCTTGACACAACCCGGAAACAGCTGACGGTGCTGAAACCAGGCTTGGCACGAGGGAGTACCTGTGTCAAGAACACTGCCGAGAACCAGCTGGCGGTGCTGGAACCCAGATGCGTTGCCCCAGTGTGCAAGAGCCAATGGCACGACCGAGGACCAGCTGGCGGTGCTGGAACCCGGTTACTAAGCTGTAGGTGCCCGCGCTTAAAAGCACTACCAAGGACCGCCTGACGTTGGCGGAACTCGGATACCCAGGAGGAGGCACCTAAGCCAAAGGCTCGGCCTGGAACCAGCTGACGGTGCTGGAACCAGGTGGTGGACCCGAAGGCCCACAGGAGAGGAGAGAACAGCTAGGCCGCGAGGCAGCCGCAGTTACCGAACCCCAACAGTCCTACAGGGGGAGCTGGGCCTACTGGCACTACAGAACCAGCCTTGACTACCAATTCACGCAGCCCACATAGGAAGCTCCTAAACTGGAGGCACCCTGGAGTTGGCTAACCCGACCGCACCACGACGGGGCAAGCATAGGCGTCTCAGTGAGCTTGACACAACCCGGAAACAGCTGACGGTGCTGAAACCAGGCTTGGCACGAGGGAGTACCTGTGTCAAGAACACTGCCGAGAACCAACTGGCGGTGCTGGAACCCAGATGCGTTGCCCCAGTGTGCAAGAGCCAATGGCACGACCGAGGACCAGCTGGCGGTGCTGAAACCCGGTTACTAAGCTGTAGGTGCCCGCGCTTAAAAGCACTACCAAGGACCGCCTGACGTTGGCGGAACTCGGATACCCAGGAGGAGGCACCTAAGCCAAAGGCTCGGCCTGGAACCAGCTGACGGTGCTGGAACCAGGTGGTGGACCCCAAGGCCCACAGGAGAAGAGAGAACAGCTAGGCCGCGAGGCAGCCGCAGTTACCGAACCCCAACAGTCCTACAGGGGGAGCTGGGCCTACTGGCACTACAGAGCCAGCCTTGACTACCAGTTCACGCAGCCCACATAGGAAGCTCCTAAACTGGAGGCACCCTGGAGTTGGCTAACCCGACCGCACCACGACGGGGCAAGCATAGGCGTCTCAGCGAGTTTGACACAACCCGGAAACAGCTGACGGTGCTGAAACCAGGTTTGGCACGAGGGAGTACCTGTGACAAAAACACTGCCGAGAACCAGCTGGCGGTGCTGGAACCCAGATGTGTTGCCCCAGTGTGCAAGAGCCAATGGCACGACCGAGGACCAGCTGGCGGTGCTGGAACCCGGTTACTAAGCTGTAGGTGCCCGCGCTTAAAAGCACTACCAAGGACCGCCTGACGTTGGCGGAACTCGGATACCCAGGAGGAGGCACCTAAGCCAAAGGCTCGGCCCGGAACCAGCTGACGGTGCTGGAACCAGGTGGTGGACCCCAAGGCCCACAGGAGAGGAGAGAACAGCTAGGCCGCGAGGCAGCCGCAGTTACCGAACGCCAACAGTCCTACAGGGGGAGCTGGGCCTACTGGCACTACAGAACCAGCCTTGACTACCAGTTCACGCAGCCCACATAGGAAGTTCCTAAACTGGAGGCACCCTGGAGTTGGCTAACCCGACCGCACCACGACGGGGCAAGCATAGGCGTCTCAGTGAGTTTGACACAACCCGGAAACAGCTGACGGTGCTGAAACCAGGCTTGGCACGAGGGAGTACCTGTGTCAAGAACACTGCCGAGAACCAGCTGGCGGTGCTGGAACCCAGATGCGTTGCCCCAGTGTGCAAGAGCCAATGGCACGACCGAGGACCAGCTGGCGGTGCTGGAACCCGGTTACTAAGCTGTAGGTGCCCGCGCTTAAAAGCACTACCAAGGACCGCCTGACGTTGGCGGAACTCGGATACCCAGGAGGAGGCACCTAAGCCAAAGGCTCGGCCCGGAACCAGCTGACGGTGCTGGAACCAGGTGGTGGACCCCAAGGCCCACAGGAGAGGAGAGAACAGCTAGGCCGCGAGGCAGCCGCAGTTACCGAACCCCAACAGTCCTACAGGGGGAGCTGGGCCTACTGGCACTACAGAACCAGCCTTGACTACCAGTTCACGCAGCCCACATAGGAAGCTCCTAAACTGGAGGCACCCTGGAGTTGGCTAACCCGACCGCACCACGACGGGGCAAGCATAGGCGTCTCAGTGAGCTTGACACTACCCGGAAACAGCTGACGGTGCTGGAACCAGGTTTGGCACGAGGGAGTACCAGTGACAAAAACACTGCCGAGAACCAGCTGGCGGTGCTGGAACCCAGATGCGTTGCCTATTAAAGATTGTCTTCCTAGAGCCCCAACTAGCGGTGCTGGAGCAAAGGGTAAGCAGGGGGAGCAGAGTGTAGGCCGAAGCCTGCACTGGAGGCAGCTTTGTGTCAGCGTTGCGTTTGCAGGACACTTTGCCGGCTACACAGTGTGGGAACAGCTGGCGTTGCTGAACCCCACTAACACAATGGCGGGTGTTTTTCTCTGTGCAGCTAGCACTTGCGGGCAAAAACTTGCGATGTTAGAGCCCGTGGTGAAGCAGGAGGAGGAGGAGAGGAGCAGAGTGTAAGCCGAAGCCTAGTTGAACCAATTTCAAAGGAAACCTTTAACCCCCCCTCAGGTGTTACAAACTACAAGAGACACACCTTGTGCAGTATTAATGCTGCACAAGTGAAAGGTTGCTCTATTAATTTGTCTACTTGCACACGCTGAATGAAAGACGTACACAATTTAGCCCATTCTACAGTCAAACTGTAGTGGATGCGTGACTTGGCTTTTTAAGGAGACGCAGCACAGGTGTCCCAAATAACGCCTTGGTGCTTGGCGCAGCTTCCTGAGCGTTGTTATTTGCTGTACAGGAGTCTGCGCTCTTGTGTTATCCCTTGGCAATGCCCTGTTAGAGCTGCCCGTCTTATGACCTCATTTCATGTTGGCCGGTGCGGTTAACGATGGCCATAAATCCCAGACCCACAGTGCCTTTTCATAAAGTCACACTGCGGTGCTGGGATTCGTGGCCTTGAGCAGTAAATATTTTGGCCGCTCACACATGTCCTTACACCTGCTTCAGACTGGGCGGCCTCTGCTGATCCCTTCTCGCATGCCGCGGCCATGAGGCTGCACAGTCTGAAGAAGGCGGAAGGAGATGAGTTAAGACAGGCGAAGATATGCACTGCTCGTGCCCATCAATCACACCCTCGCAGTCAAAATAAGTAAGACAACGAGGAGCATTGTTTCAGGCAGGGCGGACGCACAGGCGCAACAAGCCAACCAATGATGTCAGAAGACGGGCAGCGCTACCAAGGGGGGTGCTGCGTATCATTAGAAAGGAAAGTCACACCTCAGGGACAGTGGAATGGACTCTAATGAGACACATTTTGTACGTGTTGAGTTCCACGTGGGCAAGGAGAAAAAGTCAGCCACCTTGTACAAATGCAGCAGTACTGCTGTACAAGGTGGCTGTTATACATAGAAACACCTGGGGGGGTGGGACCAGGTTCCCTTTAATTTCAGTTCATGTGCCTGCGTGGCGTTTGCAGGTCACGTTGCCGGCTACACAGCAGGGGAACAGCTGGCGGTGCTGAACCCCACTAACACATTGGCTGGTGTTTTTCTCTGTGCAGCTAGCACTTCCGGGCAGAAACTGGAGGTGTTTGAGCCCAGGGTCAGCAGGAGGAGGAGAGGAGCAGAGTGTAGGCCGAAGCCTGCACTGGTGGCAGCTTTTGGTCGGTTGTGCCAGAGTGGCTTGTGCTGGACACGATGCCGGCTACACAGCGGGGGAACAGCTGGCGGTGCTGAACCCCACTGACACAATGGTGGGTGTTTTTCTCTGTGCAGCTAGCATGTCCGGGCAGAAACTGGCGGTGTTTGAGCCCAGGGTCAGCAGGAGGAGGAGAGGAGCAGAGTGTAGGCCGAAGCCTGCACTGGTGGCAGCTTTTGGTCGGTTGTGCCAGCGTGGCTTGTGCTGGACACGATGTCGGCTACACAGCAGGGGAACAGCTGGCGGTGCTGAACCCCACTAACACATTGGCTGTTTTTCTCTGTGCAGCTAGCACTTCCAGGCTACAACTGGCGGTGTTATAGCCCAGGGTCAGCAGGAGGAGGAGAGGAGCAGAGTGTAGGCCGAAGCCTAGTTGAACCAATTTCAAAGGTAACCTTTAACCCCCCCTCAGGTGTTGCAAGGTACAAGAGCCACACCTTGAACTGCATTAATGATGCACAAGTCAAAGGTTGCTCTCTTAATTTTGCTCCTTGCACACGCTGAATAAAACACGTACACTATTTAGCCCATTATACTGTCAAAGAGTAGTGGAGGCGTGACTTGTCTTTTTAAGGAGACGCAGCACAGGTGTACAAATTTACACCTAGGTGCTGGGCGCAGATTCCTTACCGTTGTTATTTGCAGTACAGGAAACTGCGCTCTTGTGTTATCCCTTGGCAATACCCTGTTAGTGCAGGCCGTCTCATGACCTCATTTCATGTTGGCCGGTGCGGTTAACGATGGCCATAAATCCCAGACCCACAGTGCCTTTTCCTAAAGTCACACTGCGGTGCTGGGATTCGTGGCCTTGTGCAGTAAATATGTTCGCCGCTCACACATGTCCTTACACCTGCTTCAGACTGGGCGGCCTCAGCTGATCCCTTATTGCATGCCGCGGCCATGAGGCCGCACAGTCAGAAGAAGGCGGAAGGAGGGGAGTGAAGACAGGGGAACATATGCACTGCTCGTGCCCATCAATCACACCCTCGCAGTCAAAATATATGAGACATCGAGGGGCGTTGTGTCGGGCAGGGCGGACGCACAGGCACAGCCAGCCAACCAATGATGTCAGAAGACGGGCAGCGCTAACAATGGGGGTGCTGCGTGTCATTAGAAAGGAAAGTCACACCTCAGGGACAGTGGAATGGTCTCTAATGAGACACATTTTGTACGTGTTGAGTTCCACGTGGGCAAGGAGAAAAAGTCAGCCACCTTGTACAAATGCAGCAGTACTGCTGTACAAGGTGGCTGTTATACATAGAAACACCTGGGGGGGTGGGGCCAGGTTCCCTTTAATTTCAGTTCATGTGCCTGCGTGGCGTTTGCAGGTCACGTTGCCGGCTACACAGCAGGGGAACAGCTGGCGGTGCTGAACCCCACTAACACATTGACTGGTGTTTTTCTCTGTGCAGCTAGCAGTTCCGGGCAAAAACTAGCGGTGTTTGAGCCCAGGGTCAGCAGGAGAGGAGCAGAGTGTAGGCCGAAGCCTAGTTGAACCAATTTCAAAGGTAACCTTTAACCCCCCCTCAGGTGTTGCAAGGTACAAGAGCCACACCTTGTGCAGCATTAATGCTGCACAAGTTAAAGGTTGCTCTATTTAATTTGCTCCTTGCACACGCTGAATAAAACACGTACACTATTTAGCCCACTATACTGTCAAACAGTAGTGGAGGCGTGACTTGTCTTTTTAAGGAGATGCAGCACAGGTGTCAAAATTTACACCTAGCTGCTGGGCGCAGATTCCTGAGCGTTGTTATTTGCTGTACAGGAGTCTGCGCTATTGTGATCCCTTGGTCATGCGCTGTGAGCGCTTCCTGTCTTCTGACCTCATTTCATGTCGGTAGTTGCGGTTAGCGATGGACATGAATCCCAGACCCACAGTGTGTTTTCAAAAAATCACACTGCGTGGCTGGGATTCGTGGCCTTGTGCAGTAAATATGTTTGACACTCACACATGTCCTTACACCAGCTTCAGACTGGGCGGCCTCATCTGATCCCTTATCGCCTGCCGCGGCCATGAGGACACCCAGTCTGAAGAAGGCGGAAGGAGATGAGTGAACACAGGCAAACATATGCACTGCACATGCCCATCAATCACACCCTCGCTGTCCAAAAAAATAAGACACCGAGGGGCGTTGTTTCGAGCAGGGCAGACGCATCAGGCGCAGCCAGCTAACCAATGATGTCAAAAGACGGGCAGCGCTAACAAGGGTGGTGCTGCGTATCATTAGAAAGGAAAGTCACACCTCAGGGACAGTGGAATGGTCTCAATGAGACACATTTTGTACGTGTTGAGTTCCACGTGGGCAAGGAGAAAAAGTCAGCCACCTTGTACTAATGCAGCAGTACTGCTGTACAAGGTGGCTGTTATACATAGAAACACCTGGGGGTGGGGGGCAGGCTCCCTTCAATTTCAGTTCATGTGCCTGCGTGGCGTTTGCAGGTCACGTTGCAAGCTACACAGCAGGGGAACAGCTGGCGTTGCTGAACCCCAATGACACATTGACTGGTGTTTTTCTCTGTGCAGCTCGCATGTCCGGGCAAAAACTGGCGGTGTTAGAGCCCAGGGTCAGCAGGAGGAGGAGAGGAGCAATGTGTAGGCCGAAGCCTGCACTGGTGGCAGCTTTTGGTCGGTTGTGCCAGCGTGGCTTGTGCTGGACACGATGCAAGCTACACAGCAGGGGAACAGCTGGCGTTGCTGAACCCCACTGACACATTGACTGGTGTTTTTCTCTGTGCAGCTCGCATGTCCGGGCAAAAACTGGCGGTGTTAGAGCCCAGGGTCAGCAGGAGGAGGAGAGGAGCAATGTGTAGGCCGAAGCCTGCACTGTTGGCAGCTTTTGGTCGGTTGTGCCAGCGTGGCTTGTGCTGGACACGATGCAAGCTACACAGCAGGGGAACAGCTGGCGTTGCTGAACCCCACTGACACATTGACTGGTGTTTTTCTCTGTGCAGATCGCATGTCCGGGCAAAAACTGGCGGTGTTAGAGCCCAGGGTCAGCAGGAGGAGGAGAGGAGCAGAGTGTAGGCTGAAGCCTAGTTGAACCAATTTCAAAGGTTACCTTTAACCCCCCCTCAGGTGTTGCAAGGTACAAGAGCCACACCTTGTGCAGCATTAATGCTGCACAAGTAAAAGGTTGCTCTATTTAGTTTGCTCCTTGCACACGCTGAATAAAACACGTACACTATTTAGCCCATTATACTGTCAAACAGTTGTGGAGGCGTGACTTGTCTTTTTAAGGAGACGCAGCACAGGTGTCAAAATTTGCACCTAGGTACTGGGCGCAGATTCCTGAGCGTTGTTATTTGCTGTACAGGAGTCTGCGCTATTGTGATCCCTTGGCCATGCGCTGTGAGCGCTTCCTGTCTTCTGACCTCATTTCATGTCGGCCGTTGCGGTTAGCGATGGACATGAATCCCAGACCCACAGTGTGTTTTCAAAAAATCACACTGCGTGGCTGGGATTCGTGGCCTTGTGCAGTAAATAGGTTTGCCGCTCACACATGTCCTTACACCTGCTTCAGACTGGGCGGCCTCAGCTGATCCCTTATCGCCTACCACGGCCAGGAGGCCGCACAGTCTGAAGAAGGCGGAAGGAGATGAGTTAAGACAGGCGAACATATGCACTGCTCGTGCCCATAAACCACACCCTCGCTGACAAAATAAATATGACAACGAGGGGCGTTGTTTCTAGCAGGGCGGATGCACAGGCGCAGCCAGCTAACCATGATGACAAAAGACGGGAAACGCTACCAAGGGGGGTGCTGCGTATCATTAGAAAGGAAAGTCACACCTCAGGGACAGTGGAATGGTCTCAATGAGACACATTTTGTATGTGTTGAGTTCCACGTGGGCAAGGAGAAAAAGTCAGCCACCTTGTACAAATGCAGCAGTACTGCTGTACAAGGTGGCTGTTATACATAGAAACACCTGGGGGGGTGGGGCCAGGTTCCCTTTAATTTCAGTTCATGTGCCTGCGTGGCGTTTGCAGGTCACGTTGCCGGCTACACAGCAGGGGAACAGCTGGCGGTGCTGAACCCCACTAACACATTGGCTGGTGTTTTTCTCTGTGCAGCTAGCACTTCCGGGCAAAAACTAGCGGTGTTTGAGCCCAGGGTCAGCAGGAGGAGGAGAGGAGCAGAGTGTAGGCCGAAGCCTGCACTGGTGGCAGCTTTTGTTCTGTTGTGCCAGCGTGGCTTGTGCTGGACACGTTGCCGACTACACAGCAGGGGAACAGCTGGCGGTGCTGAACCCCACTGACACATCACCTAGTGTTTTTTCTGTGTAGACAACACTTCCAGGTGGCAACTGACAGTGTTGAAACCCAGGGAATCAAAGAGGAGCAGAGTGTAGGCCGAAGCCTGCAGTGGAGCAAGTTGAAAGGGAACCTTTAACCCCCCCCCCCAGGCATTTGTTGCTGAAAGAGCCATCTTGTACAGCAGTAATACTGCACATGGAAAATGGTGGCTCCGAAAATTATGCTCCTTGCAAACGCTGAAGTACACACTCATATAATGTGTCCCCTCACACCGTCAAACCATCCCGGAAGTGGGACTTTCCTTTGTAATGTGACACAGCACAGCCGTCATTCCAACCCCCTTGGTGCCGGGCGCCACCTCCTCAACGTTGTTTGGTTCTGTCACGGAGCCCGCGCTGTAATGTTATCCCTTGGCCATGCACAGTTAGCGGTGCCCGTCTTCTGACATCATGTAGGTGTCAGGCTGGCAGTGCCTGTGCGTCCAAGCTGCCCTAGATCCAACCTTGCAGTGTCATCTAATGTAGTCCCACTGCGGGCCAGGGATCCATGGGCATGCGCAGTGCATATCATCGCCTCTCACTCACCTCCTTCCTGCTTCTTCAGACTGTGCGGCGTCACGGCCGTGGCATGCTATTAGGGATCAGCTGACGCCGCCTAGTCTGAAGAAGCGTGAAGAAGGGGAGTGAGAGGCTAGTATATGCACTGCGCATGGCCATGGATACCAGGCCCACTGTGGGATCACATTAGACGACACTGCGAGGTGTGATTTCGGGCAGCGTGGACGCACAGGCGCAGCCAGGACGACAACAAATGATGTCAGAGGACGGGCAGCGCAAACTGTGCATGGCCAAGGGATAACATAACAGCGCAGGGTCCATGACGGAATCAAACAACGCTAAGGAGGCAGCGCACGGTGCCAAGGGGGTAGCAATGACGGCTGTGCTGCGTCACATTACAAAGGAAAGTCCCACCTCCGGGACGGTTGGACGGTGTGAGGGGACACATTACATGAGTGTGTAGTTCACTGTTTGCAAGGAGCATAATTTCAAGAGCGACCTTTCCCTTGTGCAGTATTAGTGCTGCACATGGTGGCTCTTTCAGTAACAAACGCCTAGGGGGGGGGGACAGGTCCCCTTACATTTTAGTTGTGCCAGCGTGGCGGTCGCATGACACGTTGCCGGATACACAGATGGGGATCAGCTGACGTTACTGAACCCCAATAACAGAGGAGCGACTGTTGACTGTGCACACAGCACTTCCAGGCACCAACTGGCGGTGTTAGAGCCCAGGGACAGCAGGAGGAGCAGATTGGAGGTATTGCCGCACACACAGCTGGGGATCAGCTGACGTTACTGAACCCCAATAACAGAGGAGCGACTGTTGACTGTGCACACAGCACTTCCAGGCACCAACTGGCAGTGTTAGAGCCCAGGGACAGCAGGAGGAGCAGATTGGAGGTATTGCCGCACACACAGCTGGGGATCAGCTGACGTTACTGAACCCCAATAACAGAGGAGCGACTGTTGACTGTGCACACAGCACTTCCAGGCACCAACTGGCGGTGTTAGAGCCCAGGGACAGCAGGAGGAGCAGATTGGAGGTATTGCCGCACACACAGCTGGGGATCAGCTGACGTTACTGAACCCCAATAACAGAGGAGCGACTGTTGACTGTGCACACAGCACTTCCAGGCACCAACTGGCGGTGTTAGAGCCCAGGGACAGCAGGAGGAGCAGAGGAACAGAGTGTAGGCGGAAGCCTGATTGGAGCAAGTTGAAAGGGAACCTTTAACCCCCCCCAAGACGTTTGTAGCTGAAAGAGCCATCTTGTGCAGCACTAACGATGCAAAAGGAAAAGGTGGTTCTTTTAATTATGCTCCTTGCAAACACCGAAGTAAACACTAAAAATGTGTCCCCTTATACCGTTAAACCGTCCCGGAGGTGCGAATTTCCTTCGTAATGGGACACAGCACAGCTGACATTCCTATCCCCTTGGTGCCGTGCGCTGCCTCCTCAGCGTTGTTTTAAGCTGTCACGGAGCCTGCGCTGTTCTGTTAGCCCTTGGCCATGCCCAATTAGCGCTGCCTGTCTTCTGACATAATTTGGTGTCAGGCTGTTACTGCCTGTGCGTCCACGCTGCTCCAGATCCCACCTCGCAGTCTCGTCCAACGTAATCCCACTGCGGGCCTTGGAACCATGGACATGCACAGTGCATATTCTCGACTCTCACTCCCCTCCTTCCCTCTTCTTCAGACTGTGCGGTGTCACGGCCGTGGCATGCTATTAGGGAT
Organism: Ranitomeya imitator; assembly: GCF_032444005.1. Lineage (NCBI taxonomy): Eukaryota > Metazoa > Chordata > Amphibia > Anura > Dendrobatidae > Ranitomeya > Ranitomeya imitator. Next base: position 397,099,890 of record NC_091282.1, read on the forward strand.
CAGCTGACGGCGCACAGTCTAAAGAAGGCGGAGGGAAATGAGCGAGAGCCCGAGGGGAAGATATGCACTGCGCATGGCCATGGATCCCAGGCCCGCAGTGTGACTCAATCAGAAGACACAGCGAGGCGGGATCTCGGGCAGCGCGGCCGCACAGGCGCAGCCAGCCTGACACCAAATTATGTCAGAAGACAGGCAGCGCAAATAGGGCATGCCCAAGGGATAACAGAACAGCGCAGGCTCCGTGACAGCTTAAAACAATGCTGAGGAGGCAGCGCATGGCACCAAGGGGGTAGGAATGACGGCTGTGCTGCGTCACATTGCGAAGGAAAGTCCCAGCTCCGGGACAGTATAACGGTATCAGTGAACACATTTTATAAGTGTTAAGTTCTGCGTGTGCAAGGAGCTAAAAAAAAAGAGCTACCTTTTCCTTGTGCAGCATTACTGCTGCACAAGATGGCTCTTTCAGTAACAAACGACGGGGGGGGGGGGGACAGGTTCCCTTACATTTAGGTTGTTGTGCCAGCGTGGCGGTCGCAGGACACATTGCCGGCTACACAGCTGGGGATCAGCTGACGCTACTGAAACCCAATAACACTGGGTCGTATGTTTTTACTGTGCAGCCTGCACTTCTGAGCCGCAACTGGCGGTGTTGGAGCCCAGGAATAGCAGTTCAGGTGGTAGAAAGATGAACACAGCAGGAGACCTGGATGACACCCAATTACTTAATCAGGCAGAGGAGTGGCAAATTCCTGCGAGATCCAGGCCTGGTTCATTTTCAGGAAAGTAAGCCGGTCAACGTTATCGGAGGATAGTCGCATGCGACGGTCTGTTAGTACACCACCTGCGGCACTAAAGACACGTTCCGCAGGGCAAGCCAGCACCTCCAATGCATACTGGCTTAGCTCTGGCCATGTATCCAGCTTAGAGACTCAAAACTTGAACGGGGAAGAGCCGTCTGGGAGTACAGTAAGAGGGCAAGCCATGTAGTCTGTCACCATCTGACGGAACCGTTGCCTCCTGCTGACTGGAGCCGCCGGTGATGGTGTAGACATTTGGGGCGGGCACACAAAAGTGTGCCAGAGTTGTGCCATACTGGGCTTGCCTTGGGCAGAGGCACTGCTTCTGCTCCCTCTTTGGGCAGAGCCTCCCCCACTGCCTCGACGCACTGAGCTGCTTTGTAAAGCACTAGCAGCACTCCTCTCAGTTGGACAGGAGAAGATGATGGAATTCACCAGTGTGTCGTGGTACTCCCGCAATTTACGCTCCCGGGTCAACGCAGGGATGAGGTTTTGGACGTTGTCCCGGTAGCGAGGATCGAGGAGGGTAAACACCCAATAATCAGGCATGTTGAGAATGTGGTCGATGCGGCGGTCGTTTCTCAGGCACTGCAGCATGAAATCCACCATGTGCTGCAGAGTGCCAACTGGCCCAGAAAACGCTGTCCCCTGCTTGAGACATGATATCTGCCCGCTCGTCATCACCCCACCCTCGCTGTACACACTGACCACTGGACAATTGTGTCGCTCCCTCCTCTGGACGGAGCTCTTCCTCCTCCATTGACTCCTCCTCATCCTCCTCACAAATTGGCCCCTGCGTACCCCTTTGTGAGGAACCACGTGGCGCTGACTCTCCAGAAGCTGATGGAAAAGGTGACTCCTCATCCTCCACCTCTTCCACAACATCATCCCTTAACCCTTGCAAAGTTTGCTGAAGCAGGCAGATAAGGGGGACAGTCATGCTGACTAGTGCATCATCTGCACTTGCCATCCGCGTGGAATAATCAAAAGGACGCAAAACCTGGCAGACGTCCTTCATAGTGGCCCACTCTGTGGTTGTGAAGTCTGATCGGCGCTGACTGCGACTTCTTTGCGCCTGATGCAGCTGGTACTCCATAACTGCTTGCTGCTGCTCACACAACCGCTCCAACATATGTAACGTGGAATTCCACCGGGTAGGTAGGTCACATATGATGCGGTGTTCCGGAAGGCGGAATCGGCGCTGCAGAGCAGCAATGCGGGATCTGGCCAAGCTGGAATGCCGCAAGTGAGCACACTCTAGGCGGACCTTGTGCAGCAGGGCATCAAGATCCGGATAGTCCCTCAGAAAACTCTGCACAACCAAATTGAGCACGTACCAGACATGGGATGTGAGTGAGGTTGCCAAGGGCCAAAGCTGCCACCAGATTTCGGCCATTGTCACACACTACCATGCCTGGCTGGAGATTCGCTGGCAGTAACCACACATCGCTCTCCTGCTTGATGGCATTCCAGAGCTCCTGCGCTGTGTGGCTTCGATGCCCCAATGAAACTAGTTTCAAGACGGCCTGCTGACGTTTGGCCACGGCTGTGCTCATGTCGGTCATAGGTAAACGTTCACGGGTCCATGTGGAGGTGGACTGTGACGGATCCTGCAGAGAGGAATCTGATGAACTGGTGTAAGAGGAGGAGTCGATGCGTACAGACTGGATTCCTGCAATCCTTGGAGTGGGCAGGACACGTCCTGCGCCACTCGCACGATCTGTACCTGGCTCAACAACATTAACCCAATGGGCAGTGAGGGAAACATATCGCCCCTGTCCATGCTGACTGGTCCACGCATCGGTGGTGAGGTGGACCTTGCTACTGACGGCGTTCAGTAGCACATGTTTTATGTTTGCCTCAACATGCCTGTGCAGGGCAGGGACAGCCTGCCTGCTGAAGTAAAAGCGGCTGGGCACCTTGTACTGTGGGACTGCCAATGCCATCAAGTCACGGAAGCTGTCAGTCTCCACCAGCCTGAACGAGAGCATTTCCAGGGACAACAGTTTGGCAATGCCTGCATTCAGAGCCTGTGCTCGGGGGTGGTTGGCCGAGAATGCCCGCCTTTTCTCCCATGCCTGTACTACCGATGGCTGTAGAGTAGACTGGGAGTGTGAGGATGACTAGAAAGGTGGTGCTGTGGGTGGAATTACACTAGGTCTCTGGACAACAGTGGAGGAAGAGGCAACACGAGATGAAGAGGTGGTAGCTGCCGCTGTTGGTTGGCCTACGTCTTCACTGTGTTTCTGTAACTCCACCGCGTGCCTGGTCCGCACATGTTTCCACATATTTGTGGTATTGAGGTTGCTGACACTTTTACCTCTTTTTACTTTCTGATGACACAGCTTGCATTTGACAAAACAAATGTCATCTGCAACTGTGTCAAAAAAGGACCAGGCACTGCAAGTCTTGGGAGCGCCCTTTTTGGCTTTGGAAAGAGACAGGCTCCTAACGGGTGCCAAAGTGGAGGCTACAGGCTCCGCAGTCTTCCCCCTCCCTCTCCCTTTTTGGCCCGTAAGGGGAAGCTCTTCCTCAGAGCTGCTCCCACCACCTTCCTGTTCCTCACGCCACGATGGGTCAAGGACCTCATCATCTCCACTACCCTCTGCCACCAACTGCTCCTCCTGGGTAGTCTCGGCAGCACAGTACGCATCAGAAAGCGGCACCTGAGTTTCATCATCAGATGCGTACTGCGCTGTGGTCACCGGAGGCACTGGCCCACCTGCCTCTTCAGAGTCAGAGAGAAAAAGCTGTTGGGCATCACTGCACACTGCCTCTTCTTCCATTTCTCCAATGCTGCTTGGCTGGCCCCCTGTTTCCAAGCCAAGAGATTCAGAGAACAGAAGTAGAGACGGCTCCTGTCCTGGGCTCTCTGACTGCCTGGCCAATTTGGCAGGTGGTGAAGAGACAGATGGCTGCTCTCCAGTGCTCTGTGCCTGAGAGGATGTGGCACTAACTGAAGTCGATGCCGAGGCGTTAGCTGCCATCCACCCGACAACGGCTTCAATTTGGTCTTCACGCAGCAGCGGTGCACGGCGCTCTCCGACAAAGCTGCGCATGAAGGACTGTTCCCTGCTGAAACTGAGTGACGACGAGTCACCGGCGCCCGCAGCAGGCACAGAATCACCACGTCCTCTCCCTGCTCCTCTCCCTGCTCCGCGCCCACGCCCACGTGCCTTACTCCCTGCCCTCTTCATCTTGGTTGACAGATAAAGATAAGCAGAAAAGTACTAAGGCCTTAGCGTGCTTATTCCTGAAATGCTCCTCCTAACAGGTGTAAGAAACACTAATGTTGTAAAGTGTGGACTAAACTTTATTATTTTTCAAATGTGGCCTACACAAGTGTTAAGTTGTGTTTGGTGAACTTTACTTTTTTTTTTGTGCAGATCGGGCTACAGAGCTAGTTTAAATCACACGGAGACCGTGCAGACAGCCGTAAACGGCGCTGCAAGGCCAAAAAACCCTCCTCTAGGTTATCCTATGTAGTGTTTTTCCACTATTTAGCTGGAGACGGGTGGAAAGACACTAATAGGAATTTTTTTTTTTAAATTTTAAACAGGCTGCACTATTTGAAAAAAAGGAAATTGTTTTTCAAGGTATGAGGCAGTAACGCACCCTGAGCTGAATCCAGTCGGCTATAGCTGCACACAGACTACAGGGCGAGCTGCGCTCACACAGAGACCGTGCAGACAGCCGTAAACGGCGCTGCAAGGCCAAAAAACCCTCCTCTAGGTTATCCTATGTAGTGTTTTTCCACTATTTAGCTGGAGACGGGTGGAAAGACACTAATAGGAATTTTTTTTTTTAAATTTTAAACAGGCTGCACTATTTGAAAAAAAGGAAATTGTTTTTCAAGGTATGAGCCAGTAACGCACCCTGAGCTGAATCCAACCGGCTATAGCTGCACACAGACTACAGGGCGAGCTGCGCTCACACAGAGACCATGCAGACAGCCGTAAACGGCGCTGCAAGGCCAAAAAACCCTCCTCTAGGTTATCCTATGTAGTGTTTTTCCACTATTTAGCTGGAGACGGGTGGAAAGACACTAATAGGAATTTTTTTTTAAAAATTTTAAACAGGCTGCACTATTTGAAAAAAAGGAAATTGTTTTTCAAGGTATGAGGCAGTAACGCACCCTGAGCTGAATCCAACCGGCTATAGCTGCACACAGACTACAGGGCGAGCTGCGCTCACACAGAGACCGTGCAGACAGCCGTAAACGGCGCTGCAAGGCCCAATAAACCCCCTCTAGGTTATCCTATGTAGTGTTTTTCCACTATTTAGCTGGAGACGGGTGGAAAAACACTAATAGGGAATTTTTTTTTTAATTTTTAAACAGGCTGCACTATTTGAAAAAAAGGAAAATTTTTCTCAAGGTATGAGCCAGTAACGAACCCTGAGCTGAATCCAAACGGCTATGGCTGCACACAGACTACAGGGCGAGCTGGGCTCACACGGAGACCGTGCAGACAGCCGTAAACGGCGCTGCAAGGCCCAAAAAACCCCCTCTAGGTTATCCTATGTAGTGTTTTTCCACAATTTAGCTGGAGACGGGTGGAAAAACACTAATAGGGAATTTTTTTTTAAATTTTTAAACAGGCTGCACTATTTGAAAGAAAGGAAAATTTTTCTCAAGGTATGAGCCAGTAACGAACCCTGAGCTGAATCCAACCGGCTATGGCTGCACACAGACTACAGGGCGAGCTGGGCTCACACGGAGACCGTGCAGACAGCCGTAAACGGCGCTGCAAGGCCCAAAAACCCCCCTCTAGGTTATCCTATGTAGTGTTTTTCCACAATTTAGCTGGAGACGGGTGGAAAAACACTAATAGGGATTTTTTTTTTAAATTTTTAAACAGGCTGCACTATTTGAAAGAAAGGAAAATTTTTCTCAAGGTATGAGCCAGTAACGAACCCTGAGCTGAATCCAACCGGCTATGGCTGCACACAGACTACAGGGCGAGCTGGGCTCACACGGAGACCGTGCAGACAGCCGTAAACGGCGCTGCAAGGCCCAAAAACCCCCTCTAGGTTATCCTATGTAGTGTTTTTCCACAATTTAGCTGGAGACGGGTGGAAAAACACTAATAGAAAATTTGAGAAAAAATGTGCAGCAGGCTGCACTATGAGCAAAAAAGGACAACTGTGTGAGGCAGTGTGAACCCCCCCTGAGCTGAATACAACCGGGTATATGGCTGCACACAGACTACAGAGTGAGCTGCACACACACACACACACAGAGACCTTGCAGAACGCTGTTAAAACAGCGCTGCAAGGCAAGAGCAAGGTGAACAGTGAAGAACACACAGCGTTTTGCTAAATTAGCCTTTGGAAAGGAAAATAAAGCAATTAGCTAGCTCAACTGGCCCTCAGTTAGAACACAGCGTCCTGTCCCTAACTGAAATCACAGCAGAGTGAGCGCAAAATGGCGGCAGCGTTTTTTATAGTGCAGAGTGACATCATTTCAGCAGCCAATCACACCCTTGCCAGTACTTACATGCCCACCATGCTAAACAGGATGTGCCCACACTTCCAATCATTCCTCATTGGCTGCTGCGTTCTGTTTGAATTCTGGGAACTTCCGATTCCGGTATCCGATACGCGGGAAGTATCGGAATTCGGTATCAGAATTCCGATACCGCAAATATCGGCCGATACCCGATACTTGCGGTATCGGAATGCTCAACACTACTCAGTACACTGATGCCATTGCACAGCCCATGGATAGTTCTTATTGGAGGGAACTATGCTTGTCCAGGCCTGTGTGCACAATTTAACAAATCAGAGTCCTGCAGTGTTGATACTGGTACTGAAGCTGAACCAACTTACTAACAGTCCTTCTGAGGGCTAATCTTGTGCTTTGCTGTTTGTATCAGATACATTCTGCATTTAGCCTAAGTAGGGACAGTTGCAGGAGCAGGGACAGTGTCTGAATACAGCAGGGCTTAGGGCTTTGCACTCCATTGGCAAGACTGCACAGCATAATCACAAAGCTTACGTTGTGTCCTCTTACTGTTTGGAGACTTGCACTGACAGGACCCTTTGGCCTCTGCTGCATCCGCTTTCTTAGACCTTGCAGAACATTGGCACTATCTAGCACTTCCTTTGCAACCTACTCAAACACTTGACTCTGAACTTGACTGGTTCCTAAACTCCACTCTCTCTGACTGACTAAAGCAGGAAGGGCTTCCCTTATTATCGGATCTAACCTCTAAAACTACTGGGTTGCTAATCCAAAGCTGTAAACTGTGTACTACCCTGGGTCATGCAAACTATATCCCTATCCTTTGTAATGTTTCCCCTAGTGGACAGACCTCCCCAATCCCCGGGTACAGCCTTGAGGCAAGCCTCCAGGAGAACCAAAACCCCAAATTGGCCATGAGTATAAAAAGCAACACTCTTTATCAAACATATAACATAACACATTATTATCATATAACACTGTTCACACTAACTCCTTCATGTTACCCCCTACATTTGAGGCAGTCTCTTACATTTCATCCACCCATGTCTAGAAATGTGGCGTCATCTGTTCATGTGCTTCTATTTCCCCCAACCCCTATAATTTAGCCGCAGATCACTTCATAGTTAATCTATAGTAAAGCGAGCCATGAGGCCAGGTCTTTGAAGCTGGAAGTCATTTCTATATCCGATTCTGTTAAAACTCTTACAGGGGCTTTTAATGCGAGGTTAAAGGAGGATAGTGGTTTTCATGACAATGTGGAATTAAGACGCACGTGCTGTCTACTGTTTCAAAAAGAAAAAACACACACACTTTTCTTCTATTTCTCCTTTTTATTATGGCTTTCAGAATGCAGGCAGCAGGCCACAGTCGACAGCTGTGAGTTGCGTGTATCAGTAGCAGCTGTCTCTAGCTGGGGTGAAATGAAAAGATTAAGGAGATGTGGGCACGTGCTGGCTTCTGGAGGCCCAGACAATACTTGATTTAGGCTGGAACTTGTCTGTAGAGGCTCACAAAAGAGGTAGGCTCCAGTTTGCATCAAGGGTCAAAGGGGACTTTGCATTGACAAAGACAAAAGCTGCAGAAGAGACAAGTGAAAAGGGTGCTCAGTGCAGTTCTGAAAGGGGCGGCTCAGCCCCACGACAGCTGCTCCGGCACATGAAATTTGAAACGGTCCTTTCACAAATACAACAGGCCGCAGTGAGGATGGGGAGAGGGACTGCACACTTTTAGCAATAATGAATCGTTTGCAAATGAAAGGGAAGCTCTGGCTATTTTAAGCATTTGGATCTGAAATAGTAAAGCAACCATTAGTCAAACTAGGTGATCACACATCGGGGCGAAAGTGTGCGGGGCACAAGCCACATTGAGGGCTGTCATTCTCTCCTGCTTACATAACAAGTGATTCCAGGCTGGCAACCATATATGCTGCAGCAACGATATAGTCTCATGAGGAGTCTGAGTGTGTCATACTGGGAGGCTATATGATAATTACAGCCCCACTACATAGGAATATATTGTGGTTTCCATTCCATAGAAACACAATTATTTCCCCTTTAGGCTGTATTCAGACGTTCGTGCAAATTGGACCGAGATTGGACCGCAATGCACGGATTGGCCGGTGGGTCTCGAAGAGATATATGACGCCATCTTGCTCGGGTCAGAAGCCACGCCTGCGTGTCTGTGCATTGCGGTTCAAATCATTCACGCTCGAGACCTGCCTGATAATCCTTGCATTACGGTCCAATCTGCAATTAACGTTGGAATGGGCCCTGCAGAGCAGGCCTGCAAATTCATGAGGAAAATTTTCATTGCATATTTAGCCATGGATTTTACTCCTTGCAATGCTAAGGAAGAAATCTAGAACATGATCCAAGATTTCAGATCCAAGTATTTTTTTTCTGCATATAGGGTTTTGCTATTTGTTTTCATGATACTATCTTAGTGCTTAAAAAATACTTAAACCTAAGTTTTTGTCATATTTCAGTGCCCTTATAAACACAAGCAGACCAGTGGGGGTCTGATGTACACTTAATCATACAACTTAGACTCACAGCACCTCATGGAGCAATAGGGTCAACATTACCCAAACGTGAAGCGCACGTCACATCCTAGGAGTCCTTCTCGGAACAACGGGAGGCAGAATAACTGTAATGCAAATTCACCAACTTGTGAGACGCTGTCCTTATTTATTGAGACCCCCTTGGCTTGCCCAATCCCCCCACCCTCTATGATTTTTATTAAATCCATACTCTGGTCTGTGTGCATGCTAAGCCAGGAGCTGTGTACTTCTGTCTGCTCAACTGCACATGTCTGTGGTGGAGAGTGATCAGTGGAGGTCTCATGACCCATAGCACACTTATCTGCTTGTAATTATGACACTAAAATATGAAATCAACCCTCATAAATGTTTAGTTACTCTTTACAGCGGATTTCCTGGAATACGTTTCTTCAGCCGGTCTGTGCTAGGTTAAAATAACACATTACTAATACCTGTCAGGGCAAAAATTACCTAAAATGTCCACTTATCATAAAACTAAATTTAAGAGTTAAGTTGGCAGGTGGAAGATGTACTGTATGTAATTTTTGCCCTAACAATATACCTGGAACCATATTTCCTATGTGTAAATCTTAGTTAAAAGGGTTGTTCCGGATTGGAGCTCAAGTCTGCAATCACTGTATGTGACTGCAGATGTGTAAATCCTCACAGTGCGCACAGTGCACGCTGTCGGGACTCTCCGGCATTGGGAGCTGGCAGTCATGTGCCACATGAAAAGCTGCATTCCGAATACACGTGTCCTGCCTACCTCAATTCACTTGTGTCATGTAATCGCCCACTCCAGAAGCATCCTGACAGCACACACTGTAAGGCTAGGTTCACATTGCGTTAGTGCAATCCGTTTAGCGCATACGCTAACGGAATGCGCTAACACAATGTACAAAAAGGGATTGCGTTTAGCGATCCCGCTAGCGCAGATGCCCAATCTGCGCTAGCGAGAACGGACCCAAAAACGCTGCAAGCAGTGTTCGAGGTCCGTCAGAAAATAACGGGACATCGCTAACGCATGCCAAAAATGGCATGTGTTAGGAATGCACGAAAACAGAGGAAAAGCAGAGGCCATACAAAATGGGGATCACCAAACAGCATCCCCAGTTTGGTGATCCCCATTTTGTATGGCCTCTGCTTTTCCTTTGTTTTCGTGCAGATTTGTTCTCTGAGGTCAGGGTTGGATCCCAAGTGTTCATGTTCTGTGGTGCCCCCACATAGTAATTAGTATGCGTTAGGAATGCGTTACCTACATTGCGGTCAATGGGTCATCGCGTTAGTGGCGCTATGTAACGGATTCCGTTAGCGGACTGCCACTAACGCAATGTGAAGTTTGCAGTCATATAGAATGACTGCAGACTAGAGATTCAAGTCTGGACAACCTCTTTAAAATAATAAACACATCTGTCACTTACCCTCTTCAGCGCTGCCTCTCCACCACTGCTCTTGTTTTATATACAGGCTGCAGCGGTTATATCATGACTACTGTGCACTGGGGGAATAAAGTTAATTTCCTCCTGGCAGCGAGGCTTCCAGTGTAAGAGCCATATGATGTCAGAACGCTGTTAACATGCAGATTAACCCCATATCTGCAGGTTAATAGTGTTATTTTTACAATTGATAGGTTCCCTTTAACCCAGACTGAAGAAGGGTATTCCGTGTACACCTCCTTACTCCTTAAATTGCATGCTGCAGCCCCATTATGTTTGAACATAGCCTAAGGGTATGTGTCCACGTTCAGGAATACATCCGGATTAGCTGCGGATTGAACACTGCGTACAGCCGCAGCGTTCAACCCGCAGCATCCAGATGTTACAGCATAGTGGAGGGGATTTTATGAAATCCCGTCCCCACTATGTGTGCGAACACGCATCCGGCGGCCCTGCGTTAACGGACATGCGGTGTGTCTTCACTGAACACATTTGGAATCACTGCGTGTACAGAAGGGGGCGACACTTTGGACAGAGCGGGGTTTCCGCTCTGTCCAAAGCGCTGTCATTACGGAACGTGGACACGCACCCTAAGAGTTCTTCTTGGGCCCTTGAGCCTAGAAAGTATGCACAAGTAACAATCCAGCTGTTCCGTCGTGGCTTAAATAGAGTGTAATGAAATGTTACATTATATAATCTACTAATTTAAAAAAAACCTCTGTTCTTCATCCTGAACAGGACCTTGCTATTTCTTTACCCAGAAATAGAATAGCAACTGGGCCAAACCTGTCTACTCTCCTTATCATATCTATACCTTTATGTGTGTTTATAGTGAATACACTACTTCATTCTGAACAGTATCATGCCGTCTCTGCAGAGAAATAATATAACAGCCAGGCTAAACCTGTTTACAGTGATCTGCATATTATCATTATCATATCTATACCTTCATGTGTGTTTATAGCAAATACACTACTTCATCCTGAACAGCACTGTGCTGTCTCTACACAGAAATAAAATAGAAGCCGGACTAAACCTGTTTATGGTGATCTGTATACTATCATTATAATTAGATTTGAGCGAATATGTTCGAAATCGGTCACCGAATCTGAATTTGCCATATTTGTGCCATATTGGTACCCTATTCGTGATGAATTTATGTTTGATGATCAGTTCCGAACATATTCGTTCATTTCTACTCCTTTTTACTCCAATGACGTTCGGCGAATATTTCAAAAACAGTAATCACCACCAATCGTAATCTGAACTGAATTTTGAAAAATGTGCTCAACTTTAATTATGCTATCTATACCTTTATGTATATTTATAGTGTACACACTGCTTCATTCTGAACAGCATCATGCCGTCTCTACCCAGAAATAGAATAGAAGTCAGGCTAAACCTGTTTACGGTGGCCTACATACTATCATTATAATATCTATACCTTGATGTATGTTTATAGAGAATACATAGCTGTTTTCACTAGTAGACTGACACAAATAAATGAAAGTCAGATGGCATGCCACCGAGCGTTTACTGTACACACCGTCTTTAAATCAAACTGGCTGATACCAAAACACCTTCACAAAATGCATCAACAAGTCTGGGTGCTGCTCAGTCTCCGCCGGTCCTTGCTTCACGTTTGCAAATGACAGATTGTTGTGACCTAACTAGGTATATCTGGAGTGGGAGCTTTTTACATAATACGATTACTTACCTGTATTCCTGGAACACATACAGGTATAAACATCAACACGGTTAAGATTGTCGGATCAAACAAGAAGGGCTAGCTGACAGTTCTCATGGTTGGTTTATGGAAGCAGGTATTTGCCAACCATGTCCAATGAAAATCTAAAGGGGAACATACTGTATTAAAACTATCTCAATGGCAAATTCCATTTTCATATTGGCATATAGTGATACGGAAAGTATTAAGAGGTTTTTATCCAGGATATCTCTGTACTTGGCCACATTCATGTTTCCTTTAATGACAACCAGTCGTCCTGTCCCTGCAGCTGAAAAACACCCCAATAGCATGATGCTGCCACCACCATGTTTCACTGTTGGGATTGTATTGGGTAGGTGATGAGCAGTGCCTGGTTTTCTCCACACATACCGCTTAGAATTATCACCTTAAAGGTCTATCTTCATCTGATCAGACAAGAGAATCTTATTTCTCATAGTCTGGGAGTTCTTCATGTTTTTTTTTTTTTAGCAAACTCTATGCAGGCTTTCACCTTGCACTGAGGAGAGGCTTCCATTGGGCCACTCTGCCATAAAGGTCTGACTGGTGGAGGGCTGCGGTGATAGCTGACTTTGTGGAACTTTCTCCCATCTCCCTAGTGCATCTCTGGAGCTCAGCCACCGTGATCTTGGGGTTCTTCTTTACCTCTCTCACCAAGGCTTTTCTTCCACAATTGCTCAGTTTGGCTGGATGGCCAGATCTAGGAAGACTTCTGGTGGTCCCAAACATCTTCCATTTAAGGATTAAGAAGGCCACTGTGCTCTTAAGAACCTTGAGTACTGCAGAAATTTTGTTGTAACCTTGGCCAGATCTGTGCCTTGCCACAATTCTGTCTCTAAGCTCCTTGGCCAGTTCCTTTGACCTCATTATTCTCATTTGGTTTGACATGCACTGTGAGCTGTGAGGTCTTATATAGACAGGTGTGTGCCTTTCCAATCAAGCCCTATCAGTTTAAAAAAATACAGATGGGCTCCAATGAAGGAGTAGAACCATCTCAAGGAGGATCACAAGGAAATGGACAGCATGTGACTTAAATATGAGTGTCTGAGCAAAGGGTCTGAATACTTATGACCATGTGATATTTCAGCTTTTCTTTTTTATTAAATTTGCAAAAATTTCTACATTTCTGTTTTTTTTAGTCAAGATGGGGTGCAGAGTGTACATTAATGTGAAAAAATTTACTTTTTTGAATTTACCAAATGGCTGCAATGAAACAAAGAGTGAAAAATTTAAAGGGGTCTGAATACTTTCCGAACACACTGTATCAGGTCAGCTATTCAGTATGATCAGGTGACATTGGCCAGTTCAGTGAACTGAAATGTGTTGTCCTGGATTAATATATTGATGACCTATTTGTAGGTCATCAGTGTGACATCGGTGGGGGTCAAACACCTGGTATCCCCACCAATCAACTGATGTTTGCTTCAGCAGCATTCAGGTTTAAGCAGTGTAGGGAGCAGAACATTACAGCCTCATACATTGGTGGCTGCTGTAAGCGACTGCACCTAATCTTCCATTCAAGTGAATGCAGCAAGTTACTGTACAATCTAATATATAAAGCTGAATGTGTGTATGTGTGTGTGTATGTATGTATGTGTGTGTGTATGTCCGGGATTAGCATCTGCACCGTCGCAGCTACAGCCACAAAATTTTGCACAGTCACACGTCTGGCCCCCGAGAGCGTCATAAGCTATGTTGTGAGGCTAAATTTTAACCCCGTGCTTTCCAATTCACCAAACAATTTTGCCCCTATCTACATAATGGGGAAAAAGTGAAAGGAAAAGTGTTGGAGGCAAATTGACAGCTGCCAGATGTGAACAAGGGGGACATAAAGAGTGAGAGCGATGGCGCCAAAGAGTATGTACCGTACAGTTGCTAAGGTGGGGCCCCGACATGGGATACTCACCACACACGGGGATATGAACACACACACAAAATGCACCACACACTACCACGTGCTTGAACACATATACCACCCTCAGCACACATTTCACCACACATACACCAACATCGCCACATAAAAGTCGAAACACAAAAGTCGCCGCTCAAAACTTGCCACGCGCAAAACTCGCCACATGCAAAACTAGGCTCACGCAAAACTCGCCACACGTGCAAAACTCACCTCATGGAAAACTCACCACATGCAAAACTTGCACACGCGGAAACATTGGCACATGCAAAAGTTGCCTCACAAAAAACTTGCACATACTCAAAATGCACCACACATAAAACTCACCACGCGCAAAACTCGCCATGCGCAAAACTTGCCGCACACAACTTGCTACACTAACCTGTCACATGCAACTCGACACACAAAAAGTTGCTACACGCATGTCGCCACACAAAACTCATCTCACAAAAATCGCTACATGCATGTCGCCATATGCAACTCAACACACACAACTTGACACATGAAACTCGCCCTAAAACACACACAAGTCTAGTATTATCCTTCAAAAATAAAAATCTGATTAATAAGCAGACAAACTACAAGAGCAACAAATGTACCATATAGGAAATATGGCAGCTGTCAGTCACATGACCTGTCTATTATGTGTATGTGTGAGCTAATATATACTGCCAGGGGGGAGGGCTTCCTGTTGGCGGGGGATTTATCAGGCTGCCAATTTAGCTTACAAATACTGAGGTAAAAATACTGACCAAATAACGTGTGAACGCGGTCTAATACAGGAGGAGATGACACACAGATATATACTATATACAGGAGGAGATGACACATAGGTATATACTATATACAGGAGAGATGACACACAGGTATATACTATATACAGGAGGAGATGACACACAGGTATATACTATATACACGAGGAGATGACACACAGGTATATACTATATACAGGAGCAGATGACACACAGGTATATACTATATACAGGAGCAGATGACACACAGGTATATACTATATACAGGAGGAGATGACTTACAGGTATATAGTATATACAGGAGGAGATGACACACAGGTATATACTATATACAGGAGATGACACACGGGTATATACTATATACAGGAGGAGATGACACACAGGTATATAGTATATACAGGAGGAAATGACACACAGGTATATACTATATACAGGAGATGACACACGGGTATATACTATATACAGGAGGAGATGACACACAGGTATATACTATATACAGGAGGAGATGACATACAGGTATATACTATATACAGGAGGAGATGACACACAGGTATATACTATATACAGGAGGAGATGACACACAGGTATATAGTATATACAGGAGGAGATGACATACAGGTATATACTATATACAGAAGGAGATGACACACAGGTATATACTATATACAGGAGATGACATACAGGTGTATACTATATATAAGGGAGATAACAAACATGTATATACTGAGGGGAAAATGAGAGGTGTGAGGTGAAAATGAGAGGTGTGAGGTGAAAATGAAAAGGTGTGAGTACAAAATGAGAGGAGTGAGGGAAAATAGTGGAGTGATCGGAAAATGACAGATGTGAGGTCAAAATGACAAGTGTTAGGGGGAATGAGAGGAGTGAGGGCGAAAATAAGAGTGAGGGAGAAAATGAGAGATGTAAGGGAGAAAATGAGAGATGTGAGTGAGAAAATGAGAGGCGTGATGGGAAAATAAGAGAAGTGAGGTGCTATAACTAACCACATATATTTACTATGCTCAGGCAGTGCCCGGCTCTTCAGTTAGTATCTACTAAAAATGCAACATAAATGACAGGAGATCTAAATTTACAGATGTGTATGTGAGATGTATGGTCCAATTGTGCTGTGAAGTCTCCGACATACAAAAATATCTGCACGCAGAATATTCCAATTTCAGGACACTCCAAGAGGGGAGGGCATCATTCAGAAGAACCTTGCAGTAGAATTAGTGGATGACACAGATGCCAGCTGTTGCCCTGAATCTATTGATGCAGAAGGCGACCTCAGCTCAGGGCCGTTAATTACGAGCGTTTTAGCACAATACACTGAGGACAAACCACATTTCACCGCTGACATTTGTGAATAGTGACACTGGGCCATCAGGAGAGAGGCTACTCCTCTGCCATATCATAGTAGGCCAGCCGATGGGTGCCTTTTGTTGTCTACCCCTTTCATGGCAAGCATGTGGAATGCAGCCAGCTGATTCCTGCTGACCTCAGCTTTGTGGTTTAAAGAGATGCAATGTTTTTTATTTATTGCATTGTCAAAGACTTAGTCATTATTTTACTGTGCTTTTAAATTCTATTATTAATGTGTAAGGAAGATTGCAATTAATGTATACATATGGGGCATTTCTGCAGAATTGCGTTTATACACATCTATAGAGAACACATACTTGTATATACTATATTATGAAGGTTTTTTTTTAGATGTGCTAATACACATCAGATTATTACAAAACAGTTATTATTGCTGCAATAGGACATACACAGTCACATCATTAATCTCCATTGTAAAAATCATCCTGACAGGTTTCTTGTAAAGCACTGCTCCACTGTTGTTTTTTTTTGTTTTTTTTTGCCGATGGGGTGGTGCTTTAAATCTAATTCCCCTCCCCCTGCTTTAAATGAAACTTATTTACCAAACAGCTGCCAAAACAAATGATAACTCTATCACATCAGATATGATATATTACCCAAAACAAAAAAGTGAATCACAGAGCGAAATACCATTAAATATAATCATTTTTATTAATAAATAGTACAAAACAAGGGTAATTTTTAAAAATACATATAGAAAATAATAGCAGGGATAGTGACACCTAAGTACCATGTCCAGCAAAAATATAATACAAATGTAAGGAGGTAAACCCTCTAGCAAAATAAACCCAATATAAGGAGAAATAGCAGGGCAAAGTTGGCACACTTATAAAGCTAGTTGGCGCTACACATAAATTTGCAAGTGCAAAAACAGTATAAGTAAATAGCCAGTTCAATCAGTGTAGTAGGATATATGAAGCCATCAATAGCATAGCCATATTATATGCAAGCAACGTTACCACAAGCAGAAAGTCTCTAAATCCACAATAAATATACCACGGGGTTCTATAGAGTAATAGGGTCTCAGACTCGGCGCCCCCCAACGAGGAAGCATTGATAGTGAAACGCGCGTCGGAGCCTCTCCCATGTCTGGCATATAGGTTGGTATTACCACTATTACATTATAGAATCCTCTGGTATATTTATTGTGGATTTAGAGACTTTCCGCTTGTGGTAAAGTTGCTTGCATGTAATATGGCTATGCTATTGATGGCTTCAGATATCCTTCTACACTGATTGAACTGGCTATTTACTTATACTGTTTTTGCACTTGCATATTTATATGTAGCGCCATCTAGCTTTATAACTGTGCCAACTTTGCCCTGCTATTTCTCCTTATATTGGGTTTATTTTGCTAGAGTGTTTACCTCCTTACATTTGTATTATATTTTTGCTGGACATGGTACTTAGGTGTCACTATCCCTGCTATTATTTTCTATATGTATTTTTAAAAATTACCCTTGTTTTTGTACTATTTATTAATAAAAATGATTATATTTAATGGTACTTCGCTCGGTGATTCACTTTTTTTGTTTTGGGTAATAAATTTAAATGAAACTTAGCTGTGCCACTCTGAAAAGCTAATAAACTTGCATATTGATTTACTTTTCAGATAACTAAAGTACAGCTTCCATCCAGATGCCCCCCTCTAGAAGTATCTAAATTCTTCCAGAATTTGATCACTTATTAAAGTGTTTTTTTTTAAATTAAAACTGAATACCTCTTACAATTACTCCTGTTTCAAACATCCTGGAGCAGTTTTTATTTTATTTCTGTGCCAGCCTGTTCTAACGTTATGCCCCCTGGTAATAAAGATGCACATTTTCAGAACCAACTGGACATATACCACAGAATTTCTCTGTGGATGAGGACATGTTTTGATTGGCCAAAAAGGCGTACCATCCATAGCGTCAACTCACGCAGCGAACATGGGGCCCCCTCTCCTTGTCATCACAATTTCATAACTATACGCATCTTCAGGATGCCATTCAACCGGCACCTGTGAGTCTGAGACCCTATACACAGCAGGCGCAAAAATGTCAAAGCATTGCATCTGCTGTGCCGAAACCTCAGTATGCACACTGAACAGACTGGAGCACCAAGCTTGGGAGCGGGGAGAGGAGAATAGTGTTTTTTTTATTTGAAATGCCAGTAATTGTGGGGTCAATAATACTGAATGATGGGTTGATAGGGGCTAATCATACTGAATATGGCTCTGATGCGGACCATCATACTGAATATGGGTCTAGTGCGGGTCATCATACTGAATATGGGTCTAGTGCGGGCATTCATACTGAATATGGGTCTTGTGCGGCCTATCATACTGAACATGGGTCTAGTGCGGGCCATCATACTGAACATGGGTCTAGTGCGGGCCATCATACTGAATATGGGTCTGGTGCCGGCCTTCATATTGAATATGGGTCTAGTGCAGGCCATCATACTGAATATGGGTCTAGTGCGGGCCATCATACTGAATATGGGTCTAGTGTGGGCCATCATACTGAATATGGGTCTAGCGCGGGCCATCATACTGAATATGGGACTGGTGCGGGCCATCATACTGAATATGGGTCAGGTGCGGGCCATCATACTGAATATGGGTCCGGCGCGGGTCTTCATACTGAATATGGCTCTGGTGCAGGCCATCATACTGAATATGGGTCTAGTGTGGGCCATCATACTGATAATGGGTCTAGTGCGGGTCATCATACTGAATATGGGTTTAGTGCGGGCCATCATGCTGAATATGGGTCTGGTGCCGGCCTTCATATTGAATATGGGTCTAGTGTAGGCCATCATACTGAATATGGGTCTGGTTCGGGCCATCATACTAAATATGGGTCTGGTGTGGGCAATCATACTGAATATGGGTCTAGTGCGGGCCATCATACTGAATATGGGTCTAGTGTGGGCCATCATACTGAATATGGGTCTAGTGCGGGCCATCATACTGAATATAGGTCTAGTGCGGGCCATCATACTGAATATGGGTCTAGTGCGAGCCTTCATACTGAATATGGGTCTGGTGCGGGCCTTCATACTTAATATGTGTCTGGTACGGGCCATCATACTGAATATGGGTCTAGTGCGGGCCATCATACTGAATATGGGTCTAGTGCGAGCCTTCATACTGAATATGGGTCTGGTGCGGGCCTTCATACTTAATATGTGTCTGGTACGGGCCATCATACTGAATATGGGTCTGGTGCGGGCCATCATACTGAATATGGGTCTAGTGCGAGCCTTCATACTGAATATTGGTCTGGTGCGGGCCATCATACTGAATATGGGTCTAGTGTGGGCCATCATACTGAATATGGGTCTAGTGCGGGCCATCATACTGAATATGGGTCTAGTGCGGGCCATCATACTGAATATGGGTCTAGTGCGAGCCTTCATACTGAATATTGGTCTGGTGCGGGCCATCATACTGAATATGCGTCTGGTACGGGCCATCATACTCAATATGGGTCTAGTGTGGGCCATCATACTGAATATGGGTCTGGTGCGGGCTTTCATACTGAATATGGGTCCGATGCGGGTCTTCATACTGAATATGGCTCTGGTGCAGGCCATCATACTGAATATGGGTCTAGTGTGGGCCATCATACTGATTATGGGTCTAGTGCGGGTCATCATACTGAATATGGGTCTAGTACATGCCATCATACTGAATATGGGTCAAGTGCGGGCCATCATACTGAATATGGGTCTAGTGCGGGCCATCATACTGAATATGGATCTAGTGCAGGCCTTCATACTGAATATGGGTCTGGTGCGGGCCTTCATACTGAATATGGGTCTGGTGCGGGCCTTCATACTGAATATGGGTCTAGTGCGGGTCATCATACTGAATATGGGTCTAGTACGTGCCATCATACTGAATATGGGTCAAGTGCGGGCCATCATACTGAATATGGGTCTAGTGCGGGCCATCATACTGAATATGGGTCTAGTGCAGGCCTTCATACTGAATATGGGTCTGGTGCGGGCCTTCATACTGAATATGGGTCTAGTGCGGGCCATCATACTGAATATGTGTCTAGTGTGGGCCATCATACTGAATATGGGTCTGGTGCGGGCCTTCATACTGAATATCGGTCCGGCGTGGGTCTTCATACTAAATATGGCTCTGCTGCAGGCCATCAAACTGAATATGGGTCTAGTGCGGGCCATCAAACTGATTATGGGTCTAGTGCCGGCCATCATACTGAATATGGGTCTGGTGCGGGCCATCATACTGATTATGGGTTTAGTGCGGGCCATCATACTGAATATCGGTCTAGTGCGGGCCATCATACTGAATATGGGTCTGGTGCGAGCCTTCATACTAAATATGAGTCTGGTGCTGGCCATTATACTGAATGGGGGCTGGTAGTGAACAATCATGCTGAATGTGGGGTTGGTGGGGGACATTTATACAAAATGGAGGGCTGTGGGGCCATTTTTTTAGGTGGGTTGGAGGACACAATTAGACTTTTCGCTATGGGATCCTATGATTTTTATGTTCAGCACTGTTGGCCTGCATCAGAGAAGATAAAGCAACCACCCACAGAGACGTTTGGTGGTACGCGCCCAGTTCGTTGAAGGGAAAATTTGCACCATTATTATGGGAGACATAACTTTGGAATGGAGAGACACAGAAGAAAAAGAACATCTATTCTAAAATCAGTGGAGCAGCACTATTTGGAGTAGGTACAGGGCAGCACGGTGGCGCAGTGGTTAGCACTACAGCCTTGCAGCACTGGGGTCCTGGGTTCTAATCCCACCCAGGACAACAGCTGCAAAGAGTTTGTATGTTCTCTCCGTGTTTGCGTGGGTTTCCTCCGGGCACTCCGGTTTCCTCCCACATTCTAAAGACATACTGATAGGAATTCTAGATTGTGAGCCCAATCGGGGACAGTGATGATAATGTGTGCAAAACTGTAAAGCGCTGCGGAATATGTTAGCGCTATATAAAAATAAAGATTATTTATTTATTTATTACTTAGTTTAAATAAAAAAATCCAGTGAAAGCCCTCTTTAGGCCACGTTCACACATTCAGTATTTGGTCGGTATTTTACTTCAGTATTTGTAAGCCAAAGCCAAGAGTGGGTGATAAATACAGAAGTGGTGCATATGTTTCAATTATACTTTTCCTCCATTTGTTCCACTCGTGGTTTTGGTTTACAAATACTTATGGAAAATACTGACCAAATACTGAACTTTTGACTATGGCCTTAAAGGGGTGATTCTGCAAGAAAATATGTTTAGAGAAAGAGCTGCTCAAACATTTACCTGATCCCAGGTGGACTATACTTCTTGGTTCAGTCTTGATACACAGAAAAAGGCTGCTCAGATGTTCACTAAATGCAGCAGAGACCCGCCGCTGTATTTTTTTTAGCTTTTCCTTTATGTACAACCTGGAAATAAAGGCCCGGAGGCGACACGGCCAGTGTCGCAATGAGTATTGGTGGATCGGTAAAGTAACTAGGGAATCTTTAATGAATTTAAAACACTAATGTTTTTTCTGAAGATACATGTCTCCTAAATGATTAGGCTCTCTTCTAAAGGGGTCAAAGTTGGTAGACCACCTCTATGATATCTAAATGCCTTATTAAGGCATTTGGACAAGGCTTGTCTTAACCCCTTTCTGACATCAGACGTAATAATCCGTCCATGTTCCCTGGGCCTCTTTGATTATGTCTTTATTATGTCCGTGCGATAGCCCGCGCACAAGGGGGTGTGCGGGCGATCACTGCCCGGTGTCAGCTGATTCTGACAGCTTACAACCGGCACTAAGTGCCAGGAGTGGTCACAGACCACGCCAGGCACTTTAGCCCCAAAATGCTGTGATCAAGCACAATCGCAGCATTCCGGGAGCTGGCACAGGGCTGTCAGCCTCTCTGCCTTTGGATCAGAGACCCCGTGGCGCAACGTGGGGTGCTGATCATTGCCATGGTGACCCGATGTCGTCATGACAACATCCAGGTCACCAGACCTAGGAAACTTGCTGATCATGCCCAGTTCATGAGCAGCAAGTTTGGCATTGCAAGCTGACAGTTTCTTCAGCATAGGAATGCTGCTGCATTCCCATGCTGTAGAAACAATCAGCCTGCAATAGATGATTGTCCCATAGTGGGACAAAGTAAAAAAGTTAGAAAAGAGTAAAAAAAAAAAAATGTTTGTAAATCTAAAAATATTTTTTTTACAAATTAATAATAATAATAATATTAATAATAAAGCAAAAGATATTTTATCTACATTTGAATGAAAAAAATAAAATAAACAATAAAAGTACACATATTTGGTATCACCGCGTCCGCAGTGACCCAACCTATAAAACTATCCCACTAGTTCACAAAAAACAATGCTTTATCATCATTTTGCTGTACAAAAAGTGGAATATAATGCGATCAAAAAGACGGATTTAAATCAACATGGTACCGCTGAAAATGTCATCCTGTCCCACAAAAAACATGCCACATACATCTCAATTAGTAAAAAAAAAAGTTATAGCCCTCAGAATAAAACGATTCAAAAACAACTATTTTTTTCTATTAAATAGTTTTTATTGCATAAAAGCCACAAACCATAAAAAAATATATAAATGAGGTATCGCTGTATTTGTACTGACCCGAAGAATAAAACTGCCTTATCAATTTTACCACACACGGAATGACATAAACCCCCCAAAAGAAATTCCTGAATTGCTGGTGTTTGTTCATTCTGCCTCCCAAAAATCGGAATAGAATGCGATCAAAAATTGTCATGTGCCCGAAAATGGTACCAATAAAAACGTCAACTTGTCCCACAAAACACAAGACCTCACATGACTCTGTGGGCCAAAATATGGAAAAATTATAGCTGTCAAAATGTGGCAATGCAAAAACTATTTTTTGCAATAAAAAGCGTCTTTTAGTGTGTGATAGCTGTCAAGCATAAAAACCCGATATAAATCTGATATCGCTGTAATCGCACCGTCCCAAAGAATAAAGTCACCTAATCACTTATACCACACGAGGAACAGCGTAAAAGATTGATAAAACCAATTCTTCACATGCTGTTAATTTTTTCACTCTGCCTCCCAAAGATCGCAGTAAGGGTCGGCGCACATTTATCCTGCGCTCTGCGCTAAGCGCTTACATCGGAGTTCCGTGTACAAGGGGCGATCCAAAAGTAATGATAATCAATACTAAACACAATGAATATAGTCAAATTTTTTTTTTATTTTTTTACATAGTCTCCTAACAAGTCTATACATTTAGTCCATCTCTTTTCTAAACTTAGAATTCCCTTAGAAAAAATTCTTGATCATGACCCTCAAAAAAATCCCCAACAGCGGTTATCACGTCGCTATTGTCATCAAATTTCTTGCCCCGGAGGTGTTCCTTGAGCCGAGGAAAGAGAAAGAAGTCACTGGGGGCTAGATCTGGCCAATAGGGGGGTGTTCCACCCGTTCAAAGCCTGCTTCTTGAATGGTAGCCATGGCAACTGCAGCTTTGTGAGCCGGCGCGTTATCTTGGTGAAACAGCACTCCAGCCCGCAGTTTGCCGCGCCTTTTCTCCTTGATAGCCTCCCACAATCTTCTTATTTGTTCTGCGTAGTAGGAGCCCGTAATAGTGGCTCCCTTCTCCAAATAGTCCACCATAATAATTCCTTCAGCGTCCCAAAAAACGGACGCCTTAACCTTCCCTGCTGAGCTTGACACTTTGAATTTCTTCAGCGTCGGTTCGTCGGCTCGTTTCCACGTCATCGATTGTTGTTTAGTTTCGGGATCAAAGTGGTGGATCCAGGTCTTGTCCATGGTCAAAAAACGTGACAAAAAATTTTCCTTGTCTGCTTGGAACTTTTCGAGATTTGCTATTGAAATGTCAACTCGTTTCTTCTTTTGCTTGTCGGTTAACATTTTTGGCACCCAACGCGCGGAGACCTTTCTCATATGCAATTCTTTTTCAAGGATTCGTTGAATACTGCCATATGAGATCCCTGTGACCTCAGCTACATGCCTGATAGTCACTCTTCGATCTGCCAATACAACTTCTTCAACTTTTTTCACGTTTTCTTCATTGAGGGACGTGGATGGGCGTCCTTCACGATGTTCATCTTCCGTCGATGTTCTTCCCAGCTTAAATTCCTTGGCCCAGCATGCAACTGTGGAATATGGAGGAGAAGAGTCCCCCAATGTTTCCACCAAGTCGCTGTGTATGTCTTTGGCAGTCATTTTTTTCAAGCAGAGGTATTTGATGACAGCTCTGAGCTCGTTTTTTTCCATTTTGATGTTCACTCCTCGGCAGTTCATATTCAAATGAATGTAGCTCCCGGGAATCGTGGTCTATTTAAGTGATTTTTTTTTCCTGGACTAGTGGGTACCTAAGAGAGAAGAAAACATTTTATTTTAATTTCTGTGTGCAATAGAAATAACCGATTATCATTACTTTTGGATCGCCCCTCGTAAATCTCTGAAATACGTGAATCAAATGGAACCCCCGTCAGAAGGTTCCCTATAATGAGGCAGATCATAGAGGCAGTGTGCCATCTGATGTGTGATCTGGCAGTGTCCGTCTTTTTAGGATTGCATAAAAGTGCCGTCAGCCACAGTTTTGTGCACTTCTGAAAAGAAGGACATCGCTGAACATTGGCCAGAAAGAGTCCAGAGTAACTCTGCTGCTTCATTATAGTGAATGGATCTGTAGGGAGTTTTATCTGAATCACATCACTCAGAGATTTAGATGGAAACCCCAAAGAAAATGCTCAGCGTTGAGCGCTGGATAAATGTGATTCCTAACGTTATGTAAAATGTTCCCAATAAAAGCTTCAACTCAATCCACAAAAAAGCAAGTCCTCACTCAGGTCCGTCATCTGTTAACGGACATATAGTTGACTTACATGCTATAGTGGTAGCACAAAGGCTCTGGAAAAGTGAAATGGCTCCACACCCACCAAAAGAAATTCAGCAAATTCTGCGCTCTCAAATCCAAAAGCCCCGCTCCCTTCTAAGCACCACAGTGTACCTAAACCACATATTGTGTCCACGTTTGGCATTTCAGAAGCGAAGAGAGCCCGCCTAACTTACGGGTGCATGCCTCCAATAACACGGGTTAGGCATAACGTACTGGTGACCACAGCGTACTGGTCACCACAGCATACTGGTCACTACAACGGCAGTTGTTCACTCGGCAACATTCATTGCTGCTTGTTTCTGGAAACTACCCATGGAGTCAAAATCATCACTACACCTGTAGATAAATTCCCCAAGGGGTATAGTTTCCCAAATGGGGCCACTTGAGGGGGGATTCTGCTCTCTAGCAATTGTATATGGAGTCCAGAAACTTTTTTAGGAAAATCTGTGCTCTATGAGGCAAACAGCGCTCCATTCCTCCAGAATCTCTCCGTGTGGCTAAGTAATACTGTACAGCTACATATGGGGTATTGCCACACCACATTCAGTAGAAATTGTGGGATAAATTTTGGTGCGATTTGTACACACTTCTTTCATGAAAATGTAAAATCTGGGGCTAAAAAAATATTTTGGTGGTAAAAATGTAATTATTTTTTCTTCACTGCCCAATGGTATAAAATTCTGTGACTCACCCATGGTGTCAATATAATCAATGTACCCCTAGATGAATTCATTGAGAGGTGTAGTTGTAAAATAGGATCACTTATGGGGGTTCTGCTGTTCTCGCACCTCATTGGCTTTCCCAGTTGGTCATGGTACCTGCAAACCATAACAGTAAGGCTATATTCACACTTTGCGGATTTTGCTGCGGATCCGCAGCGGATTTGACCGCTGCGGATCCGCAGCAGTTTCCCATGAGTTTACATTTCAATGTAAACCTATGGGAAACAAAAAACGCTGTGCACATGCTGCAGAAAAATCCGCGCGGAAACGCTGCGGATTACATTCCGCAGCATGTCACTTCTTTTCTGCGGATTTTCAGCTGCTCCAATAGAAAACTGCAGTTGAAAATCCGCAGAAGAAAACACAGTAAAAACCGCGATAAATCCGCAGTAAAAACCGCGATGGGTTTTCACTGCGGATTTTGCAATTCTGCTGCGGAAAAATCCACAGTGGAATCTGCAGAGTGTGAACATAGCCTAAAACCAGGTGCTCCTTCCCTCCTGATCTTTGCACTGTGCCTGAAAAATATTTCCAGATTACATGTAGGTTATTGGCGCACTCAGGAAAAAATGGACCTCAGTTTGTTGTAAAAAAAATGTCCTATTAGCCCTTAGAAAAATTAAAAACTTGGGGCTAAAACAACATTTTTGTGAGGAAAATGTGATTTTATTATTTTCACGGCTCAATGTAATAAACTTCTGTGAAGCACCTGAGGGTTCAATATGCTCATTACATCTCTACATCAGTTCCCTGAGGGGTCTAGTTTCCAAAATGGTGTCACTTGTGGGAGATTTTCTCTGTTTAGGCACATCAGAGGCTCTCCAAATGGGAGATGGCGTCCGCCAATTGTGCCAGCAAATTTTGCATGAAAAAAATCAAGTGGCGCTCCTTCCCTTCCGAGCTCTACTGTGCACCCAACCAGTGTTTTTCTCCCTTATATGGGGTATTGGCATGCTCAGTAGAAATTACACAACAAATTTTAGGGTCCATTTTTTCCTGTTAACCCCCAAAAAATTTAAAAATGGATCTGAAGCTAATTTTTTTGTGAAAAAAAGTTACAATTTCTTTTTTCAAACAAATTCCATTGAAGCACATGAAGAGTTAATCAACTTCTTGAATGTGGTTTTGACCACCTTGAGGGGTGCAGTTTTTAAAATGGTTTCACTTAAGGGTATCTTCTGTCATATAGGCCCCTCCAAGTGTCTTCAAATGTGATGTGGTCTCTAAAAAATGGTTTTGTAAATTCTGTTGGAAAAATGAAAAATTGCTGGTCAACTTTTAACCCTAATAAATTCCTAACAAAAAAACATTTTGGTTTAAAAATTTAGCTGGTGTAAAGTAGATACTGTATGTGGGAAATGTTATTTATTAACATTTTTTGTGACATATCTCTGTGTTTTATGCGCAAGAAAGTTCAAAGTTTTCCAAGTTTTCTGCAAATTTCCATTTTTTTTGACAAATAAACGCGAGTCATATCGAAGAAATTTTACCACCATCATGAAGTACAATATGTCACAAAAAACAATCTCAAAATCACTGTGATCCGTTGAAACGTTCCAGAGCTATAACCTCATAAATTGACAGTGGTCAGAATTATTGGTCCGGTCATTAACGTGTAAAGCACCCTTGGGGTAAAGGGTTTAGAGGATTTGCACCAAGTTAATAATTTATCCCATCAAGGAGTTGAGTAGGTGGCATATTGTGTGGGAGGGACTACTGTGTTACTTACCCTGGTGCAAAATTCTTAAGTGCACAAAAGTAGTGTTCCTAGTGCTGAAGATCCAAAGCAGTGCACATACCCCAGACTACTGTCTAAGTCAACTTGATGATGTAGTTGGATTTTGTAGAAGAGCAGGGAACCATAAGCTCCATGCTCCACCACAATCCCACCTACCGGCTGTTGTAGACCTACAGCTTACAACAACATATTTGTTTTGTGCTGTCCTGGGACGTAACTGACTCTGATGGGAGGAGGTAAGTATTACAATGAAGACAGGAGGCAGGGATTTCGTCCAGGCACCACACGCCCCGGAACATGGAAGAAATCATTAACATACAAAAAGAATATAATATTTCTCAACAACAAGACCATTAATATGAGCATACAGGTAGGACTAGTGTAATATTTCTATCACCTGTATGCCCATATTAATAGGTCATATACGTCCGTGGGGTGACAGATTCCCTTTACAGGAGTCTTCAGGGCACATTATTTCTTATGAGTGCACTCAGGAGCATTATTTGTTTTAAAGGGGCACTTATGGACCAATATTAGTAGACTAGGGGCAGAGTAATACTTGCTTTGCCCTGAGCGTTAGCAGCCCATACTACGCCACTGCTATGCAGACCCTAAACTGAATGGAGAGGAGGTCAAGCATGTGCAGCTACACATTATTCTTTGTATATGAAGCTGCCGAAGTTTGCCAAGTGATGTACTCCGCTATCTCTTGCAGTCCAATAGAGAATGAATGAAGTGGAGTTGACCATGCTTGACCTCTTCTGCATCCAGACAGGGCTCCTAATGGACGAATCCTCAACAATGAAACGTTATTCCCTATTCTATTAATATTGGGTAATGTATTAATTTGGTACAAAACTTTTATATAAAATAATCTCATTAAGTTATAATTCTAGAGAATTTCTTGAATATATCTTTGTCAAATGTAATCTAATACCAAATGTACTAATAATATTATATTAGGGAATTGTTTGGTAGTCCCTTTCCTAAACCATAGTGCACCTTGTATATTTTACATGAATGTGTGATAGGTCACCTTTGTAACGATGCAGCATTGGACTGGAGACTTCTGATGCTATAGCTCCAGTCTGATATATCACCCACTGTGACTGCTTATGTCATTCATCCCTCCATGCTGTGGTTGACATTTAAGAAATGGTTTCATTACAGCAGTTGCAGCTCTGTGACGCTCACAGTTTACATTTCTCTACTAGGAGAGTTTTACACATATACGATGAATATACCTCCCTCTGACCACAAATACTTCACATATTAAAGTGGTGATCGCCTTTGTTACTTCATGTGAATGGTATTTGGATTCCCCACAGACCAGACACTCCCAATTTAATTGTGGTTTACATAGGCTAATGCAATAATCTCCACCATGAATCTGGGTATTTCTCATACCTGGGAAAATATTCTAATGCTTGCAAAGGTATGTATTAAAGCCAGTTTATGCAGCTGTCACGTGCAGCACCCTGGAGCAGCCTACCATACCACCTGGCATGGACTATTTCCTGGGGGATCATTCTGTTGGGGCTATCCAGTAGGCCTGCCACCTTACGAACAGCTTGGCTCATTAGAAATTGGCATATTTTGCAAAAGGATAGCATGTCTGTCCAGTACAGTTGCAGGCTGATCCAGAGTATCCTCTCAGGAGTGTCACCATTATGGAGCCTTGACCACTAGTTTAAACAATGGCTTGAAGGGTCTAAAGTTCTCCAATATATTTTTACATGCTGATATGTGTCTTCCCAGCACACAAGTGTCTTAATCTCTTGGAAATTGGCCAACCGTTTTATTTGTGTATCTCAACACTACCCAACACAGGATGTTGGTGAAAAGGTTTTGGGCATGTTGCATTTCAACATGTCCAATTAATTATTTCACAGGAAATAGGCAACAGCTTATTCCTCTTTCCTGCTTGGTCTCTCTCACCCAGCATACATATGCGAGTTTGGGGAAGGGGGCTGTAGAGTAGGAATTACTATCCACCAATGGAGAGGAAGGTTTATAGTCACCTTTTGAGAATTGGACTGATGAGTGGGCTAACTGCGCAACAAAGTCAAATAAAATGGACAGATCATTATTCTATTACTCTCTGAAAAACAATCAAGATCACAACCTTTCGCTACTAGATCTGGACCATTCATGGAGAGATCTGCTGGATTCAGTTGGTCGTTCATTTGCAGTATGCCATGCTACATTTCCCCTGCAGGTTTTACATCTGTATATCAACATACAGATACCATCTGATTGCAGGGGTTAGCAGGCAAGTATAGTGTTGATTCTAGTTGTTTTTTTTAATTGCTGTGAGATGCATGAAATTGGGTGTATGTGTCAGTCTGGGTCTTCAGGGCGACTTTGGCCTCAACACACATCACTTGGCCAAAGATCCCTGTATGCCACTGCTACGCTCACACCGTAATTCACGTGAATGTGGCCACATTGCAAGCTGAAAGGTACCATGACAATCAAGTCTAAAATGTCTGAGTTGCTCCTAATGGTTGCGATACCTTGTGGGTCGCAATGTGACATCATTTACTTATACTATGCTACGTTGTATATGCATTAGCAATCTTTGGCAATGTAACCTTTGTTGCAACCGAAGTCTCTGTGCAGTTCCAGCATAAATGTAGATCAAACCCCTGAAAAATAAGCCTGAGTGTGCCTTATACTCTCAGTATGTTTATACATGTGCTGTGCCCAGAAACTGAGATAACCACCCACCAATGATGACAGTAGACATTTTTCATTATGCTGGAATGCTCCTAGTGGGAAAAGTTGACATGAGCCATGCCAGAAATATGTTCCCAGCCTTACCTTGGAGAACAGGCACACCTGCTCATTCCCAAGCACAGCTAATAATATCCTATATTAGCATACGATGATGCAGAAAATGAATCACGTCAGTGGAGAGCTCAGTCTTATGGAGCAGGGAAGTAAAAAGAAAAGATTACTAACTGCTAGATGGAAAATGTGCACTGAAAATAGTACAGTAGCATTGTAGAGATATTGCAAAACCTTTTCCAAACATGGAAAATAATACAAGTTAAGCCTCTATAAACAAAAAACTTGCGTAACATCATAACTGACAAAATACATGATTACTATAGATGTAAAAAAATTCACAGTGCTCAAAACAGAGTGTAACCGCTCTTTACAGTCGGCGGGTCTCGAGGAGCGCAGCGTGAGCCAGGAGTGGCTGCTGCTAATTCTATGGAGCCTCAGAACGAGGCCTCATAGGCTTTAAACAACGGATTCGAGGAACGTTGTGGGAAGATCTGGACTGCGTCAAACCTGCAGGGGATACTTTTTTTTAAAATAATAAATTGGTGAACGAGGGACAGTATCTTGTCTTTAGTTATCTCTTTCTATGTTTTTCTGGTTTCCATTTGTGGACTACATTGGATTCCTTGGACTGCGTGGGATTGGTGAGACTGGGAATGAGTTGGGGAGTGTTTTTTAAATAATGTATTTTTGTGTGCATACAATATATTCATACATGTATTTTTCGGGGACTGGACTATAAATCCTGCTGAAATCGTCTACGTCAGAAATGTTGGCGGTATTTGGTCATTTCAAGGGGTTTTTCTATCATATTGGGGGACATGGATGTCATAGAGATGGTTCCCTCGTTCGGACCTCAACATTAAGCACGTCAAAGACGCATGTAATTTACACATGAATGTATCAGTAAAGAACTATCAAAAACAAAGCAGCTTTGTTTAAAGCATGACATACCAAAAAGAGACAAAAAACGCAGGGTCAACACGCAATACAAACGCATGTAAAATAAAAAAGGGAATTAAAAGCAATGTAAAAGATGCAAGTAACCTAATTTACTCAATAGGTGCAGAAAATCTGCAATATCAAAAAACTCGCCAAACGTGAGAAGAAGAAATGTAGCCTAAAAATCAACAAAGACCCGTGTTGGTGTCAGAACCAATGATCGCTGGATAGTGCGCTGCGGCCTCTTCAATGTGGAGCAATTCATTCTTGTTACTATGATTAATACATTCCAGTGAGTTTAGAGAAAGCTCTATTACTATTACACAATAGACAGAACAGTGGCAGCACATGATTACTGGTGCATTAAATAAAGGAAGGCTTTACGGCCTATGTTTGGCTACTGCCTATTATCCCGAGGCATGGAATGTATAGAGAGAACGCTGCACGTTTCGATTTCTCCTATCCGTAAATAACCGGTAATTAGCAGGCACATTTATGCTTAAGTCATGATCTATTTAAAGCCTTCCATCATGCGCCTGTCGAATGTTCCAAATTGTGCATGACTGAGAGTCGAAGGTGTAGTAATAGCACTTGTCTTGACATGAGCGAATAGGTGTTAGACAAGCTTCGCAAACTTACTCATGCACATTGTAACTGGCTTAGCTTTAGTTTCATACACCTTGCCCTACCTAATAAAGCTTGGCATAAAAGCTTAAGGAAATCTCGTCCTGAACCAATAGGCCGTCTTTTTCTCCCATGTTGACTTTTGCATTAGGGAAATGGTTGTAAATCATGCATGATCAGCTCATGTTTAATGGCTGCATAAGTAACCAATTCAGAAAAACATTTCGTTTCGACTATATCCAGCATTTGTCCACGTCGCTTACTGCATCGGTCCAGAAGCGGAACCTCATTACTTTGTGTTTAAAGGGAACCTGTCATGAGATTCACGCTGTCCGAACCACTGGCAACATGAATCAAAGTCAGGCTGTGTTATGGCAGCCATGTCTGCTTTACTTTGAAAAGCTGAGGAATTTGGGGACTAAGAACCCAATTTATTATGGCGTTTGCACCTTTTTTTTGGTATATTGTGCTTTGCAACAAATTTATTTTTCATTAGCGCCTTTTTTTTTAAGCCTATTTTATTGCCAGGTTTTTTTTTAAGCTCACCATTTTGTGCGGAGTTTAGGGTTTCCAATTTTTGTTTAATTTTGCAAAACAAATTTTTTGCTTTAAAAAGTGGTTAAAGGTGGAAAAAAAACATTTTTGACTTTTGCGCAAAATTAATGAATTGTGTGCACCATTGTGATGAATTTGGCTTAAAAAGAGTCAGCTAGTACCAAAAGTTAAAAAAAAGTGACTTAAAACCTTCCACAAATAATGAATCTGTCCCAAAATATCTTGGATGACTAGTCCTAGGCTGGTCACCAGTGGCTTCTCTTCACCCCATCACCCTCTCCATATGTGGGGACATAAGGAGAGACCTATCAGTCAAATGCTTTGGGGTGGGGAGAAACCGATGGGGACCTGCTCTGGCTAGTAATCCAAGACATACAAGGAGCAAATTCATTGCCAGCATTGCATATGTCAATCTTAATGAAGTGGCATTCAAGAGTAAGAGTAATACCACTTAATGAATTAGACCGGAGTCACACTACAGCGAGATGCGGCCGAGTCTCGCAGGTTAAAAACAAGCTCTGGCACCGGCACTCCGGAGCGGAGCGTGTGGCTCCATGTATTGCTATGCGGCTGCACGCTCCGCTCTGGAGTGCCGGTGCCAGAGCTTGTTGTTAACCTGCGAGACTCGGCCGCATCTCGCTGTGTGTAATCCCGGCCTTAGGCACATTTTACCTTCTACAACCACCAAATACTCTAGTCGAGGACTGGAGTACTTGTCTGGCATAAAATACAGTGCTAAAGTGGCATAACTTTTTATGAATTAGATGGGCGGGTACAACTGTGCCCATTTTGCCAAAGCTGGCGGGAACTGGCATGAAAACACTAAAAGTGTCAACATTTTTGTAACCTTCTGAATTGTGCAGACATTGTGCAACTTTTTAAGGTGTTTTACGATAGACTTCTGGCATAAACACCTTAATGAATTTGATCCGTAGCTAGCTTTCCAAAGTATATTTTTCCTCAACTACCAGAGTAAAACATATACTGCTGCGATAACACAGTTAGACTCTGATTCATGCTTCCTGGTCTTCGGGGAGCATGAATCAGCAGTTGTGTGACCATGCAGTAAGGACACATCCTACCATAACATTCTTTACATCTGAGGATACTTTGCATTGATATGATTTTGCGTTTCATTTACTGGCAATTGGCTTATCCAGCCAGGCTTATCCATTACATATGGGATCACAGTGCCCACTATTTATTATAATGTAACTTTCTACCCTTGAAGATCATTTTATTTTTATCTACACACAGTTGGCCCCACTCTCAAAACTCTTTACTTACTAAAATGATTTCTTAACATAGACATCAGCAACATACTAGGCTGCCGTCACACGCTCAGTATTTGGTCAGTATTTTACATCAGTATATGTAAGCCAAAACCAGGAGTGGGTGATAAATACAGAAGTGGTGCATATGTTTCTATTGTACTTTTCCTCTAATTGTTCCACTCCTGGTTTTGGCTTCCAAATACTGATGTAAAATAATGACCAAATACTGATAGTGTGACGGCAGTCTTAAGGCCCCTTCACACTAAGTGACGCTGCAGCGATACCGACAACGATGTCGATCGCTGCAGCGTCGCTGTTTGGTCGCTGGAGAGCCGTCACACAGACCGCTCTCCAGCGACCAACGATGCCGGTAACCAGGGTAAACATCGGGTTACTAAGCGCAGGGCCGCACTTAGTAACCCGATGTTTACCCTGGTTACCATCGTAAAAGTAAAAAAAACAAACGCTTCATACTTACCTTCACTGTCTGTCCCCGGCGCTCTGCTTTCCTGCACCGCTGTGCTTTCCGGCTGGCCGGCGCTCACAGCCAGTGCAGGAAAGCAGAGCGCCGGGGACAGACAGCGGTAGGTAAGTATGTAGTGTTTGTTTTTTTTAACTTTCACACTGGTAACCAGGGTAAACATTGGGTTACTAAGCGCGGCCCTGCGCTTAGTAACCCGATGTTTACCCTGGTTACCAGTGAAGCCATCGCTGAATCGGCATCACACACGCCGATTCAGCGATGTCTGCGGGAGTCCAGCGATGAAATAAAGTGCTGGACTTTCTGCAGCGACCAACGACATCGCAGCAGGATCCTGATCGCTGCTGCCTGTCAAACTGAACGATATCGCTATCCAGGACGCTGCAACGTCACGGATCACTAGCGATATCGTTCAGTGTGAAGGTACCTTTAGACTAAGGCACCATACCACTTTTTATGGAGATTCTTGTAGTAACAGCACCTGTCAGTTTTCACTGTTTATAAAGAAATAGAGGTGGTGCTCAGCACATAAGTATTCACAGTCCATATATCATGAATTAAGAAAAAATGTGGCTACCAGCCTCTAGTCAAGCTTCCTTTCACCTGCTCCTTTACTGCTGCTCCATGTACCGACCCCTGGCTATCCCTGACTACACTACTTGCTGCTCCTTAAAACTACATTGCTGCTCCTGTGTACTGACTCATTGGCTATACCTGATTATGCTATGTGTTGCTCCTTAAAACTACATTGCTGCTCCTGTGTACCGACTCTTTGGCCATCACTTATTACGCTACCTGCTGTTGCTGCCCCTAGTGGTTGCAATACAACTACTCCAACCCAGGTCAGTCCATAACAACAGTAAATGATAATCATCAGGTGATAAAACCTTCATTGTAAGTAAACAACAGCACACAGCTTGACATGTGACACATAACAGAAATCTGTGTTTTAACCCCAATCTCATGCTGTCCTCAGATTACATTGCAAAAACCTTCTGACAGATTATCTATCTATCTATCTATCTATCTATCTATCTATCTATCTATCTATCTATCTATCTATCTATCTATCTTTTTAGTCTACTACCCCTACATATCCGATGCTGACATTGCTGGGATGGTGCCAATGCAGAAGGTAAATATACGTTATTTTAATTTTATAAAAGGGACACTTCAGGTGGTCAACAATCCCTACAAGGCCACCAAAGCATTTTGAAAGAGATTATAAAGCAGTATAAGTATAAGGCCACGTTCACACTATCAGTATTTGGTCACTATTTTACCTCAGTAACTGTAAGCCAAAACCAGGAGTGGGTGATAATACAGAAGTGGTGACGTGTTTCTATTATACTTTTTCTCTGATTGTTCCACTCCTGGTTTTGGCTTACAAATACTGAGGTAAAATACCGACCAAATACTGAATGTGAGAATGTGGCCTAACACACAGATTGCCCTCTGAAGTCAAGCAATAGCATGACAAAGGGTATCCGTAACTCATGTGAGCTCATTTTTTCACCCCGTATAATTCCAGATTTACAACCTCCTCCCCCCTCTCCTATACCAAGAATCCAACCTTAACCCCTTCATGACCAGGGGATTTTTCGTTTTCCTGTGTTCGTTTTTCGCTCCCCTCCTTCCCAGAGCCATAACTTTTTTATTTTTCCGTCAATTTGGCCATGTGAGGGCTTATTTTTTGCGGGACGAGTTTTACTTTTGAACGACATCATTGGTTTTAGCATGTCGTGTACTAGAAAACGGGAAAAAAATTCCAAGTGCGGTGAAATTGCAAAAAAAGTGCAATCCCACATTGGTTTTTTGTTTGGCTTTTTTGCTAGGTTCACTAAATGCTAAAACTGACCTGCCATTATGATTCTCCAGGTCAGTACGAGTTCATAGACACCTAACATGACTAGGTTATTTTTTATCTAAGTGGTGAAAAAAAATTCCAAACTTTGCTAAAAAAAAAAAAAAAAAAATTGCGCCATTTTCCGATACTCGTAGCGTCTCCATTTTTCATGATCTGGGGTCGGTTGAGGGCTTATTTTTTGCGTGCCGAGATGACGTTTTTAATGATAGCATTTTGGTGCCGATACGTTCTTTTGATCGCCCGTTATTGCATTTTAATGCAATGTCGCGGCGACCAAAAAAACATAATTCTGGCGTTTCGAATTTTTTTCCCGCTATGCTGTTTAGCGATCAGGTTAATACTTTTTTTTAATTGATAGATCGGGCGATTCTGAGCACGGCGATACCAAATATGCGTAGATTTGATAGTTTTTTTATTGATTTATTTTGATTGGGGCGAAAGGGGGGTGATTTAAACTTTTATGTTTTTTTTATTTTTTCACATTTTTTTAAACTTTTTTTCTTAACTTTTGCCATGCTTCAATAGCCTCGATGGG
The DNA here is from genome assembly GCF_032444005.1 of Ranitomeya imitator. Classification (NCBI taxonomy): domain Eukaryota; kingdom Metazoa; phylum Chordata; class Amphibia; order Anura; family Dendrobatidae; genus Ranitomeya; species Ranitomeya imitator. The sequence goes on from NC_091282.1 coordinate 397,136,325, forward strand.
AGGCTAGAAGCTGGCACAGCACGATCGGCTCTGCTACATAGCAGCGATCTGCTGATCGCTGCTATGTAGCAGAAATGGAGGTGTGCTGTGAGCGCCGACCACAGGGTGGCGCTCACAGCCACCGCTCATCAGTAACCATAGAGGTCTCTGGGACCTCTATGGCTACAATATACAAGCATCGCCGACCCCCGATCATGTGACGGGGGTCGGCGATGATGTCATTTCCGGCCGCCCGGCCGGAAGCGGTAGTTAAATGCCGCTGTCTGCGTTTGACAGCGGCATTTAACTAGTTAATAGGTGCGGGCAGATCGCGATTCTGCCCGCACCTATTGCGGGCACATGTCAGCTGTTCAAAACAGCTGACATGTCCCGGCTTTGATGCGGGCTCACCGCGGAGCCCTGCATCAAAGCAGGGGAGCCGGCATCGGACGGTATAGTACGTCCGATGCCGGTAAGGGGTTAATAAAGACACGATAAACGTAGATTGGATTAATTGGCCACAGCAGCCATTTATTAACATTTTAATATACAACATATTGAAACAATAAACCCCTGAAGTGGATGATCCTCAAAGCCCAAAACATATAACCGAAAAAATTATCCAGAAAAACGTCCTTCTTTTTTGGCCTTAGTTCAGCCTTACCCCCAGTCGCTACGCACCAGCTCGGAGGCAGATATCAACCAACCTGGCCAAACCACACATCTGTTAATGGGTCCCATAATAATCCCTTCCATGGGATTATATATATCCCTTGACCATTTTAATTCACCCAGGGGAGTCCAGGACCTGTTGAGATCCCCTCCACCAATCCGCCATTTTCCAATTCCACCAACTTCGAGGGCCACCACCCCATGCCATGCTGCCATGACAATTATTCTTCCATACTCAAACTACGTTTAAAATAACAAACCACATTCCCAAATTCATAACCGTTAACATAATTGAGTTTAAAGACCTTAAACCTCAAACCAAGATAGGGTGGGTGGGAGCTTTACGATTTAGCCGGTGAGTACCTAAAATGGTTGCTCCACTAACATGGCCATCCCCTTTTATAAGGTGCTCTAAACACCACCTCTGACCCCACCTACTCCCCCAGAGTAAAACTCCACTCCTCCCATAAACATAACATTAACCCTCTAGCCCACTCCAGACCTATCAGCTCCCTATATTCCCACATCTCCTCGTCATGTCGGTCTCCCCTGATGGCCAGAGGCCCAGTACGGCCTCTCTTGACAAAGGGTATCCGTGACTCATGTGAGCTCATTAATAAGACCCCATTTTTTCACCCCGTATTATTCCAGAATAACAACCTCCTCCCCCTCTCCTATACCAAGAATCCAACCTTAATAAACACACGATAAATGTAGATTGGATTAATTGGCCACACCAGCCATTTATTAACATTTTAATATACAACATATTGAAACAATAAACCCCGGAAGTGGATGATCCTCGAAGCCCAAAACATATAACCGAAAAAATTATCCAGAAAAGCGTCCCACTTTTTTGTCCTTTGGTCAGCCTTATCCCTGCTGCTACGCACCAGCTCGGAGGCAGATATCAACCAACCTGGCCAAACCACACACCTGTTAATGGGTCCCATAATAATCCCTTCCATGGGACTATATATATATATCCCTTGACCATTTTAATTCACCCAGGGGAGTCCAGGACCTGCAGAGATCCCCCTCACCAATCCGTCATTTTCCAATTCCACCAACTTCGAGGACCTCCACCCCATGCCACAAACATAAATGTTCTGATCCCTTAAACATTTATGTCCCCCCACACCTTCAAAGCTGTTTTGATGCCTTCCTGTATAGCCAAGCACCATATATCCGTACCGACTGCATTCAAGGGCACACCATCCAACCTCCTGAAACCTCCAGCGCCGAACTCCAAATCTAGGTGCCGCACTACTAATGCGCCATTCCTCGCCATAAATCAAGAAACAGCTTTGTTCACTTTGATCCTTGTTTTATTCACCCCCTCAACTGACCTAGCGCCCCGCCAAACCTTCTGCGGAATGATGACGGACCAAATCACCAGAACCTTGGGAAACATCACCCACAGTCTTAACATATTAAACTTGATGTCTTTTATCAATTCTCTACAAGGCCTCCTCCCTAAATCGTTACCCCCCAAATGGGCAACCACTATTTGTGGGACCTGATCCAAGCGCACAAAGCGGTGAAACGCAGGCAAAAACTGACTCCATACCAACTGACTACCCCTTTTTCAAATCCACCGCAGGGTTACCAATTCCTGCGAAAAACCCAACTGACAACCATCCGGATGAACTGCTGCCCTCTGCGCTGCCCAGAAAATGAAAGAGTGTCCCATTATCCAAACCAGCGTTTTTCATGCTCTGTAAGAGAACAAAACAATAACACTAATTAATTTTTAACAACCAAATACTTGAACCATGAATATCAAGCCAAACCTGGGCGAACATAAGACCAGAATCTCTCTGATTCCTGCCACCCTATCCTCTTCACCACCTCATCCCCCAAACCCCTCCTGGCCCCCTCCGTTGCCGCCCCTATCCGAAACGAATGTCCGCTATACTTTGCCGCTGAAATTCCCCCTGACTCCAAACAGCTCCGAAATACGGAAACAAATTGAAAACGTGACAAAAAGGAGCCATCAGCGTGAACTAACAATGGTTCAGATAATTCACCACCTCGTTTCATTAAATTATCCACACAGGTTACAGGGCACAATGGACAATCTGGGATCTCAAATAACACTATTTTACAACCCTTGCCCGTGACATCCGTTTTTTAAGAACGAATGAAAACTTCCACCCTATCTGAAGTAACGTCCACATCCTCCCTCAACAAACCCCCTTTTTTAACCCTGGAATGGCTGACCAACTCCACCAAACGAAATGCCAATAAAAAATGCCAATGCAAAAGCCGCTCAAAATAAATCCACCTCCCATTCTGAAAAACAAACTTCCAATAATTGCCTTCCAATCATTAAAGGGACACTGTCACCTGAATTTGGAGGGAACAATCTTCAGCCATGGAGGCGGGGTTTTCGGGTGTTTGATTCACCCTTTCCTTACCCGCTGGCTGCATGCTGGCTGCAATATTGGATTGAAGTTCGTTCTCTGTCCTCCATAGTACATGCCTGCGCAAGGCAAGATTGCCTTGTGCAGGCGTGTACTACGGAGGACAGAGAATGAACTTCAATCCAATATTGCAGCCAGCATGCAGCCAGTGGGTAAGGAAAGGGTGAATCAAACACCCGAAAACCCCGCCTCCATGGCTGAAGATTGTTCCCTCCAAATTCAGGTGACAGTGCCCCTTTAACAACACTTCAAAGGAGACCGGTCGCCTACCGTCCATCGACTTCTGCCCTTTTTTCCAGCCCCTAACTATTTGTGTCGCCAAAAATGATTTTGTCTCATCCCATAAACCTCTAACTTTAAAACCAAATGCTAAACTGGCCAAGCAGTTACTCACTTTGGACACCGACCAACCCGCCTCCCAGACATGACCCACTAGCAACAATAGCTTATTCTCATCATCCATTACTGCCCCATGGGTCGCTTTCCAAACTTGCCTTGTACTCCAAGCCTGATCATATTGCCTCCAAGACCTATCCGGCAATGATTTTGAAAACAACTCTCTTACGGCCCGAAGGGCAGGTTCCACAGTTCCGCTGGACATTCCTGGTCCGCTGAATCCATATAATATCTCGTCTCTTGAGACTGATGCCACTGTGAATGGAAAAAGACATCGTCAGCAGGAGTAATAACAGTAGCCTTTAGATCCGCCACAATCCACAAATTAAGCTTTAGACCCAGAAAAACCAGATGCTGCAGTGTCTTAACAACTTCCTGAGTTGCCGCGGATAATGTGTTGATAACCTCCACCATCCCCTCATGCTCCCACGAAAACCAGATTTTTTTATTCTTTACCATCTCACCCCATACTGATGGTGCCATGACCCTAGGGAACAACTGAAGCAGAATCCGATTTTGCAACAAACCTCTTTCGCGCCATGTGATTGGCCACTCCGCCACTAACCGATGATCATGGAAACGCAAAGTAAAGCCACGTTTTTTCATCTACTTGAACAAAAAAGCCTAAGCCACCTGCATTCTCCACTGGCTGAGTCCAAATGGATTTGCCATTATACTCTTCCAGAAAAAGTGCCCACACCTTCAAATCCTGCCTCAAATCCTTTTTCAATCTGATAAAATGTAAGGGAGATTTCACTCCCGCCGTCGCCAAAGATAAACGCCAACAAAATGTGCAGCCCATTGGCATGATCCTGCATGGAAAGTTCAGCTTGCCCAACAAAGACTGTAAATCATGCAGCGTTATCTTCCGCAGGGACCCTGTTTTTTTTACCTCATCTCGAAAAGCAATCAGTTTTTCATCAGGCAGTCGGCATTCCATCGCCACTGTGTCAATTTCTATACCTAGAAAACTCGTAATCCCCCTTCCATATTTTTTCCCTAACCTCCTCCTTCAAATGGGACCCCAGTGGTTCCTCAAAACATACATATACCTCACTCCAGGCCATATCATCCAAACGTATCGCTTCATCCTTTTCTTTTTCTTTACTAGTCCCCGTATTCTGGCTTGCGCCACCTGAGTCGCCTGAACCTGTTCCCCCTTCAGATTATCTGCCGCTACCCCCCGGAGAAGCTGAAACAACTGTCCTTTGACCCGAATGAAGTAAACCTCCATCACAGCCCAGTGATGCCCCAGAACCCGTAAACCTCTCTGCATTCCCTAACCAAGCAGTTGATGGTGACCCCTCCCCCCCGTGTGGGCCCCCATACCATAACCTGGCTAAATCTCTAAGGCCATACAGTATCAACCCATACCCCGCTAGCACCCCCTGAAAATGCCTCCCGTTCCCTAAGTTCATGAGGAGCTAAGCAGGGGTTAAATGGAAAAAACTGCTCATTCTCACCTGGCTGCCTGGGTGCTGCGAACCCCGCAGCCGAAGGTCCTGGATCCTATCAAGGGTGTTCTGGTCCCACACTGAGGTGGTTCATCATTGGCTTGGCATCTCCTGGGTCTCCCTGCCTCATCAACTGCCCACTGATTGCAGCAAGCAAACTGGCAACCTGCGCAGGGACCTCTGAGCCACCGCTATGGTGAATGCCGGGCTGCCATCCTGATGTCATCCATGGTCCGGATGTTGGGATGCAGTTGCTGTACTGCCGACCGAGGCTGTCAACTGCTGCCTGCCTGTCCCAGGTAACACCAGTGCCGCACCGCCTCACCGCTCAAACCCGGCACATCTAGCGCTGCCCCCCGCAGCACGCTGGATACCAGGTCGGCCAACTGCCATCTGCTAGATTGCGACGCTGAGGAGCCGCCCGGCAAGGCCCCTGCCCCCTGGATCCACGTGGTCCTCCCAGCCAAGCAGGCCCTGCTGGAACACAGATGCCCGCCGGTCCCAGAACCCGTTGCCTCTCTGAAGAGAGGGAGGCTGACCCACACTGAGGTGGTTCATCATTGGCTTGGCATCTCCTGGGTCTCCCTACCTCATCAGCTGCCCACTGATTGCAGCAAGCAAACTGGCAACCTGCGCAGGGACCCTCTGAGCCACCGCTATGGTGAATGCCGGGCTGCCATCCTGATGTCGTCCATGGTCCGGATGTTGGGATGCAGTTGCTGTACTGCCGACCGAGGCTGTCAACTGTTGCCTGCCTGTCCCAGGTAACACCAGTGCCGCCCCGCCTCACCGCTCAAACCCGGCACATCTAGCGCTGCCCCCCGCAGTGCGCTGGATACCAGGTCGGCCAACTGCCATCCGCTAGATTGCGACGCTGAGGAGCCGCCCGGCAAGGCCCCTGCCCCCTGGATCCACGTGGTCCTCCCAGCCAAGCAGGCCCTGCTGGAACACAGATGCCCGCCGGTCCCAGAACCCGTTGCCTCTCTGAAGAGAGGGAGGCTGACCCCTCCCCCTGTTGCAGGTCCTGCCGTCTGGATGGATTCCTCCCAGCTTGCATGCGGCCATCGTCGCTACCTGGAGGGTCCCCGGAGGGGTTCCTAATACGGCACCGGACCCGGGGGGTAACTTCTGGACTTAAGCGCCGGGGCCTAGATCTCCACAGCCGGCGTCCTGCTGACGGAGCATTGGAAGCTCCAGCTACTGCCCCTTGGAGCAGGCCGTTGACCGAGGCCTGCAACCAATCCGCACCCTGAGTGCCCGCCGCGTCCCTCAAATGCTGCAGCAAAGCCTCCACATCCATCACAATAGGTACTTTAAAGCGTCACGATTTAGCCGGTGAGTACCTAAAATGGTTGCCCCACTAACATGGACACCCCCATTTATAAGGTCCTCTTAACACCACCTCTGACCCCACCTACTCCCCCAGATTCAAACTCTACTCCTCCCATAATCCTAACATTAACCCTCTAACCCACTCCAGACCTATCAGCTCCCTATATTCCCACGTCTCCTCGTCATGTCGGCCTCCCCTGATGGCCAGAGGCCCAGTACGGCCTCTCTTCACCTGGGTGAAGTGCTCATCTTTTCTGCATTATACATCGCTCTCTTTTGGCTCTCTTCTTGCTATCATAAGAGCAGCCTTCCTGTTTGCAGAGTCCTTTGCCAAAGTATGGATAATACAACCATTTGGCAAACACTGTAAAGCCAAAATGAAACAACACTCCTAATCTTAAAGGTGAATTACTTATGAGAACAATCCTTCAATCGGATTCACAAGATTTGAAATGTCAAATGAAGAGCAAAATTCCCTTGCTAGATGGAGACCAAGGAGTTTCTACTAAACTACAAAGAGAACTGATGTCTTTGTGCAGGTAATCCGCACATAAAAGGCTTCTGGTGAAGGCAAAAATAACAAAATTGGTTGTCTTTGAAATGCGTAGTAAGTGGTTTCAGGATATTATGGAGAACAATCTTTTACAGGTGCAATCGATACTGTTGAAATTATATTAATGACTGATAAAATCTATTAATAGAAGCTTATATTTCTAGCTTCTTTGCACTGCTTTTCATTGCTCTAGATTTATGGAGACAGTAGCGTAAAATACATGAATACGATTTTAACAATTTAAAGCACCACTATAGTGTATTTTCTGTTTCAGTACTGGAGTGGCGCTACTAATGTAAGTTCCCAGGCCCTAGTATTATACTTACCAGCCGCCGTTTTCAGCTGGTCCCAACGCTGCTGCAGTCTGCAACGCCATCTTGTGAGAGTAACTTCGGACTGACCGGAAGTCAGAGGTAGTGGTCACAAGCTCTCATTGTATGTAAGTCTTTGACAGCCTTGTTCTGGCCTCACTCTACCTTCCGAAGACATTGAGGAGTGACTTTCAGCTCACCCAGTAAACACTGGAGCGAACCGACAGGTCACAAACTCCTGCATACCGATTGAAGCGGCACTCCTAACAGATGAAGATGGCAGTCTGGTAAGTATGGGTCTAAATGCAAGGAGCATAAATTAGTGGCACCATTCCTGTGCTGCAATAAAGAAAAACGCAGGAGTGGTGCTAGGTCTTTTCCTCTTCTGATGATTATTTTGATTTCTACATCTTAGGTAAATTGTATAGTAAAGGGCTTGTCCAGTGAAAGCAAGTTTCACCTTTCCAAAGGTTTCTGAAAAGTGGGTGTACCACCGCTGTAACCTCTACCGGCAGATCAGGGAATTGATATCCCTGACGGGGAACTCTTTTCCATTATGTCAAAATGGTGCATCAGGTCAGACGCCCATTCATTCTCCATGGGTCTGATGGAAAAAGCTGAGCACAGATCTTAACAGCCCCATATGGAATAAATGAAGAAGCAGTTGAGCATACACACGCACTGACGCTCCATCCTTTTAGGGATGGAAGTACCTTGTTCTGCTGACCGGTGTAATTCCAAGTGGTCGGAACGCCTTCAATCAACAAGTTATAACTTGTTTTGAGACCCTATCTTTTGTATTGAAGTATCTAATGGGCATGTGCAAAGGTCACTGTGAGGGGAAGGGGAGCAGAGGGAGTTGTGATATCACCTTTTTGACTGTGTTATCAGCTGTGTACAGAGGTGTTAACTATCATCGTAATTGTGCTTAGATGATGATTTGGAAAAAATCGTACAAAATAATAACAATAATTGTAATTTACAATGAATAATTAGGGCAATAAATACTAATATGCAATAATAAAGATATATTTAAAAATAATCCAAACACTGCAAATATTCATTATTATTACATTTTAGTTTGAGCATTATTAGAATGTTATATTATTATATTATTCTCACACATCTCCCGGTGTTACACCAAATACTACATTGGGCTGCATGTTCCTCACCATGTGTGGCCATCATAAAATTTGAATACAGAAACTATATGAGTAAAAGCTTGGTATTCCTTGCAAATGTGATCTTCAAAGTATCTTCAGTAAAGAGAACTCTGAGGTATTATACCACAAAATAACTGAAAGAATTCAAGAGCCTTGGAGTAGTTGTATGAGACTTCTGTGTACTTCAAAGCTCCCGGGAACTAGATGACATAGTAAAACTCATTACCTGACATAAAGATGTCAAAACCTCATCATTATATGATGAGTAATGTGCAAGGAATGGCGGGAGTTTTTGATCAGTGGGAAAAGTTTCCCTCATGAGTATTTGTCCGACCTAGATGAAAGAGGCCTTTGATTTGTGGCAACTAATACAGTGCATGTAAACCACAGTCATGACATCATACATCAGGCAGTGCGAATGTCTGCGTCACAGCGCAAAATGACTGTTACTTAGAAAAAAGTATTTAAATCGCACTGATTAATTCGGCTCTGTGTGCCCATGTTCTGTACTAAAAAATAATATTATTTGTTCTGTTTTTAGGTATAATTTACCCATATGCAGGAATGAATGGAAACAGACAGGTATTCCATAATGATTTATTGATTAGGTCCTACAATTGGTTATAGATATATGATGGATGCATGATTATTGGTCAGCCTTGACGTTGTACATGAACAATGGGGTTTGTGTGTTTTTCAATAGAAAAGGTGAGATGAGTGTGTGGCACTGTCTACCTGAAGGATAACAATTTAGCTAAACAGTTTGACCCATTTTTTCTAGTATGAGCCCTTGAGGTATCATCAGTCAGTCCTCAAAAGATGAGAAAGTCAGATCACATTAAAATCATCACGTAGAGCTACAGAGAGTTGTACCCAAGCTCGGACTGGTCTGCTGGTGAACAGGGGAATTTCCTGGTAGGCCCCTATGCAAGAGCGGATTCCACAATACCCTATGAGCAGTAGTTGGCACAATACACTTGATAAGTTAAAAACATATAATCAAAGACATACTCAACATTTACCTATCAAACTATCCAGTTTTTTAATAAAATTAAATTTGTAAATGTGAGTAATGTAATTTTTGGAAGTGGTCAAACAGTGGACCATACTATCGTCAGTGTTACTTGTGTGCCCTTGGCAATCCGATTCTGATTATACCATCACCACAAATGTTAAGCCAATAGAATGCACATAACAGTCATCAAACAGCTAATCTAAAGGGAAGCCGAGAATAACCAAACTTCTACTGTATTGCCAGATTGCTCCATTAAATAGAGTGGTTGTGGTCATAATAACTGAATATCAAGCTATCGTTATTCATGCAAGTCATGTAATCAGAATGAACTTATTAACTGACTTTTTAAAATAAGCTTAACATTATGAACAATTTGTTTCTAAAGATAGATTCAGGAACGGAGCTACATACACAGAAACAGCTGAAAGTCCAGCAGTCCCTGCTGCTGGGTGTATTTGCTCAGGAGAAAGCATACGCTGATAATGCAAGTGAAATTGGGTGGAAAGAAATGAAAAAAATAGACTACGTTGGTACCAAGAACTGACAAACGTCACCAACCTTCATCAGTTAGCAGGCTTGTTAGAAATGGTTATATATATAAATATATATATATATATCTTTACACAGCCAGTGATTGTCAGCGCTGCTTGGACAGTTAGGCCACGTTCACACTAGCAGTATTTGGTCAGTATTTCACATCATTATTTGTAAGCCAAAACCAGGAGTGGGTGATAATACAGAAGTGGTGATGTTTTTCTATTACCGTATACTTTTCATCTGATTGTTCCACTCCTGGTTTTGGCTTACACAGACTGATGTAAAATATTGACCAAATACTGAACAAGTTACAGTGGGCTTAGAGAGTGTAGGAAATTGCAACCAATTGCTAACAACCAGTTGATAATGTATTAATTAGCGATGAGAAAAAATAACTGAAATTGATTGGGTAGACCCGCTCAAATTTGTTAAGTAAATTTGCTTTGAATTGTATGTACCTCATTATGCACTGAAGTCTTTCCACTGTAAATGTAGGGTAAAATAATAAGAAACATATATACTTACACTGACAAGCAAAAGGGTAACAATGTTTTAAACTTTTGACTGTCAAACTCCATATCTCACCATGCGCTACTCCTTCGAATGTGAGACTACCATAATTTTATAGACAATCATCTTGGCTATCTCATATATAAATTTACTTGCAACTGTTTCGCATATGATTAGTCATGCAGATATTTGTCATGTCACTGCGTTGTTACTGTTTTGCTCCTAAATTTGTAAATTTTAATTGTTATTATTTTTTTAGAATTTTGTAAATCCACCTTTTGCTTTCAACACTGCCTGAATCCTCTTAACATAGTAACATAGTTAGTGAGGCCGAAAAAAGACATTTGTCCATCCAGTTCAGCCTATATTCCAACATAATAAATCCCCAGATCGACGTCCTTCTACAGAACCTAATAATTGTATGATACAATATTGTTCTGCTCCAGGAAGACATCCTTGGTGATGCTCTTGATCAGATTCAACCATGTATTGACCAAAATCTGATCACAGGTCTCTGCGATGCCCGCTAGGGCTGTGGGGTACTTGGAACCGGGTCAGAAGATTCTTAAAGGGTGGTCACGGCAGCAGTGACCTGGTCTGTGGCCCTGGAGGCACAATAAAAGTGATGAGGGAATGTTTGTAGAGAATTTGTTCATGACACCTCCCATGGTGTTCGGCAATGAGTGGCCGATGCTGCTTAAAGGGACTTCTGGGGCTGATGGTGATGCAGCAGAGTTGTTACGGCTCTCCCCGGGTAGAGCTGGGCCCCAGGGCGATTATAGTGTTAAAGCTGGTGCTGATGGTAGTTGTGCAGGGCAAGTGTCGCAGGAAAGAATTGAGAGGACACAGCAGGGTGCAGTCTTCACATTTCACTCACAGTTCTCAGAGTACAGTACTCAGCAGGGTGCTGTGTGCTCCGGGTCAGTGGTCCAGCCAACTCTCCGGTAGCTTGGGGCAGTTGTCCAAGACCCTCTTCGTGTGTATCCTTTCCTGGCTGATTCACTGCGCTGGTTCCCACCTCTCCTGCCCTGTGCCTCACACACAGTGTCCTAAGCCAGTCACAGTGGGTCCTGTTGGGAGATGTCCTCACTGTCCCCTTAACCCTGTTTGGCTCCCTTTTTAGCGAGATATGTGTGGATGTCACTCTCGCACATGCAGATATGACAGCCTCCGGATTTCCAGCTGGGACTTGTAGTTCCTCCACTAGTTCAGTGCTGGTCCCCTACTTCGATCTTGTCCCTCCACCTGACTATGGTCAGCGTGGATGCGGGCCCCACACTTCCCATGCCCCTAGGACCTTTTGTTTCTTCTGGGAGCTTCTCTCCCTTCTTTCTCTCCTCAGACTGTCTTCTTCTCTGTTCTCTGTCCTCCCATGTGATCCTCTCTCTCTTCTTCTCACTCACTTGCTTAACTCCTCACCTTTTCCACTTCCTCCACTCACACCTTCTACCTAATCCCTCCCTGGCCTGTAGAGGTCTAGTGATGGGTGCTAGTGTCAGAGTTCTGTATAGTGTCCCCTTCTTATCAGAGAGTTGGGGCACCACACCTCTGGCTGAGGTGAAGTACCTCAGTGATGACTGGACCCTCAGGGGCACCACGTTTCTTCTACAAGTTCCCAAAGTTGGTTGTCGACTCACCCAAGTGTTCTATTTGGTTGAGGTTTGGGGACTGTGGGTGCTAATTCAGCACCTCTATTTTATTGTCATTAAACCATTTCTTTGTCGATCTCGACGTATGCTTTGGATCGAAGTCTTGCTGATACACTATGTCATCCTTTTCATACCCATAGTACTCAAGTGTACAAAGTAACTTGTCTTGGAGGATGCTCTTGTATAGCTCAGCATTGAGACCACCATCGATCCTAGTCAAGTATCCAATGTCTTTGGCTGTGAAACAACACCATACTATTAGGCTTCCTTGACAGTTCCTTCAATTTCTCAATCCATTAGCCTCATCTGTTTGGTTGACGTTTGGGGACTGTGGGTGCCAATTCAGCACCTCTATTTCATTGTCATTGTATAATTTCTTTGTCGATCTCGACCTATGCTTCAGATTATAGTCTTGCTGATACACTTTGTCGTCCTTTTCACACCCATAGTACTCAAGTGTACGAAGTAACTCGTCTTGGAGGATGCTCTCGTATAGCTCAGCATTGAGACCACCATCGATCCTAGTCAAGTATCCAATGCCTTTGGCTGTGAAACAACACCATATTATTAGGTTTCTTTGACAGTTCCTTCAATTTCTCAATCCATTAGCCTCATTTGTTTGGTTGACATTTGGGGACTGTGGGTGCCAATTCAGCACCTCTATTTCATTGTCATTGTATCATTTCTTTGTCAATCTCGACCTGTGCTTCAATTTCTCAATCCATTATCTTCATTTGTCCTTGTTTTTTCCAGACCTGTTTGCATCCACCAGAACCTAGTCTATTGACTTTCATTTCATCGCTCCAAATCACCCATTTTCAATCTTCTGCTGTCTACTTTTTGTACTTTTTTGCAAACTGAAGCTAATGCAATGCTTCTTTTGACGATATTGAAGTTGACGCTTCTTCATCTTTCTTCTGGCCACCACTCCAGAATTCTGTAACATGTGTCACACAGTGGTTGCATGCATCTGTGATTTCACTATTAGAAAGCATATAAGCCACCTTCACTGCAATGTTTGTCTGGCCAGAGCTGATAGACTTTGTGATCAGCCAACTTGTTGACTCCAATTTTTTACCTGAACTTCCACCTCTTGGCTTTTGAATGGATGGACGGCCTTCATTTCGTATTTGTACAACTGTCATGGACTTAATGATGCAGATTGGCAAAATTCTTAGCCGAGTGACTGCTATCGATGAACTGAATGATGCATTTTCTTTTTTCAATCAGCGCTGATTGAGTGCAGGGATCACTTGTCATAGTTACCTCCCGTGAGCCCCAGGAATGCAAGTGCTAGTACCCCTGGAACAGCTCAGGCTTGAGAGGTGAGCATAGGTGTTTTTATTTTAGCGGCGCCAAAAATTCAGATTGAGAAGAGATTGTCCTAATGGTGGACAACCAATTTAGGAGAAAGTAAGAAATAATGGAAAACAATCAAGCTACAAGAAAAAGTTTCCAGAACTGGTATTTCATGAGAAATGTATTTACTAAAATAGGCAAGTCAGGTCTGGTGACAGTTCTTTTTAAATCCCTTCTTAAATTATAGTCTGGCCTAAACTCCTCCTTATCTTCATCCTTAACTTCTTACATGTTAAATAAAATATTACTTCTATGTGGATTCAACAAAGAAAAAATGTTTTACAAATAGGTGAAAAACTTTACTGAGTTGTGTTACATGGAGGATTCATTAGACACTAGTGCTAAAATGTATGTCATCGTGTCAGATGTTTATGTGTAGCGGATAGTTAACCCATATGAAGTGATATTTGATCAATGTACAGGGTGATGACCTGTGAAAACCTGGGGCTTTTAGAATTTATCAGGAAAGACAGAATTCTCATTAATGTTCAACTTCTGGAAAATTTGAACATTAACTGGGGAAAGCTGAGGCTAGAAAATACAGACGTACAGTATATTGATCAGAACAATCACATCTATAATATAAACTGACAGTGCTGATATTCTCCCGATTATAATGGCTGTGATGCTAAACTATAACAAAGTACAAATATTGACAGATAAGGAATTCAGTCTAACATCATGGTTATTTTATTTGTTATACTTTTATGTTTATTTTTTTAACACTGAGATATCCCACCAACGAGATGAAACAAAGCTCCCAACCATCCCAGATTCAGTGTCACTGTCCCAATTTGAGTGCTCAGTCCAGTTGTCCCGGCATGTTAGGGCTTTGTCCCAACATGTAATAATCATCTCCAACATCTTTATCGCTCCGTAGCTCCTCTTTTGTGGGTGGTGGGGTTGTATCTTTCTACTCAGTGCATTAATATAGTTACCGTACATTATTAACACTTCTCCTCTGATTGGGTCTCAAAATTACATCTCCATGTTCTTAGGCTACTTTCACACTGGCGTTGTTTGCCAGACGTCACAATGCGTCGTTTATGGCAAAAAACGCATCCTGCAAAGTTGTTTGCAGGATGCGTTTTTGCCCCTTAGGTTAACATTAGCGACGCATTGCGACGCTTTGCCACACGTCGCAACCGCCGTGCGACGGTTGCGCTGTGTTGTGGCGGATCGCCAGGAGCAAAAAACGTTAAATGTAACGTTTTTTGCTCCTGACGGACCGCTTTTTCCGACCGCGCATGCGCGGCCGAAACTCCGCCCCCACCTTCCCGCACCTCACAATGGGGCAGCGGATGCGCCGAAGAAATGCATCCGCTGCACCCGTTGTGCAGTGCGTCAAACGCTAGCGTTGGAATCTCTGCCCGACGCATTGCGACGGGGAGATTCCGACGCTAGTGTGAAAGTAGCCTTAGGTAGCAGCTTTAGCTATGAGCCATAGCCCATGATAACCATAGGAGAATTTGGTAATCTTGAGATGTTTTGCAGGCAGTGACTCCAGAAGCCCATTATACATGTATATTGTATACACCTGTGTAGCTGGACAGGGGCTCAATAGGTAAGGGGGCCTCTTCTACCCCCAGAGCTGCAAGCAGCATCAGTCACAGACACAGAGAGGGGCCCATATACTGTTTTTTTTCGCAGGGACCCTCTTCTTTCTGTGTCCGCATCTGAACTTGTGGACCTTCATGGTCTACTAGTGTTGGAACTGCTCTTACAGATGACTCATGGACAGGGATTTCTAGTTATAAGCTGAGTGGTGTATATGTGTAACACAAGTTAGCTTTCTTCTCTATTCAGAGCTATATACAGTTCACATAATACAATATGCTATACCTGCATTAATTACAGATATGTGCGTAGTTATTGCAAACAAACCCTTTTTTCCTACCTACTTGTCAAACATCACTACTCTAAGACCTGCATCATGGAACAATATCAACGCCTGTACCTACAATAGGGCCAGGATTACAGGCCAGGTACTGTACATGTGCCCAGGTATTTAACAATTTAAGTCATGCGTCTAAGGCCTGTACCCAATCTGTAGGTTGTAAGTGATCTTTTATGTTTCTTTTGCATTTTTCTTTAATCTTGATGTATATGCCGGAGTAACTGCATATTTTATAGTACACAGGGCAATAGCAAAGGAAGGATTGTAGTAAGGATTCGAAAGGTTTAGGAAACCACGGTCAGTTAGAAAGAAATGAAACTAATGTCAGTTCCTGGCAATAAAGTTAAAGAGCAAAGTGAAAGTGATCTGACCTTTACCTAGGCAGAACTTCTGTGAAAAGACCGAGAGAATAAGAGAGAACCAGCTGGGGTGATGCTTTTACTAACCTTTTCATGGTATCGTACTGTCGCCCCCACATGGGATTCCCCGTCAAGTAATATGTAGACCCCTGGATTATCACAGTCTCTATAAACACGTTCGTGAAATTAATCAAACCATGTACTACATGTTTCTGTAAAATGAGAATTAATAACATACATAGAAGGGTGAGAAGCAGGATTTTTATTCCTACTCATTATTTTCTTAATGATGAAAAATAAGAAATATAATATAAAATCTAGAAAAACATGTCAAAATCACTATAGATTTTAAAGCAGTAGGAAAGAGGATACATGGAAAGGATATCCCCACTGATACAGATTCATGGGCTTATTCCAATCCTATACAGTACATGTGGACTGTCCATATGAATAACAGACGAAAAACATCTTAAAGTGTAACCCGTCTTTTTTATTGCATAAATGTATAGTAAAGTGGTGCGGGACCTCTCCTGGCACTTAGTGCCGGGTGTCAGCTGTTAAGGTACCTTCACACATAACGATATTGTTAACGATATCGTTGCTTTTGGTGACGTTGCAACGATATCGTTAAGGAAATCGCTATGTGTGACAGCGACCAACGATCAGGCCCCTGCTGGGCCATCGTTGGTCGCTGAACAAAGTCCAGAACTTTATTTCGTCGCTGGATCTCCCGTGGGCATCGCTGGATCGGCGTGTGTGACACCGATCCAGCGATGTCTTCACTGGTAACCAGGGTAAACATCGGGTTACTAAACGCAGGGCCGCGCTTAGTAACCCGATGTTTACCCTGGTTACCATCCTAAAAGTAAAAAAAACAAACAGTACATACCGTATATACTCGAGTATAAGCCGAGATTTTCAGCCCATTTTTTTGGGCTGAAAGTCCCCCTCTCGGCTTATACTCGAGTCATATACCGGGAGGTCGGCAGGGGAGGGGGAGCGGGGGCTGTGTAGTTATACTTACCTGCTCCCAGCGCGGTCCCTGCAGTCCCTGGCTTCTCCGGCGCTGCAGATTCTTCCTGTACTGAGCGGTCACATGGCACCGCTCATTACAGAAATGAATAGGCGGCTCCACCCCCATAGGGGAGGAGCCGCATATTCATTGCTGTAAATGATCGGTGCCATGTGACCGCTCAATTACAGGAAGAAGCTGCAGCGCCGGAGAAGCCAGGGACTGCAGGGACCGCGCCGCAGCAGGTAAGGGGAGCGCAGCGCTATAATTACCTGCTCCTCGCTCCGGTGCGGCTCCGTCTGCAGCGTCCTCTAGCAGTGACGCTCAGGTTAGAGGGCGCGGTGACGTAGTCAGTGCGCGCCCTCTGCTGAGCGTCAGTGCTGGAGACGGAGCCGCAGAGGAGCAGGTAATTATTGAAAGCGCCGGCGTCCTGAGAAGAGAGGTGAGTATGTGATTTTTTTTTTTTATGGCAGCACCAGCAGCATTCTAAGGAGCACCTATGGGGCCATAATGAAAGGTGCAGAGCATATATGGGGCAGCATTCTAAGGAGCACCTATGGGTCCATAATGAAAGGTGCAGAGCATATATGGGGCAGCATTCTAAGGAGCACCTATGGGTCCATAATGAAAGGTGCAGAGCATATATGGGGCAGCATTCTAAGGAGCACCTATGGGGCCATAAAGGTGCAGAGCATATATGGCACAGCATTATAAGGAGCACCTATGGGGCCATAATCAAAGGTGCAGAGCATATATGGCACAGCATTATAAGGGGCACCTATGGGTCCATAATGAAAGGTGCAGAGCATATATGGGGCAGCATTCTAAGGAGCACCTATGGGTCCATAATGAAAGGTGCAGAGCATATATGGGGCAGCATTCTAAGGAGCACCTATGGGGCCATAATCAAAGGTGCAGAGCATATATGGGGCAGCATTCTAAGGAGCACCTATGGGGCCATAAAGGTGCAGAGCATATATGGCACAGCATTATAAGGAGCACCTATGGGGCCATAATCAAAGGTGCAGAGCATATATGGCACAGCATTATAAGGGGCACCTATGGGTCCATAATCAAAGGTGCAGAGCATATATGGGGCAGCATTCTAAGGAGCACCTATGGGTCCATAATGAAAGGTGCAGAGCAATATATATGGGGCAGCATTCTAAGGAGCACCTATGGGGCCATAAAGGTGCAGAGCATATATGGCACAGCATTATAAGGGGCACCTATGGGGCCATAATCAAAGGTGCAGAGCATATATGGCACAGCATTCTAAGGAGCACCTATGGGGCCATAATCAAAGGTGCAGAGCATATATGGCACAGCATTATAAGGAGCACCTATGGGGCCATAATCAAAGGTGCAGAGCATATATGGCACAGCATTCTAAGGAGCACCTATGGGACCATAATCAAAGGTGCAGAGCATATATGGCACAGCATTATAAGGGGCACCTATGGGACCATAATCAAAGGTGCAGAGCATATATGGCACAGCATTCTAAGGAGCATTTATGGGGCCATAATCAAAGGTGCAGAGCATATATGGCACAGCATTCTAAGGAGCACCTATGGGACCATAATCAAAGGTGCAGAGCATATATGGCACAGCATTATAAGGAGCACCTATGGGACCATAATCAAAGGTGCAGAGCATATATGGCACAGCATTATAAGGGGCACCTATGGGTCCATAATGAAAGGTGCAGAGCATATATGGGGCAGCATTCTAAGGAGCACCTATGGGTCCATAATGAAAGGTGCAGAGCAATATATATGGGGCAGCATTCTAAGGAGCACCTATGGGGCCATAAAGGTGCAGAGCATATATGGCACAGCATTATAAGGGGCACCTATGGGGCCATAATCAAAGGTGCAGAGCATATATGGCACAGCATTCTAAGGAGCACCTATGGGGCCATAATCAAAGGTGCAGAGCATATATGGCACAGCATTATAAGGAGCACCTATGGGGCCATAATCAAAGGTGCAGAGCATATATGGCACAGCATTATAAGGGGCATCTATGGGGCCATAATCAAAGGTGCAGAGCATATATGGCACAGCATTATAAGGAGCACTTATGGGGCCATAATCAAAGGTGCAGAGCATATATGGCACAGCATTCTAAGGAGCACCTATGGGGCCATAATCAAAGGTGCAGAGCATATATGGCACAACATTATAAGGAGCACCTATGGGGCCATGACTTTTGGATATGGGATGGACCCCACTCCTTCTTAAAACCACCATAACTACTGTAAACCTAGGTACTAAAATATAGGGTTGAGCGAAACGGGTCGAACATTTTCAAAAGTCGCCGACTTTTGGCTAAGTCGGGGTTTCATGAAACCCGATCCGACCCCTGTGCGGGGTCGGCCATGCGGTACGCGACTTTCGCGCCAAAGTCGCGTTTCAATGACGCGAAAAGCGCCATTTCTCAGCCAATGAAGGTAAACGCAGAGTGTGGGCAGCGTGATGACATAGGTCCTGGTCCCCACCATCTTAGAGAAGGGCATTGCAGTGATTGGCTTGCTGTCTGCGACGTCACAGGGGCTATAAAGAGGCGTTCCCGCCGACCGCCATCTTACTGCTGCTGATCTGAGCTTAGGGAGAGGTTGCTGCCGCTTCGTCAGAAGCAGGGATAGCGTTAGGCAGGGTCCATTAACCACAAAACCGCTTGTGCTGCAGCGATTTCCACTGTCCAACACCACCCTCGGTGTGCAGGGACAGTGGAAGTTTTTTTTTTTTTTTTTCCCCTCAGCGCTGTAGCTCATTGGGCTGCCCTAGAAGGCTCCCTGATAGCTGCATTGCTGTGTGTACGCCGCTGTGCAAACCAACTGCTTTTTTCAAAGCACAAATCCTCTTGTTCCTTCCTTTCTGCACAGCTATCTTTTTTGTTTGTCCACACTTTTATTTCATTTGTGCATCAGTCCACTCCTTATTGCTGCCTGCCATACCTGGCTGAGATTACTGCAGGCAGGGAGATAGTAGCTGCCTGCCATACCTGGCTGAGATTACTGCAGGCAGGGAGATAGTAATTGTAGGACATTCCCTGTTTTTTTTTTTTTTTTTTTTTTGGTGGGAGATTAAGATTGGCAATTTGGCATTTCTGCTAGAGTGCCATCCCTGTGTGTGCCATCTCTCTCACATAGTGGGCCATAGAAAGCCTTTTCATTTTTCTGTATTTTTTTTTGTGGGGTGTATAAATTCTCCCTGATAAAAATACAGTGGGAGATTAATATTGGCCTTTGGGCTTGTGTGCCAGTCCTGAGTGTGCCATCTCTCTCACAAATAGTGGGCCATAGAAAGCCTATTTTATTTTTTTTTGGGTTTTATAAATTCTCCCTGAAAAAAAGGGAGATTAATATTGGCCTCTGGGCTTGTGTGCCAGTCCTGAGCGTGCCATCTGTGCCAGCCCTGAGCGTGCCATCTCTCTCACAAATAGTGGGCCATAGAAAGCCTATTTAATTTTTTTTTTGGTTTTATAAATTCTCCCTGAAAAAAAGGGAGATTAATATTGGCCTCTGGGCTTGTGTGCCAGTTGTGAGCGTGCCATCTGTGCCAGTCCTGAGCGTGCCATCTCTCTCACAAATAGTGGGCCATAGAAAGCCTATTTAATTTTTTTTTTGGTTTTATAAATTCTCCCAGAAAAAAAGGGAGATTAATATTGGCCTCTGGGCTTCTGTGCCAGTCCTGAGCGTGCCATCTGTGCCAGTCCTGAGCGTCCCATCTCTCTCACAAATAGTGGGCCATAGAAAGCCTATTTTTTTTTTTTTGGGGATTTTAGAAATTCTCCCTGAAAAAAAAAGGGAGATTAATATTGCCCTTTGGGCTTGTGTGCCAGTACTAAGCGTGCCATCTCTCTCTCTCTCTCAGTCCGTGGGCCATAGAACGCCTATTTTTGGTTTTATTTGTTTTCTAAATTCTCCCTGAAAAAATCATTTTATTTTATTTGGTTTCTAAATTCTTCCTGATAAAATCATATTTTTTTTATTATTTTTTTTTCTAAAGTCTCCCTGAAAAAAAAAAAAAAAAAAAAAAAACAGTGGGAGATTAATATTGGCCTTTCTGCTTGTGTGCCAGTCTTGACTCCTGTGTGCGTCATCTCTCAGTCAGTGGGCCATAGAACGCCTATTTTTGTTTTTATTTGTTTTATAAATTCTCCCTGAAAAAATCATTTTATTTTATTTGGTTTCTAAATTCTTCCTGATAAAATCATATTTTTTTTATTATTTTTTTTTCTAAAGTCTCCCTGAAAAAAAAAAAAAAAAACAACCAAAAAAAACAGTGGGAGATTAATATTGGCCTTTCTGCTTGTGTGCCAGTCTTGACTCCTGGGTGTGCCATCTCTCTCTCTCTCTCTCTCTCTCTCTCTCTCCAATTGTGGTCCATAGAGAGCCTATATTTTTTTTCCTTGATTTGGGTTCCAAAATCTACCAGAGAAAATAACTACATCAATCATTGGTAGAAAAATATTGGCCTCTGGGCTTGTGTGCCACTCCTGACTCCTGTGTGCGTCATCTCTCAGTCAGTGGGCCATAGAACGCCTATTTTTGTTTTTATTTGTTTTATAAATTCTCCCTGAAAAAATAATTTTATTTTATTTGGTTTCTAAATTCTTCCTGATAAAATCATATTTTTTTTATTATTTTTTTTTCTAAAGTCTCCCTGAAAAAAAAAAAAAAAAAACAAACAAAAAAAACAGTGGGAGATTAATATTGGCCTTTCTGCTTGTGTGCCAGTCTTGACTCCTGGGTGTGCCATCTCTCTCTCTCTCTCTCTCTCTCTCTCTCTCCAATTGTGGTCCATAGAAAGCCTATATTTTTTTTCCTTGATTTGGGTTCCAAAATCTACCAGAGAAAATAACTCCATCAATCATTGGTAGAAAAATATTGGCCTCTGGGCTTGTGTGCCACTCCTGATTCCTGTGTGCGTCATCTCTCACTCAGTGGCCCATAGAAAGCATATAGTTTGTTACATTTGTTTTCTAAATTCTCCCTGCAAAAATCTATTTTTTTTTTTTTTTGGGGTTTCTAAAGTGTTCCTGAAAAAAATAAAAATAAAAAAAAAATAATAGTGTGACATTAATATTAACATTTGTGCTTCAGTGACAGTCCTGCGTGTGGGGCATCTCTCTAATTTGCAGCCACCAAAAAAAGAGTGTGTAACATTGGGCCTGATTTTCGCTGTGGTCTCACCAACCTGTAAAGGGGTAGCTAAATCATACTGAAGTTATAGCTCACCGTGTAAGTTGTGTGACTGCAACAAATAACGTTAGTTTGGTTACGTTTTTAAAACAATGAGGAAGTCTAGTGGAAGAGGTCGTGGCCGGGGGCGTTCATTGTCAGCTGGTAATGAGGGTAGTGGTAGTGGTGGAGCATCAGGTGGTCGTGGGGAAAAAAATATTGCACCTAAGTCTGGAGCTGTGGAGCCAGGTTCGTCGTCCGGCTACACAAGGCCTCGAACGCTCCCTTTTCTGGGATTAGGAAAACCGTTTTTAAAGCCGGAGCAGCAAGAGCAAGTTTTGGCTTATCTTGCTGACTCAGCCTCTAGCTCTTTTGCCTCCTCTCGTGAAACTGGTAAAAGTAAAAGCAGCGCGTCGTTAGTGGATGTTCACGGTCAGGGACAAGTCACTTCCTTGTCCTCTTCAGCAAAAACAACAACAGAGAAGAATGCAGCAGGCGACACAACGGGTTACTCCATGGAGCTCTTTACACATACCGTCCCTGGCTTAGAAAGTGAAGCAGTTAACAGTCCATGCCCATTACAAGTTGAATCTGACATGGAGTGCACTGACGCACAGCCACAGCCAGACTACTATGCTGGTCCTTTGACTCAGACCACAACATTGCCCTCGCAGGGTGCTGATCAAGAATCAGACCCTGATGAGACTATGTTGCCCCATCACGAACGCTATACCACCGAACGACACGGTGACACAGACGAAGTTGCGCAGGAGGTACAAGAAGAGTTATTAGATGACCCAGTTCTTGACCCCGATTGGCAGCCATTGGGGGAACAGGGTGCAGGCGGCAGCAGTTCTGAAGCAGAGGAGGAGGAGGGGCCGCAGCAGGCATCAACATCGCCACAGGTTCCATCTGCCGGGCCCGTATCTTGCCCAAAACGCGTGGCAAAGCCAAAACCTGGTGGAGGACATCGTGGCCATCCGGTTAAAGCTCAGTCTGCAATGCCTGAAAAGGTATCCGATGCTAGAAAGAGTGCAGTCTGGCATTTTTTTAAACAACATCCAATTGATCAGCGCAAAGTCATCTGTCAAAAATGTTCTACTTCCTTAAGCAGAGGTCAGAATCTGAAAAGTCTCAATACTAGTTGCATGCATAGACATTTAACCACCATGCATTTGAAAGCTTGGACTAACTACCAAACGTCCCTTAAGGTTGTTGCACCCTCGGCCAATGAAGCTAGTCATCAACGCAACATCCCTTCCGGCAGTGTAGGACCACCATTTAGCGCACCACCTGCTGTATCTGTGCAGGTATCTTTGCCAGGCCAAAGCAGTCAGGGTCAGGGAATCACCAGTTTCGTAGTAGGAAACACTGCATCTAGGGCACCGGCGGCAACAATACCATCTCCCACCGTCTCTCAGTCTGCCATGTCCACCGGCACCCCCGCTAGTTCCACGATCTCCAGCTCTCCAGTCCAGCTCACCCTACATGAGACTATGGTTAGAAAAAGGAAATACTTAGCCTCGCATCCGCGTACACAGGGTTTGAACGCCCACATAGCTAGACTAATCTCGTTAGAGATGATGCCCTACCGGTTAGTTGAAAGCGAAGCTTTCAAAGACCTGATGGACTACGCTGTACCACGCTACGAGCTACCCAGTCGACACTTTTTTTCCAGAAAAGCCATCCCAGCCCTCCACCAGCATGTTAAAGAGCGCATCGTCCATGCACTCAGGCAATCTGTGAGCACAAAGGTGCACCTGACAACAGATGCATGGACCAGTAGGCATGGCCAGGGACGTTACGTGTCCATCACGGCACACTGGGTAAATGTGGTGGATTCAGGGTCCACAGGGGACAGCAAGTTTGGGACAGTTCTGCCTAGCCCACGGTCTAGTAAACAGTTGTCTGTAGCCGTTCGCACCCCCTCCTCCTCCTCCTCCTCCTCGTCCTCCTGCAGAAGCAAGAGCTCGTCCACAGACCGCAGTCGCACAAACACTCCATCCGCACCTGCCACTGTTGCACACCAGGTCTCCCATTATGGGGCAGCTACTGGCAAACGTCAGCAGGCTGTATTGGCTATGAAGTGTTTGGGCGACAATAGACACACCGCGGAAGTTCTGTCCGAGTTCTTGCAGCAAGAAACGCAGTCGTGGCTGGGCACTGTAGATCTTGAGGCAGGCAAGGTAGTGAGTGATAACGGAAGGAATTTCATGGCTGCCATCTCCCTTTCCCAACTGAAACACATTCCTTGCCTGGCTCACACCTTAAACCTGGTGGTGCAGTGCTTCCTGAAAAGTTATCCGGGGTTATCCGACCTGCTCCTCAAAGTGCGTGGACTTTGCGCACATATCCGCCGTTCGCCTGTACACTCCAGCCGTATGCAGACCTATCAGCGTTCTTTGAACCTTCCCCAGCATCGCCTAATCATAGACATTGCAACAAGGTGGAACTCAACACTGCACATGCTTCAGAGACTGTGCGAACAGAGGCGGGCTGTTATGTTTTTGTGGGAGGATACACATACACGGGCAGGCAGTAGGATGGCAGACATGGAGTTGTCAGGTGTGCAGTGGTCGAAGATTCAAGACATGTGTCAAGTCCTTCAGTGTTTTGAGGAATGCACACGGCTGGTTAGTGCAGACAACGCCATAATAAGCATGAGCATCCCCCTAATGCGTCTGCTGATGCAAAGTTTGACGCACATAAAGGATCAGGCGTCTGCACCAGAGGAAGAGGAAAGCCTTGATGACAGTCAGCGATTGTCTGGTCAGGGCAGTGTACATGACGAGGTACCGGGCGAAGAGGAGGTGGAGGATGAGGAGGATGATGGGGATGAGTATATTTTTAATGAGGAAGCTTTCCCGGGGGCACGGGAAATTGGTGGCGTGGCAAGGCCGGGTTCTGGTTTTTTGAGGGACACAAGTGACGTAGATTTGCCTGCAACTGCCCCTCAACCAAGCACAACCGCAGATTTGACAACGGGAACTTTGGCCCACATGGCGGATTATGCCTTGCGTATCCTCAAAAGGGACACACGCATTACAAAAATGATGAACGATGACGATTACTGGTTGGCCTGCCTCCTTGATCCTCGCTATAAAGGCAAATTGCAAAATATTATGCCACATGAGAACTTGGAACTAATATTAGCAACAAAACAATCAACTCTTGTTGACCGTTTGCTTCTGGCATTCCCTGCACACAGCGCCCGTGATCGTTCTCACACGAGCTCCAGGGGCCAGCAGACCAGAGGTGTTAGAGGGGCAGAAATCAGAAGTGGCGTTGGCCAGAGGGGTTTTCTGACCAGGTTGTGGAGTGATTTTTCTATGACCGCAGACAGGACAGGTACTGCAGCATCAATTCAAAGTGACAGGAGACAACATTTGTCCAGTATGGTTACAAACTATTTTTCATCCCTTATCGACGTTCTCCCTCAACCGTCATTCCCATTTGATTACTGGGCATCCAAATTAGACACCTGGCCAGAATTGGCAGAATATGCATTGCAGGAGCTTGCTTGCCCGGCAGCTAGTGTCCTATCAGAAAGAGTATTCAGTGCTGCAGGTTCAATACTAACAGAAAAAAGGACTCGTCTGGCTACCCAAAATGTAGATGATCTAACCTTCATTAAAATGAACCACAACTGGATTTCAAAATCTTTTGCCCCACCCTGCCCGGCTGACACCTAGCTTTCCTATGAAAAGGTCTTGCCTGTGGACTATTCTGAATGACTTTTCCAATCTCGTAATTTTCTTCACCTGATTGTCCAGCATACGACATGTTTCCACCTCACGAAATGGCCAAAC
This sequence comes from Ranitomeya imitator, assembly GCF_032444005.1. Taxonomy (NCBI): domain Eukaryota; kingdom Metazoa; phylum Chordata; class Amphibia; order Anura; family Dendrobatidae; genus Ranitomeya; species Ranitomeya imitator. The sequence goes on from NC_091282.1 coordinate 397,161,949, forward strand.
TCCCCACACGGGGCCGTGCTATCGCCACTTTGCGCTTGGACCCTTGAGAGTGCTGTTTGTCTGAAGAGGTGGGTGTGGCCGCTTTTGGTCGACGGCACTGCCACTGGGTCCCTCATAGTACAATAAAGTGTCTCTGGCGGTGGTGGTGCGCACCCAACGTCAGACACACCGTTGTAATATGAGGGGCCCTGTGCCTGTACCGCCGGCCACAAGACAGTTCCCCCCCCCCAGCTCAAACAGTGCTCTACCACTAGCAAAATTATCTCTCACAGATTCACCAATGTGTAGTCTAGGCGCTGACATCCTTCAATGCCTGGCACTGACAATACCATTGTTTTGACATTTTTGTTATGTTAGGCCTTCGAAGCCTGTCTGCGGTCCCTTCTTTCTACAACTACTACACTGACCAGGCCACTGCTGGCCGTGTTACCCTGGAACCAATTTAAAAGTGCCTACAGTCAGCCCAATTTTGTTATGTTAGGCCTTCGAAGACTGTCTGCCGTCACTCCTTCCACTAGACTTCCACTGACCATACACTGCTGCCCATGTACCCCTGGAACCAATTTAAAAGTGCCTACAGCCAGCCCAATTTTGTTATGTTAGGCCTTCGAAGCCTGTCTGCGGTCACTCCTTCCACTAGACTTCCACTGACCAGACCACTGCTGCCCGTGTACCCCTGCAACCAATTTAAAAGTGCCTACAGCCAGCCCAAGTTTGTTATGTTAGGCCTTTGAAGCCTGTCTGCGGTCACTCCTTCCACTAGACTTCCACTGACCAGACCACTGCTGCCCGTGTACCCCTGGAACCAATTTAAAAGTGCCTACAGCCAGCCCAAGTTTATTATGTTAGGCCTTCGAAGCCTGTCTGCGGTCACTCCTTCCACTAGACTTCCACAGACCAGACCACTGCTGCCCGTGTACCCCTGGAACCAATTTAAAAGTGCCTACAGCCAGCCCAAGTTTGTTATGTTAGGCCTTGGAAGCCTGTCTGCGGTCACTCCTTCCACTAGACTTCCACTGACCAGACCACTGCTGCCCGTGTACCCCTGGAACCAATTTAAAAGTGCCTACAGCCAGCCCAAGTTTGTTATGTTAGGCCTTCGAAGCCTGTCTGCGGTCACTCCTTCCACTAGACTTCCACAGACCAGACCACTGCTGCCCGTGTACCCCTGGAACCAATTTAAAAGTGCCTACAGCCAGCCCAAGTTTATTATGTTAGGCCTTCGAAGCCTGTCTGCGGTCACTCCTTCCACTAGACTTCCACAGACCAGACCACTGCTGCCCGTGTACCCCTGGAACCAATTTAAAAGTGCCTACAGCCAGCCCAAGTTTGTTATGTTAGGCCTTGGAAGCCTGTCTGCGGTCACTCCTTCCACTAGACTTCCACTGACCAGACCACTGCTGCCCGTGTACCCCTGGAACCAATTTAAAAGTGCCTACAGCCAGCCCAAGTTTGTTATGTTAGGCCTTCGAAGCCTGTCTGCGGTCACTCCTTCCACTAGACTTCCACTGACCAGACCACTGCTGCCCGTGTACCCCTGGAACCAATTTAAAAGTGCCTACAGCCAGCCCAAGTTTGTAATGTTAGGCCTTGGAAGCCTGTCTGCGGTCACTCCTTCCACTAGACTTCCACTGACCAGACCACTGCTGCCCGTGTACCCCTGGAACCAATTTAAAAGTGCCTACAGCCAGCCCAAGTTTGTTATGTTAGGCCTTCGAAGCCTGTCTGCGGTCACTCCTTCCACTAGACTTCCACAGACCAGACCACTGCTGCCCGTGTACCCCTGGAACCAATTTAAAAGTGCCTACAGCCAGCCCAAGTTTGTAATGTTAGGCCTTGGAAGCCTGTCTGCGGTCACTCCTTCCACTAGACTTCCACTGACCAGACCACTGCTGCCCGTGTACCCCTGGAACCAATTTAAAAGTGCCTACAGCCAGCCCAAGTTTGTTATGTTAGGCCTTGGAAGCCTGTCTGCGGTCACTCCTTCCACTAGACTTCCACTGACCAGACCACTACTGCCCGTGTACCCCTGGAACCAATTTAAAAGTGCCTACAGCCAGCCCAAGTTTGTTATGTTAGGCCTTGGAAGCCTGTCTGCGGTCACTCCTTCCACTAGACTTCCACTGACCATACACTGCTGCCCATGTACCCCTGGAACAAATTTAAAAGTGCCTACAGCCAGCCCAAGTTTGTTATGTTAGGCCTTCGAAGCCTGTCTGCGTCCCGTTCTTTCAACTACAACTACACTGACCAGGCCACTGATGGCCGTGTTCCCCTGGAACCAATTTTAACTTGCCTACAGCCAGCCCTATGTTATTATGTTAGGCCTTCGAAGCCTGTCTGCGTCCCGTTCTTTCAACTACAACTACACTGACCAGGCCACTGATGGCCGTGTTCCCCTGGAACCAATTTTAACTTGCCTACAGCCAGCCCAATGTTAGGCCTTTGATGCCTGTCTGCCGTCACTCCTTCCACTAGGCCTCCACTGACCTGTCTATTGCTGCCCGTGTACCCCTTGAACCAACATCATTAAATATAAAAAAAATTAATTTGATTATAAAAAATAAGATCGTGTTGAGATCTCAAATGCAGACATTTTAACAATCAAAACAAACACACAACAAATATCTGGAACTGTACTACAAAGGTCCAACAGCTACAATTTCTTTCTCCTGCAAGAAGTTAACTGAAAGTTTTTTGGAGTTGTTAACACAGATATGGCATCCACCGAGTGTTGTCCTGTCGCGTCTCCTTTAAATTATTTCCAATAAGATGTTAAACTATTAATTTAATAAAATCAATAATTAAAAAAATAATTGAGTAAGTCAAAAGCACATTGCAAATAAACATTAATTACAAATCAAGAAGCATGGCGCGTCCGAGGGTGAGTAGATACCGAATAAGAATATAATCACCCTCGGACGCGCAATGCTTATTTAAAACAGCCTTCCTTCCTAAGAATCAGCCCTTCCGTGGTGTAGAGAGAGGTTGTGTTACACTCCAAGGTGTTCCCCAGGTTGCCTTTCCTGAGCTTCGATCTTCCGGCTCTCGTTTAGTAGCTGTTGGAAACTACGCTGCATTAGGCCTACTAATTGTGTATGGGTGAAACAGTGGCGCATCTGCGGTCCCTCCTTCCACTAGGCCTCCACTTACCTGTCTACTGCGGCCCGTGTACCCCTTGAACCAACCTAATAAAATATTTAAAAAATTAATTTGATTATAAAAAATAAGATCGTGTTGAGATCTCAAATGCAGACATTTTAACAATCAAAACAAACACACAACAAATATCTGGAACTGTACTACAAAGGTCCAACAGCTACAATTTCTTTCTCCTGCAAGAAGTTAACTGAAAGTTTTTTGGAGTTGTTAACACAGATATGGCATCCACCGAGTGTTGTCCTGTCGCGTCTCCTTTAAATTATTTCCAATAAGATGTTAAACTATTAATTTAATAAAATCAATAATTAAAAAAATAATTGAGTAAGTCAAAAGCACATTGCAAATAAACATTAATTACAAATCAAGAAGCATGGCGCGTCCGAGGGTGAGTAGATACCGAATAAGAATATAATCACCCTCGGACGCGCAATGCTTATTTAAAACAGCCTTCCTTCCTAAGAATCAGCCCTTCCGTGGTGTAGAGAGAGGTTGTGTTACACTCCAAGGTGTTCCCCAGGTTGCCTTTCCTGAGCTTCGATCTTCCGGCTCTCGTTTAGTAGCTGTTGGAAACTACGCTGCATTAGGCCTACTAATTGTGTATGGGTGAAACAGTGGCGCATCTGCGGTCCCTCCTTCCACTAGGCCTCCACTGACCTGTCTACTGCGGCCCGTGTACCCCTTGAACCAACCTAATAAAATATTTAAAAAATTAATTTGATTATAAAAAATAAGATCGTGTTGAGATCTCAAATGCAGACATTTTAACAATCAAAACAAACACACAACAAATATCTGGAACTGTACTACAAAGGTCCAACAGCTACAATTTCTTTCTCCTGCAAGAAGTTAACTGAAAGTTTTTTGGAGTTGTTAACACAGATATGGCATCCACCGAGTGTTGTCCTGTCGCGTCTCCTTTAAATTATTTCCAATAAGATGTTAAACTATTAATTTAATAAAATCAATAATTAAAAAAATAATTGAGTAAGTCAAAAGCACATTGCAAATAAACATTAATTACAAATCAAGAAGCATGGCGCGTCCGAGGGTGAGTAGATACCGAATAAGAATATAATCACCCTCGGACGCGCACTGCTTATTTAAAACAGCCTTCCTTCCTAAGAATCAGCCCTTCCGTGGTGTAGAGAGAGGTTGTGTTACACTCCAAGGTGTTCCCCAGGTTGCCTTTCCTGAGCTTCGATCTTCCGGCTCTCGTTTAGTAGCTGTTGGAAACTACGCTGCATTAGGCCTACTAATTGTGTATGGGTGAAACAGTGGCGCATCTGCGGTCCCTCCTTCCACTAGGCCTCCACTGACCTGTCTACTGCGGCCCGTGTACCCCTTGAACCAACCTAATAAAATATTTAAAAAATTAATTTGATTATAAAAAATAAGATCGTGTTGAGATCTCAAATGCAGACATTTTAACAATCAAAACAAACACACAACAAATATCTGGAACTGTACTACAAAGGTCCAACAGCTACAATTTCTTTCTCCTGCAAGAAGTTAACTGAAAGTTTTTTGGAGTTGTTAACACAGATATGGCATCCACCGAGTGTTGTCCTGTCGCGTCTCCTTTAAATTATTTCCAATAAGATGTTAAACTATTAATTTAATAAAATCAATAATTAAAAAAATAATTGAGTAAGTCAAAAGCACATTGCAAATAAACATTAATTACAAATCAAGAAGCATGGCGCGTCCGAGGGTGAGTAGATACCGAATAAGAATATAATCACCCTCGGACGCGCAATGCTTATTTAAAACAGCCTTCCTTCCTAAGAATCAGCCCTTCCGTGGTGTAGAGAGAGGTTGTGTTACACTCCAAGGTGTTCCCCAGGTTGCCTTTCCTGAGCTTCGATCTTCCGGCTCTCGTTTAGTAGCTGTTGGAAACTACGCTGCATTAGGCCTACTAATTGTGTATGGGTGAAACAGTGGCGCATCTGCGGTCCCTCCTTCCACTAGGCCTCCACTGACCTGTCTACTGCGGCCCGTGTACCCCTTGAACCAACCTAATAAAATATTTAAAAAATTAATTTGATTATAAAAAATAAGATCGTGTTGAGATCTCAAATGCAGACATTTTAACAATCAAAACAAACACACAACAAATATCTGGAACTGTACTACAAAGGTCCAACAGCTACAATTTCTTTCTCCTGCAAGAAGTTAACTGAAAGTTTTTTGGAGTTGTTAACACAGATATGGCATCCACCGAGTGTTGTCCTGTCGCGTCTCCTTTAAATTATTTCCAATAAGATGTTAAACTATTAATTTAATAAAATCAATAATTAAAAAAATAATTGAGTAAGTCAAAAGCACATTGCAAATAAACATTAATTACAAATCAAGAAGCATGGCGCGTCCGAGGGTGAGTAGATACCGAATAAGAATATAATCACCCTCGGACGCGCAATGCTTATTTAAAACAGCCTTCCTTCCTAAGAATCAGCCCTTCCGTGGTGTAGAGAGAGGTTGTGTTACACTCCAAGGTGTTCCCCAGGTTGCCTTTCCTGAGCTTCGATCTTCCGGCTCTCGTTTAGTAGCTGTTGGAAACTACGCTGCATTAGGCCTACTAATTGTGTATGGGTGAAACAGTGGCGCATCTGCGGTCCCTCCTTCCACTAGGCCTCCACTGACCTGTCTACTGCGGCCCGTGTACCCCTTGAACCAACCTAATAAAATATTTAAAAAATTAATTTGATTATAAAAAATAAGATCGTGTTGAGATCTCAAATGCAGACATTTTAACAATCAAAACAAACACACAACAAATATCTGGAACTGTACTACAAAGGTTAAATTATTTCCAATAAGATGTTAAACTATTAATTTAATAAAATCAATAATTAAAAAAATAATTGAGTAAGTCAAAAGCACATTGCAAATAAACATTAATTACAAATCAAGAAGCATGGCGCGTCCGAGGGTGAGTAGATACCGAATAAGAATATAATCACCCTCGGACGCGCAATGCTTATTTACAACAGCCTTCCTTCCTAAGAATCAGCCCTTTCGTGGTGTAGAGAGAGGTTGTGTTACACTCCAAGGTGTTCCCCGGGTTGCCTTTCATGAGCTTCGATCTTCCGGCTCTCGTTTAGTAGTTGGTGGAAACTACGCTGCATTAGGCCTACAAATTTGGTATGGGGTGTAGAGACAGGTTGTGTTACACTCCAAGGTTTTCACCAGGTTGCCTTTCCTGAGCTTCGATCTTCATGCTCTCGTTTAGTAGTTGTAGAAAAGTACGCTGCATTAGGCCTACAAAATGGGTATGGGGTGGAGAGAGATGGTGTGTTACACTCCAAGGTGTTCCCCAGGTTGCCTTTCCTGAGCTTCGATCTTCATGCTCTCGTTTAGTAGGTGTCGGAAAGTAGGCTGCATTAGGCCTAAAAAATGGGGAATGGGGTGGAGAGAGATGGTGTGTTACACTCCAAGGTGTTCCCCAGGTTTCCTTGCCATTGCTTCGGTCTTCCGACTCTCGTTTAGTAGTTGTAGAAAAGTACACTGCATTAGGCCTAAAAAATGGGTATGGGGTGGAGAGAGATGGTGTGTTACACTCCAAGGTGTTCCCCAGGTTGCCTTTCCTGAGCTTCGATCTTCATGCTCTCGTTTAGTAGGTGTCGGAAAGTAGGCTGCATTAGGCCTACAAATTGGGTATGGGGTGGAGAGAGATGGTGTGTTACACTCCAAGGTGTTCCCCAGGTTTCCTTGCCATTGCTTCGGTCTTCCGACTCTCGTTTAGTAGTTGTAGAAAAGTACACAGCATTAGGCCTACAAAATGGGTATGGGGTGGAGAGAGATGGTGTGTTACACTCCAAGGTGTTCCCCAGGTTGCCTTTCCTGAGCTTCTATCTTCAGGCTCTCATTAAATTGTGGTTAAATGGAACAACTGCATTTGGCGTACTAGTTGGTTTGGGGCCTACTATCGGTGTCTGCCACTCCTTGCTGTTCTCCTGGTTTCCTGTCCTGAAATTCCATTTTCAGCCTCTCGTTAAGTAGTTGTTAATGTTAGACTGCATTTGGCCTACTAGTTGGGTTGGGGCCTACTATCGGTGTCTGCCACTCCTTGCTGTTCTCCTCCACTGAACAAAGCTGTGCCGCCTGTTTACTACGGTTGCCAATTTTGAACTGCATTTCGACTACTTACTGATTTGGCCCTACTCTCTGTGTCAGCCTCTCATTCCAGTTGTCCTCCACTGCAATGCCCCCTGGTTATTCCTGTGTTACCAATTTTGAACTGCATTTAGCCCACTTTCTTCTTTGGGCCTATATCTGTGTTTCCACTTCATCGTGCCCATTGCCCAGCCAGTGATAGATGAGTCTGCTGGTACATTGACCCATAACGCAACATTCCCCGTGCACGCTACACAACAACATTGTGACCCTGCTGAAAGTCAGGTTGCTCTTCCCGCATACCATACCACCTTACACGGGGACAAAGAGGAAGGTGCAGATGAAAGTGCAGGTTCCTTCATCAGGTGGGGGGAGGAATACTAGTTGGCGACGTCACTGGCACAGGGCCTCTCATAGTACGCAAAAGTGTTGCTGCCGGTGGGAGGCGCCCCCGCCGTGCAAACACACCGCTGTACTTTGAGGGGCCCTGTGCCAGTGCCAATGCCAACGAGTGGGCCCCCCCTGCTTGCTCAGGTTCACAGCACTTGCAAAGTTGAAATACTTACCTCTCCCTGCTCCACTGCCGTGACGTGGTCCAGATTTCCTGGGCCCACTAATTACTTGAACCAGCCCTACCCCCCACAACTTTAGCCAAATGACCCCCAATTTCAAATGCCTTCCAATTATTATAAGGTAAATTACGCTTGACAAGCTTCATTAAGAAGAATGGATGGTTTTGACATTAAAATGGGTACTCTAGGTGTTTTCCTGGCCCCCACTCACTGCCGACTATGCTGCCCCATTGACTTGCATTGGGTTTCGTGTTTCGGTCGATCCCGACTTTACGTCATAATCGGCCGATTTCACTCGACCCGACTTTGGACATAGTCGGGTTTCGCAAAACCCGGCTCGACTCTAAAAAGGTCAAGGTCGCTCAACTCTACTAAAATAAATACACAAAACACATTATTTTGGTTGTCAAAATGGCCACAGCTTTTATTCAAATCACAGGATTAAATAATCACAGTAGGAGTCAGGTGGAGTGCTAGTACAATGGGATTCACAAGTACTGCGATATCCCCAGCTGTCTGACATACAGCACCAGGACAGACAGCCATAAAGGGGCGGCACGCACTGGCTTGCCATTCAAGCAGAGCCAGTAAACTTTCAGGGCACCAATGACCCTATTATCCTCACCCTGTGCTTAACCACTGTGCCCGCCCCTGATTGATGTTACCATTACAACGTCCTTGAGGCTGGCCACCAAAGCCGAGCCTGCTCACCACCATGAGGTTTTACATCCTCTATTAGTTAAAATGAGTCCACCTTAACTTGTCTGCAACTTCCACCTGACTCCTAAACCGCAAAGCCGTGACGGGTTATAAATTCCAAGTCTCATTTGACACCTTTTTTTTTTTTTTTTTTTTATAATTAAATCATTTTTGCAAACTTAAAAATTAGGAGTCCCTGCAAAAGCATTAATGGGACTAAACTTGGCAAACCCCCGACTCACAAAGAGTCATCCTACAGCGCTCAGGAGAGGAAAAACCCCCTGTGGAGGAAACCTCCAGGGAACCATGGCTGAAGGATTGCCCTTCCCTTGGGCTTAGAAGGTTGCCACAAATAATAACTCTTTATAGCCAATATACAATTGAACCTGGTACAAGATATACAATGACAAATTCAAAAATACAATAAAGCATTTATCATTATACAAGCAATAATTAAAAAGTGTAAGGACAGAGATTATAAACAGGGCGGGAGGGCGGGTAATGTTTCCTCCTGTCCATCGTGTGAGAGAAAGAGGGAGAGCCAGAGTTGCCTCCCCTATATAAGCCCCACCCTCCTCACAGTAATACACCAGGCACAAACATCTAAACTCCTTCCTCTTAAAGCAACATCACTCTTGTTTAAAATCTACACTGCAATACAAACAAAGGCTGCAGGAGTTCTCAGTCCACCCATCCCCAAGTCATGTCCACCTCCGTCTAGTCTCCGGTGGTTTCTTAATCAAAGGTGCAGAGCATATATGGCACAGCATTATAAGGAGCATCTATGGGGCCATAATCAAAGGTGCAGAGCATATATGGCACAGCATTATAAGGAGCATCTATGGGGCCATAATCAAAGGTGCAGAGCATATATGGGGCACAGCATTCTAAGGAGCATCTATGGGGCCATAATCAAAGGTGCAGAGCATATATGGGGCACAGCATTATAAGGAGCACCTATGGGGCCATAATCAAAGGTGCAGAGCATATATGGCACAGCATTCTAAGGAGAATCTATGGGGCCATAATCAAAGGCTGCAGGAGTTCTCAGTCCACCCATCCCCAAGTCATGTCCACCTCCGTCTAGTCTCCGGTGGTTTCTTAATCAAAGGTGCAGAGCATATATGGCACAGCATTATAAGGAGCATCTATGGGGCCATAATCAAAGGTGCAGAGCATATATGGCACAGCATTATAAGGAGCATCTATGGGGCCATAATCAAAGGTGCAGAGCATATATGGGGCACAGCATTATAAGGAGCACCTATGGGGCCATAATCAAAGGTGCAGAGCATATATGGCACAGCATTCTAAGGAGAATCTATGGGGCCATAATCAAAGGTGCAGAGCATATATGGCACAACATTATAAGGAGCACCTATGGGGCCATAATCAAAGGTGCAGAGCATATATGGCACAGCATTATAAGGAGCATCTATGGGGCCATAATCAAAGGTGCAGAGTATATATGGCACAGCATTATAAGGAGCATCTATGGGGCCATAATCAAAGGTGCAGAGCATATATGGCACAGCATTATAAGGAGCACCTATGGGGCCATAATCAAAGGTGCAGAGCATATATGGCACAGCATTATAAGGGGCATCTATGGGGCCATAATCAAAGGTGCAGAGCATATATGGCACAACATTATAAGGAGCACCTATGGGGCCATAATCAAAGGTGCAGAGCATATATGGGGCACAGCATTATAAGGAGCACCTATGGGGCCATAATCAAAGGTGCAGAGCATATATGGCACAGCATTCTAAGGAGCACCTATGGGGCCATAATCAAAGGTGCAGAGCATATATGGCACAGCATTATAAGGAGCATTTATGGGGCCATAATCAAAGGTGCAGAGCATATATGGCACAGCATTATAAGGAGCATTTATGGGGCCATAATCAAAGGTGCAGAGCATATATGGCACAGCATTATAAGGAGCATTTATGGGGCCATAATCAAAGGTGCAGAGCATTATATATGGCACAACATTATAAGGAGCATCTATGGGGCCATAATCAACGGTGCAGAGCATTCTATATAGCACAGTTGTATATGGAGCATCTATGGGGCAATAATGAACGATATGGAGCATCTATTTTTATTTTTGAAATTCACCGGTAGCTGCTGCATTTTCTACCCTAGGCTTATACTCGAGTCAATAAGTTTTCCCAGTTTTTTGTGGCAAAATTAGGGGGGTCGGCTTATACTCGGGTTGGCTTATACTCGAGTATATACGGTACTTACCTACCGCTGTCTGTCCCCGGCGCTGTGCTCTGCACTCCTCCTGTACTGGCTGTGAGCGTCGGTCAGCCGGAAAGCAGAGCGGTGACGTCACCGCTCTGCTTTCCGGCCGCTGTGCTCACAGCCAGTACAGGAGGAGTGCAGAGAAGCTGAGCGCCGGGGACAGACAGCGGTAGGTAAGTATGTACTGTTTGTTTTTTTTACTATTAGGATGGTAACCAGGGTAAACATCGGGTTACTAAGCGCGTCCCTGCGCTTAGTTACCCGATGTTTACCCTGGTTACCGGCATCGCTGGTCGCTGGAGAGCTGTCTGTGTGACAGCTCTCCAGCGACCAAACAGCGACGCTGCAGCGATCCGGATCGTTGTCGGTATCGCTGCAGTGTCGCTTAATGTGAAGGGGCCTTTAGAATCAGCTGACACTCGGCACGATCGCGTAGACGTAATAATCCGTCCCACGTCAATAAGGCCTGTGCACGGGGATGTATTAAGTTAATACTATTAAAGGGTATGTAAGGCAATGTTGATGAAATTGTCAATAAAGGCAAAAACATCCCTGTGATGTCATCACCTCTGTGACGTCGTTATATCCAGTTAGTTCTCCCTAGTAGCCTGCGTGCCTCAAAGCCTCCTGTAATGATATGATGAGCAGTGACATCAACAAAGTAGTAAAGTCCTTCCCTTCACATCATCACTTAGAGGTAGTACACCAATGGCATGTTTCACCATTTCATCCAAGTGCAGCTACTACAGCGGCCACAGATGGTCAATTTAAAAGGACAAAAATGTACATGTGTGACATCATGTTTGAATCTACCTTACATGGGAAAAACAGTGAGACAAACCTCCCAAAGAACTTCTGATCCCCAGTGGTGATGTCACTAACGCAATCATGGTGGCCCTAATGACTTCTTGTCTGTAGTGTCACTACTATCACCATCAGACCATACCCCAACTGTGAAATTACTATTAATTATTGGCAGGGTAGATTGATTTAAATCACGCCGATTTAAATCATGATTTAAATCACGATTTAAATCAAAAGATTTTTTTCTATTTAAATCGGATCGATTTAAATCATGATTTTAATCATGATTTAAATCACTGATTTAAATCAAAAGGTTTTTTTTAATATAAATCACGATTAAAATGAGAAGTGAGAGCAGTGCGCATGTGCGCCCATAGTTACACGGACGAAACTAGGGGCAACGATCTAACGCCAGGGTGAGGGGGGGACCCCAAAGTAAGTAAAAATCTTTTTTGTTTTACTATATGGCAATAGGTAGGTGTTTAAAAGCAGCATGTCTTAATTGTATAAACTATTAATAGCCTCCACATTTTGTTCATACTGCCCCTTTAATTCCACACTTCTAGCTTGGTTTCACTTTTGGTTTAGTTTCTTTTTCCATTCAGTTGACATGCCCAAACTTGTTGGATAGTCAGCAGTACTTGGCTGTAGTAACAATCAAACTTCATAAGTGATCTGTGTGAGCCATGGCAGGTCGTAAGAGACCCTATTTGGGTTCATTTTGTTGAGATGCCAGCAGCAGATCTTGGAAAGAAAGGTGCAAGAGCAAAGTGCAAATACTGTCAAAAGGATATCCAAGGACTTGTTTGCCGTTTGAAATCACATTATGAAAACTGCAACCAGAAGGGAAATGAAGATGTTGATAGTGATACAACTAATGTCAATGAACCCCCACAGCTTCTTATGCACCAGGAGCCTAGTACTAGTAAGTCTGGCAATTACAACCTATTTTTTTAACAGACATTTTACTGGGATGGTTAAAGTCTATGAAAAGAGAAATTTCTAGCACTAGTAGTTCTGGAGTATAGAATTTAAATTTATGTTAAGGCAATATTTCACAGAAAATTAACGCTAAAGGACATGTGCACCTTTATTTTTTTAAGGTGCACATGTCCTCCCCCCCCCGCAGCGCTCTTACCTCCGATCCCCGCAGCGCTGAGATCCGTGGCTTCGTTTTGACCGTCCGCCTCCCATCCTCCGGTTGCGGCCTACTCGCAGTGATCCAGCGGCGTGACGTCAGCGGGCCGCACGCTCCATTGAAATGAATGGAGGCGCGCTCGCGGACGGGCAGAACGAAGCCACGGATCCCCGCAGCGCTGACATCGGAGGTAAGAGAGCTGCGGGGGGAGGACATGTGCACACTGCACCTTAAAAAATAAAGGTGCACATGTCCTTTAAGTAAAAATAAAGTGTGTATACGCTTATTTTTTTTTTATTGTAGGCTGCACTTTTGAAGTCTGCCAAATTGACCATTTTTAAAAAAAAAAATTTTAAAACTTTTGTGACATAATTTTTTTCAGTTGCTCTGATATTAGTTACCAGTATTACAGCAACTTCACCGGAAAACTTGAGTAGCATAACTTTTGAGACAGCCCTTATAGGACGAGGACCATTACATTGTTCAAAAAGTTTGTTTCAAAATATTTTCGTTATATTTCTTCAAATACGCAGTCGATTTATATTTTTAATTTCTGTGCTTTCAGGGTCAAATATGGCTTGTGCTGCACGTGACAATCAATATCTGGGTACAACTTCAACAAAGCAGCCCAAAAAAAAACTTTGCGTGCAAAGTGTAGAAAAATTCATCTTAAAGACTACGACGAGCCAGAAAGAACATTTTGATGAATTAATTGCTAAATTCATATTTGCAACCAATTCTTCTTTCCGACTAGTTGAGCACCCATTGTTTGTACAAATGATCGAAGGAATTAGACCAGGCTACAAACCACCAAGTAGATTTGATATCTCAGGAAAACATCTTCAGGCTGTATACGACATAGAAAGAGCGGCTTGTACAAAATATTTGAAAGACAAGGTTGTTAACATGAGCTTGGATGGTTGGAGCAACATCCACAACGACCCCATAATTTGCACTTGTGTCACAACAGAAGATGGTGAAACTTACCTTACAGACACAATGGACACATCTGGAAATTCACATACTGCTGAATATTTACTTGAAATTGCTAAGAACTCAATTCACCAATGCCAAGAACAGTTTGGATGTAAAGTAAGGAGCTTAGTTACTGATAACGCAAGCAATGTGGCAAAAATGCGAGCGGAACTGGCACATGAGGATGACACAAATGTCATTACATACGGTTGTTCTGCCCATTTGTTGCATCTTTTGGCAAAAGACCTGCATATTTCGGGTGTCAAGGAACATGTTGTAGAAATTGTTAAATATTTCCGCAATAATCATTTTGCACATGCAACCTACAAGGAAATGGGAGGACTGAAGTTGGTTCTACCACAAGATGTTAGATGGAATACCTTGGCTGACTGCTTGGAAATGTTTATTAACAACTGGTCAAAATTACTGTCCATTTGCGAAACACATCGGGATAAAATTGATGCTAATATACGAAGCAAAGTATTAAATCTTGGTGTGAAGAGAAATGCCGAGGACCTTTTGGAAAGGTTAAAGCCAATATCGATTGCGTTGGATAAAATGCAGAAAGATACTGCAACCATAGCTGATGCCACAGAAGTTTGGAAAGATTTAGAAGGTTCTCTAGATCGCTTGAACCTCTCAAACAATGTAAAGGTTGCAATACAGCACCGCAAGGACCAAGCATTAAAAGAAGAACACTATTTAGCCAATATCTTGCATCCCATCTACAGAGGGAAAAAATTATCTGAGGCGGAAATCAACTCTGCAATGGAGTGGCTCGCCAATACTAACCATGACATTGTGGCAACTGTGCTGAAATTGAAGTGTGAATCTGCACCATTTCAAAAATACATGTTTGCAGATAACGTCGTTAATGAACTAAAACCACTGGACTGGTGGAAGTCGCAATCACTTGTTCTTCCAGCAAAGATAATAAATCTAGCTACTCAGCTACTGACTGCATCGGCTTCATCCGCAGGAGTAGAGAGATTGTTTTCTTCATTTGGTTTTGTGCACAGCCACACAACAGTCCGAAACCGCTTAGGAACTGCTAAAGCAGGACAACTGGTTTTCCTATTAAAAGTCCTAAATAAACAGTAGGCTTAAAGGACTGATGTATTCACTGAAGATGTTTGCTTACGTCAAACGTTAGAGATAGGCTATTGTTAAAAAGTACTTAGGGTACCGTCACACAGTGCAATTTTCATCGCTACAACGGTACGATCCGTGACGCTCCAACATCGTAACAATATCGCTCCAGCGTCGTAGACTGCTGTCACACTTTGCAATCTACGACGCTGGAGCGATAATTTCATGACGTATGTGCGATGTAGAAGCCGTTGGTTACTATGCGCACATCGTATACGATATATGTTACACCATGCGATCATGCCGCCACAGCGGGACACTAGACGACGAAAGAAAGTTTCAAACGATCTGCTACGACGTACGATTCTCAGCGGGGTCCCTGATCGCAGGAGCGTGTCAGACACTGCGATATTGTAACTATATCGCTCGAACGTCACGAATCGTGCCGTCGTAGCGATCAAAATTGCACTGTGTGACGGTACCCTTACTCTCTGTAGTTCAATTCTGAGTGTTTAATAGTGCAAATAAAAATTATTAGGTTTCATAATCAACTGTTTTAATATTTTTATTTGTGTAAAACAATTAGATTTGCAAAAAGACAAAGTTTTGCTTGTGTACAACTTGATTAAAAAATCTGATTTAAATCAAATGATTTAAATAAAAAAAATCTGATTTAAATAAAAAAAATCTGATTTTTTTGATTTTTTTAAAAAAATCAAGATTTTTATCCACCCTGATTATTGGTCCTTGAACAGGACAAATAGGGGCAAAAATAAGTATTTGTTACACTTCTGATTTTTCAAGTTTTCCCACCTAGAGAGGCATTGTAGTATTTTTACATAATTAATTTGCATTTTATTGCATGAAATAAGTATTTGATACAGTAGAAGAACTGAACTTAATATCTGGCACAGAAACCTTTGCTTGCAATTACAGAGGTCATACATTTCCTGGTTTTCTTGACCAAGTTTCCATACACCTCAGCAGAGAGTTTGGCTCACTCCTCCATACAGATCTTCTCCTGATCCTGATTCAGGTTTTGGGGCTATGGCTGGGCAACATTGAGTTTCAGCTCCCTCCAAAGATTTTCTATTGGGTTCATGTCTGGAGACTGGCCAGGCCTCTCCAGGACCTTGAAATATTTTGTTCAGAGCCACTCCTTAGTTGCTCTGGCTGTGAGTTTTGGGTCATTGTCATGCTGGAAGACTCAGCCACTATCCATCTTCAAACTGTTACTGAGGGAAGGAAGTTGTTGGCCCAAATTTCGCAATAAATGACCCCATCCATCCTCCCCTCAATACCGTGCAGTCTTCCTGTCCCGTTTGAAGAAAAGAATCCTCAAAGTATGATGCACCATGCTTCACGGTTGGGACGATATTTTTGGGGTTGTACTCATCTTTCTTCTTCCTCCAAACATGGTGAGTGGAGTTGATACCAAAAAGTTCTATTTTGGTCTCATCTGACCACATGACCTTTTCTCGTGCCTCCTCTGGATCATCCAGATGGTCATTGGTGAACTTCAAATGGGCCTGGACATGTTCGGGCATGAGCAGGGGGACCTGGCGTGCCCTGAAGGATTGTAATCCATGACGGCGTAGTGTATTCTAAGGCTATATCCACACGTTCAGGTTTTTTCGCGTTTTTTTGCGGTAAAAACGCTATAAAAACTCATTAAAAACGCATACATTATGCATTCTATCATTTAGAATGCATTCTGCATGTTATGTGCACAAAAAACGAAAAACGCATCGCGTTAAAAAAATGAGCATGTTCATTATTTTTGCGGATTTTCTGCGTTTTTCCCGCAATTCTATGCATTTGGGAAAAAATGCACAAAAAACGCACAAAAAACGCGTCAAAACGCGTCAAAATCGCGGTAAAATCGCGGTAAAAACGCATGCGGATTTCTGGCAGAAATGTCCGGTTTTTGTCAGGAAAATTTCTGCAAGAAATCCTGACGTGTGCTCATACCCTAATGGTTATGTTTGAGACTGTGGTCCCTACTCTCTTGAGGTCATTGACCAGATCCTCTAGTGTAGTTCTGTGCTGATTCCTGCCCTTTCTCAGAATCATCCTTACCCCATGAGGCAAGATCTTGCATGGAGCCCCAGACCGAGAAAGTTTGACAGTAATCTTGTGTTTCTTCCATTTTCTAATAATTGTGATAACAGTTGTTGCCTTCTCACCAAGCTGCTTGCCTATTGTCCTGCAGCCCATCCCAGCCTTGTACATGTCTACAATTCTGTCTCTGGTGTCCTTAGACAACTGTTTGACCTTGGCTATGGTGGAGAGGTCGAAGTGTGATTGAGTGTGTGGACAGGTGTCTTTTATACAGGTAGTGAGTTCAAACAGGGTGCAAATAATACAGGTAATGAGTGCAGAGTAGCAGAGCTTCTAAAAGAAAAACTAACAGGTCTGTGAAAGCCAGAATTCTTGCTGATTGGTGATGATAAAATACAAATTTTATGCAATAATGTTAAATTTAATTATTCAAAAATCATACGATATGATTTTCTGGTTTTTAATTTTAGATTCTGTCTCTCACAGTTGAAGTGTACCAACAATAAAAATTAAAGACCTCTCCATTCTTTTTAGGCGGGAAAACTTGCAAAATTGGCAGTGTATCAAATTATTATTTTCCACACTGTATAAGGTTAAGTCTCAGATAGTGCTCATAATTACTAGAGATGAGTCAGCTTGTCTGGAAAAGTTCCGGCAATCTTCAAGTCGGCGCAAACTTTGCAAATTTGTGTTCAGATTCACAAGCATTTTCTTCAAAATCAGCAAAGTTCGGCCAAAGTTCGGTAAATGATTGAGTTTCCACTAATGCTTTTGTTAGGACTTTGGCTAGGATAGTGGTGCTGTATGATGAGCGGTAGGACGTGTTTGATGAGGGAGGAGGTGGGAGAGGTCTCAGGGGCGGCAAACTCATTCTTTTTTTATTAACTTATTCTGTGGAGATTCCGGCAGCCAATCAGGGCACAGAAACCATCCATAATGTCCAAACACAGAGCTTGTGTCATTGGCTGCTAAAGACACATGTCCCTCTCCATATAACAAGCAGACATATGGCTTTGGTGCCATTTGGTGAGTGTAAGGCTGTGTGCACACAGTGCATTGTGGACTTCCTATGGTGTTTGCCACGCTGTCATCCATGTGACAGTTTGAGAAACACTGGTGGTTCTGATTGGCGGTAAGGTTACCGCTGGAAAGATCATTACCATCAGTCAGACCTCTGCGGGGTCACGCTGTCAGATATCAGCGTGACCCTTCAGCTGTGAATGTGACCTGTGATAAAAAGCTTGCTGCCGGTTACAGGCGTCGGCTGATGAGAGACTACTACTCCCATCATCTGAGGACTGTTGTCACTGATTAAATTGAAAGCAGGCAGCGGCTGATGGGTGTAGTCATCAGCCGGTGTTTGTACTCAAAGTTAAAAAAAAAAGTTAAAATAAAGACATCAATATTGAAATAAAAATAAAAAACACCATAAACTCACCTTAATGCCTAATCCCCGATGGACATATCACCTGGAAAAGAGAAAAAATAATAAACCACCATATCCAATGTAATCCATATTATCCCACGATGATTCGGATCACTCGTAGAGCAGTCACCTAATGTGACTGCTCTACCCAGCAGCTGGCGACGCACTGCCATGTAATCACTCCTGCAGTGTGTAACGCTGAGCTGCCGTAAGTGAGATCACCGGAGTTTATCAGCTCGTGATCGCCAGTGAACTTTCTCACTGCACCTCAGCGCTACACACTGCAGGAGTGATGACATGCTACTGTCAGTGTGTCGCCGGGTACAGAAGTCACATTAGTGACTGCTCTCAAAGTCATCAGGATCATCATGGGACATTATGGATTATCTCTTCACTTCGGACAGGTGATGAATATTGTTGTTTATTATTTTAATTCATTTGCAGGGGACATTGTCTTCAGTGGACTGGACCACCATAGGTCAATTGGGAAGAGCCGGGCAAAGTGCCAGAACTGGAACATCTATTAGATTTGCCTTTTCTGGGGCAGCTGCAGGCTGCTATTTTAGGGCTGGGTGGCCAATATCCATGGCTCCTTACCAGCCTGAGAATACTAGTCCCCAGCTGTCAGCGTTAGCATAGCTGGTTGTCAAAAATGAGGGGGACGCCTCACCATTTTTTTACATTATTTAAATAATTTAAAAAATGGCATGGATAGCCCTCTATTCTTAATAATCAGCCTTGCTAAAACTGACAGCTAAGGGTTGCAGCCTGCAGCTGTCAATTTTGCCTGACTGGTTATCAAAAATACAGGGGGAACCCACGTCAATTTTATATTATGATTTATTTATTTATAGCACCATTGATGGCTCAATTGATGACACTTTTCCAGCTGTCTGCCTCTAATTTGAGCTGGTTTGGTAGCTATTGGGCCCCCCTGAAGGTGTTGTCTATCCATTTGGTTTTGGTTCCCATTGAATTCAATGATGTTCAGTTATGGCCAGTGAACTGTTTGGCAAACGTCAGAAAGGTTGGCGAACAAAGCTGAACCAATCCTTAAAAGGTTCGCTCATCTTTAATGTCATGATCTTTCTGTGTCTCCCTCTGCCTGTTTCCTCTCCCTGCTTCTTACTCCTCCTCCCCTCTCCAAAAAGTATAATGGGAGAGGGAGCCTGCAGTCTGTCTTATCTATTCATAACAGCTTTCAGCTTTTTTTTTTCAGAGTGGATGACAAGTTCAGGTTGTGGTGTGAAGAGAAGAAGTGGTTATTAAGTGGGGAAGGAATCTGATTTCTCTCATAAGATATATTGCAAAGTTTCTTATATTTGACTGTACTATTGATTTATGCTAATTTTGTTGAAAGTACAATTCCATTTTAAGGAATATGAAAAATGTCCATAAAAAGCATAACTAGCAGGTGCAAGTGGTGGATGGATGACTGTGTGTTTTGCATATATATATATTCTAGATGGTGGCCCGATTCTAACGCATCGGGTATTCTAGAATATGTATAGTAGTATATAGCACAGCCCACATAGTATACAGCACAGCCCACGCGGTATATAACACAGGCCATGTAGTGTATAGCACAGCCCATGCAGTACATAACAGAGGCCACATAGTGTATACCACAGCCCATGTAGTATATAACACAGGCCACATAGTATAACAGCCATGTAGTACATAGCACAGCCACGTAGTATATTGCCCAGCCACGCAGTATATTGCACAGCCCGTGTAGTATATTGCCCAGCCATGCAATATATAACACAGCCCACGTAGTATATTGCACAGCCACGTAGTATATAACACAGCCCACCTAGTAAATTGCACTGCCACGTAGTATGTAGCACAGCCCACGTAGTATACAGCACAGAGACGTAGAATATAACAGCCCACGTAGTATATAAAACAGCCCACGCAATATATAACACAGGCCACGCAGTATATAACACAGCCCACGCAGTATATAACACAGCCCACGTAGTATATAGCAATGTGGACACCATATCCCTGTTAAAAAAATACTTAAAATAAAAAATAGTTATACATTCATCTTCCGTCAGCCCCCGGATCCAGCCAGGCATTTACCGATGCTCCTCGCGACGCTACGGTCCCAAGAATGCATTTCGGCAATTAAACGTGATGATGTAGCGGTCTCGCGAGACCGCTACGTCATCTCGCGAGACCGCTACATGATCTCCGGTCATTGCCGAAATGCATTCTTGGGACTGGAGCGTCGCGAGGAGCAGGAAAGGCGCTGGAAGGTGAGAATAGAATGATTCTTGTATTTTTTTTAATTATTTTTAACATTATATGTTTTTACTATTGATGCTGCATAGGCAGCATCAATAGTAAAAAGTTGGTCACACAGGGTTAATAGCAGCGTTAACGGACTGCTAAAACCCTATGTGGCCGCTAACTGGAGGGGATTATAGAGGGGGCACTGACTGGAGGAGAGTAGGGAGTGGCCAATCAGCAACCCGGGATTTCCGCGACAGACAAACAGACGGAAGCTGGGGGACAGACAGCGGTAGGTAAGTATGTAGTGTTTGTTTTTTTAACTTTTAGGATGGTATCCAGGGTAAACATCAGGTTACTAAGCTCGGCCCTGCGCTTAGTAACCCGATGTTTACCCTGGTTACCGGCATCGTTGTCTGGATCGCTGCAGCGTCGTTTAGTGTGAAGGTACCTTTAGGGGTGTTCCCTAGTTGGGATGGAGACTGCTGTGAATTCTGTGGCAGAGCTCCCTCCTGTGGTCACAAGTGGTACTTCGGCTGGTTCTCTCTGTGAGCTTCCGTTGGTGGAGGAAAGTGGTACTGCGGCTTCTGAGTTTCCTTCCTCAGGTTGTGTGGTGAAGTCGTTAGGTGCTGCTCTATTTAACTCCACCTAGTGCTTTGATCCTGGCCTCCAGTCAATGTTCTAGTATTGGACCTGTTTCCTCCTGGATCGTTCCTGTGGCCTGCTGCTCTGCATAGCTAAGTTCCTCTTTGCTATTTGTTTGCTGTTTTTTTCTGTCCAGCTTGTCAATTTGTTTTTTACTGCTTGCTGGAAGCTCTGGGACGCAGAGGGTGTACCTCCGTGCCGTTAGTTCGGTACGGAGGGTCTTTTTGCCCCCTTTGCGTGGTTTTTGTAGGGTTTTGTGTTGACCGCAAAGTTACCTTTCCTATCCTCGCTCTGTTCAGAAAGTTGGGCCTCACTTTGCTAAATCTATTTCACCTCTACGTTTGCCTTTTCATCTTAACTCACAGTCATTATATGTGGGGGCTGCCTTTTCCTTTGGGGTATTTCTCTGAGGCAAGGTAGGCTTATTTTGTATCTTCAGGCTAGCTAGTTTCTCAGGCCGTGCCGAGTTGCATAGGGAGCGTTAGGCGCAATCCACGGCTGCCTTTAGTGTGGTTGGAGAGGATTAGGGATTGCGGTCAACAGAGTTCCCACGTCTCAGAGCTCGTTCTTGTTTTTTGGGTTATTGCCAGGTCACTGTATGTGCGCTGACCTCTATGTCCATTGTGGTACTGAATTACCTTTCATAACAGGAGACATGCTGAATAAGAATGCAGAAGAAAAGCAATGAAAAGGTTGTGGGAGAAAGGGGTTGGACATCCTACTGACAGTGCATAGGGAATAATGTGCTGTGGATGTGCTGCACAGAGGAGAAAATGTGCTGCAGTGGAAAAAATAAAAGTAATAGCGGGAAAACTGTATTTGCTTCTATGGTGACAATATGCTTCTATGAAAAGAAAAAGATGTTAGAAGGAAAGAAAAGTGTGCTGCTGTTGTAAGAGGAACAATGTTGCTGACTGGTTAATGATAGTACGCATTTCTGGTTGGGGTAGATTATAGGATCCACTAAGGTGACAAAACATGTGATGTTGCTACATGTGTGGGGCCATGACAACAGAGACATCACAAGAGGTGTCAGCCTCTAAAGTGACCTGTTGCACCTGGTAATTCATGTGGCCCATACTAAAGGTGTGGTGTGGACTGTCCTTAATAATTGTGTATGTACAGTATGACATCACTGTCATGGTGACTTTCCTAAATAATTTTTTTTCTGAAAAAAATGGCGTGGGATCCCCCAAAATGCTATTACCAGCAGAGGGAAAGGGAACAGCTGGGGGCAGATGTTTATAGCCTGGGAAGAGGGTAATACCCATGTAGCTTCTCAGGCCATTATTATCAGCTCATAGCTATATACTTAGCCTTTCCTAGTTATTAAAAGTGGGCACCCCCCAAAAAAAATGACATAGGGTCTCCTTATAATAACCAGCAGAGGCTAGGCAGACAGCTGCGGGCTGATATTAATAGCCTGGGAAGGGGCCATGGATATTGGCCCCATCCCAGTCTAAACACATCAGCTCTCAGCCGCCAAAGAAATTGCGCATCCATAAGATGCGCTAAATCTGGCACTTAGCCTACAGCCTTAGTGGAAACTCGATCATTTACCAAACTTTGGCTGAATTTTGCAGATTATCAGGAATTCGAACATGAATCTGAATGTGCAAAGTTCGTGTCGACTATGAGATTGGCGAATGTTTTCCGAACAAGTTCACTCATCTCTACTTGACATGATCTTTTACCTCACTCCAGAGATGATTCACATCCAGACACCTCATCATTCTGCATAATATCCAGTTGGCTATTGCTTGACTCTGTGCTAAGGAATGAATGGAGAATAGAAAACTCTCTGTGTGCTCTTCTGTGTATAGGAGAGATCACAACTTCACAAGTCTTTTCCATGCAGCTCCTTATGTATTGCAAATGAAGAGATAGATCTTGCAGACGGAAAACTAGTGAAAGTGCAGGATACAAGTCATATAATGGTCAGAAATAGTGTTATTCCCCATGTTACCCTTTATTGCTTTTACAATATGTTCAGTAAAATGTTACACAATGCAATAAGTGGCAATCAGTTTTACAGACTGCACCCCATTTTTTTAATTTAATAAACATGTTTATTCTGTGAAAATTTCCAGACTATACAGTAATTAACACGTTTCCATTCAATGCTATGTCGGAGATTCTCCTGGATTTATGTTCCATCCTCCAGTTGTGTGTGAACAAATATACATCATAGAAAGTTTACTATGAATTTCCTGTTTTGTCCTGCATCAAATACAGTAATAATGTTGGCTGGAGAGACGCGGTGTTGTACAGGAAACTGTCAGAGGAAGCTTTCTCAACCACTGATCTCTGCATGATTGTGCTGTAGACGGCATGTTTTTATCGATAATAATGGAATGTTCCTACTCTCTATTTTCTGTTTTTAAATGGACTTTTATCACTGAATGATTTTTTTCCCTTTGCTGGGTATTTTTGGTTTATGAGGAACTGAAGTGGAACATTACATTTTGGTTAATACATAATGAGCCCCACAGATTTACCCATTGCAGATAAAACCGAAAACACTTATTAGGTATAAAATGCTATCTGATATATCTATGTATGGCTTATATGAAAAAGAAATAAGGGCTCTTTACAACAGAGAAACATGTTGTATAATATTTGGCAAAATCGTAGTTTCACATGTGTAAATATGTAATGTGTTAAGAAGTTTCTGTATATGGAAAACCAAAATTTATGTACGTAAGACCTAACAGTAACCTTTTATGAACACACTAGATGGCAGCCCGATTCTAAAGAATCGGGAGTCTAGAATCCATATATACTTTATTTATTCAAATGTAAGAATAATACACTTAATAAATAATAGTAAGAAAGAACAAAAATAATAGGCAGTATATGGAGAAAACACCAAACAAAAGTTCAAAATTGCTGTGAAAATGTCACTGAACCACTTCACAACTAAATATATATAGTTTTGGTAAATGGTATTATCATTTTTTTGACGAAATTCGGCAGGAGCTTGAAGAGCAACGTCACTGGGCCCGCCTCCACGCAGTAGAAACTTGCTGTGAGGTAAAAATTCAAAAATCACACCAAAATGGCGGGCGGAGTGTGTCACAGTACGGCACGTTTCTGATTGGTCGCTCACAGCAGGCGGCAACCAATCAGACACTGGACACTGTTGACGTCACTTATCTCCGGACATTAGCTCCGGACATTAGCTCCGGACATTAGCTCCGGACAAAGCCACAGAAGTTGGCACAAATTGCAGGAAGTAGTATTCTAGGCAATTATATATTAGATCATGTGCATGCACAGTGACATTTATTAGTTACCTATACAAAAGAAAGCTCATAAGTGTTAGGACTCACCTCACTAATCAGCCTTTTTCGCTCCACTAGCATTACCATTGTCTAAGAGTTAATTCTACTTTTCTCCTTGGAGAATGACATGCCTGATATATCAGTGTGAGGAGGCTTATAGGCCATGCTATGCTCCTCTGGGAAATTAAATATGCAAATTGTCTCTTCAGAGAGGAAGAGGTAGCAAAACCTAAAAGTCAATATCGATCCTTTAAAGGAAACTTGTCAACAGAAAAAAACGCTATTAACCGCACTTAGCCAAATTAAGTTTATTCCTTCTGGCAGCCGCCGCTCTTTATACACAGAGCAGTGACTGAAACTACGCTGGCACCACCCCATAACTGGAAGCGTTCGTTGCCAGGAGGAATAAAGTTAATTTTCTCCAGGAAGTGGGGCTCTAAGAGCGGGTGCAGTGCTGGTTAATAATGCAATCAACCTGCAGAGTAACCCCATATCTGCAGGTTAATAGCGTTTTTTTCTGGTGACAGGTTCCCTTTAACGAGCTTGCTACGTAGGACAAAGCCAAACCAGAATCTCAATATGCAGCCACATGTTTTGGGGTGTTGCCCCTCCTCAGTGCATAAAATTATATTTGATTTGGCTGTATGAGAGGCCTGTAACTTTGATCTTAGGGTAAGGTTTCTCCTTATGGAGAGTGACATACCAGGGTAAGAAAGCTTGTAGGCTTTATCCTAAGTCATGTGGCAAGTCTCGTTAAGGGGTCAATATTGATTTTGACTTATGACTACTTGAACAACTCCTTATCATACCCCATGCTTGGCCCAGATAAAATAAAAAGCTTATACTCGGCACTTGCTCTCCCCAAGGCTCCCGTGTGGTTGTTGTCACATGTGACCCCGACACCCAATCAGCGCTGGAGTCACTGTCCCCGCCTTTGGACGAATTGAACATGCAGAGGAAGTCCAGGCTGCAGCTGAAATCTGACTTCCTCTTCATGTTCAATTTGTCAGAAGGTGGAGACAGTGACGCCAGCGCTGATTGGGTGTCGGGGTCACATGTTACAACAACCGCACGTGAGTCCCGGGGAGAGCGAGTACCAACACCGTGAGAATGGCGCCAGCATGGAAGGCGAGTATAAGCTTTTTTATTTTATCAAGGCCAAGCCTGGGGCATGAGAAGGGGTTGTCCTACTAGTGGACAACTTCTTTAATGAATCAACTATTGAAATTAATTCAGCATCAATATAGGTGATGTCTGATAAATCATTTTCCTGCCCACAACTGGGCATTTGCTTTAAGGCATGTTCGGACTGGCCCTCAGGGGAACAGATAGATTTCCTGGAGGTCACCAATTGTCAGCCACTGCACTGCATGGAGATCAGGATGCGCATAAACTTAACATAATCTTAGTCACCTTTTCATTAAAATGCATACAGAATGTGTAGGCATTTGCAAACAGGTAACATTAGGTAATATTTGCAAGTAGCATGATCCCAGAATCCGTGTTACTTGTGGGCCCCTGGCACCCCAGTCCAACACTGAATGGAAGATATAACTATAAAAATATTTATATAGTATAGCACATATATATTTTCCTTCAGCTAGGGACATTGTAATGTAAGTTCCCCCATCAACGTTGCGAAAAGTGTAGAGTGGATAACTGTAATAATTATTGCCTCCGTGTGAACACCAGGGAGTAATCACAAACCACCCATAACTATTAAAAATCAAATAACATTTTATTAATCACTGTTAAAAATGATACATATTTATTACAGAACATTGTTTAATTAGGATCATATAAGTAGGAGATAGACTACATAACAGCAAATTTGTCTTCAAATATATACACAAAATGTATACTCTATACTCATATATATCAGAATAATGTGCTAATATTTGTAAAGGGACAGGGTCATAACTAATAGTAGATATGTGAATGGGGTGAGTAGTGCTTACCCATAATGTGTTCTGATATGAGGTCTTCCACAAGAGCCCTACAACGCGTTTTGCGTAAGTTGCTTTCTCGGGGGGTGTTGCTCAGATGTCTTCTCCTGCATAATGTATATAATCTCAGACAATTGGGTCAGGTAAGCAGCAATCCCATGCCATAACTGCATCCTGTTTCTGGTGCTCAGCGCTGGCGCCCATCAGGAGAAAGTCTCCATGGTGGAGGAGGTGATGCGCCCGTACTAAGGCTTTCACAGGTGCAGTGAGACGCCAGGGCTAGCAGGCATACGCACATTCCGAAAGTTATAAACCATGAAAGATATTATATAGAATTTTAAAACCGCCCCTAACTGCGTTTGTCTGTTCCTGTGTACCGTTGTAACCAGAAACCAATATAACCTGAATTGGTTTTGAAAAATTCAACACCAAATGACACTTTTACTGACCACCGCAGTCTCAGAAATATTTAACCCCTTCATGACAAGCCTCTTTATTACTTAGCAGATCACTCTTCTGGCTGTTACGACCTGCTGCAAACGTGATACATATGCAGACACCACGTGTGTGATGCAGATGGAACTTTTGATTGTAACTGTGTTTTGTTTACCATGGAAATGTGTCTGAAAGTTTACTATAGGTCGTTGCTTCCCTGAGCACAATACTCCGAGAGGACAATGACTTATAGTAAGGAAATTAAAAGCAATAATATTATATCCTATTGGCAACACCTCTGCTTCTTCTTTTTCAGGCTCCACAGTCTTCAGTCATCTGCTTGTGCGTTAGTGAATAGCTCGGCATTGTAATTCTTATAAAGCAGCCATGTGACTAAGGACATGCCAACTTCTGCTAGGGATCATCACCGCTTTCCATGATGATCATTAGCCAACTTGGTCTATACCCAAATGATGTGTAGCCTAGCAAAAGAAGGTCACAAAATACCCATTCTCTCAAAACCGCAGCAGCAATTTGAGGCTGACACATGGATAAGCCATATTCAATGGGTTTACCTGTACATGGACACCCATCATGCTTGCTGGATGTAATTTGCATGGAAACCATTTTAATAAGTAAGGCTATATTTCCATAATTAGTATTTGTTTTTTGATGTTGCAGATTTTCTGCAGAATTTCTGCACCAATTAGCTAAATTAGGTTATTTGCATTTTTGAGTGCGTTTTCTTTACAAGTACTTCTATTGCGTATTTTTAGCTGCCGCTTTTGTCTCTTTTTGGTATGTCGTGTTTTAAATAGAACTACTTTATTTTGAATACTTCCGGTTAGTGATGAAGTCATTACATTAGTTTTTGGTGCGTCTTTTATGCTTTTTTATCTCCAGATTTTCCTCATCTCATTCAAGTCTATAGAGAAAATCCACAAGTAAAGAGCGTATTTACCGCCATAAATTGACATGTTGCGTTTTTCAAAAATGCATTGCAGCTCATGTTTTGATGCCTTAAAAAAACACAGATTTAGTGAAATCCCATTAATTTTGCTGAAATTGTAAGACGCTTTGCTTTTTTCGATAACGAAAATATGCAGCATTAAAATCTTATCATGAGAACTTACCGTTACATGTTATTATTATTATGCATTGATTATATAGCGCCATCATATTACACCGCACTTTACAGACATTATCACTGTCCCCATTGGAACTCACAGTCTCCTTGCAGATGTTGTTTTTGGATTATTTGAACCCAGAACCCCAGCACTGCAAAGCAACAGTGTTAACCTCTGAGCCACTGTGCTGACCTCAATTATTAAAAAGTTCCAGGAAGAAAAAAAAACACCTAAGTGGTTTCATAAGGTAGACTATGCTTTCCTTGTTTTATGGCTTAATGATATTCTATTGTCATGATTAGTGATGAACGAGTGTACTCGTTGCTCGCCTCAGCTGAATGATTTACAGCAACTAGCCAGGCTGAGTACATGTGGGGGTTGTCTGATTGCTAGGGAATCCTCACATGTAATCAAGCAGGCTAGTAGCTGTAAATCATTCAGCTGCGGCGATGAAAACTTAATCTCCGAACACTAACATATACTCGGAGACCACCTGAGCATGCTCGGGAAAACCCGAGCAACGAGTATACTCGCTCATCATTAGTCATGATATCTACTAGCTCATATTATCAATTGCTTGTATGTACACTATGCACATAAGTACCATAGACACAAAACGCCGATTACTACCTGCTCACTTCCCCCCATCAGAGGCTCTCTAGTTACAAATTATAGGCCTCAAGAGTTTAAAATGGTATTATCCACGTACACTCGTAATTTGTTCATGGAAGACTGATATGTCGTTGCTTTTGGATCAGTGTTCTTTTCATTTATCATTTGAAGTTTCGCGAGATTTGATTTATTGCTTTTCATTTATCGAAGGATTTAAACCTGGTCCGGAGAATTTCACTTCTAATTTAACGTGCACATTTGAAATCTATGCTACTCATATAGATTAAGGTATAATCTGCACCAATGTGGTCACCACCTGCAGTTTTTGAAGTTGCTGTCCAGGTGGACTCAAACATTTCTGATACCAAGATCTGAGCACTATATAAAGCTCTGATGTCTGGAACTACTTAACAAAAAGTCAAAGAAAGTTAAAAATCAAACAAACAAACCTGATGACACCTAAAGTGTAACTATTGCCATCAGGAGCACTTCCTAACCAGTCATAGCGAGTATGGCAGCACACCAACCATGGTGGTACTAAAGTTGAAATTCAAGACAACTCAACAGAAGAAGCATTCCCTTAGAGACCTCCTTACTACTTCGTGGAGGTATACTTGAAAAGCTTTTAACCCTAAGTTGCTCTAGTTATGACATTGGTATTTCAAGTCAAGAAGAAGCAATATTTCTTGAAACCTAATTCCAGCTTTGATGGAGACTTAGGATCTACAAGGGAAGGGAAATGACCTGGAGGACCTCTCTGTGTCATTTCGGTAACATTATGATGTCTACGTGTATTTTTAGAACTGCACACCTTACTGAAATCACACTGGTTTTCCAAGGCAGGAGACAAGTATATTTGGATACATTTAAAGGGTAATCTTTCACTCAGATTACCCTTTTACGTGCCAGAATAGGGAACTTCTCTGTAAGAGTGGCGTATGCTCTGCTGAATATGAAATGTCTAAACATATCATGCATGGTTATGTAAATAAATGGTCATCATGATATAAAATATTTGGGTGGCTAGCTGGGAGTCTGGAGTTTTCCCCAATGATAGCTTCCAATATCCTAAAGTTAGTTTCTTTTAAATTAAGGATTGCCTTCATGAGAGAAGCCTTTTAAAATACAGTAGGTACAAATTTTCCTAAAATGATTGGATTTTTTTCTGCATACCATACAGTATATCATATACATTATTTATGTAGAGTCGATAGATAACGTCTATATATTTTTTTTATGGAAGTGTCAGTAAAAAATAAGATGTCCTCTGGGCGAGGGTCTAACATCCTGTTAACACCTCTGATTGTGGTCAGAAGTAAACAATGAACTAAGTGGAACAGAAGGGCTCCATACATTATGTGACGCAGTGACCCCTGTTACAGTTAGGGGGCACTGTAGGTGCTCAACGGGATGCGCATGAAGGCGTATCTGTGATTATGATGGTGAAACTGTGACGGGTATAAATGGCCGGTATGTGTTGCAGAGGGAGTCTGCACTGTAAGCCTGAAGTAATGTTGTTGTTCTGGGACCTGTTGTCCCACAAGTATTTGTATTTGTTTACTAAAAGAAAGGCTTGCAGGATTAGCTAGAGAGCTGGCGGGTCTGGCTAACCACACACTCCTCCCACCTATGGGAGTGGTTACAGATACATAATGTGAACATGGTGTGGTCACATGGTCTCTGTGATGGAGAGTGTGTAGATCCTGGACGGCTTGTGTGTTGGGAGGTCCTGTGTGTGGACCAGATCCCTGAATAGTGCACTGAAAGGCCATGGATCTGAAGACTTGTGTGTTGGGAGATCTTGGGAGTAGGATCGGATCCCTGAATAGTGCACTGAGAGGCCATGGATCTGAAGACTTGTGTGTTGGGCGATCTTGGGAGTAGGATCGGATCCCTGAATAGCGCACTGAGAGGCCTGTGTTGGAAGACCCTGGGAGTAGGACTTCCCTAAGAGCATGTGGAAAGGCACATATGCAGAGTCTGTGATGGCACTGCATTGAAGGAGCTACAGCCCCTCTGAGGATCTGGACTGTCAGGTGGCCTGGTGAGCAAGGCATTGTCTGGGACGGTATTCCCAGTTCGGCAGCTTCCCTGGGAGAGAAAGTACTGACAGGAGTCAGCGTGTGGAGCAGGAGCTCTAGGAAGGAAACCCAGAGGATGGGGAACTGTGTGCACTGACAGGGGGTCAGTTAATGAACTGTGCAGTCACCCATGGTAACTGGACAGAGTAAGGTCCAACATGTTTAGAAACTGCAACCTAATGTCATGTGTTGGTGCCTGTTGTGTTCCATGGACATTAATAAACTGTTCGGCGTGTGGTCACCCATGGTAACTGAACAAAGAGGTCCGGCGTGTTTAGTGACTGCGAGATAAAGCTGTATACTATAAAGTGCCATGGACTATGTGTGAGATCTGTGATGGGCAACATGGCCTGCAGGACGATTTATGATGCCTAAATAAACCGTATGGACTGTTTTTGTGAGAAAAACGAGCTGGCCTGACTGAATCCCGTTGCTAAGCGAGTGTCCACCAACACATGCGGTAAGCGCTATCCTAAAATTAGTTATTGGCCATTCCTGGCTATATTCTCCTCAATAAGAGCTTTTCTGCAGTTACATTGCATGCACTGTAATCCGTCCACTGCCAAAGGCGATAACAGTGGATCAACTGGGGGTCCTGGGTTTCAGACCACAATGGATCTCGTATGCATTCTTAGGAGAGGCCATCAATATAAAAGTAGTGGAAAACACCTTTAATATTGTACATCTTTGTTTTTTTAAAGAAACTTTTTGCTAATATTGAGGGCGCAGAATTTGTATAATAAACTCATCCCATTGTCATTGAAAAATTCCTGGACATGTCACAGAAGCGACAATAAAATGTTATTTCTACAAGCTGGCACATTTTTAAGGGTAACCAACCCAATTCACAATATTGATAGCTATCAGCCAAACAATGGTTCTTCCAATTGTTCAGACAGCTGCTATCTCTGCTGACTCCTCCATACACAGGAACGCTCACTTTGCCAAGTGCTCCTGTGTGCTTTAGGCTACTTTCACACTAGCGTTTTTTGCAATACGTCGCAATGCGTCGTTTATGGGAAAAAAACGCATCCTGCAAAGTTGTTTGCAGGATGCGTTTTTGCCCCATAGATTAACATTAGCGACGCATTGCGACGCATTGACACACGTCGCAACCGTCGTGCGACGGTTGCGCCGTGTTGTGGCAGACTGCCGGGAGCAAAAAACGTTACATGTAACGTTTTTTTGCTGCCGACGGACTGCTTTTTCCGACCGCGCATGTGCGGCCGGAACTCCGCCCCCACCTCCCCGCACCTTACAATGGGGCAGCGGATGCGCAGGAAAAATGCATCCGCTGCCTCCGTTGTGCGGTGCATTCACTGCTAGCGTCGGAACCTCGGCCTGACGCACTGCGACGGGCCGAGTCCGACGCTAGTGTGAAAGTAGGAGAGAGAGGAGAGAAAGTAGGAGAGAGCTGCTGCCAGACTACTCTGGGGGTGGCTTATCTCACCAAGGAGTGGCTTATCTCATTTGACCCCATATATAATAGACCAGGGGTGTCAAACTGCATTCCTCAAGGGCTGCAAACAGGTCATGTTTTCAGGATTTCCTTGTACTGCACAGGTGATAATTTAATCACCTATACACATAATGATTGCAGCACCTTGTGCAAAGCTAAGGAAATCTTGAAAACACGCATGGTTTGCAGCCCTTGAGGAATGCAGTTTGACACCCCTGTAATAGACTGTTGCCCGAGTCTACCAATATCAGCAAGTTCATTCAATGATAGTCTAACGTGTATGGGTACCTTAGGCCTCATTCAGACAATTATTTTTTTCACGTATGAGAAAAAATGGACTGAGTTCCATAGTTAATTTTCATTACGATGTCATTCAAGTTTGGCCAGAGTTTTATCAATTTTTATCTGAAGTAAAGAAAAAAAGTTTGTCCAGCTTCTTCTGTCTATCAGATCGTGAAAATTGGTCAGCACATGGATGGGGTTCGTGAGCTGTCCAATTTTTTCCCAAACCCATAGAATTGAATTGTTGGTTTTGATTTTACACTTGGATCAATATTGGACACGTGTCTGTGATTTTGAACAGACCACCTGGTCTAAGGAAAAAGTTGGACATGTGGACAGCCCCATAGACTATCATAAGGACGAGAGCTATCCATGAAAAACACAGATAGCACTCGTATGATAAAAATTTACACCTAAATGAGGCCTTAAGGCTTTTCTTAAGGGAAAGAAAGAATCCTTATTTCTACTATTTGAAGTCAGAAACTCATGCTGCCATGTTACTGTTTCCATCTGTAGAATAAACATCTACAATTAAGCAAAAATAATAAATGAACAGATGGACAGATGCCTTCAGAGTCCACTAGGACTTCCATAATCTTTCACCTAGATAAGGCACTGAGCTCCTTAGTCACAAAGTCCAGCTGATTTCTAGGTATTGTTTGCCCCTGTGTATTTATGGAAGGCCTCTCTATAACTGCACCGACTTTCTGTGAAAGCATCACTTTGCACTGATAAGTATCTTGCTGTGTAGACTGGAAAAGTGCAGAATCATGATATTGTGTATCTGATCATTGCTTCAGAGAATACCTGCGTAGGACCAGGGCATGCCTGTGTTATATTACATGTCTGTTTAAAGACAATTGATTATGCACTTAAGCAGAAGATATTTTTGCAAATGTGACCATTTTGAGGCTCAATGTACCGTAGTAGTAAGTGCACAAGACAGTGAAGAAATGTATCAATAGATGAAATGATTGGGCTCTGTTCAAATCTACGTTGTGGATTCTGTTAACACCAGAAGTCACAATTTGATGACAGATCCATCACTACTGGTGCCTCATGTGCTCTGTTGACTTATGATTAGTGTTGAGCGATACCGTCCGATATTTGAAAGTATCGGTATCGGATGGTATCGGCCGATATCCGAAAAATATCGGATATCGCCGATACCGATATCCGATACCAATACAAGTCCTCAGAGCTGCAGCTCCCAGAAAGAGACATTGAAGGCAGAATTGTATTGCAGCGAGCGTGAAGGAAGTCGTAGCAAAGCAGTGGATACCAGAAGGGGACAAGCCCTACACAGGCTGCCTCCTTCTGAGACGCAGAAGCCCGGTAGCCGGAACACCAAGGGAGTAAGGAACTTTATGCTTTGCTCCAGAGACAGGCAGGACAGCTAATTTCACATTACCTGTCCGCCCTACACCCAGGAGGCATGGTGGCACCCCTTAGAGGCTGGGGCATGATAGAGTCCCTATAAAGCGCCTCAAGCCACCAGTCATATGGGTTTGTCCTATCCTATATGGGGGACAGAGAGAGAGACATTACATCTGTGAGTACCTTATGTAAAGCCTTAGGCAGTAAAGAACTACAACACTGCAGCGCAAGGGAAGGCTACTGATTTCCACCTGGACAAGGGGACTCTTGACTTGCCTCCAAACCGGCCGGACTCTGCCTGCCCTGTGATCTGGTGCCCTGGACTGTGGATGCTGAAGTCTTCAGTAAAGGTAAAGAGACTGCAACCTTGTGTCCTCGTTCTTCACTGCGCCTCTCACCATCCACCATCTACACACCGGGAAGCCCTGGGGACATACTTCACCTGTGGGAAGGTATACCATCAAGCTGCCATAACATCACCCCAGCGGACCCCTTAAAGCAGCGTCGGTCACCCTGACCGAATACCACAGGTGGCGTCACGAACACAAACTTTATCCCTTTAAAGACCTTTTCCTTTTACACGGACGTCCCAGGGCCACGGACCGGGTCAGCCACCGTGACATCCCCCTGTGATCCACAGGACCCTGTACCGAGTACCCCACGGCCCTGACCGGGTGCTCCACTACAAGGAGATTAGAACAGAATTAAAGGGAGCCTGTCACCCCCAAAATGGAAGTTGAGCTAAGCCCACCGGCATCAGAGGCTTATCTACAGCATTCTGTAATGCTGTAGATAAGCCCCCGATGTACCCTGAAAGATGAGAAAAAGAGGTTAGATTATACTCACCCAGGGGCGGTCCCGCTGCGGGGGATTACTGCAGTGCGCAGGCCGGGAAAGGTCAGAGAGGCCCGGCGCCTGCGCAATGCAGTACTTTGCTCTGCTCTCAACAGGGCCGACAAAGTACACCTGTCCCTGAGCCGCAGCGTGAATACAAGAAGAGGACGTCATCGTAAGAAGATGAGAGGCCCCGGACCGGACCGCGATGCCCATCGGACTGGACAGCAGCGGGACCGCCCCTGGGTGGGTATAATCTAACCTCTTTTTCTCCTCTTTCAGGTTACATCGGGTGCTTATCTACAGCATTACAGAATGCTGTAGATAAGCCCCTGATGTCGGTGGGCTTAGCTCCACTTCCATTTTGGGGGTGACAGGTTCCCTTTAACAAGTTAACCATTTTCCATATATGGCAATAAGGTCACATGGTTAGACCACATGACCAGGTCTTGAGCTTAGCACCTAGAGAGAAGGAGACATCTTGTGTGAGGACATGTGGTGTCTTTGCCTGAAAGCTGAAGGAGCTCCTGTACACCAGAGAGCACAGCCTGAGCTGCAGGCAGCTGTGTGAGAGACTGTGCATATAAGCAGAAGACAGTACTCAGGACTCTGCACCATTTATGTACCTGCATTGCTATACTGGAGAATAACTGTGCTTGCTGCATTGGAACTGAATCTACTGAATCATTTGTCTGGATTTACCTGTGTTTATATGGAACAAGTAAAGCTTATGTATAGCCTATTGGCCTCTCTGTGTTTCTGGACAATTGGGTGCTTTACTTATCATCATACAACCAGGAGACAGAAGTAAAAACAGTGCACCCTGGCGTCACAAACTACATTTTCTTTTACTTTTGTTCCTGGTGGTAACATCCGCGGACCACATGATGCATGGCCTATGGCAGAGTAATGCATCCCTAGGATACAGATGCACCACTCCTTGGCCAGAAAAACCACAGTGGAGTCTGGCAGCAGCTCGCTCATAAAGAACACAAGAGTGGTTGGCACTTCTGTGTATCGAGTGGGATAGCTTCCAGCAGAACATCAGCTCAACTAGACTGAAATATATCTTTTGTGTATGAGAGGCATTAGTCTCACCTATTTGAGGACAGTAAAGAATGCTGATTGACTATTTTCAAGTTATTTGGCACTAATTTACTGTCCTGTTTACACATTCCCATTTACAATGCATTGGAACACAACCTCTGTTTATATGGGGTGCAGTAGAGTAGCTAACAGAGCGCAGAGGGGGCTGTCGCCCCAAGCCCCGCGATCTGAGGGGGCCCACCCGGAGGCATCGGCGTGCACTGGGCCCCTGAGCACACAGCCAATACAGCTGACTGCATTGATGAGAGAGAATGCATTACGCTCCCTCTCCCATCATATTGGATTTATTTTTTTATGGGGGTGCATCATGCTATAGTGGCCTAAGGGAGTGCAGTATACTATACAGGCTGCATGTGGGGGTGCAATATACTGTGCAGGCTGCCTGTGGGGGCGCATTATACTATACAGGCTGCTTATGGGGGTGCAATATACTGCACAGGCTGCCTATGGGAGTGCATTACACTATACAGACTGCCTATGGGGGTGCAATATACTATACAGGCTGCCTATGGGGGTGCAATATACTATACAGGCTGTCTATGGGGGTGCAATATACTATACAGGCTGTCTATGGGGGTGCAATATACTGTACAGGCTGCCTGTGGGGGCGCATTATACTATACAGGCTGCCTATGGGAGTGCATTACACTATAAAGACTGCCTATGGGGGTGCAATATACTATACTGGCTGCCTATGGGGGTGCAATATACTATACAGGCTGTCTTTGGGGGTGCAATATACTGTACAGGCTGCCTATGAGGGTGCATTATACTATACATGCTGCCTATGGGGATGCATTATACTATACAGGCTTCGTTTGGGGGGTGAATTACACTATACAGACTGCCTATGGGGTGCATTATACTATGGAAGCTGCCAATGGGAATGCATTATTCTATACAGGCTTCCTATGGGGGTGCTTTGTACTATACAGGCTGCCTATAGGGATGCATTATACTATAGAGGCTGCCTATGGGGGTGCATTATATTAGGAGCTGCTTTACACTATAGAGGCTGTCTATGGGGGTGCATTATATTTGGGGCTGCATTATACTATAGAGGCTGCCTATGGGAGGGCATTATATTTTGTGGCTGCATTATACTATAGAGTCTGCTTATGGGGAGTGTATTATACTATAGAGTCTGCCTATGGGGGGGACATTATACTATATGGAGGTCAGTAGGGAGTGCAGTATACTATATTGAGGAATTTCTGGTGCGTTATACTCTATGGAGCCTATCTAGGGGTCATCATACAGTGTGCAGATTACAGTGATGGGGCCATCATACAGTGTGGAGATTAGTGTTAGAGCTATCAAACAGTTTGGGAGATACTAAGGAGTCAGTATATATAAGTAGTGAGGGGGCATTAGACTGTATAAGAGAGCATCATATTGTGTAGAGGGGGAGACTTGGGACATT
This sequence comes from Ranitomeya imitator, assembly GCF_032444005.1. Classification (NCBI taxonomy): domain Eukaryota; kingdom Metazoa; phylum Chordata; class Amphibia; order Anura; family Dendrobatidae; genus Ranitomeya; species Ranitomeya imitator. The sequence continues at coordinate 397,199,094 of NC_091282.1, forward strand.
ATTAAATGTAAAGTGGGCAATTATTGTTATAGGGGAACCTTCAGGTTACGGTGACTGTCAAAGGGGCATACAGGGCATTATTACTTTCTAGGGGAAAAAGTGTGGACTCTGTTTTCTAGCGCACTTGCACCTGCCATTACTATATTATACAGGTACTGCTTATACAGGTACTATACAGATGATCAGGTTTTTAAATACATCAGACAGGGATTATATACATTAGGTAGGACTGCTCTATATGGGTATACCTTGACGATTGGTGGAGCAGCTTAGTATACTTTTTTTGCAAAACAAACGTATCAACTAAATACCCTGTTTTTTCCATCTTTTGACAAGCACTTGCTTATCACTGTGATTTTTTTTACAACAGAGTATTTTTGACCTCACTGTGCTCTTTTGTGTCTTCAAGTTTCTTGGTGGTGTGTGAACAGGTTCCTACAGACTTGTCCATTGTGCAAGTAGCCCATGCGTTTCTGGTTCTGTAATTGTTCTCTTGTTTCTACAAGACTAGGGAGTCCACCACTCCTTATGAGTCATTTGCATCAAAGCTGTTCCATCCAGCATGTCCACATGAAAATTCCCTCTTTGAACCCTGCTCATACAGGTACTATACAGATGATCAGGTTTTTAAATACATCAGACAGGGATTATATACATTAGGTAGGACTGCTCTATATGAGTATACCTTGACGATTGGTGGAGCAGCTTAGTTTTTTGCAAAAAAAGTATCAACTAAATACTCTGTTATTTCCATCTTTTGACTAGCACTTGCTTATTACTGTGATTTTTTTTACAACAGAGTATTTGTGCTCACTGTGCTCTTTTGTGTCTTCTATATTATAGAGGGTTGCTTTGAAATTTAAAGGGCACAGAGAGCAGCACAGCAGGTGCAGTAATAGCGAAACATACAGCAGCAGTAGCTCAGCATTGGGGTATCAGCAGCATGAGCAGTTTGTGCAGATTGGGAATAGTCCCAATGGAGACAGTGCTGAAAATGTGAGACGTGAACTGTGTCTTTGTTGCATTCTCTGTAGATGACTCCTGGCTGGAAGAAGTTGTCGTATCAGTCTAGGCCAGATGGAAAAGACAGGAAAAGTGAATGATTCCATCAGAAAGAATGTCAGCGGTAAGTCGCCATCTATAACTGTGCAGCAATCTCTTATATGTTCTGTAGGACTGGTATCTACCACTGACCATATGGCGGTAAAATCACTATTGATTGTTATATAGAGATTATTTTCAGCAACAGCGCGGTCATCTGAGGTTCTCCCCCAATATTAGGGTGTGTCACCCAGTTGTAATCAAGGATACTTGGTTAGGGTCCCACTCAGAAGTTTTGCCCCCCCTTAGCCAAAACCTTAGCTACGCCTTTAATGGAGTGATGTGCTGCAGATGATTTATATCCACATAAAAATCAAATCCTTCATCAAATAAAATTTTTCCTTATTCATTGGGTGATTACCTGCATATTTTTGTGGGTCTATAATTGGGAATGGGCATTCATATGAATGCTCGTTCACTGATTATCAACTTATCTAGAAAGTGATCATATTGGGGTTATCCAATATTAACCATTTAATCCATCACAGACACTTTGATACTCTCAAGTTCAACAGTCTGTTTCCCTGCAGCTACATGTTATCTACCTATGTTACCATTGCAGCCAATCACTGGCCTTAGCGATATTATGGCTTATACCACTGAGGTAAGTAATTGGTGGAAGCAGTCCATTGGTAGATAACATGGGGTGAGCTGTAGGGAAACATGTTATCTTGGACAACCCCTATAAATGTGCTAAACATCTGTATACAGTCATGGACAAAAATTTTGAGAATGAGACAAATATTAATTTTTACAAAGTCTACTGCTTCATTTTTTCTAATGGCACTTTGCATATACTCCTGAATGTCAGAGTGATCAGCTTAACAGCAATTACTGTATTTGCAAAGTCAATATTTGCCCAGAAAATGAACTTTAACCCCCAAAACACATTTCAACATCATTGCAGTCCTGCCTTAAAAGGAGCAGCTAACATCGTTTTAGTGATTGATCCATTAACACAGGTGTGGGTGTTGATGAGGACAGGGCTGGCGATCAATCAGTCATGATTAAGTAAGAATGACATCACTGGACACTTTAAAAGGAGGCTGGTTACTTGGTATCATAGTTTCTCTTCAGTTAACCATGGTTATCTCTAAAGAAACACGTGCAGCCATCAGTGCACTGCACAAAAATGTCCTAACAGGGAAGAGTATCGCAGCTACAAAGATTGCACCTCAGTCAACAATCTATTGCATCATCAAGAACTTCAAGGAGAGAGCTTCCATTATTGTCAAAAAGGCTCCAGGGCGCCCAAGAAAGACCAGCAAGCGCCAGGACCGTATCTTAAAACTGTTTCAGCTGCGGGATCGGACTACCAGCAGTGCCGAGCTTGCTCAGGAATGGCAGCAGGCTGGTGTGAGTGCTTCTGCACACACTGTGAGGCGGAGACTCTTTGAGCAAGGCCTGGTTTCAAGGAGGGCAGCAAAGAAGCCACTTCTCTCCAGAAAAAACATCAGGGACCGACTGATATTCTGCAAAAGGTACAGGGAGTGGACTGCTGAGGACTGGGGCAAAGTCATTTTCTCTGATGAATTCCCTTTTCGATTGTTTGGGACATCTGGAAAACAGCTTATTCGGAGAAGAAGAGGTGAGCTGTTGTGAATTCTGCTTTTGGGCTCCCTCCGGTGGTTGTAGGTGGTCATGCAGTTGTCTCTGGGCTGCAGTCCTGGACAGGTGTATCTGCTGATTGCAGTTCTGACTGGGGTATTTAGGTTTGCAGGACTCATTAGTCCTTGCCAGTTGTCAATGTTTCTTGGGAAGTGTTGGATCTCTGTCTGGCTTCTCCTGCTTAGCTGCCAATTCAGCAAAGATAAGTGTCTCTTTCTTTTTCTATGGCACACAAGCTGTGTGCTTGTTTTTTTGATTGTATTCCTGCTCTGAGTTTTGTAGTCTCTGGAGTTGCAGATATGCGTTCCACGTCTTTAGTTAGATGGAGGAATTTTTTGTATAATCTGCTGTGGATATTTTTGGAAGGGTTTTAATACTGACCACACAGAACTCTGTCCTATCCTTTCCTATTTTAGCTAGAGTGGCCTCTTGTGCTAAATCCTTTTTTCTGACTGTGTGTGTCTTTCCTCTCCTACTCACAGCCAATATTTGTGGGGGGCTGCCTATCCTTTGGGGTTCTGCTCTGAGGCAAGGTAGTATTCCTATTTCCATCTTTAGGGGTATTTAGTCCTCCGGCTGTGACGAGGTGTCTAGGGCTTGTTAGGTACACCCCACGGCTACTTCTAGTTGCGGTGTTAAGATCAGGATTTGCAGTCAGTATAGTTACCACCTACTCCAGTGAAAGTTTTCATGCTGCTCCAAGGTCACCAGATCATAACAGTGAGCGCTACCACCAGTCTTGTCTCATGCCAACTGTAAAGCATCCTGAAACCATTCATGTGTGGGGTTGCTTCTCAGCCAAGGGAATCGGCTCACTCACAGTCTTGCCTAAAAACACAGCCATGAATAAAGAATGGTACCAGAATGTCCTCCAAGAGCAACTTCTCCCAACCGTCCAAGAGCAGTTTGGCGCCCAACAATGCCTTTTCCAGCATGATGGAGCACCTTGCCATAAAGCAAAGGTGATAACTAAATGGCTCATGGAACAAAACATAGAGATTTTGGGTCCATGGCCTGGAATCTCCCCAGATCTTAATCCCATTGAGAACTTGCGGTCAATCATCAAGAGACGGATGGACAAACAAAAACCAACAAATTCTGGCAAAATGCAAGCATTGATTATGCAAGAATGGACTGCTATCAGTCAGGATTTGGTCCAGAAGTTGATTGAGAGCATGCCAGGGAGAATTGCAGAGGTCTTGAAGAAGAAGGGTCAACACTGCAAATATTGACTTGCTGCTTTAACTCATTCTGTCAATATAACCTATTGGTACTCATAATATGATTGCAATTATATTTCTGTATGTGATATAAACATCAGACAAACACTAATAAAAACCAGAGGGCAGAAGATCATGTGAAAATATAATTTTGGTGTCATTCTCAAAAATTTTGGCCATGACTATGTGATCTACTACCTGGACCTAGCATATCCAATATCAGTCATGTAATATACAGCCAAGAGTGATCTCTTCTCATGGTCAAAAACAGCCAAAAAGACAGGAATTTTGCATTTTTCCTATATAGTTTCTTCTGTTTCTTCCCTGCCACATAAACAAAGCTGAGATGACAATCACAAAATTACATAGTTATTAGTATGCCAATCATTTACTACCTGACTGAAAGATAGTTCCTCACTTGTTAGGTCATGGCACTTCATGTGTTGGTGCTGTGCATTTTCCAAACACGTGTTCAAGTAGTGAATTTGGAACAGAATGTTTTATAGGCATCAGCATATGACATTTCATTCCAGCCATGAGCAAGGTTGTTTACATAGCTGGGTATGAGGCATTAAAATAAAGCCTATGTTAAAAAGTCAGCAGAGCCTGTATTATAAAAGTGCAGACAAATTACACCACAGACCACTACGCCCCCTAGTGTTTGAAGAATTATCTTTTGTGGGAGGTTTTTTTCACATTTACCCTGGTGATGTTAAAGAAGTTGTCCACTACAATAATTTTTTTTTTCATAAATCTTGCTATTATGTGCCACTGAAAACATCCACCGTGTTTATTTTAGCAATATTACCTTTTATCATGCTGTAGCAGCACATCTTCAGTGCTGGATCCAGCTCTCATGGGGTTAATCGACAACTTCCTTTCTCCGGAGTTATTGTGCTGTAATACTACAAGTTCCATCATGCATTGCACTGGCCACTAAGCTCGAACCTAGCACACCCACTCCAAAAACACACCCAAACCCCTCCCTCCTCTCCCCCCTCTATCTTCAAAAGATTTGTGATGTCATTTCTGTCCAACCTTTTACACTTGTCCAACCCACACTCTATTACACACAGATAGATAGATGTGTATCTATATATCTATTTCCATAGCTATGTCCATATCCATGCTTCTAAACCCCTTCACCTCTGGAGCTTTTTTCGTTTATCGCTCCCCTTCTTTCCAGAGCCGTAATTTTTCCGTCAATATGGCCATGTGAGGGCTTATCTTTTGCGGGACAAGTTCTACTTTTGAACGACACCATTGGTTTTACCATGTCGTATAACAGAAAATGTAAATGTCGTATAACAGAAATTGCAAAAAAAAGTGCAATCCCACACTTGTTTTTTGCTTGGCTTTTTGCTAGATTCATTAAATGCTAAGGCTGTGTGCACACATTGCGGATTTGATTCCAGATCCGCAGGGTCTTTTGCTGCACAGAATTGCATCCAATCCGCAGTGTAGTGCACAACCAATGTAAGTCTATGGGAGCCGCAGACTTGTTGTGCACATGCTGCGGAAAAAGTCGCACCGAAACGCAGCTTTTTTTTCCCGCAGCATGTCACTTCTTTTGTGCCGAACTGCAGCGTTTCTGCACTCTTAGACTTTCATTGAGTCGGGCACATCCACAGCAAAATCGCAGATGTAAAAAAGATCTGCAGTTTTGCTGCGGATGTGGGTCCGAGAAACGCTGCAGTTTGGGAGGAGGGAAGTGTGTGGGTGGTGACTGTGTGCGTGTATGTATTTTATTGGCGGGATCTGCGGGCTGTTCGGATGTGTGCGGGACTGTTCGGGTGTGTGTGCGGGCGGGGTCTGCGGGCTGTTCGGATATGTGCTCATGTGTGCTGGACTGTTTGGATGTGTGCGGCGCTGTGCGGGACTGTTCGGGTGTGTGCGGGACTGTTCAAATGTGTGTGGGACTGTTCGGGTGTGTGTGGGGCTGTGCAGGTGTGTGCCTGGCTGTTTGGGTGTGTGCTGGACTGTTCGGTTGTGTGCGGAGCTGTGCGGGTGTGTGCCTGGCTGTTCGGCTGTGTGCGGGACTGTTCGGATGTGTTCGGGTGTGTGCGGGACTGTTCGGGTGTGTGCGGGGCTGTGCGGGGAGTCTTTTGGGGTGTGTGTGCAGGCATCATCTGATGGGACTGCAAGTACGCAGCATCCAATCTGCAGCTAATTTGGATGTAATCCGGACAGTGAACACGCACCCTACACTATCCATACATCTATCAATAGATATATCTATCCAGATATATCTATAGATAGATATATGAATAGATAGATGTATGCATCTATAGATCTATCTATATGTAGATCTGTCTATCTGTGTGTAATTGAGTGTGGGTTGGACAAATGTAAAAGAGGAGGTTGGACAATAATGACATCACAAATCTTTTTTTGTTCAATAATACTTCTTTATTTAGCTTTCAAAAACGCATACAAAAACGCACAAAAAGTGCGCAAAAACCGCACACCAAAAATTTAAAAAATGCATCAAAGCCGCGCAAAAAATGCACCAAATACTGCACCAAAAACGCATCAAAACTTCATCAAAAACTGCATCAAAACCGCACCAAAAACTGCATCAAAACCGCACCAAAAACGCATAAAAACTGCATCAAAATCGCACCAAGAACTGCCTCAAAAACTGCATCAAAACAGTACCAAAAACGCATAAAAAACTACATCAAAACCGTACCAAGAACGGCATCAAACACTGCATTAAAACCGCACCAAAACTGCATCAAAACCGCACCAAAAACTGCATCAAAACTGCATGAAAACCGCACCAAATACTGCTTCAAAACCGCACCAAAAACTTCATAAAAAACACACCAAAAACTGCATCAAAGCCGCACCAAAAACTGCATCAAAACCGCACCAAAAGCTGCATAAAAACTGCATCAAAACCACACCAAGAACTGCATAAAAAACCGCATCAAAACCGCACCAAAAACACACCAAAAACTGCATCAAAATCGCACCAAGAACTGCATGAAACACTGCATCAAAACCGCACCAAAAACTGCATCAAAACTGCACCAAAAACTGCATGAAAACTACACCAAAAACTGCATCAAAACTACACCAAAAACTGCACCAAAACTACACCAAAAACTGCACCAAAACTTCACCAAAAAGTGCATAAAAAAGCATCAAAAATCTGAATCAAACCACGCAAAAAACGCACCAAGAACTGCATCAAAACCGCACACAAAACTTGCATCAAAACCGTGCAAAAACTGTGAAAAAAATGCATCAAAAACGCAGCTGCCTTTACTGCAAGGAGATGCAGATTTTGTGCAGAAAATTCTGCACCCAAATCTGTAACGTGTGCACACAGCATAAAACTGACCTACCATTATGATTCTCCAGGTGATTACGAGTTCATAGACACCAAACATGTCTAGGTTATTTTTTTATCTACGTGGTGAAAAAAAATTCCAAACTTTGCTAAAAAAAATAAAATAATTGCGCCATTTTCTATATTTTCTGAAATACGGGTTGGGTGAGGGCTAATTTTTTGTGTGTCTAGCTGACGTTTTTAATGATACCACTTATGTGCAGATATGTTCTTTTGATCGCCCGTTATTGAATTGTAATGCAATGTCGCGGCGACCAAAAAAACATAATTTTGGCTTTTGATTTTTTTTTCTTGCTACGCTGTTTAGCGATCATGCAATTTTTTTGTTGTATTGAAAACAGCTGACATGTTGCGGCTTTACAGGGGGCTCACCGCCGAAGCCCACCTCAAAGTGGGGGATACTGCCAGCTGACGTAGTATTCCGTCAAGTGGCAGAAAGGGGTTAATGAACAATATTTTTCTGTTAAAAAAAAAACGAAAAAAAAAAATGGTGTGGGCTCCCGTGCAAATTTTCTGCACCAGTGGGGGAAAGCCAACGGCCGGGGGCCAATATTTGTAGCCTGGGAAGGAGGTAATACCCATGGCCCCTCCGAGGCTATGGATATCAGCCTGCAGCTGTCGGCGTAGCCTTTACTGGCTATTAAAATAGGGGGACCCCCCAAAAAAATGACGTGGGGTACCCCTATATTTTATAGCCAGAAAGGCTACGCAGACAGCTGCGGGCTGATATTCATAGCCTAGAGAGGGGCCATGGATATTGGCCTCTCCCGCCTACAAATACCAGTCCACAGCCACCCCAGAAATGGCGCATCTGTAAGATGCACCAATTCCAGAACTTAGCCCCTCTCTTCCCACTCTCGTGTAGTGGTGGGATATGGGGTAAGAAGGGGTTAATGTCACCTTGCTATTTTAAGGTGACATTAGGCCGGGTTAATAATGGAGAGTAGTGTTGAGCGATACCGTCCGATACTTGAAAGTATCGGTATCGGATAGTATCGGCCGATACCCGAAAAATATCGGATATCGCCGATACCGATATCCGATACCAATACAAGTCAATGGGACATCAAGTATCGGAATGTATCCTCATGGATCCCAGGGTCTGAAGGAGAGGAAACTCTCCTTCAGGCCCTGGGATCCATATTAAAGTGTAAAATAAAGAATTAAAATAAAAAATATTGTTATATTCACCTCTCCGGCGGCCCCTGGACATCAGCGGGAGGATCCGGCGTCCGGCACGGCTTCTTTCTTCAAAATGCGCGCCTTCAGGACCTGTGGAATGACGTCCCGGCTTCTGATTGGTCGCGTGCCGCCCATGTAACCGCCACGCGACCAATCAGAAGCCGCGACGTCATTCCTCAGGTCCTAAAAGGCGCTCATTCTAGCACTTTAGCTGAGGAATGACGTCGCGGCTTCTGATTGGTCGCGTGGCGGTCACATGGGCGGCACGCGACCAATCAGAAGCCGGGACGTCATACCACAGGTCCTAAAGGCGCGCATTTTGAAGAAAGAAGCCGTGCCGGACGCCGGATCCTCCCGCAGATGTCCAGGGGCCGCCGGAGAGGTGAATATAACAATATTTTTTATTTTAATTCTTTATTTTACACTTCCGATACCGATACCCGATATCACAAAAATATCGGATCTCGGTATCGGAATTCCGATACCGCAAGTATCGGCCGATACCCGATACTTGCGGTATCGGAATGCTCAACACTAATGGAGAGGTGTCAATATGACGCCTATCCAATATTAACCCCTTAACGACCGCCGATACGCCTTTTAACGGCGGCCGCTAAGGGTACTTAAACCACAGCTGTGGAAAAAGTAAATAGCGTCCCCCAGAGTCGGATTTTCTCCGGGGTCTCGGCTGCCGGGGGTAGCCGAGACCCCAGAGAACATGATTCGGGTTTTTTTTTACTGAACCCGCATTTGCGATCGCCGGTAATTAACCGTTTACCGGCGATCGCAAAAAAAAAACAAAAACGTGATTTCTTTTTAATTTCTCTGTCCTCCGATGTGATCGCACATCAGAGGACAGAGAAATGGGGTCCCAGGTAGCCCCCCAATACTTACCTGTCTCCCCCGGTGCTCCTCGTGGCTCCCGATAGGCGCCGTCATCTTCCCAATGGGCGGCCGGCACCGGGAGAATCTTTGGGGTCTTGGCTGCCGGGGGTAGCCGAGACCCCAAAGAACATGATCAGGGTCGGTTTTACCGACCCCTGTTTTGCAATCGCCGGTAATTAACTGTTTACCGGTGACCGCAAAAAAAAAAAAAGAAGCAAAGTGTAATTCTCTGTCCTCTGATGTGATCGCACATCAGAGGACAGAGAAATAGGGGGATTCGGGGACCCTATCATACTCACCGGTGTCCCTGGGTCCTCCTGCTGCTCCTCCTGGCCACCGGGGAAAAGAAAATGGCGGGCGCATGCGCAGGCCATTTATCGCCATCTGCCGGCCGGCAGGAGAAGAGCAGTTGGGGCAAAAATTAGGGTTAGGGCTAGGGCTAGGGTTAGGGCTAGGGTTAGGGTTAGGGCTAGGGTTAGGGCTAGGGCTAGGGTTAGGGTTAGGGCTAGGGTTAGGGTTAGGGCTAGGGTTAGGGCTAGGGTTAGGGCTAGGGTTAGGGCTAGGGTTAGGGTTGAGGTTAAATTTAGGGTTAGGGTTGGGGCTAAATTCAGGGTTAGGGTTGGGGCTAAATTTAGGGTTAGGGTTGGGGCTAAATTTAGGGTTAGGGTTGGGGCTAAATTTAGGGTTAGGGTTCTTTCACACTTACGTTGGTACGGGGCCGTCGCAATGCGTCGGCCCGACATACCGACGCACGTTGTGAAAATTGTGCACAACGTGGGCAGCGGATGTAGTTTTTCAACGCATCCACTGCCCTGGGGAGGAGGGGGCGGAGTTACGGCCACGCATGCGCGGTCAGAAATGGCTGACGCGACGTACAAAAAAACGTTACATTGAACGTTTTTTGTGTCGACGGTACGCCAAAACACAACTGATCCAGTGCACGACAGACGCGACATGTGGCCATCCATCACGATCCGTCGGCAATACAAGTTTATGGGCAAAAACGCAACCTGCGGGCACATTTGCAGGATCCATTTTTTGTCCAAAACGACGGATTGCGACGGATGCCAAACGACGCAAGTGTGAAAGTAGCCTTAGGGCTAGGGTTAGGGTTGGGGCTAAAGTTAGGGCTAGGGTTGAGGCTAAAGTTAGGGTTAGAGTTGGGATTAGGGTTAGGGTTTGGATTAGGGTTGGTATTAGGGTTAGGGTTGGCATTAGGGTGACGCTTGGGATTAGGGTTAGGTTTGGGATTAGGGTTAAGGTTAGAGTTGTGATTAGGGGTGTATTGGGATTAGGGTTAGGTTTGAGGTTAGGGTTGAGATTAGGATTAGGGGTGTGTTGGATTTAGGGTTTTGATTAGGGTTATGGTTAGGGTTGACATTAGGGTTGTTTTGGGGTAAGGGTTGTAATTATCGTTAGGGTTAGTGATTAGGATTATGGATCGGGTTGGGATTAGGGTTAGGGTTGTGTTGGGGTTAGGGTTGGAGCTAGAATTGGGGGGTTTCCACTGTTTAGGCACATCAGGGGTCTCCAAACACGACAGCCAATTTTGTGCTCAAAAAGTCAAATGGTGCTCCCTCCCTTCTGAGCTCTGCCGTGCACCCAAACAGTGGGTTACCCCCACATATGGGGCATCAGCGTAATCGGGATAAATTGGACAACAACTTTTGGTGTCCAATTTCTCCTGTTACCCTTGTGAAAATAAAAACTTGGGGGCTACAAAATCTTTTTTGTGGAAAAAAAAATATTTTTTTATTTTCACGACTCTGCATTCTAAACTTCTGTGAAGCACTTGGGCATTCAAAGTTCTCACCACACATCTAGATAAGTTCCTTGGGGGGGTCTAGTTTCCAAAACGGGGCACTTGTGGGGGGTTACTACTGTTTAGGTACATCAGGGGATCTGCATTCGCAACATAACGCCCACAGACCATTCTATCAAAGTCTGCATTCCAAAACGGCGCTCCTTCCATTCCGAGCTCTGCCATGCGCCCAAACAGTGGTTTACCCCCACATATGGCACATCAGTGTACTCGGGATAAATTGGACAACAACTATTGCGGTCCAATTTCTCCTGTTACCCTTGTGAAAATAAAACTTGGGGGCTACAATATCTTTTTTGTGGAAAAAAAAATATTTGTTATTTTCACGACTCTGCATTCTAAACTTCTGTGAAGCACTTGGGCATTCAAAGTTCTCACCACACATCTAGATAAGTTCCTTGGGGGGTCTAGTTTCGAAAATGGGGTCACTTGTGGAGGGTTTCTACTGTTTAGGTACATCAGGGGCTCTGCAAACGCAACATAATGCCCGCAGACCATTCTATCAAAGTCTACATTCCAAAACGGCGCTCCTTCCTTCCGAGCTCTGCCGTGTGCCCAAACAGTGGTTTACCCCCACATATGGGGTACCAGCATACTCAGGACAAATTGGACAACAACTTTTGGTGTCCGATTTCTCTTGTTACCCTTGTGAAAATAAAAACTTGGGGGCTAAAAAATCTTTTTTGTGGAAAGAATTTTTTTTTATTTTCACGACTCTGCATTCTAAACTTCTGTGAAGCACTTGGGCATTCAAAGTTCTCACCACACATCTAGATAAGTTCCATGGGGGGTCTAGTTTCCAAAATGGGGTCACTTGTGGGGGGTTTCCACTGTTTAGGCACATCAGGGACTCTCCAAACGCGACATGGCGTCCGATCTCAATTCCAGAAAATTCTACATTGAAAAAGTAAAACGGCACTCCTTCTCTTCCAAGCTCTGCGGTGCGCCGAAACAGTGGATTACCCCCACATACTGGGTATTGAAGTACTCAGGAGAAATTGCACTACAACTTTTGTGGTCTAATTTCTCCTGTTACCCTTGTGAAAATAAAAATTTGGGGCAAAAAGATCATTTTTGTAGAAAAAATGCGATTTTTTATGTTCACGGCTCAACGTTATAAACTTCTGTGAAGCACATGGGGGATCAAAGTGCTCACCACACATCTAGATAAGTTCCTTAAGGGGTCTAGTTTCCAAAATGGTGTCACTTGTGGGGGGGTTTCCACTGTTTAGGCACATCAGGGGCTCTCCAAACGCGACATGGCGTCCAATCTCAATTCCTGCCAATTCTACATTGAAAAAGTAAAACGGCGCTCCTTCACTTCCAAGCTCTGCGGTGCGCCCAAACAGTGGTTGACCCTCACATATGGGGTATCGACGTATTCAGGAGAAATCGCACAACAACTTTTGTGGTCTAATTTCTCCTGTTACCCTTGTGAAAATAAGAATTTGTGGGCGAAAAGATCATTTTTGTGTAAACAAATGCGATTTTTTATTTTCACGGCTCTACGTTATAAACTTCTGTGAAGCTCTTCGGGGTTCAAAGTGCTCTCCACACATCTAGATAAGTTCCATTAGGGTATGTTTCCACGTGCAGGAAACGCTGCGTGTCTGAAGCTGCATAGAGCCGTCCAGATGTTACAGCATAGTGGAGGGGATTGAATGAAATCCCGTCTCCACTATGCGTGGTAACACGCACGCGGCGGCCCTGCGACTCCGGACATGCTGCGCGTCTTTTCAGATCGCAGCATGTCCGTATATCTTGCGGCAACGCTGCGTCGCCGCAAGATATAGCACAGGGCCCTATGGTGGGGAGCGATGATCCCGGATGTGTGCTGTGAACACATCCGGCATTATCGCGTCCCAGAAAGGGGGCGGTGCTTACCACAGAGCGGCTAAGCCGCTCCGACGATACCGCCGGCCATCCTGAAAGTGGAAACATACCCTAAGGGGTCTAGTTTACAAAATGGTGTCACTTGGGGGGGGTTTCCACTGTTTAGGCACATCAGGGGCTCTCTAAACGTGACATGGCGTCCGATTTCAATTCCAGCCAATTCTGCATTGATAAAGTCAAACGGCGCTCCTTCACTTCCAAGTTCTTCGGTGCGCCCAAACAGTGGTTTACCCCCAGATATGGGGTATTGGCGTATTCAGGAGAAATTGCATAACAAAATTTATGGTTACATTTCTGTTTTTACACTTGTGAAAATAAAAAAAATGGTTCTGAATTAAAATGTTTGCAAAAAAAAAGTTAAATGTTCATTTTTTCCTTCCACATTGTTTCAGTTCCTGTGAAGCATGTAAAGGGTTAATAAACTTCTTGAATGTGGTTTTGAGAACCTTGAGGGGTGTAGTTTTTACAATGGTGTCACACTTCATTATTTTCTATCATATAGACCCCTCAAAATGACTTCAAATGTGATGTGGTCCCTAAAAAAAAAAGGTGTTGTAAAAATGAGAAATTGCTGTCAACTTTTAACCCTTATAACTCCCTAACAAAAAAAAATGTTGGTTCCAAAATTGTGCTGATGTAAAGTAGACATGTGGGAAATGTTATTTATTAACTATTTTTTGTGACATATCTCTCTGATTTAAGGGCATAAAAATACAAAGATTGAAAATTGCAAAATTTTAAAAATTTTCGCCATATTTCCGTTTTTTTCATAAATAATCACAAGTAATATCGAAGAAATGTTACCACTAACATGAAATACACTATGTCATGAAAAAACAGTCTCAGAATCACCGGGATCCGTTGAAGCGTTCCAGAGTTATAACCTCATAAAGTGACAGTCGTCAGAATTGCAAAAATTGGCTCGGTCATTAAGTACCAAATTGGCTCTGTCACTAAGGGGTTAATCCTATAGTAGTGAAAAAGTTAAAAAAATATAAGAAAGAGACAGAAAAAAGTATTTTAATATTCTTAATTTAACCATACTTCAGAGCCTGCAAAAACGTAAAATAATAAACCGTATACTACCTGTTTGCCGTAGTCCAATTAATAACGAGTGTCCCACGACGATCTCCCCTATAGAACAGTGACATCGGGTGATGTCACTGCTCTATAGGACTCTCAGTGACACACTGACAGGAGACAATGGCTCCTGCAGTGCATCACTGAGCGGTTACTATAATTCACTGGTCTCACTTTATGGCATTTGCTGCGTGGGAACTTTCTCACACATCAATGCCAAAAGTGAGACTAGGAACTATTTTCTCACAGGGGCAAAGGAATACACTGTGAGGAATACATTGAGGAAGGATACCTTCCATCATTGTATTCCTGGAGCCCCTGGAGAGCGGTCACATCAGCTGATGCTGCTGCTCTCCACAGGAGATCGTCATGGGACACTCGTTTTAATTGGATTTCTGCGGATCAGGGAGTATATTGTTTGTTTATTATTTTAATATTTTTTACAGGTGACACTGCCTTCGGGGATCAAAGTGGCAAGTGATGGTGAGTATGTACTCTATGTTATATGTACTGTATGTATATACGTATGTTGTATGTATGTACTTTATGTATGTACTGTATGTGGCATGTTGCATGTTGTCACATGTCGCATGTTGCATTTCGTCGCATGGTGCATGTCGTCGCATGTCACATGGTGCATGTCGTCGCATGTTGTCACATGTTGTCACATGTCGCATGCTACATGTGGCATGCTGCATGTCGCATGTTGTCACATGTTGCATGCTGCATGTCGCATGTCACCGCATGTTGCATATTGGTGAATGTCGCCGCATGTTACATGCTGCATGTCGCATGATGTCGCATGTTGCATGCTTCATGTCGTCGCATGTTGCATATCACATGTTGTAACATGTCACATGTCGCATATTGTCACATGGCACATGTTGCATGTCGCATGCTGCATGTCGTCGCATGTCGAATGGTGCATGTTGCATGTCGTCGCATGGCGCATAGTGCATGTAATCGCATGCTGCATGTCGCATGCTGCATGTCACCGCATGTTGCATGTCACATGCTGCATGTCGCATGATGCATGCTGCATGTCGTCTCAGGCTGTATGTTACATATTGCATGACGCATGTTGCATGTCATCGCATGTCGCATGTCATCGCATGTCACATGGTGCATGTCGCATGTTGTCACATGTTGTCACATGTCGCATGCTGCATGTCGCATGATGTTGCATGTTGCAACATGTCGCATGTTGTCACATGTCGCATGTTGTCACATGGCACATCATGCATGCCAGAGTCTGGAAATTGACGTGACGTCGGCGGAAATTAGAGGCGACTGCAGCCTGGGGGTCACGTGACCCAGACTCAGCCGCCAGCATAGCGCCGCTCACAGGCGAAAACGGCAACGGAAGGTATTTACACAATTCATTAGGGGCCCTGGGGGGATACATTGGGGGGTTAACTGAAAGTAGTGGACAACCACTTTAACAGAGAGACCTGCATATTTTCCAAAAGATTATGTGATTACTAGACAGTGACCTGATTCTAACGCATCGGGTATTCTAGAATCTGTATGTAGCTTATTTATGAAGATTTAAGAATAATGCAATGAATACACAGGATTCGGCCGGCCTGGCGCGACCAATCAGCAAAGCGCGGTTCAAATCCCGCGCCAATTCGCTGCCGGACTGCGTCTGTAGCTGATTGAATGGTCGCGCCGCTGGCGGGGCGCGACAAATCAGTGAAGCCAGGGCCAACTCCAGGTTTGAGGGCCCCAGGCGAAAGAGTCTCAGTGGGCCCCCCTATAACACATACCACGATTCATGATACACAGATACAGCAGAGAAATATAGCACAGCCACGTAGCATATAAACACACAGCCCATGTAGTATATAACACAGCCCACGTAGGATGTAGCACAGCCACATAGCATATAACACAGCCACGTAGTACATTACATAGCCCACATAGTATATAACACAGCCCACGTAGTATATAACACAGCCCACGTAGTATATTGCACAGCCCACGTAGTATATAACACAGCCCACGTAGTGTATTTCACAGCCACGTAGTATATTCCACAGCCACGTAGTATACAGCACAACTCACATAGTATATAGCATAGCCACATAGTATATAACAGCCACGTAATATATAACACAACCACGTAGTATATAACGCAGCCATGTTGTATAAAGCATAGCTATGTAGTATATCACAGCCCACGTAGTATATAACACAGCCTACATATACAACACAGCCCATGTACATAGCACAGCCCACGTAATACATAACACAGCCCATGTAGTATATAGCACAGCCATGTAGTATAGCACAGTCACGTAGTATATAGCACAGCCACGTAGTATATTCCACATCCCACGTAGTATATAGCACAGCCCATGTAGTATATAGCACAGCCCACGTAGTATATAACACAGCCCTCATAGCATATAGCACAGCCCATAGTATATAGCACAGCCCACGTAGTATATAGCACAGCCCACGCAGTATATAGCACAGCCCACGTAGTATATAGCACAGCCCACGCAGTATATAACACAGCCCACGTAGTATATAACAGCCACGTAGTATATAGCAGTGTTGGCACCATATCCCTGTTAAAAAAAGAATTAAAATAAGAAATAGTTGTATACTCACCTTCCGGCGGCCCCCGGATCCAACCCAGGCCTTTAGCGATGCTCCCGCTAGGTCCATTCCCAGTGATACTTTGCGGCAATAACCCATGATGATGTAGCGGTGTTGCAAGACCGCTACGTCATCTGGGGTCATTACCACAAAGCATTACTTGGACCGGAGCATTGCGAGGAGCGGGAAAAGTTGCCGAGGATGCCGGACTAGTATGCACAACCACAGCCCATATAAAAGTATCAAAACCTTTATTAACACCTCACAATATGTATAAAAACACTTAAAAACACAATACAAAAATCAATACATAAATCACACCCCAATTTAAATTATTGCATTGTGAACATCACAAATAACATAGAATATGGAATATACAGTTGCATACTGAACCCCGTGTGCACCAGGATGCCAGCCCTGAGCCTGGACTATGCTTAATCAAACAGACAATCTAAACATCCTGGCCCCATGGATATGTCGTGTCCCTGGTTACTGGAACAACAAGAACTCAATAAATGTCCTTTGAGATGGATAAAAAAGGACCCAAACCAATATATATATATATATATATATATATATATATATATATATAATATCACATGTATGCAACCTGATCAATTGCATATGCAGCGTCAAAGTCCAAGATTCTCTGTTCCTAGGGTGATTGAAAGAGCAGGCTAGTCAGTGGGAGCACACAGAGCCATTGTAATCCAGGGCTCAAAAAAAGCAAATTCCCAGGTATAATAACCCTAAGATAAAGGGGGGGGGGGGTGAGAAGAGCAGGCCCCACGCGTATCGCTGCCGCAGCAGCTTCTTCAGGGGAAGTGGCCTGGAGGTGAAAACAACCAGGTTATCTATGAACACAAATCATTTAATTACATACCGCTGTGTCCGGGATTAGATTACTCAGGAGGGGAGGAGGGCACTGTATCGCCATGAGCAGGTATGAGAGCGTAAGTGCACATGGCGTCCATAGATATGAACTGTGTGTGCGCACGCCGCGATTCCAGATAGGACCGAGTTGCGCATGCGCAGATATGGACGGAAAACGAAGAAAGGGAAAAAAACGAAATAAATAAATAAAAAAAAAAATGGAAGTGGAAGCGAAAGGCGGAATCACAAGCGCTGGTACCACCCATAGGGGTGGAGCCGCATATTCATTTCTGTAATGGACGGCCCCACGTGACCGCTCATACAGTAGAAGGTGCGGCCAGGACAGGAAGCAGCGCCAGCGAGGGAGGCGGGTGAGTATTTTAATAACAGCGAGCGGGCGCACAGGGGGTGGGAGGGGGGTGGGGACATGGATCTTTATTATAAACACGAGAAACAACAAAAAAAAGGTTTATTAATATCTTCTCTACAGCAAACGCTGCTGCAGAGAAGATATGAATGGCAGCTTCAGCACCAGATGCAGGGGACAGCGCTTATCTCTAACGCTGTCTCCTGCACGGTGCGTGTGGTACCCAGTCGGCACAGTGTGCCACACTGATATGCCACAGAAACGCACGGGCACACGGACACGGATAATTCTGGTACCGATTTTTCCGGTACTGGAATTATCTGGACGTGTGGGACTGCCCGTAGATGATGCTGTGAGAATCCCCAGGGTACGTTGGGATACTCAAACAAGTCTTCATCAGGGAACAAAGGCTGACGAAGCTTGATGCGAAACACGCATCGGGTACATTTTCTTTGATAAGCAAAATGTACTCTATGCCACTGCGCATTATTATCACTATGAAGTTTCATGCGATATCACTCTCTCCCTCTTTATCTGTATGTCCCTTAAAAGGGCCATAACTTGTACAGCACTGGCTATTTTGGCTTGTGACTTTTGAGTATCTGTCCTCAATTCTGTGATTGTACTTATTATAATTCTGTATTGATTTGTAGTATTCACACAAGGGAGTTATGCTACTATCACTCACCTTCCTTTAGTATTTTATATGTCTAACTTTTGCATGTCTATTTTTATGCTTATAAATATTTTGTTGCAATAAAGAAAATATTTTGTATTGATTTTGAGTGTAGCACATTTCTACATAGGTATTCTTGAATGTATTGGTGCATTTTGGCCCCTTATATATAGCTCCTTATACCCATGGAGATGTGTTTTTAGTCTGACCTATTCTTCCAAAAGTAGATGTGTGGAATTTTGATTACAAATATTTCAATGTTTGGGTTCGGATTACAATCACCGAATTTGCAATATTTGCCAATTTATTAATCGAATATTCTCCGAACATAAAGACGAGGTGGGTGAGGGATTGGTGTAGGCCTCCTGTGCTGTGAGCCCCGATACCACATACAACAGCTCAACATGCTTTCATGCTCATCCACATTCAGGTGGTACAAATATCATATAATTTCGTAGACTACTATTATCAGAAAAATCTAAGGTTAGTAATATGGGTAGTTGACTCCCAGGAAGTGGAGGCCTGACGATCTCGGAGGTTTATTGTTACAAGTAACTCAGATGAAGGAGACCCAATCAGGAGTCTACACATTTACAAAAATTAGTGGCAGACACCAACAAAGTGGCATCAATTTCACCACAGTGTAGATAATATAATATGGACCAACAGATCTTCCACTACACTGGACACTCAACCAGGAGTGTTCACATTTAAATAAATGAGGGCCTGAAACACCGAAGTGGCATAAATTTCACGAGAGTAGAAATAGTATAATTCTGAGAGAACGCTGGCTGCTGGGCATGATAAAACCTCCAAGGCATGTGAGGTGAGCTCAGGCCACTCATCCCTTTTGGAAGACCAAAATGTGAAAGGGTCCAAACCCTCCCTGATTACATTGATATTCAGTGCTTTGTACTCCTGCACCATCCTCTCTATTCATTCACCACATGTAAGACTAGGACACTGTTGTGCTGGTGCACAAGCTGGTCCCAAAAAAATTGTCAAAGGACTCACAGAAATTGCTTCTTCTACTTACACCACTGCTGCTGCTGCTAATGTTTTGGCATTGGCGAACTGACATGCCGGAGGTTGGAAATCTAGAGCTACAATATGAACTGTGTGCTTCAATGGTGTCTTGGGGAAAAGCTCACTTAAAGTTGTGTAAAAGTGGGGTGGAAAGCATCTAGCAAAATTTGGTTTTATAATATGGATCTATCTATATAGCAACCCAGTAGTCAGCATTATTTCTAATCATAACTATACAGGGATCACGTTGCAGATAGTGCAGCAAGAAGGCACTCACATGTTGGGCTCTACCATGAGGTTCAAGCCCATGCTCTGTTGGTGGCTGGGTAACACTGATGTTGTCTTGGTGGTGGCGAGGTGAGAATCATGCTTCCTTCGTCAGCCCTCTCTCCCCAACCTCGCACAACAGAAATTTGATCAAGGTCTCCCTCATCTGATAAGTCTTCCATGCCCAGCGCCAGTTCGTCCTCCACTTCTTCCTCGCCTCCTGCACCTTCATCAACAGTTTGGCTGCTACCATGCGCCCTCGGTAATCCCTCTTCCCCAGTCTCCAATGCCAGCCGACTTGGTGCTGCCAACCTTCTTGACCTTGGAGATATGATTCCTTCCGCATACGACTCCTCCTGTTCCTCCTCCTCCTCTTGTTCCACCACCTGACTCCGAACACTGTGTAAGGTGTGCGCCAGCATGTAAATCACCGGAATGGTCATGCTGATAATGGCATCGTCAGCACTAAACATCTTCGTCGATATTTCAAAACTGTGCAGAAGGGTGCATAGGTCCCTGATCTGAGAACACTCCTGCAGCGTGATTTGCCCCACCTCTTGATCTCGTTGGCCTAGGCTATACGTTATAACGTATTGCACTAGGGCTCGTCGGTGCTGCCACAGTCGCTGCAACATGTGCAGAGTTGAATTCCACCATGTGGGCACATCGCATTTCAGCCGGTGAACTGGCAGGCCCAACGACTTCTGTAGAGATGCAAGTCGTCGAGCTGCGGGATTCGAATAGCGACCGTGCCCTCTGCAGAAGCCCATCTAGTCCGGGATAGTGGGATAAAAATTGTTGGACAACCAGGTTCAAAACGTGAGCCATACAAGGCAAGTGTGTGACATTGCCCCGGCGAAGGACCGCACCCAGGTTTGCAGCATTGTCGCACACAGCCTTCCCTGGCTGCAGGTTGAGTGGATACAACCATTGATAGAACCCAGTCTCCAGAGCTGACCACAACTCCTCAGCTGTGTGACTCCCATTTCCCAGACATTTCAATGTAAACACTGCCTGATGCCATTGAGCCCTGGTGACAGCATAGTGAGGAGGTGTGCAGAATTCCTTCTGCGCAGTTACAACGCTGGTGGCATTACTAGATAGGCTTTGGGTGCAGGTGGAGGACCGAGAGGAGGTTGAGGAGGCAGAAGCAGTGGATTAACTTCTAGATACAGAGAATCGATGAGCAACTTGTGGCGACGGCAAGACTTGGACAGCAGCCCCTTCTCCTGATGTCGCCGTAGTTACCCAGTGCCCAGTCACCGACATGTAATGCCCCTGTCCATATCTACTTGTCCAAGTGTCTGTGGTGAAATGCACCCTGTCACACACAGAGTTTCTCAAGGAAGCGGTGATGTTGTGTGCGACATGCTGGTGTAGTGCAGGCACAGCTTTCTTTGAGAAGTAGTGGCGACTGGGCATCTGGTACTGGAGCACTGCGGGATCACGTTGCAGATAGTGCAGCAAGAAGGCATTCATATGTTGGGCTCTACCATGAGGTTCAAACCCATGCTCTGTTGGCGGCTGGGTAACACTGATGCTTGTTTCCTTCGTTCCCTCCCACCCACCACGAACAACAGAGAGGGGAGGATTATCCTCTTCATCTGACAGTTGATCACCCATTACCTATTCTTCTTCCTCCATTTGTTCTGAGATTCTTGCACCTTCACTATCAGTTTTTCTGTTATCACCAGCCCCCCTTGATCGCAGTAATCCACCCTCCCTTTGCACTCGCCTGTGGGCTGTTACTGCCAGCGCTGACACAGTGCAGCGAAGCGTGCATTAGCAGCGCTCCTGCCGAAAGCAGTTTTAACCCTGTGGACGCCGGGAGACGTGACAGACATCAGAATGTGAGTATGTACTGTTTTTTTTTTTTACTTTTACAATGGTAACCAGGGTAAATATCGGGTTACTAAGCGCGGCCCTGCACTTAGTAACCCGATGTTTACCCTGGTTACCTGGGTGCTGCAGGGGAACTTCGGCATCGTTGAAGACAGTTTCAACGACGCCGAAGTCGTTCCCCTGATCGTTGGTCGCTGGAGAGAGCTGTCTGTGTGACAGCTCCCCAGCGACCACACAACGACTTACCAACGATCACGGCCAGGTCGTATCGCTGGTCGTGATCGTTGGTAAATCGTTTAGTGTAACGGTACCTTTAGAGACAATGTTATCCCTTCCGCATCCTCTTATGCTTCCTCTTTTTCTGCAGGCTATTCAAAGTCTGCTCCAGCATATAGATGACCGGAATAGTGAAGCTGATAATGGCATTGTCAGTGCTAACTATCTTAGTAGCCACTTCGAATCTGTGCAGAAGGGTGCAGAGGTCTTTAATCTGTGCCCACTCTGTAAACATGATATGCGCCACGTCGGTACTACATTGTCCCAGGCTATATGACATGACATACTGCATCAAGGCTGGTTGCTGCTGCCACAGTCGCTGCAACATGTGCAGAGTGGAATTCCACCGTGTTAGCACATTACATATCAACCTGTTAACTGGCATGGACAAAGACCTCTGTATCGATGCAAGTCAATGACCTGAGGGGTATGAATGATGGAAATGAGCACACAGCTTTCGTGCTCGCTGTAGCAGCTCACCCACGTCAGGATAGTGGCGGAGAAAACTCTGTACCACCGGGTTGAGGACATGAGCCATGCAAGGCACGTGTGTGAGCTTGCCTCGCCATAGGGCCGCCAACAGGTTTGCATCATTATCAGACATGGTCTTTCCTGGATGCAGGTTCAGCGGAGACAACCATTGATCAAACTCAGCCTGGGTAGCTGTCCAGAACTCTTCAGCTGTATGACTGCTGTCTCCAAGGCATATCAATTTTAACACTTCCTGAATGTGGTGTGCGCAGGCTGCGCAGTACGGAGGTAGTGGGGATTCGCTCTTCACTGTTGGAATGCGTGCCTCATTAAGGCAAAGATTGAGGGTGCAAATGGAGATAGAGGAGGAGGCAGAAGCAGTGGAGGAAGTGTTAACTGTAGAGATTTGTCCTGTAAGCCTTGGGGATTCCAAGACTTGTGGAGCAGTGCCTGCCCCCACAACCACCAGAGTTACCCAATGCCCAGTCAGTGAGATGTAATGCCCTAGGTGATGCTTACTCGTCCAAGTGTCTGTGGTGAAATGCAACCTGGCAGACATAAATTTAGTCATGGAAAGGGTGATGTTGTCTGCGACATGCGGGTGTAGCGCAGGCACAGCTTTCTTAGAAAATTAATGACGACTGGGCAATTGGTACTGGGGGACTGTGAAGGCCATCAGTTTTAGGAAAGCATCTGTATCTACCAGGCAGAAAGGCAGCATTTTGGTGGCCAACAAATTGGAGCTGGTGGAGTTCAACCTCTTAGCTTTGTCATGCATAGGAGGAAACAATCTTTTACATTACCACAGCTGTGGTACCGTGGGCTGACTGCAGTGCTGAGAGAGGGCGGAGTATGGTGAACCAGCCAAACTGTTGGACTGTGAGAGTGGTGCAGGCGAAGGTGTTATGGTGGATTAAGAAAGTTGTGGTGTGCTCGCTCTCTGAGATTGGTCAAAAACAGCAGGCATGTCAGCTCCCATTACAGCTGACGGTGGGCTCTCAGCCCATGTGACTGGACAGAACCAGAGGTTCTGCAGTCGAAGACCTGCATCTCAATTGTTGTCACGGTAACAGAGGAGAAGAAGCAGCACATGTGATCCATGGGGATTCTGATAGTTGTTGAGGTCCACTGGTCTGCATTTTAGCACAGTGGGATTCCCAGAGTAATGCTTGTTGATTGCGCATGTGAAGGTTCAGACATGTAGTAGCCAAATTATTGCACTTTTTACCTCTTCTCATGGTTTTTGTTCAAAGTTGGCAGATTACGTGAGGTGGCTCATCCTTTGCAGTGTCAAAAAAGGCCCAGACTTGGCAACCCTTGCCACCCCTGTGAGCTGCAGATATGCGGACACTGCTAGTCACAGCCACAGTTGTGGTTGAGGATGCATTTCTTGTCATGGCTGCATCACTATGTGTCTGCAATGTACGGCGTAACATAACCTCCTCGTCTTCCTCCTCAGATGACCTATTCAGCTGTGTGCCTCTATGTTCACACCAACTGGGATCTAACACATCATCACCATCCTCTATGTTATCACATTCCTCACACTTCGAGTCACCCTCCTCTTCCTGCCCTGACAGCACAGTACAGCCCACGTGAGCCTCATATATCTGATTCTCATCAGGATCACCGGGGTTTAATGTCTGATGACGAGGTTCAGAAAGCTGCTCGGACCCAATTTCGTTTTGCCCGGATCCAAGCTAAAAATTTTGGGCATCGGTGCAGATTTCCTCCTCTTGAATCTCTGAAGCTTTTGAGTACACTTCTTATGACCATGGCATAGAATTTGTGAACAGCTCTTCAGACTCACCCATCTGTGGTTCTGTACAGTCAGTTGTATGGTTGGAGAGTTGAGATGCGGGGGAAAGCAAGCGTAATTTGGTTGCCGTCTCTGTGACTGTACTGGGTGTGATGTTGAGGTGGAGGAAGAGGATGAGATGCAACTTGAAGGTGCGTTTGCCATGCACTAGTGCACATGCTCTTTCTGGGCCTCATCAACAAAGCGTACCACTGTGCATCTGGCACAGAAAGGTAGTGGAGTAGCCTGTTCAGTAACAGAAGTTGTCAGTTGTCTTTGCATAGGAAGTGACGTTGTTGGTTCACTAGTGCTTTTACAAACATTACCACCTACCACCACGGCCTTGCATTTTCTCAGTCATGTTGCTCAGATAGTGTGATAGGAGCTAAGTATTAGCAACAAAAAATTAGATTTTAAACTCCGCAACAGCTCTGCAAATAGCTGAATTTCAGCGGCAGTAAATTCATAGGTGAAATATGGCATGCTGAATCACGTTAGTCACAGAAGAAAGAATTGTTTGAGTGTGGATGAGGCCTGTATGACAGAGAAGATATGCTACAAACAATTTGAAAGTGAGATGTCCTCTAATGTATGATGTTAGTAACATAAGAATTTTTTGGTGGCCTCTGGATCAGGTCTCTATAACACACTAGATGCTACGAGCAATTTGAAAGTGACATGTCCTTTACTGTATGACTTTAGCAACAGAAGAATTTTTTGGTGGCTTCTGGATCAGGCCTCTATAACACACTAGATCCTACAAACAATTTGAAAGTGAGATGCCCCTACTTTATGACATTAGTAACAGAAGCATTTTTTGGTAGCCTCTGGATCAGGCCTATATCACAGACTAGATGCAACAAAAAATTTAAAAGTGAGATATTCTCCACTGTATGATGTTAGAAACAGAAGAATTTTGGAGGCCTGTGGATCAGGTCTCTATAACAAAATAGATGCTACAAACAATTTAGAAGGCAGGTCCCCTACTGTATGATGTTAACAACAAATAAAATGTTTTGGTTAAGTGCGTGAGATCTGCAGACAGCTTAATTTCATCCCAACCAAATGACTAAGTTTGATATGGGGGGCTGTATAACGTTTTGCTACAGAAAAAAGATTTATTTTTTTTTAAATGTGCTTTAGGTATTCAGACAGTTTCATATCACCACTAGTGTTGAGCCACCTCCCTAGTGTTCGGGTTCGGTTCGGTTCGTCGAAATGTTCATCGAACGTTCGACGAACACCGTCGAACCCCATTGAAACCAATGGCAGGCAAACACAAACACATACAAACACATGGAAAACACATAGGAAAAACCTTAAAAGGTGTCCAAAAGCTGACAAACTGCTCAGAAGACACAACAAAAACATGGAAAAGTCACAACTACATATAGTCATGCGAAAAGAAAAGAGGTTGAGGAGTAATACGAGGAGGAGACACAGATATAGGCATGTCATGCCCTTCTAAAATCAAGAAAGGGTGGAGTAAAAGTGTAAACTCACTCTACCAACACCCAGACGTCTTGACAAAAAAAAGAAAAAAAGAAGTATCTTTAAGTAGAATGGCGGCGGTCCATTCAGAACACTTTCCTTAGAAGACGTAGTGGTACCCCATTGGGAGTTGTACCAAAACATGAACCCAATACATTCAGACTAATCCACCATTTGTCATATCCAAGGGGCAGGTCAGTAAACGACAACATCGACGTGGAACCAAGTACAGTACTATGTACTGTACCTCCTTTGACGAGGCAATCAGGCGAGTCAAGAAGTTGGTAAGGGGCACCCTAATGGCCAAAACAGACATTGAGGGGGCGTTCTGGTTACTACCTGTGCCTCCGAATAGTGTCCTTCCATTGGGCTGGTTCTGTGAAGGAGCATACTACATAGATCGCTGTTTGCCCATGGGGTGCTCCATATCATGCTCACTATTTGAGGCGTTTAGTTGCTTCCTCGAATGTGTCGTCATGGACGTTTGTAAGGCGGCACATATTATCCATTACTTCAACGACTTCTTATGCCTAGGCCCAAAAGATTCGCCACAGTGTGAAAACACGCGGTAGTCCACCTGTGAGGAGAGAGCTGGAGGGACAGTGGACACCCCAGAGGAGATGGGTTAGATTGAGAAAGAAGGTGGTGTAGCTTGCTTCATGGGTGGGGTACACTGCTGAGTTGCACCAAATTCTACTAGGCCCAAAAGGATTTCCTGGGCCATATGCTGTTATAAAATAGTAGTTATGTAAACAGGTGGTGTAGCTTGCTTCATGGGTGGAGTACGCTGCTGAGTTGCACCAAATTCTATTAGGCCCAAAAGGATTTCCTGGGCTAGATGCAGTTACAAAATAGTAGTTAGGTAAACAGGCAGTGTAGCTAGCTTCATGGGTGGGGTACGCTGCTGAGTCGCACCAAATTCTATTAGGCCCAAAAGGATTTCCTCGGCTAGAAGCCGTTAAAAAATAGTAGTTGGGTAAACAGGCGGAGTTGCTTGCTTCATGGGTGGGGTACGCTGCTGAGTAGCACCAAATTCTACTAGGCCCAAAAGGATTTTCTGGGCTAGATGCGGTTAAAAAATAGTACTTAGGTAAACAGGCGGTGTAGCTTGCTTCATGGGTGGGGTACGCTGCTGAGTTGCACCAAATTCTACTAGGCCCTAAAGGATTTCCTGGGCTAGATGCCGTTAAAAAATAGTACTTAGGTAAACAGGCGGTGTAGCTTGCTTCATGGGTGAAGTATGCTGCTGAGTAGCACCAAATTCTACTAGGCCCAAAAGGATTTCCTGGGCCAGATGCCGTTAAAAATAGTACTTAGGTAAACAGGCGGTGGGTGGCTGGGCTACTCTGCTCACTAGCAAACACTGAAGCTTTGGAGCAGACATCTGAATCCCAGGCCATAGCATGAGGAAACAACTCTGCAGACGACCTCACCCACCTGGAATTGACGATGGCAACATAATGTAAAACTCAGCAAGGGGACTAAATAAAAGAGTCTCCATTTTTTCCAAAAGTTTTGGCCACAGACATCACTTAAGTGGCATCAATTTCGCCAGAGTTTTTTAAAACGGTTGGTGAGGTGATTTTCAAAAATCATCAAGCTTTTAGTCTCCCCAAGATGACACAGGGGTAGAAAAGTTCTTGCCGATCCAGGATTTGTTCATCTTGATGAACGTTAGTTTGTCTACATTGTCACTGGACAGCTGCGTGCGCTTATCTGTCAGCACACCACCAGCAGCGCTGAACACACGTTCAGAGAGAACGCTGGCTGCGGGACACGACAAGATCTCCAAGGCATGAGTGGCAAGCTCAGGCCATTTTTCAAGTTTGGAAGCCCAAAATGAGCAAGGGTCCAGTTCCACAGTCATGGCATCGATGTTAACTTGGATATACTCTTGCACCATCCTCTCTAGGCGTTGGCTGTACGTCATACTTCTTGTCTCCTGTTGCCTTGCAAAGGATGGTCTAAAAAAATCTTGAAACAATTGGAAAAAATTGCTGTTACCAACAGATACGATGTTACTATTACGGTCTGAGTGATGACTCGATAGTCCTATGGTTGGCAAGTTAGAACTCAAAGATTCACTACGTGCACCAATGGTGTTTTGTGGAAAAGCAGATGTTAGATTCTGTAACAGTCTCTGCTGATACTCCTGCATGCGTGAATCCTTTTCTATGGCAGGAATTATTTCGCCAAATTTGTTTTTGTACCGGGGATCTAAGAGTGTGGCAACCCAGTAGTCGGCATTACTTCGGATTCTGACAATCCGAGGGTCATGTTGCTGGTAGTGCAGCAAGAAGGCACTCATGTGTCTTGCGCATCCAGGAGGACCAAGTCCTTGTTGTCTTGGTGGTGGCGAGGTGAGAATCATGCTTCCTTCGTCAGCCCTCTCCCCCCAACCTCGCACAACAGAAATTTGATCAAGGTCTCCCTCATCTGATAAGTCTTCCATGCCCAGTGCCAGTTCGTCCTCTGCTTCTTCCTCGCCTCCTGCACCTTCATCAACAGTTTGGCTGCTACCATGCGCCCTCGGTAATCCCTCTTCCCCAGTCTCCAATGCCAGCCGCCTTGGTGCTGCCAACCTTCTTGACCTTGGAGATATGATCCCTTCCGCATACGACTCCTCCTGTTCCTCCTCCTCCTCTTGTTCCACCACCTGACTCCGAACACTGTGTAAGGTGTGCTCCAGCATGTAAATCACCGGAATGGTCATGCTGATAATGGCATCGTCAGCACTAAACATCTTCGTCGATATTTCAAAACTGTGCAGAAGGGTGCATAGGTCCCTGATCTGAGAACACTCCTGCAGCGTGATTTGCCCCACCTCTTGATCTCGTTGGCCTAGGCTATACGTTGCTAAGTCCTTCTCAGTCCCTGGCTTACTAGAGGTAGGGATCCTGAGTAAATGACACGCAAACAAGGTATTGTGTGATCATATACAGGGGAAGCCCAGGAGCACATCTCTCTCTCTGGGCTTTGCCCTTCCTTTATATAGAAAAGAATTATTCTTTTACAGACATGCGCACAAGCGCTCATATTTCACTATCTCTTACATAAACAATCTATACCAGTCTTTATCAGTAGAAAGTTACATCATCTGGAAGGTGAATGAAAGGCTGCTATTGAAAGAAGGAATGCACACATGATTACTTCCATAAAAGGAAATGTCAAGTCAGCAGAAATGTATCTTGTTGTAAGCGAGATTTCTCAGGAAGAAGACAAGATGGATTCCTTTAGTTCAGTCTGATCTCCACAATTCCCCCCTTTGACATTTTCTTTTATTTATTTTATTACCACAGGGCCAAAGACAAAGCCTTTATTTGGTATTACACATGTACATGCTTGTATTCAATAAGAGAATCAAATCTAGTATTAATTCTTCCGTTTAACTCTCGCAACCTTTTCTTTGTTTTGCAATAAGTACAGATATTACAAAGGGATAGCAAAATAAGCGCAATAATCAGTATTAGCAAAGGATAACATAAGAGAAGAAGGAAAAAAAACGTTATACTCTTGCATCTATTACACAAAGTTTATCTGTGCATACTGAGATACTCTTGAGCACAATCTGGAATAGTACGTATATGACTACAATAATCATAACTATATGTATTATGCTCTGCATAATCCCAGCAACCCTCCCACCGATTCCTCTGAACCAGTTGGCTGGGTTAAGAAAAGAAAAGGTATCTGACCACCAGCTATCCTTATTCTGGTCATTGTCTTTGTCATACTGATCTCTGAGTCGTTGTACGTCCTTTAATTTAAATGTCATACTCATAGTACTATTCGGGTCTATATAATGACAGCAGGTGGGTCCGATGATTTGACACATACCCCCTTGTGAGGCAGTTAGGTAATCCAATACCAGGGTATGTTGGTTAGTGACTATTATAAGCTGATTCTGTACAGCTATACTAGTGTTTAGTATATCCAATATATCCCAGATCTGATCATCTAGATCAGGGGTCCCCAACTCCAGTCCTCAAGGCCCACCAACATGTCATGTTTTCAGGATTTCCTTAGTCTTGCCCAGGTAATAATTGCATCACCTGTGCAATGCAAAGGAAATCCTGAAAACTTGACCTGTTGGTGGGCCTTGAGGACTGGAGTTGGGGAACACTGATCTAGATAATCCGTGGCTCTAACTAATTTATCCCACATCTGTGTTAACATAGGATAAATAAAAATGGTACTAGCAATTTTGTTCGGAATTCCCATTTGTACTATATGTGGCCTCCCCGAGGGACGTGGTGAGTTATCTGCAGCTCTTTTATACAGTGTGTGCTTGGGCACGGCTTGCATATTCACTTGTTTATTTGAAATTATGAATGTAGCCGGGGTTAGGCGTCCTAATGTACAAGTACCCTTTATACCTACGGGAAGCCATTTATATGCTCCTTCTCCGCATATCCAAAATGTACCTTCAGGCAGATCCCATAGAGCTGAGTGCTGCAATACCAATCTGTGAGCCAAGTCCACAAATCTAGATACATTCTGAAGCATACACCAAGAGGGTTTTTGTCCCAAGGGGCTACAGTACCCGGCTGCGGGATTCCCACATACAGGCATTCCTTTGATATACTCATCGGATTTATTACAAACCAGGTTCCCCAGCTTACTTGTACAACTGTTTGCATCACCTTGGGGGAACAATTTAGAATGTTTCCATTTTCTATTATGTATGTATCTTTCCAATACTACAGGTTTGAAAGCATCAGAGGGGGGGACGGTTGTACTGAAACTAAGCTGTAGATTTTCTGTGGGGACCTGTCCTAAATTAGTTAATCCAGTCTTATTTCTAGGTACCCATTTTCCTCCCCTAAATGCTAAATATTGTAGATGTGTGTTACTCCCTGAGAGATTACCCTGCCACCAAGGAAATTCTACCCATCCCACAATTGGTATGGCGATTGTAGTATTCCACAGCCTAGCATTACCAATTTGGTTGTTGGCCAGGTTGTCTGAACAATTAGGCCAAGCGAATATTTCTTCTGCTAATACGGGAACTGCTAGAAAAGGTATACTTGTGGCTGATACCGGCGAATGGGTACAGATCCAACAATCTGTCAGGGTTTGTGTATTGTTTAACAAGTCATGCACTAATTTTCTATGATGTTGTACGAATCTATTGTTCAAAGGGGCTAGAGAATTCAGTCTATCCCACGCCTCCGTTGAGGTTATCATTATTAACATCAATATCATGAGTTTATACTGCTTTTCTTGCAATGGCTTGCATGTATCCATGATGCCTTTCCTTCAAGCTTGACTGATGTAGGTGTTGTCAACAGGACTTGGAAGGGTCCGTCAAACCTTGGTTCTAGAGCCTTTCTGGTGTGTCTTTTTACATAGACTTGATCACCTGGTTCCAACTTGTGACTTCCTTCTGTGTTGTCAGGATCTGGAAGGGAAGCAAAAACTTGTGCATGCACCTTAGTTAATTGTTTCTGAAGATTTTGCACATAAGAAGTCAATGACTCAATATTTAACACAAGTTGCTGTGGAAAATAACATCCTAAATTGGCAGTCCTGCCAAACAAAATTTCATATGGAGACAGTTTAGTCTTACCCCTTGGGGTATTGCGTATTGAGTAAAGGGCCAGTGGAAGGCATTCTGTCCAAGGCTTTCCTGTTTCAGCCATGGCTTTCTGTATTTTTAATTTTAAAGTTCCATTCATGCGTTCCACCTTACCAGAACTTTGAGGATGGTACGGAGTGTGTAACTGACTTTCAACACCCAACATTTTCAGTACATTTTGAAATATTTCTCCAGTGAAATGAGTACCCCTATCTGACTCGATCACTTCAGGGAGACCGTAACGGGGTATCAGTTCGGCAACTAGCTTTACAGCAGTGTTTTTAGCTGAAGCCTTCCGAACTGGATAGGCCTCTGGCCACCCCGAGAACATGTCCACACATACCAACACATACTCATACCCATTACTTTTTGGCAGCTGGATAAAGTCTATTTGTAATCGCTGAAACGGGTAGAGAGGTCGGACGTGGTGCTTCATAGGGGTCTTTGTTGTCTGTCCGGGATTATGTGCCAGGCATATAGCGCATGCAGCACAATAGTCTCTTGCATAGTTGCCAAAACCTGGAGCCAACCAGACTTGCTTTGCCAGTAGTGTCATTGCATTTGCAGACACATGAGTAGGGTGGTGCAGTCCACCAACTACAATCGGATACCAGGCTCTAGGTAGACATATTAGTCCATCTTTCTTCCAAATTCCCGCTTGTTCTTCTGCCCCTTCCTTTTTCTACCTGTCCCTCTCCTCTTCTCCTGCATCTTCCTGTGCTTGTCTCAGTCTATCTTCAGTATTTTCTGTGGGGTTTACAGTATGAACCTGTTGTAAGGGTTTGACAGCTGCTGCTTTGGCTGCTTTATCAGCCCTATCATTTCCCCTAGATTCCCTAGTGTCGAGTCTCACATGTGCAGCTACCTTGATTACTGCTACTTCTTTTGTTTCTTGTGCAGCCTCTAAGATCTGTTTGATCAGAGAAGCATGTTTTACAGGTTGTCCTGACGCTGTCATGTAACCTCTAGCTCTCCAGATTACTCCAAAATCAAACACAATACCATGTGCATACCTAGAATCAGTGTATATATTAGCTGTCTGGTTCTCAGCTATTTTAAGAGCTTCAATCAATGCTGTTAGTTCTGCTTCTTGTGCAGACTGTTTCGGTGGAAGTGGTTCTGCTTTGAGAGTTTCAGATTCTGACACAACTGCATACCCTGTATGGAAGTTACCTGTGTCATCTGCAAACCTACTACCATCTATAAACAGCTCTAAATCTGGATTTTGAAGTGGTGTTTCGGATACATTGGGTAAGCCTACCGTTTCTTGTAAAATGAGCTCTGTACAATCATGTGTGTCTGTAGGGAAAAAATTTGCGTGTGGATCAGTGTCCTTATTCCCCCCTTCAGACTCGAGAGGTAGCAGTGTAGCTATATTGAGAGTCTGAAGCCTAGCAAATGTGATAGTAGAGGGGAGCAACAAAGAACACTGTAGCCGCAAATGTCTGGCCATGGAAATGTGTTTTGGTTGGACCTGGTTTAATATCCCATAAACATCATGTGTAGTTTGAACTGTGAGTGGATACTCTAGGACAATTTCTGATGCTTTGTCCAACAATAGTGAGACAGCAACAACTACACGTACACAGGTTGGCGCTGCTCTAGCTACGGGATCTAACCTTGCTGAAAGATATGCAATTGGTCTTTGTTTCCCTGCATGCTTCTGGGTAAGAACTCCTGTAGCATGGGAATCAACTTCTGCAGCCATAAGCTGAAACGGTTTGGTGTAGTCTGGTAGCCCTAACGCTGGAGCTGAAACAAGGGCATCTTTTAATTGTTGGAACGAAATCTGACCTTCTTTTGTCAACAAATAAGGTTCACTTTTTACACAGTCATACAGTGGTTGCATTAGTTGACTGGCATGTATAATCCATTGTCTACAATGAGACGCTATTCCTAAAAATGCTCGTAGCTGTTTATGATTTCTAGGCTCATTCATCTGTCTTATTGCTTCAGTTCTTTGTGGTGTAAGATGCTTTTTACCTTGAGAAATGCAATGACCTAGAAAGACCACTTTGGTCTGACAAACTTGTAGCTTTTGTCTATTCACTTTACACCCTTCTTTTTCTAAAAAACATAGTAAACTCACAGTGGACCTTTCTGCAGTTTCTAGATCTGGGCAGCAAAGTAGTAGGTCATCCACATACTGCAAAATTACTACCTGTGGTTCGGGTTCAAACCTCTGAAGGACTGTTTGTAGGGCATTTGAATAAAGAGTAGGGGAGTGTATCATTCCCTGTGGAAGGCGTGTCCACGCCAACTGTTTGCCCTTAAATGTAAATGCAAACAAATGCCAACTATCTTGGTGTAAAGGAACCGAGAAAAATGCATTTGAAAGATCTATTACAGTAAATACTTGAGAACTGGCTGGTATCTGTGATAGTAACGTATGAGGATTGGGTACAACTGGGGTGATTGGATCTAGAACTTTGTTTATTTCTCTTAAATCATGTACCATACGATATTTGGGCATAGAACTCTTATCAAGAGTTCTCTTTTTGACTGGATACAGAGGAGTGTTAGCAGGTGATTGTATCTCTACCAAAACTCCTTTCTCTTTATATCCCTCTATCTGTTTTGTAATCGCTAGTTCCTGCTGGGCACTCACAGGGTATTGTCTGAGCTGTGGGAGAACAGTTCCTGGTTGCACAGATAGTTTTACAGGAGAGATATGCAATAGTCCCACATCGGTGTCACCCTGTGCCCACAGTGTTTCTGGGACCATTGAGAGGTCTAGATCTGTGGTGTACTCTTTTTCTTCAGCATAATCCTCAAAAGCCTGAATTCTAACATATTGTTCTAATGTTTCTGCATCATCAGGGATAGTCAGTATAACTGTGCCATCTTCCCTAAAATTGATGTTAGCTTCTAATTTCTTTAGGACATCAGTTCCTAACAAACATGTTGGGGCACCTCTGGCATACAAAAATCTGGATGCAAAACATTTAGGTCCTAATGAGACCTCTAGGGGCACAGTATATGGCAGTGTTCGAATTACCCCATCATAACCCTCAGCAAAAGTTGTTTGTTCTGAAATATCTTCCGGATTCGGAAGAAAATCTTGATTCAAAATTGAGGAAGTTGCACCTGTATCTATCAAAAATGGAATCTCTCTCCCCCCCACATTCACCTGTATCATAGGTCTTCTAGCTGGTAGGGAAGTTTGTAACACATCGAGTCAATCTGAATCTGGTATGGGACCATCTATGATGGTAGATTTCTGCTGGTTGTCCGTTTGGGGAGGGTTATTTCTGGGAACAAATTTGCCTGACTTTATATCTGCCAACTTCTTCCTGCACTCTCTTTGGAAATGACCTGGCTTTTTACAGTAGTGGCAAGGAAAGTTGTGTCTCACTCTTCCTCCTGTATTAGCTTGTGCTATTCTAACAGGCTTACGATTCTCTCTCATATCCATGACTATTCCTAAACATCGTTGTTTCACAATATTTGGTTGTTCAATTGTTCTCTAATCTGGAGTAGAGGATTTAAATTTTTCTCTGATTTTCGGATCTAGCCCCTCTATTAATTGTTTTGTAAAAAGTCTCCTTACTGAAGCATCAGTCAAATCCAATCCTTCATCCCTAAAGCTATTTTCTAATTCTTGACTATATTCTTCAATACTTTGCCCAAATTTCTGCATAATCACACCCGTAGATCCCCTTTCCCTCTGTTTTTCTCTCATGAAAATTATTAATGCCTCTGTGAACTGGGTACCTGATGCTTCTGTCTGTAAGGCACCCCCTTCTGCCACTGGTCTATTGGGCTGTAGGTGTGTCAATAATTCCTGAAAAAGTCCGGGGGACATTTTCATTCTACATAATTCTTCCCCGTCCGCCCAGACCCCAGCATGAGTCTGCATGATTTGTTGTATGTATTGTGCAAATCGGATGGGATATTGAGTGGGATCAGGCGCATTATGCAGGAGGGACATACCTTCAGCAGGGGACCAAGGAAAATACTGTCGGGTCTGGTGATATCTAGTTCCCATTACCCCGTCAGCACCAGGTTCCCTAAAGGGTCTTGGTACTACCCTAACAGGGGCAAGTACAGCGCCATGTCTAGGTGTACCACAGACTAGGCAATCATTTCTCCAATCTGGATTTTGTTGTCCACAGTGTGAACATACCCATCCTCCTACCCCACCAAGATTGGGATACAAGGCTGGAAATTGTTTTCCTCCTTCTGCTCCTCCAGATGGTACAAATGATTGGGCTTTTGGATTTAGGTAAGGTGGTGGGATTATGTCACAACTTTTTCCCTTCCCCATAATCCATTTGGAAGTGTCTGGATCATACTTCCAATTCTCCTCTTTAGCTGTTTTTGAGACCTCTATCATACAGTGTATGATTTCTTCCCACCCATTGTCTTTGATAATTCCACCTCGTTCTTTACTCAGTTTTTCCCATTCTGTACTGAACATAAGTGCTTCTGAAATTCCCAATTTTTCTCTTACCCTTCTAATCTGACTTCTGACTGTCTTCCCACATCTTTCCTGTATGATATCTGCTGCTTCCACTTGTCCTAAGACGGTTTTTGTCTGTTTATTTCCCATTTTTCTTTTTTTTTTTTTTTTTTTTTTTTCAATATTAGCTATTTCTACCCCAGGTGACGTTTGGACAATCACTTATCCTAGGTGATGTCTCGTTGCCTTCTCTCCTAGGGAGCTAAAATATTGAAGGGCTGATCTGCTCCATTCTTTCTAATGTGCAGAATGTACTTAAGTGCTATTATGCACGCAAACAGACCCAGCAACACCATACAGATCACAAAACTTTCTGTGTCAGTTAGCATACTTGTCCCAGGCTCATGGACCCGCGTCCTGGGCTCATTCTATCAAACCTTATCCAGAAATGAAGGAGGTTAAGCACTTAAATGAGAGTCAAGCATGGGCGGAGGTCTCCCCGAAAGGACGCAACTACATGACCCAGTTAGGCTGACTTCCGTGTATAAGGCTTATACCCCAACTATTTCGGCTTATTTTTCTACGCACTTTTGCTCTTCTTTCACAACATACCACAACCTTCACACTGTTCACACACTGCCAGGGACAGGACTCATAAATCTATACAATATAGTAACCCGAGTTTTATAGGTATCTACTCACTACTAGACTAACCCAGCGTGACACGGCTCATAGAGATCTTTCGGATAATACAAGGCAGATAAAAGAGAACTAATAATGTCTCTTACCTGGCCAGGTTTTTCAGTTCATTTGCCGTCCATTATCCCAGATCTCCATTGTCCGTATCTGCAGGTGAATCTCGAGCAAATACTCTCATCTCGGGTCCCTGTTCGGTGCGCCAAAGAAATGTTAAGTCCTTCTCAGTCCCTGGCTTACTAGAGGTAGGGATCCTGAGTAAATGACATGCAAACAAGGTATTGTGTGATCATATACAGGGGAAGCCCAGGAGCACATCTCTCTCTCTGGGCTTTGCCCTTCCTTTATATAGAAAAGAATTATTCTTTTACAGACATGCGCACAAGCGCTCATATTTCACTATCTCTTACATAAACAATCTATACCAGTCTTTATCAGTAGAAAGTTACATCATCTGGAAGGTGAATGAAAGGCTGCTATTGAAAGAAGGAATGCACACATGATTACTTCCATAAAAGGAAATGTCAAGTCAGCAGAAATGTATCTTGTTGTAAGCGAGATTTCTCAGGAAGAAGACAAGATGGATTCCTTTAGTTCAGTCTGATCTCCACAACGTTATAACGTATTGCACTAGGGCTCGTCGGTGCTGCCACAGTCGCTGCAACATGTGCAGAGTTGAATTCCACCATGTGGGCACATCGCATTTCAGCCGGTGAACTGGCAGGCCCAACGACTTCTGTAGAGATGCAAGTCGTCGAGCTGCGGGATTCCAATAGCGACCGTGCCCTCTGCAGAAGCCCATCTAGTCCGGGATAGTGGGATAAAAATTGTTGGACAACCAGGTTCAAAACGTGAGCCATACAAGGCAAGTGTGTGACATTGCCCCGGCGAAGGACCGCACCCAGGTTTGCAGCATTGTCGCACACAGCCTTCCCTGGCTGCAGGTTGAGTGGATACAACCATTGATAGAACCCAGTCTCCAGAGCTGACCACAACTCCTCAGCTGTGTGACTCCCATTTCCCAGACATTTCAATGTAAACACTGCCTGATGCCATTGAGCCCTGGTGACAGCATAGTGAGGAGGTGTGCAGAATTCCTTCCGCGCAGTTACAACGCTGGTGGCATTACTAGATAGGCTTTGGGTGCAGGTGGAGGACCGAGAGGAGGTTGAGGAGGCAGAAGCAGTGGATTAACTTCTAGATACAGAGAATCGATGAGCAACTTGTGGCGACGGCAAGACTTTGACAGCAGCCCCTTCTCCTGATGTCGCCGTAGTTACCCAGTGCCCAGTCACCGACATGTAATGCCCCTGTCCATATCTACTTGTCCAAGTGTCTGTGGTGAAATGCACCCTGTCACACACAGAGTTTCTCAAGGAAGCGGTGATGTTGTGTGCGACATGCTGGTGTAGTGCAGGCACAGCTTTCTTTGAGAAGTAGTGGCGACTGGGCATCTGGTACTGGAGCACTGCGGGATCACGTTGCAGATAGTGCAGCAAGAAGGCACTCATATGTTGGGCTCTACCATGAGGTTCAAACCCATGCTCTGTTGGCGGCTGGGTAACACTGATGCTTGTTTCCTTCGTTCCCTCCCACCCACCACGAACAACAGAGAGGGGAGGATTATCCTCTTCATCTGACAGTTGATCACCCATTACCTATTCTTCTTCCTCCATTTGTTCTGAGATTCTTGCACCTTCACTATCAGTTTTTCTGTTATCACCAGCCCCCCTTGATCGCAGTAATCCACCCTCCCTTTGCACTCGCCTGTGGGCTGTTACTGCCAGCGCTGACACAGTGCAGCGAAGCGTGCATTAGCAGCGCTCCTGCCGAAAGCAGTTTTAACCCTGTGGACGCCGGGGGACGTGACAGACATCAGAATGTGAGTATGTACTGTTTTTTTTTTTTTACTTTTACAATGGTAACCAGGGTAAATATCGGGTTACTAAGCGCGGCCCTGCACTTAGTAACCCGATGTTTACCCTGGTTACCTGGGTGCTGCAGGGGAACTTCGGCATCGTTGAAGACAGTTTCAACGACGCCGAAGTCGTTCCCCTGATCGTTGGTCGCTGGAGAGAGCTGTCTGTGTGACAGCTCCCCAGCGACCACACAATGACTTACCAATAGTGTTGAGCGATACCGTCCGATACTTGAAAGTATCGGTATCGGATAGTATCGGCCGATACCCGAAAAATATCGGATATCGCCGATACCGATATCCGATACCAATACAAGTCAATGGGACATCAAGTATCGGAATGTATCCTCATGGATCCCAGGGTCTGAAGGAGAGGAAACTCTCCTTCAGGCCCTGGGATCCATATTAAAGTGTAAAATAAAGAATTAAAATAAAAAATATTGTTATATTCACCTCTCCGGCGGCCCCTGGACATCAGCGGGAGGATCCGGCGTCCGGCACGGCTTCTTTCTTCAAAATGCGCGCCTTCAGGACCTGTGGAATGACGTCCCGGCTTCTGATTGGTCGCGTGCCGCCCATGTGACCGCCACGCGACCAATCAGAAGCCGCGACGTCATTCCTCAGGTCCTAGAAGGCGCTCATTCTAGGACTTTAGCTGAGGAATGACGTCGCGGCTTCTGATTGGTCGCGTGGCGGTCACATGGGCGGCACGCGACCAATCAGAAGCCGGGACGTCATTCCACAGGTCCTGAAGGCGCGCATTTTGAAGAAAGAAGCCGTGCCGGACGCCGGATCCTCCCGCTGATGTCCAGGGGCCGCCGGAGAGGTGAATATAACAATATTTTTTATTTTAATTCTTTATTTTACACTTCCGATACCGATACCCGATATCACAAAAATATCGGATCTCGGTATCGGAATTCCGATACCGCAAGTATCGGCCGATACCCGATACTTGCGGTATCGGAATGCTCAACACTACTTACCAACGATCACGGCCAGGTCGTATCGCTGGTCGTGATCGTTGGTAAATCGTTTAGTGTAACGGTACCTTTAGAGACAATGTTATCCCTTCCGCATCCTCTTATGCTTCCTCTTTTTCTGCAGGCTATTCAAAGTCTGCTCCAGCATATAGATGACCGGAATAGTGAAGCTGATAATGGCATTGTCAGTGCTAACTATCTTAGTAGCCACTTCGAATCTGTGCAGAAGGGTGCAGAGGTCTTTAATCTGTGCCCACTCTGTAAACATGATATGCGCCACGTCGGTACTACATTGTCCCAGGCTATATGACATGACATACTGCATCAAGGCTGGTTGCTGCTGCCACAGTCGCTGCAACATGTGCAGAGTGGAATTCCACCGTGTTAGCACATTACATATCAACCTGTTAACTGGCATGGACAAAGACCTCTGTATCGATGCAAGTCGATGACCTGAGGGGTATGAATGATGGAAATGAGCACACAGCTTTCGTGCTCGCTGTAGCAGCTCACCCACGTCAGGATAGTGGCGGAGAAAACTCTGTACCACCGGGTTGAGGACATGAGCCATGCAAGGCACGTGTGTGAGCTTGCCTCGCCATAGGGCCGCCAACAGGTTTGCATCATTATCAGACATGGTCTTTCCTGGATGCAGGTTCAGCGGAGACAACCATTGATCAAACTCAGCCTGGGTAGCTGTCCAGAACTCTTCAGCTGTATGACTGCTGTCTCCAAGGCATATCAATTTGAACACTTCCTGAATGTGGTGTGCGCAGGCTGCGCAGTACGGAGGTAGTGGGGATTCGCTCTTCACTGTTGGAATGCGTGCCTCATTAAGGCAAAGATTGAGGGTGCAAATGGAGATAGAGGAGGAGGCAGAAGCAGTGGAGGAAGTGTTAACTGTAGAGATTTGTCCTGTAAGCCTTGGGGATTCCAAGACTTGTGGAGCAGTGCCTGCACCACAACCACCAGAGTTACCCAATGCCCAGTCAGTGAGATGTAATGCCCTAGGTGATGCTTACTCGTCCAAGTGTCTGTGGTGAAATGCAACCTGGCAGACATAAATTTAGTCATGGAAAGGGTGATGTTGTCTGCGACATGCGGGTGTAGCGCAGGCACAGCTTTCTTAGAAAATTAATGACGACTGGGCAATTGGTACTGGGGGACTGTGAAGGCCATCAGTTTTAGGAAAGCATCTGTATTTACCAGGCGGAAAGGCAGCATTTTGGTGGCCAACAAATTGGAGCTGGTGGAGTTCAACCTCTTAGCTTTGTCATGCATAGGAGGAAACAATCTTTTACATTACCACAGCTGTGGTACCGTGGGCTGGCTGACTGCAGTGCTGAGAGAGGGCGGAGTATGGTGAACCAGCCAAACTGTTGGACTGTGAGAGTGGTGCAGGCGAAGGTGTTATGGTGGATTAAGAAAGTTGTGGTGTGCTCGCTCTCTGAGATTGGTCAAAAACAGCAGGCATGTCAGCTCCCGTTACAGCTGACGGTGGGCTCTCAGCCCATGTGACTGGACAGAACCAGAGGTTCTGCAGTCGAAGACCTGCATCTCAATTGTTGTCACGGTAACAGAGGAGAAGAAGCAGCACATGTGATCCATGGGGATTCTGATAGTTGTTTAGGTCCACTGGTCTGCATTTTAGCACAGTGGGATTCCCAGAGTAATGCTTGTTGATTGCGCATGTGAAGGTTCAGACATGTAGTAGCCAAATTATTGCACTTTTTACCTCTTCTCATGGTTTTTGTTCAAAGTTGGCAGATTACGTGAGGTGGCTCATCCTTTGCAGTGTCAAAAAAGGCCCAGACTTGGCAACCCTTGCCACCCCTGTGAGCTGCAGATATGCGGACACTGCTAGTCACAGCCACAGTTGTGGTTGAGGATGCATTTCTTGTCATGGCTGCATCACTATGTGTCTGCAATGTACGGCGTAACATAACCTCCTCGTCTTCCTCCTCAGATGACCTATTCAGCTGTGTGCCTCTATGTTCACACCAACTGGGATCTAACACATCATCACCATCCTCTATGTTATCACATTCCTCACACTTCGAGTCACCCTCCTCTTCCTGCCCTGACAGCACAGTACAGCCCACGTGAGCCTCATATATCTGATTCTCATCAGGATCACCGGGGTTTAATGTCTGATGACGAGGTTCAGAAAGCTGCTCGGACCCAATTTCGTTTTGCCCGGATCCAAGCTAAAAATTTTGGGCATCGGTGCAGATTTCCTCCTCTTGAATCTCTGAAGCTTTTGAGTACACTTCTTATGACCATGGCATAGAATTTGTGAACAGCTCTTCAGACTCACCCATCTGTGGTTCTGTACAGTCAGTTGTATGGTTGGAGAGTTGAGATGCGGGGGAAAGCAAGCGTAATTTGGTTGCCGTCTCTGTGACTGTACTGGGTGTGATGTTGAGGTGGAGGAAGAGGATGAGATGCAACTTGAAGGTGCGTTTGCCATGCACTAGTGCACATGCTCTTTCTGGGCCTCATCAACAAAGCGTACCACTGTGCATCTGGCACAGAAAGGTAGTGGAGTAGCCTGTTCAGTAACAGAAGTTGTCAGTTGTCTTTGCATAGGAAGTGACGTTGTTGGTTCACTAGTGCTTTTACAAACATTACCACCTACCACCACGGCCTTGCATTTTCTCAGTCATGTTGCTCAGATAGTGTGATAGGAGCTAAGTATTAGCAACAAAAAATTAGATTTTAAACTCCGCAACAGCTCTGCAAATAGCTGAATTTCAGCGGCAGTAAATTCATAGGTGAAATATGGCATGCTGAATCACGTTAGTCACAGAAGAAAGAATTGTTTGAGTGTGGATGAGGCCTGTATGACAGAGAAGATATGCTACAAACAATTTGAAAGTGAGATGTCCTCTAATGTATGATGTTAGTAACATAAGAATTTTTTGGTGGCCTCTGGATCAGGTCTCTATAACACACTAGATGCTACGAGCAATTTGAAAGTGACATGTCCTTTACTGTATGACTTTAGCAACAGAAGAATTTTTTGGTGGCTTCTGGATCAGGCCTCTATAACACACTAGATCCTACAAACAATTTGAAAGTGAGATGCCCCCTACTTTATGACATTAGTAACAGAAGCATTTTTTGGTAGCCTCTGGATCAGGCCTATATCACAGACTAGATGCAACAAAAAATTTAAAAGTGAGATATTCTCCACTGTATGATGTTAGAAACAGAAGAATTTTGGAGGCCTGTGGATCAGGTCTCTATAACAAAATAGATGCTACAAACAATTTAGAAGGCAGGTCCCCTACTGTATGATGTTAACAACAAATAAAATGTTTTGGTTAAGTGCGTGAGATCTGCAGACAGCTTAATTTCATCCCAACCAAATGACTAAGTTTGATATGGGGGGCTGTATAACGTTTTGCTACAGAAAAAAGATTTATTTTTTTTTAAATGTGCTTTAGGTATTCAGACAGTTTCATATCACCACTAGTGTTGAGCCACCTCCCTAGTGTTCGGGTTCGGTTCGGTTCGTCGAAATGTTCATCGAACGTTCGACGAACACCGTCGAACCCCATTGAAACCAATGGCAGGCAAACACAAACACATACAAACACATGGAAAACACATAGGAAAAACCTTAAAAGGTGTCCAAAAGCTGACAAACTGCTCAGAAGACACAACAAAAACATGGAAAAGTCACAACTACATATAGTCATGCGAAAAGAAAAGAGGTTGAGGAGTAATACGAGGAGGAGACACAGATATAGGCATGTCATGCCCTTCTAAAATCAAGAAAGGCTGGAGTAAAAGTGTAAACTCACTCTACCAACACCCAGACGTCTTGACAAAAAAAAGAAAAAAAGAAATATCTTTAAGTAGAATGGCGGCGGTCCATTCAGAACACTTTCCTTAGAAGACGTAGTGGTACCCCATTGGGAGTTGTACCAAAACATGAACCCAATACATTCAGACTAATCCACCATTTGTCATATCCAAGGGGCAGGTCAGTAAACGACAACATCGACGTGGAACCAAGTACAGTACTATGTACTGTACCTCCTTTGACGAGGCAATCAGGCGAGTCAAGAAGTTGGTAAGGGGCACCCTAATGGCCAAAACAGACATTGAGGGGGCGTTCTGGTTACTACCTGTGCCTCCGAATAGTGTCCTTCCATTGGGCTGGTTCTGTGAAGGAGCATACTACATAGATCGC
The DNA here is from genome assembly GCF_032444005.1 of Ranitomeya imitator. NCBI lineage: Eukaryota > Metazoa > Chordata > Amphibia > Anura > Dendrobatidae > Ranitomeya > Ranitomeya imitator. The sequence continues at coordinate 397,242,715 of NC_091282.1, forward strand.
TGTTTGCCCATGGGGTGCTCCATATCATGCTCACTATTTGAGGCGTTCAGTTGCTTCCTCGAATGTGTCGTCATGGACGTTTGTAAGGCGGCACATATTATCCATTACTTCAACGACTTCTTATGCCTAGGCCCAAAAGATTCGCTACAGTGTGAAAACACGCGGTAGTCCACCTGTGAGAAGGAGAGAGCTGGAGGGAGAGTGGACACCCCAGAGGAGATGGGTTAGATTGAGAAAGAAGGTGGTGTAGCTTGCTTCATGGGTGGGGTACACTGCACCAAATTCTACTAGGCCCAAAAGGATTTCCTGGGCCATATGCCGTTATAAAATAGTAGTTATGTAAACAGGTGGTGTAGCTTGCTTCATGGGTGGAGTACGCTGCTGAGTTGCACCAAATTCTATTAGGCCCAAAAGGATTTCCTGGGCTAGATGCAGTTACAAAATAGTAGTTAGGTAAACAGGCAGTGTAGCTAGCTTCATGGGTGGGGTACGCTGCTGAGTCGCACCAAATTCTATTAGGCCCAAAAGGATTTCCTCGGCTAGAAGCCGTTAAAAAATAGTAGTTGGGTAAACAGGCGGAGTTGCTTGCTTCATGGGTGGGGTACGCTGCTGAGTAGCACCAAATTCTACTAGGCCCAAAAGGATTTTCTGGGCTAGATGCGGTTAAAAAATAGTACTTAGGTAAACAGGCGGTGTAGCTTGCTTCATGGGTGGGGTACGCTGCTGAGTTGCACCAAATTCTACTAGGCCCTAAAGGATTTTCTGGGCTAGATGCGGTTAAAAAATAGTACTTAGGTAAACAGGCGGTGTAGCTTGCTTCATGGGTGAAGTATGCTGCTGAGTAGCACCAAATTCTACTAGGCCCAAAAGGATTTCCTGGGCCAGATGGCGTTAAAAATAGTACTTAGGTAAACAGGCGGTGGGTGGCTGGGCTACTCTGCTGACTAGCAAACACTGAAGCTTTGGAGCAGACATCTGAATCCCAGGCCATAGTATGAGGAAACAACTCTGCAGACGACCTCACCCACCTGGAATTGACGATGGCAACATAATGTAAAACTCAGCAAGGGGACTAAGTAAAAGAGTCTCCATTTTTTCCAAAAGTTTTGGCCACAGACATCACTTAAGTGGCATCAATTTCGCCAGAGTTTTTTAAAACAGTTGGTGAGGTGATTTTCAAAAATCATCAAGCTTTTAGTCTCCCCAAGATGACACAGGGGTTGAAAAGTTCTTGCCGATCCAGGATTTGTTCATCTTGATGAACGTTAGTTTGTCTACATTGTCACTGGACAGCTGCGTGCGCTTATCTGTCAGCACACCACCAGCAGCGCTGAACACACGTTCAGAGAGAACGCTGGCTGCGGGACACGACAAGATCTCCAAGGCATGAGTGGCAAGCTCAGGCCATTTTTCAAGTTTGGAAGCCCAAAATGAGCAAGGGTCCAGTTCCACAGTCATGGCATCGATGTTAACTTGGATATACTCTTGCACCATCCTCTCTAGGCGTTGGCTGTACGTCATACTTCTTGTCTCCTGTTGCCTTGCAAAGGATGGTCTAAAAAAATCTTGAAACAATTGGAAAAAATTGCTGTTACCAACAGATACGATGTTACTATTACGGTCTGAGTGATGACTCGATAGTCCTATGGTTGGCAAGTTAGAACTCAAAGATTCACTACGTGCACCAATGGTGTTTTGTGGAAAAGCAGATGTTAGATTCTGTAACAGTCTCTGCTGATACTCCTGCATGCGTGAATCCTTTTCTATGGCAGGAATTATTTCGCCAAATTTGTTTTTGTACCGGGGATCTAAGAGTGTGGCAACCCAGTAGTCGGCATTACTTCGGATTCTGACAATCCGAGGGTCATGTTGCTGGTAGTGCAGCAAGAAGGCACTCATGTGTCTTGCGCATCCAGGAGGACCAAGTCCTTGTTGTCTTGGTGGTGGCGAGGTGAGAATCATGCTTCCTTCGTCAGCCCTCTCCCCCCAACCTTGCACAACAGAAATTTGATCAAGGTCTCCCTCATCTGATAAGTCTTCCATGCCCAGTGCCAGTTCGTCCTCTGCTTCTTCCTCGCCTCCTGCACCTTCATCAACAGTTTGGCTGCTACCATGCGCCCTCGGTAATCCCTCTTCCCCAGTCTCCAATGCCAGCCGACTTGGTGCTGCCAACCTTCTTGACCTTGGAGATATGATTCCTTCCGCATACGACTCCTCCTGTTCCTCCTCCTCCTCCTCTTGTTCCATCACCTGATTCCGAAAACTGTGTAAGGTGTGCTCCAGCATGTAAATCACCGGAATGGTCATGCTGATAATGGCATCGTCAGCACTAAACATCTTCGTCGCTATTTCAAAACTGTGCAGAAGGGTGCATAGGTCCCTGATCTGAGACCACTCCTGCAGCGTGATTTGCCCCACCTCTTGATCTCGTTGGCCCAGGCTATACTTCATAACGTATTGCACTAGGGCTCGTCGGTGCTGCCACAGTCGCTGCAAGATGTGCAGAGTTGAATTCCACCGTGTGGGCACATCGCATTTCAGCCGGTGAACTGGCAGGCCCAACGACTTCTGTAGAGATGCAAGTCGTTGAGCTGTGGGATGCGAATAGCGGAAGTGAGCACACAGTGACCGTGCCCTCTGCAGAAGCCCATCTAGTCCGGGATAGTGGGGATAAAAATTGCTGGACAACCAGGTTCAAAACGTGAGCCATACAAGGCACGTGGGTGACATTGCAAGTTGAGTGGAGACAACCATTGATAGAACTCAGTCTCCAGAGCTGACCACAACTCCTCAGCTGTGTGACTCACATTTCCCAGACATTTCAATGTAAACACTGCCTGATGCCATTGAGCCCTGGTGACAGCATAGTGAGGAGGTGTGCAGGATTCCTTCTGCGCAGTTACAACGCGGGAGGCATTACCAGACAAGCTTTGGGTGCAGGTGGAGGACCGAGAGGAGGTTGAGGAGGCAGAAGCAGTGGAGGAACTTCTAGATACAGAGGATCGATGAGCAACTCGTGGCGATGGCAAGACTTGGACAGCAGCCCCTTCTCCTGATGTCGCCGTAGTTACCCAGTGCCCAGTCACTGACATGTAACGCCCCTGTCCATATCTACTCGTCCAAGTGTCCATGGTGAAATGCACCCTGTCACACACAGAGTTTCTCAAGGCAGCGGTGATGTTGTGTGCGACATGCTGGTGTAGTGTAGGCACAGCTTTTATTGAGAAGTAGTGGTGACTGGGCATCTGGTACTGGGGCACTGCGACGGACATAAGGTCTCGAAAATCCTCTGTGTCCACCAGGCGGAAAGGCAGCATTTCTGTAGCCAACAGCTTGCAGATGGAGAAATCCAACCTCTTAGCTTTGTCATGGCTAGGAGAAAATGGTCTTTTACTTGTCCACATCTGAGGGCTGGCTGCCGTGCTTAGACGGAGTTGAGTAGGGTGTCCTCGGCAAACTGCTGGTCTGTGAGGAAGGTGCAGGCGGAGATGTTATGTTGCCTTGATCAAAATGTGGTGTCGATGTCGAAGAGCGCTCAACACCAGCAGGTGTTTCCACTAGCAAAAGTCCTGATGACCTGCTAATCACACTGGCTGTTGCGGGTAAAGAGGTGGAAGGTCTGCATCCAAAACCATCCAAAACCATGTGCGACTGCTGTCCCCACAGTCACAGAGGATGAAGAGGACGCGGATGCACTTGATGGGGCAGACGGTGGTTGACCCGGCCCACTAGGCCGCATTGTAGCACAATGAGCTTCCCACTGCAACTTATGCCTCATATCCATGTGACAGTTCATGCATGAAGTACTCAAGCTAGTGATTTTTTGGCCTCTACTAAGATTTTGTTGACAAATCTTACAGACAACATGAGTTGGGTCATCCTTTGCGATGTCAAAAAATGCCCAGGCTATGCAAAGCTTAGAGCCCATGCGACCTGAAGAGCCACCATTCTGGTCTGAGGCACAGTTGGGGATGAGGATGCAGTTGTTGACGTGCTTCCACTACTCCGTCTCTGTCCAAGAAGGCGCACCGTTGCCTCATCATCAGACTCGTCTCTAGCATCTTCCTCCACCTCCTCTGCTGACCTCATGGACTGGCGGACTGGGGGTTGACAGTAAGTGGGGTCTACAACCTTGTCATCATCATCCTGTGTGTTCTCACACCCGTCGTCCTCAGAGCCAACCTCTTCCTGCCCTGTTATGATCTGGTGGCCTTGGAGCAGCATGAGACGTACTCTGGAGAAGGTGGAACCTGTACTGACCGCAAACCCTGAACTTAACAGCGCAACTAGAAGTAGCCGTGGGGGGTAACTAGCACTTCCTAGACCCCTCGACACAGACTAAGAACTAACTTCCCCTAAAGACAGAAATGGGAAAACTATCTTGCCTCAGAGGAAATCCCCAAAGGAAAGACAGCCCCCCACAAATATTGACTGTGAGAGGAGAGGGAAATAACATACGCAGAAATGAAATCAGGATTTAGCATAGGAGGCCATACTAGCTAAAAAGAAAGAATAGAACAGAGTACTATGCGGTCAGTATCAAAACACTAGAAAATATCCACCACATAAAATACAAAACACCACATCTGACTAAAGACATGGAGGGTATATCTGCATCTCCAGAGAAATAGCTAGGCTGCAAAAAAATCCTTCACAGACTAAGCTGGACAAGACAAAAACATGAAAATGCACAGAACTATAAGGTCCACAGCAGGTGGACAGCAAAAACAAAGCCAGGACTTATCTTTGAAGAAAAGCACAGCAAACAGGAGAGACCAGAAGGGATGTGAATCCTCCAAAAACAATGGACAACTGGCACTGACTAAAGGATCAAGCAAGGCTATATAGCCCAGCCCAAATTGCAAAAAATAGATACACCTGATAAATGCGGTGATCCAACTACCTCAGCACTACCACTCATAACCACCGGAGGGAGCCCAAGAGCAGAATTCACAACAGTACCCCCCCCTTGAGGAGGGGGTCACCGAACCCTCACCAGAGCCCCCAGGCCGATCAGGACGAGCCAAATGAAAGGCACGAACCAAATCGTCAGCATGAACATCGGAGGCAACAACCCAATAATTATCCTCCTCGCCATAACCCTTCCATTTGACCAGATACTGAAGCCTCCGCCTCGAAAAACGAGAATCCAAAATCTTCTCAACCACATACTCCAACTCCCCATCAATCAACACCGGGGCCGGAGGATCAACAGAGGGAACAACGGGCACTACATACTTCCGCAACAAAGATCTATGGAACACATTATGGATGGAAAAAGAGGCTGGAAGGGCCAAGCGAAAAGACACTGGATTGATAATCTCAGAAATCCTATAAGGACCAATAAACCGAGGCTCGAACTTAGGGGAAGAAACCTTCATAGGAACATGACGGGAACACAACCAGACCAAATCCTCAACCTGAAGCCGGGAACCAACACACCGACGACGGTTAGCAAAACGTTGAGCCTCCTCCTGAGACAACACTAAATTGTCCACCACATGAGCCCAAATCTGCTGCAGCCTGTCAACCACAGAATCCACACCAGGACAATCAGAAGGCTCAACCTGCCCTGAAGAAAAACGAGGATGAAAACTAAAATTACAAAAAAAAGGCGAAACCAAGGTAGCAGAACTAGACCGATTATTAAGGGCAAACTCGGCCAATGGCAAGAAAGCCACCCAATCATCCTGATCAGCAGACACAAAGCATCTCAAATAAGTTTCCAAAGTCTGATTAGTTCGCTCGGTCTGACCATTTGTCTGAGGATGAAATGCGGAAGAAAAAGACAAATCAATGCCCAGCCTAGCACAAAAGGCCCGCCAAAACCTAGAAACAAACTGGGAACCTCTATTGGACACAATATTTTCCAGAATGCCATACAAACGAACCACATGCTGAAAAAACAACGGAACCAAATCAGAAGAGGAAGGCAATTTAGGCACAGGTACCAAATGAACCATCTTAGAAAACCGGTCACAAACCACCCAGATAACCGACATCTTCTGGGAAACCGGAAGATCTGAAATAAAATCCATAGAAATATGCGTCCAAGGTCTCTCAGGGACCGGCAAAGGCAAAAGCAACCCACTAGCGCGGGAACAGCAAGGCTTAGCCCGCGCACAAATCCCACAGGACTGCACAAAAGAACGCACATCCCGCGACAAAGAAGGCCACCAAAAGGACCTACCAACCAAATCTCTGGTACCAAAAATCCCAGGATGGCCAGCCAACACAGAACAATGAACCTCAGAAATCACTTTACTAGTCCATCTATCAGGAACAAACAGTTTCCCCACTGGACAGCGGTCAGGTTTATCAGCCTGAAACTCCCGAAGAACCCGTCGTAAATCAGGGGAGATGGCAGAAAGAATCACCCCTTCCTTCAGAATGCCGACCGGCTCAAGAACCCCAGGGGAATCAGGAAAAAAACTCCTAGAGAGGGCATCCGCCTTAACATTCTTAGTACCAGGAATGTATGAGACCACAAAATCAAAACGGGAGAAAAACAGGGACCATCGAGCCTGTCTAGGATTTAGCCGTTTGGCAGATTCGAGGTAAATCAGATTCTTATGATCGGTCAGGACCACAATACGGGGCTTGGCCCCCTCAAGCCAATGTCGCCACTCCTCAAACGCCCACTTCATAGCCAACAACTCCCGATTGCCGACATCATAATTGCGTTCCGCAGGCGAAAACTTCCGAGAAAAGAAGGCACACGGTTTCATCAAGGAACCATCAGAATTCCTCTGAGACAAAACGGCCCCTGCCCCAATCTCAGACGCGTCAACCTCAACCTGAAATGGAAGAGAAACATCCGGCTGATGCAACACAGGGGCAGAAGTAAATCGGCGTTTAAGCTCCTGAAAGGCAGAAACAGCCGCAGAGGACCAATTCGTCACATCAGCGCTTTTCTTCGTCAAATCGGTCAGAGGTTTAACCACACTGGAGAAATTGGCAATGAAACGACGATAAAAATTAGCAAAGCCCAAGAATTTCTGAAGGCTCTTCACAAATGTGGGCTGAATCTAATCATGAATGGCCTGAACCTTAACCGGATCCATTTCTATAGATGCAGGAGAAAAAATGAAGCCCAAAAAAGAAACCTTCTGCACTCCAAAGAGGCACTTTGACCCCTTCACAAATAAAGCATTATTACGGAGGATCTGAAATACCATCCTGACCTGTTTCACATGAGACTCCCAATCATCGGAAAAAATCAAAATATCATCCAAATATACAACCATGAATTTATCAAGATAACTCCGAAAGATATCATGCATGAAGGATTGTAACACAGATGGAGCATTAGAGAGTCCGAATGGCATCACAAGGTATTCAAAATGGCCTTCGGGCGTATTAAATGCAGTTTTCCATTCGTCACCCTGCTTAATACGAATAAGATTATATGCCCCTCGAAGGTCAATCTTAGTAAACCAGCTAGCCCCCTTAATCCTAGCAAACAAATCAGTAAGCAAAGGCAACGGTCATTGAAATTTGACCGTGATCTTATTCAAGAGGCGATAATCAATACAGGGTCTCAAGGAGCCATCCTTCTTGGCAACAAAAAAAAACCTGCTCCCAATGGTGAAGAAGATGGCCGAATATGCCCCTTCTCCAAAGACTCCTTAATATAGCTCCGCATGGCGGCATGTTCTGGCACAGACAGGTTGAATAGTCGGCCCTTAGGGAACTTACAACCTGGAATCAAGTCAATAGCACAATCACAGTCCCTATGTGGTGGAAGGGAACTGGATTTGGGCTCATCAAATACATCCTGGAAATCTGACAAAAACTCAGGAATTTCAGAAGAGGGGGAAGAGGAAATTGACATCAAAGGAATGTGACCATGAACCCCCTGACAACCCCAACTAGTCACAGACATAGATTTCCAATCTAACACCGGATTATGTAGCTGTAACCATGGAAAACCCAGCACAATATCATCATGCAAATTATGCAACACCAGAAAACGACAATCTTCCTGATGGGCTGGCACCATGCGCATGGTCAGCTGTGTCCAAAACTGAGGTTTATTTTTAGCCAACAGTGTAGGATCAATGCCCCTTAAAGGAATAGGGTTCTGCAAAGGCTGCAAGGGGAAACCACAACCTCTGGCAAATTCTAAGTCCATTAAGTTCAGAGCGGCGCCTGAATCCATAAATGCCATAACAGAAAATGATGATAATGAGCAGATCAAGGTCACAGATAACAGAAATTTAGGTTGTACAGTACTGATGGTAACAGAACTAGTGATACTCTTTGTACACTTAGGGCAATCAGAAATAATATGAGTAGAATCGCCGCAGTAAAAACACAACCTATTCTGACGCCTGAATCTTTGACATTCAGATTTAGACAAAATCCTATCACACTGCATAGGCTCAGGGCTCCGCTCAGAGGACAACGCCACAGTGTGCACAACTCTGCGCTCGCGCAAGCGCCAATCAATCTGAATGGCCAGAGACAAAGAATCACTCAGACCAGCAGGCGTGGGGAACCCCACCATAACATCTTTAATGGATTCAGAAAGACCCTTTCTGAAAATTGCCGCCAAGGCATCCTCATTCCATTTAGTCAGTACAGACCATTTTCTAAATTTCTGGCAATACGATTCTGCCGCTTCTTGACCTTGACACAGGTCCAGCAAGATTTTCTCAGCTTGATCCACAGAATTAGGCTCATCATACAATAACCCCAATGCTTGAAAGAAAGAATCAACATTAAGCAAAGCAGGATTGCCAGTTTCCAGGGAAAATGCCCAATCCTGTGGGTCACCACGCAGCAGGGATATGATGATTTTAACCTGCTGAATGGGATCACCAGAAGACCGGGGTCTCAATGCAAAAAACAGTTTACAGTTATTTTTGAAACTCAAAAATTTGGATCTGTCACCAAAGAATAAATCAGGAGTGGGAATCCTAGGTTCTAAGGCAGGAGTCTGAACAATATAATCTGAAATACCCTGTACCCTAGCAGCAAGCTGATCCACACGAGAAACTAACTCCTGAACATTCATGTTATTACTAGGTTCCGTAGCCACCCAGAGATTAAGAGGAAGGAAAAGACAAAACAGGCTAAGGAAAAAAAATGGCTCAAAATCTTTCCTCCCTTCTTCTGAGATGCAATTAACTCATTGTTGGCCAGTTGTACTGTTATGATCTGGTGGCCTTGGAGCAGCATGAGATGTACTCTGGAGAAGGTGGAACCTGTACTGACCGCAAACCCTGAACTTAACAGCGCAACTAGAAGTAGCCGTGGGGGGTACCTAACACTCCCTAGACCCCTCGACACAGCCTAAGAACTAACTTCCCCTAAAGACAGAAACGGGAAAACTATCTTGCCTCAGAGAAAATCCCCAAAGGAAAGACAGCCCCCCACAAATATTGACTGTGAGAGGAGAGGGAAATAACATACGCAGAAATGAAATCAGGATTTAGCATAGGAGGCCATACTAGCTAAAAAGAAAGAATAGAACAGAGTACTATGCGGTCAGTATCAAAACACTAGAAAATATCCACCACAGAAAATACAAAACACCACATCTGACTAAAGACATGGAGGGTATATCTGTCATGATCCCAATGGCAGGGGATCACAAAAGGACAAGCACAAAAAACAAAACAAGCTCTAGGGTGATGGAAACTGAGCTGACCGCGATCCTGAACCTCAACACACAACTAGATGTAGCCGGGGAACGTGCCTACGATGATTCCTAGATGTCTCGCGCCAGCCGAAGAACTAACTTTCCCTATTAGAAGAAACACAGACCTCTCTTGCCTCCAGAGAAACACCCCGCAGAAATAGCAGCCCCCCACATGTAATGACGGTGAAATGAGAGGAAAACACATACGTAGTTATGAAAACAGATTCAGCAAAATGAGGCCCGCTAAAGCTAGATAGCAGAGGATACAAAAGTGAACTGCGCGGTCAGCGAAAAACCCTACAAAAAACCATCCTGAAATTACTTGAACTCATGTTCCAACTCATGGAACATGAGGAGTAATATCAGCCCACTAGAGCAACCAGCAAAAAGGAATCACATATCTGCAAGCTGGACTAAGACAAAAATTAAGCAAAACGTGGAACAGGAAAATAAAAAACTTAGTTTGTCCTGAAGAATACAGAAGCGGGAAGCAGAGGTAACAAGACACACTGATTACATTGATAGCCGGCGAGGAAATGACAAGAAAGCCAGGTTAAATAGGAAACTCCCATATCCTGATAGAACAGGTGGACACCAGAGACCGCAGAGAACACAAGTCACCCAGTACCATCTGTAACCACCAGAGGGAGCCCAAAAACAGAATCCACAACAGTACCCCCCCCTTGAGGAAGGGTCACCGAACCCTCACGAGAACCACCAGGGCGACCAGGATGAGCCCTATGAAATGCACGGACCAAATCAGCAGCATGAACATCAGAGGCAACCACCCAAGAATTATCCTCCTGACCATAACCCTTCCACTTAACCAAATATTGGAGTTTCCGTCTGGAAACACGAGAACCCAAGATCTTCTCCACAACATACTCCAATTCTCCCTCCACCAGCACCGGAGCAGGAGGCTCAAGCGAAGGAACAACATGTACCTCATACTTCCGCAACAACGACCGATGGAACACATTATGAATAGCAAACGATGCCAGGAGATCCAAACGAAACGACACAGGGTTAAGAATTTCCAAGATCCTATAGGGACCGATGAACCGAGGCTTGAACTTAGGAGAAGAGACCTTCATAGGAACAAAACGAGAAGACAACCACACCAAGTCCCCAACATGAAGTCGAGGACCCACGCGGCGACGGCGATTAGCAAACTGCTGAGCCCTCTCCTGGGACAACTTCAAATTGTCCACCACATGACTCCAAATCTGATGCAACCTATCCACCACCATGTCCACTCCAGGACAATCAGAAGGCTCCACCTGACCAGAGGAAAAACGAGGATGAAACCCCGAATTACAAAAGAAAGGAGAAACCAAGGTAGCAGAACTAGCCCGATTATTAAGGGCAAATTCAGCAAGCGGCAAAAAGGTAACCCAGTCATCTTGATCAGCAGAAACAAAACACCTTAAATAAGTTTCCAAGGTCTGATTAGTTCGTTCCGTCTGGCCATTCGTCTGAGGATGGAATGCAGATGAAAAGGACAAATCAATGCCCATCTTAGCACAGAACGTACGCCAAAATCTAGACACAAACTGGGATCCCCTGTCAGAAACGATGTTCTCCGGAATCCCATGCAAACGAACCACGTTCTGAAAAAACAGAGGGACCAACTCAGAGGAGGAAGGTAACTTAGGCAAGGGTACCAGATGAACCATCTTAGAAAAGCGGTCACACACAACCCAGATGACGGACATTTTTTGAGAGACAGGGAGATCCGAAATAAAGTCCATGGAAATGTGCGTCCAAGGCCTCTTCGGGATAGGCAAAGGTGACAACAATCCACTGGCCCGAGAACAGCAAGGCTTAGCCCGAGCGCAAACTTCACAAGACTGCACAAAAGAACGCACATCCCTCGACAAGGAAGGCCACCAAAAAGACCTGGCCACCAAGTCTCTAGTACCAAATATTCCAGGATGACCTGCCAACGCAGAAGAATGGACCTCGGAGATGACTCTACTGGTCCAATTATCCGGAACAAACAGTCTTTCAGGCGGACAACGATCAGGTTTATCCGCCTGAAACTCCTGCAAAGCACGTCGCAAGTCTGGGGAGACAGCCGACAAAATCACCCCATCCCTAAGGATACCAGTGGGCTCAGAATTTCCAGGGGAGTCAGGCACAAAACTCCTAGAAAGAGCATCCGCCTTCACATTCTTTGAACCTGGCAGGTATGAAACCACAAAATCGAAACGGGAGAAAAACAGTGACCAACGAGCCTGTCTAGGATTCAGACGCTTGGCAGACTCAAGGTAAATCAGATTTTTGTGATCAGTCAAGACCACCACACGATGTCTAGCACCCTCAAGCCAATGACGCCACTCCTCAAATGCCCACTTCATGGCCAAAAGCTCCCGATTACCAACATCATAATTCCGCTCAGTGGGCGAAAACTTTCTAGAAAAGAACGCACATGGCTTCATCACTGAGCAATCGGAGCTTCTCTGTGACAAAACCGCCCCCGCTCCAATCTCGGAAGCATCAACCTCAACCTGAAAAGGAAGCGAAACATCTGGCTGACGCAACACAGGAGCAGAAGAAAACCGGCGCTTAAGTTCCTGAAAGGCCTCCACAGCCGCAGGAGACCAATCAGCAACATCAGCACCCTTCTTAGTCAAATCCGTCAAAGGCTTAACAACACTAGAAAAATTAGTTATGAAACGACGATAAAAATTAGCAAAGCCCAAGAACTTCTGTAGACTCTTAAGAGATGTAGGCTGCGTCCAGTCACAAATAGCCTGAACCTTGACGGGATCCATCTCAATAGTAGAAGGGGAAAAAATATACCCCAGAAAAGAAATCTTCTGGACTCTAAAGAGACACTTTGAACCTTTTACAAACAAAGAATTGGCCCGCAGGACCTGAAACACCTTCCTGACCTGCTGAACATGGGACTCCCAGTCATCCGAAAAAACCAAAACATCATCCAAATACACAATCATAAATTTATCCAGATATTCACGGAAAATATTGTGCATAAAGGACTGGAAGACAGAAGGAGCATTAGAAAGTCCAAAAGGCATCACCAAATACTCAAAATGGCCCTCAGGCGTATTAAATGCGGTTTTCCACTCATCACCCTGCTTTATCCGCACAAGATTATACGCACCCCGAAGATCAATCTTAGTGAACCATTTAGCCCCCTTAATGCGAGCGAACAAATCAGTCAACAATGGCAAAGGATACTGATATTTAACTGTAATCTTATTCAAAAGACGGTAATCTATACAAGGCCTCAAGGAACCATCTTTTTTGGCCACAAAAAAAAAGCCTGCTCCCAAAGGGGACGAAGATGGACGGATATGTCCCTTTTCCTAGGACTCCTTAACATAATCCCGCATAGCAGTATGCTCTGGCACTGACAGATTGAACAAACGACCTTTAGGAAATTTACTGCCAGGAATCAAATCTATAGCACAATCGCAATCCCTGTGAGGAGGAAGCGAATTGAGCTTAGGCTCCTCAAAAACATCCCGATAATCAGACAAAAATACCGGAACCTCAGAAGGAGTAGATGAAGCGATAGAAATCGGAGGTGCATCATCATGAACCCCCTGACATCCCCAGCTTAACACAGACATCGTTTTCCAGTCCAAGACTGGGTTATGAGTTTGTAACCATAGCAGACCAAGCACTAAGACATCATGTAAATTATACAGTACCAGGAAGCGAATCACCTCCTGATGAACGGGAGTCATACGCATGGTCACTTGTGTCCAGTACTGAGGTTTATTCATAGCCAAAGGTGTAGAGTCAATTCCTTTCAAAGGAATAGGGACTTCCAGAGGCTCCAGACTAAACCCACAGCGGTTGGCAAATGACCAATCCATAAGACTCAGGGCAGCGCCTGAATCTACATAGGCATCGACGGAAATGGCTGATAATGAACAAATCAGAGTCACAGACAGAATGAACTTAGACTGTAAAGTACTAATGGCAACAGACTTATCAACCTTTTTTGTGCGTTTAGAGCATGCTGATATAACATGAGCTGAATCACCACAATAAAAACACAACCCTTTTTTCCGCCTATAGTTTTGCTGTTCACTTCTGGACTGAATTCTATCACATTGAATTGTCTCAGGTGCCTGTTCAGAAGACACCGCCAAATGGTGCACAGGTTTGCGCTCCCGTAGACGCCGATCAATCTGAATAGCCATAGTCATAGACTCATTCAGACCTGTAGGCGCAGGGAACCCCACCATGACATCTTTAATGGCCTCAGAAAGGCCATCTCTGAATCTTGCAGCCAGGGCGCACTCATTCCACTGAGTAAGCACCGACCATTTCCGAAATTTCTGACAATATATTTCTGCTTCATCTTGCCCCTGAGAGAGAGCCAATAAAGTTTTTTCAGCCTGAATCTCTAGGTTAGGTTCCTCATAGAGCAAACCCAATGCCAGAAAAAACGCATCCACATTGAGCAACGCAGGATCCCCTGGTGCCAATGCAAATGCCCAATTCTGAGGGTCACCCCGCAGGAAAGATATAACAATCTTGACTTGCTGAGCAGGGTCTCTAGAAGAGCGAGATTTCAAAGAAAGAAACAACTTGCAATTGTTCCTAAAATTCAGAAAACTACATCTATCTCCAGAAAAAAACTCTGGAATAGGAATTCTAGGTTCAGACATAGGAGCATGTACAACAAAATCTTGTATATTTTGAACCTTAGCAGCAAGATTATTCAGGCTGGAAGCCAAACTCTGGACGTCCATGATAAACAGCTGAGGTCAGAGCCATTCAAGGATTAAGAGGAGGTAAGACGCAGCCAGGCTGCAATTAAGGCTATGCAGCAAACTCTGAGGGGAAAAAAAAAAAAAAAAACTTCCTCAGACTACTTTTCCTCCTACTTCAGCCAATATGATTACCACTTTTTGGCCGGCTATACTGTCATGATCCCAATGGCAGGGGATCACAAAAGGGCAAGCACAAAAAACAAAACAAGCTCTAGGGTGATGGAAACTGAGCTGACCGCGATCCTGAACCTCAACACACAACTAGCTGTAGCCGGGGAACGTGCCTACGATGATTCCTAGATGTCTCGCGCCAGCCGAAGAACTAACTTTCCCTATTAGAAGAAACACAGACCTCTCTTGCCTCCAGAGAAACACCCCACAGAAATAGCAGCCCCCCACATGTAATGACGGTGAAATGAGAGGAAAACACATACGTAGTTATGAAAACAGATTCAGCAAAATGAGGCCCGCTAAAGCTAGATAGCAGAGGATACAAAAGTGAACTGCGCGGTCAGCGAAAAACCCTACAAAAAAACATCCTGAAATTACTTGAACTCATGTTCCAACTCATGGAACATGAGGAGTAATATCAGCCCACTAGAGCAACCAGCAAAAAGGAATCACATATCTGCAAGCTGGACTAAGACAAAAATTAAGCAAAACGTGGAACAGGAAAATCAAAAACTTAGCTTGTCCTGAAGAATACAGAAGCGGGAAGCAGAGGTAACAAGACACACTGATTACATTGATAGCCGGCGAGGAAATGACAAGAAAGCCAGGTTAAATAGGAAACTCCCATATCCTGATAGAACAGGTGGACACCAGAGACCGCAGAGAACACAAGTCACCCAGTACCATCTGTAACCACCAGAGGGAGCCCAAATACAGAATCCACAACATATATCTGCATCTCCAGAGAAATAGCTAGGCTGCAAAAAATCCTTCACAGACTAAGCTGGGCAAGACAAAAACATGAAAATGCACAGAACTATAAGGTCCACAGCAGGTGGACAGCAAAAACAAAGCCAGGACTTATCTTTGAAGAAAAGCACAGCAAACAGGAGAGACCAGAAGGGATGTGAATCCTCCAAAAACAATGGACAACTGGCACTGACTAAAGGATCAAGCAAGGCTATATAGCCCAGCCCAAATTGCAAAAAATAGATACACCTGATAAATGCTGCGATCCAACTACCGCAGCACTACCACTCATAACCACCGGAGGGAGCCCAAGAGCAGAATTCACAACACTGCCCCTACCGAAAAGTCAAGTTTTTGTTCCAATCAGGTATCTCAGTCTCATCATCATCTTCCTCATTTTCTCCACCAACAGGAGTTACAGTTTGGGAACGAGGGTCTACATTATGCTCAGAACCTTCTTCATCTGGGCCTGGATCCGATTCACAAAGATTCTGGGCATCAGTGCAGATCATTTCCTCATCTGGAGACGGGCAGCTGTTTTTGTGCCTCATCTGGAATTTTTGGTGATGCTTGTAGCGATGGTCGTAAGAAAGGGATCATATCAGATTGTCCACGAAAAGAAGTAGACATCTTACTTTGGCTGGAAGATGGTCTTTCTTCTGCAGATGTTACTGTTGCTTTACCACCTACCCCACCGACACAACCTTTTTTTCCCTTTCCAACACGCCTATTCCCCTTTCCACCAGCAGCAGGCCTTTTGCCACTCATTTTAGTGCTTAACTAATTGGCAACTCTGTATCTGTAGTTGTTGGCACAACAACCGATGGATGAAAACCGAGCAGAACTGAGTGGCCAAACTGTGGAACTAGGCCCAAAACTAATAACTGGATTAGATGCAGTGAAAATTAAGATACACAGGCGGTGTAGTTAGTTTCACAGGCGGGCTACTCTGCTGACGTGCAGACACTGCTCCTAGGCCCTAAACTATTAACTGGATTATATGCAGTGAAAAGAGAGATACACTGGCGGTGTAGTTAGTTTCACTGGCGGGCTACTCTGCTGACGTGCAGACACTGCTCCTAGGCCCTAAATTAATAACTGGATTAGATGCAGTGAAAATTGAGATACACAGGCGGTGTAGTTAGTTTCACAGGCGGGCTACTCTGCTGACGTGCAGACACTGGTCCTAGGCCCTAAACTATTAACTGGATTATATGCAGTGAAAATAGAGATACACAGGCGGTGTAGTTAGTTTCACTGGCGGGCTACTCTGCTGACGTGCAGACACTGCTCCTAGGCCCTAAACTAATAACTGGATTAGATGCAGTGAAAATTGAGATACACAGGCGGTGTGGTTAGTTTCACAGGCGGGCTACTCTGCTGATGTGCAGACACTGCTCCTAGGCCCTAAACTATTAACTGGATTATATGCAGTGAAAATAGAGATACACAGGCGGTGTAGTTAGTTTCACAGGCGGGCTACTCTGCTGACGTGCAGACACTGCTCCTAGGCCCAAAACTATTAACTGGATTAGATGCAGTGAAAATTGAGATACACAGGCGGTGTGGTTAGTTTCACAGGCGGGCTACTCTGCTGATGTGCAGACACTGCTCCTAGGCCCTAAACTATTAACTGGATTATATGCAGTGAAAATAGAGATACACAGGCGGTGTAGTTAGTTTCACAGGCGGGCTACTCTGCTGACGTGCAGACACTGCTCCTAGGCCCAAAACTATTAACTGGATTAGATGCAGTAAAAATAGAGATACACAGGTGGTGTAGTTAGTTTCACTGGCGGGCTACTCTGCTGACGTGCAGACACTGCTCCTAGGCCCTAAACTATTGACTGGATTAGATGCAGTGAAAATAGAGATACACAGGCGGTGTAGTTAGTTTCACAGGCGTGCTATTCTGCTGACGTGCAGACACTGCTCCTAGGCCCAAAACTATTAACTGGGTTAGATGCAGTAAAAATTGAGATACACATGCGGTGTAGCTAGCTTCACAGGTGGGCTACTCAGATGACTATCAGACAATGCTACTAGCCCAAAAGGATTGGCTGAGCTAGATTACACCAAATGCTCTGACAAACACTTGCACAGCAGTGGCACAGACCTGCCTGGCAAACAGTGCTATGAACTGCAGTAACCTACCCTGAAAAGGGCTGATATTACAACCAGTCCCGACTCCTCCCGACTCACTAAACCTATCTCTATGACAATTCGCTCCAAAAAAACACTCTTAGTCTGTATAGCGCCCACAGCAGCAGCGGTGCTGTCTAACACTAAGCTGCAGCAGTGAGGAAATGGTGTCGACGGGGCAAATGGCTGGTTCTTATAGGGCAAGGAGGACATGTGACATACACAGCCAATAACACATGCCCTTGCTTGTGTGCATCACATGCACATTGCTGTGTGTGTGTGCGCACTGCTGATAGGCTGAGAGACTACACCGCCCCACTGTAAATGCGGGAAAGAAAAAAAAATGGAGATCGGCGTTATTTCAGCACAGATCTATCCCCTGCCCACTATACACTGAAACAGTCTATTAACAATGATAAGCAGTTTTAATGTCCAAATCAAGCTAGGCTTTTGGTGAACGAACAGTTATCGAACAGAAACTCGAACAGCTGAATTTTAAGAAAATTGTTTGGGTTCGACGAACGACTCGAACATCGCCCAAAACAGCTCGAATTTGAAATTGGCAAACAGTTCGACTCGAACACCGCTCATCTCTACTCAGGAGTCATATTATGCAATGTATGCAGCTGAACTGCCTGCCAAAGCATGGCTGCAGCCTTGATAGGCAGGAGGGTTTAAAGAAAACCATCACCAGGTTTTCCCAATATAAACTACAGCCACCACATCTAAAAGGGTTGTCCAGACCAAATCGATAAGTCTGCAGTCACTCTGTGCGACTTTAGACTTATTAATCCCCCCAGTCCTTGCACTATGTGGTCTGCGAGGACTCGCCGATTTCTGACCTGGAACTGGAGGGTATGTAAGAGTTATGCAGTACATACTCCTGGCCAGTGGGCGCAGTCTTGCTTCCATACACTTGTATTGAGTGAGGACGAGCCCTCTAGTCAGTCACACCCACTGCTTGACCGCATCACTAAACAGGGCACGGCTTAGCTCAATACAAGTTTATGAAGCGAGGCCACGTCTACTAGATGTCTTCTGCCCGGGAATATGTACACTGCATACCTACCCTACGGTCCCGAAACGGCGAATACCTGCAGCGCACAGTGCGTGCTGGGTGATTCATAAGTCTGCAGTCACACAGCGTGACTTAAGTTGTAGACTTGTAGTTTGTGCCCACAAATCTTTATTTATACTCTTTTGTCTGCTCTTATGACATTATTGGTAATATTAGATTTTGATCCCTGACAGTCGTAGGGAACTATATATAGGAGTTAATACTGTTTTCACTGCTCTATTTAAAGAACAAACTTTTCCATCTGATATCGTTGTGTTCTGAAGGAATTCTTGTACCTTGTGTTGCAGTATGTAAATTGCATCTGACATTTCCTTTAGTTTTATGGAAACAATGCCTGAATAAGGAACTAGGTATGAAGAAAGTTAGAAAGAATGTGAAACAATGTTTTTCATAGACAAAGATAATTAAGAAAACATGTCCACTGTGATTCCTAGTCTGCACTCTGCACGACTTCAAAAACAAATAACTCATTTCACTTTTTCAGCTGTTTGTAGCACAGTATTTCTTCTGCAATGTAAAGAGACCCACTAACATTTGTATCCCACATATTCCAAAAAGCCTTGGCTGCCCAAAACTCAGCCACCAGTTCATTGGGTGTCCTTCCTCAGACCCCTTTTGGTAGATACTAACCACTGCATAACAGGAGCAACCAATAAAACTTGCCACCCACCTAACTATCCATGCATTGGATTTACGATAAAGCCATCAAGATGTAACGGCTATTATTACATAGCCCTCCACTTTACTGACTATGCGTGAAAACACATTGACAAGCCTACAGCCTGTGACGGGCCCACAGGGCCGTGAGGTACTCGGTACCGGGTCCTGCGGTTCACAGGGGGATGTCACGGTGGCGACCCTGGACATCAACGTTAAAGGGGAAGGTCTTTAAAGGGGATAAAGTTTATGTTCGTGATGCTACCTGTGGTATTCGGTCAGTGGGGACCGACGCTGCTTTAAGGGGTTCTCTGGGGTGATGTTATGGCAGCTAGATGGTATAACTTCCCACAGGTGAAGTGTATCCCCAGGGCTCCCAGTGTGTAGATGGAAGATGGTGAGTAGTGCAATAAAGAATGAGGACACAAGGTTGCAGTCTCTTTACCTTGGTTTACTGAAGACTTCAGCATCCACAGTCCAGAGCATAGATCACAGGGCAGGCAGGGTCTGGCCGGCTTGAAGGCAAGTTAGGAGTCCCCTTACCCAGGTGGAAATCAAAAGCCTTCCTCTAGCGCCGTGGTGGTGTAGTCCCTTACTGCCTATGGCTTCACATAAGGTCCTCACAGATGTCCTCTCTCTCTGTCCCCCGGATAGGATAGGACATAACCCGTCTGACTGGTAGCTTGAGGCTGTTTATATGGACTCTAGCATGCCCCGACCTCTGAGGGGTGCCACCGTGTCTCCTGGGTGATAGGTCGGACAGGTAACTTGGAGTTCAGCTGTCCTGCGGGTCTCTGATGCAATTCATAGAGGTCCTTATAATCTCGATGTTCCAGCTACCGGTCTCTGCGCCTCAGAAGGAGGCAGCCTGCTCAGGCTGGTCTCCCCCTGGTATTTTCTCTTGTGCTTTGCTCCTCCACATTCGCTGCAATCAATTCGGCCTTCTAAGTGTCTATTTCCAGGAACTGCTGCACTGCGGCTGCACAGCTCCGTAAAACCTTCCTCTGCCTCAGTCTGTTTCCTGGAAAGACTGAACTAACTCTCCCTACAGACTACCAGTTATACAGTGGGGCAAAAAAGTATTTAGTCAGTCAGCAATAGTGCAAGTTCCACCACTTAAAAAGATGAGAGACGTCTGTAATTTACATCATAGGTAGACCTCAACTATGGGAGACAAACTGAGAAAAAAAAAATCCAGAAAATCACATTGTCTGTTTTTTTAACATTATATTTGCATATTATGGTGGAAAATAAGTATTTGGTCAGAAACAAACAATCAAGATTTCTGGCTCTCACAGACCTGTAACTTCTTCTTTAAGAGTCTCCTCTTTCCTCCACTCATTACCTGTAGTAATGGCACCTGTTTAAACTTGTTATCAGTATAAAAAGACACCTATGCACACCCTCAAACAGTCTGACTCCAAACTCCACTATGGTGAAGACCAAAGAGCTGTCAAAGGACACCAGAAACAAAATTGTAGCCCTGCACCAGGCTGGGAAGACTGAATCTGCAATAGCCAACCAGCTTGGAGTGAAGAAATCAACAGTGGGAGCAATAATTAGAAAATGGAAGACATACAAGACCACTGGTAATCTCCCTCGATCTGGGGCTCCACGCAAAATCCCACCCCGTGGGGTCAGAATGATCACAAGAACGGTGAGCAAAAATCCCAGAACCACGCGGGGGGACCTAGTGAATGAACTGCAGAGAGCTGGGACCAATGTAACAAGGCCTACCATAAGTAACACACTACGCCACCATGGACTCAGATACTGCAGTGCCAGACGTGTCCCACTGCTTAAGCCAGTACATGTCCGGGCCCGTCTGAAGTTTGCTGGAGAGCATTTGGATGATCCAGAGGAGTTTTGGGAGAATGTCCTATGGTCTGATGAATCCAAACTGGAACTGTTTGGTAGAAACACAACTTGTCGTGTTTGGAGGAAAAAGAATACTGAGTTGCATGCATCAAACACCATACCTACTGTAAAGCATGGTGGTGGAAACATCATGCTTTGGGGCTGTTTCTCTGCAAAGGGGCTAGGACGACTGATCCGGGTACATGATAGAATGAATGGGGCCATGTATCGTGAGATTTTGAGTGCAAACCTCCTTCCATCAGCAAGGGCATTGAAGATGAAACGTGGCTGGGTCTTTCAACATGACAATGATCCAAAGCACACCGCCAGGGCAACGAAGGAGTGGCTTCGTAAGAAGCATTTCAAGGTCCTGGAGTGGCCTAGCCAGTCTCCAGATCTCAACCCTATAGAAAACCTTTGGAGGGAGTTGAAAGTCCGTGTTGCCAAGCGAAAAGCCAAAAACATCACTGCTCTAGAGGAGATCTGCATGGAGGAATGGGCCAACATACCAACAACAGTGTGTGGCAACCTTGTGAAGACTTACAGAAAACGTTTGACCTCTGTCATTGCCAACAAAGGATATATTACAAAGTATTGAGATGAAATTTTGTTTCTGACCAAATACTTATTTTCCACCATAATATGCAAATAAAATGTTAAAAAAACAGACAATGTGATTTTCTGGATTTTTTTTTCTCAGTTTGTCTCCCATAGTTGAGGTCTACCTATGATGTAAATTACAGATGCCTCTCATCTTTTTAAGTGGTGGAACTTGCACTATTGCTGACTGACTAAATACTTTTTTGCCCCACTGTATATATATATATATAATATATATATATATATGGGGAGTCACCTAGCAAGTAGGATCAAAAGCTCCCCCTGGTGGCCTGGAGTGTGAATGTGTTGCATGTTTGTCCATCCCCTGCAGACTGTGAGCCCTCGCGGGCAGGGTCCTCCCTCCTTATGTACCTGTGTGCCTTGTTTTTTGCTCATGTTTAATGTATTTGTCTATATTTGCCCCGTATTCACATGTAAAGCCCCATGGAATAAATGGCGCTATAAAAATGTATAATAATAATAATAACTTATATTATGCTTTGCTTGTATAACGCCATCATATTCACACAGTCATTATTATCATCACTGTCTCCAATGGGGCTCACAGTCTACATCTCCTATCAGTATGTCTTTGGACTGTGGGAAGAAACTAGAGGAAAAAACACATGCAAAACCAGGGAGAACATTCAAACTCCTTGCAGATGTTGTTCTTGGTGGGCTTTGAACTCAGGACCCCAGTGTAAAGCAACAGTGTTAACCACTGAGCCACCATACTGACCCGATTTTCGCTGCAAAGAAGTTGACAATACTCATTTGGTGATTTTATTCTTATTGTTCTACTACACAAGCTGCAATTGTGGAACAGAAAAGAATAATGCAAGTTCACACTGCCCATGGATTATAGCACATATGCCAAACTCTGGCCAGCAGGGTGATTATTTGGCCCACCTCCTGGCATTACACTTTCAAATGTAGCAGCATCCAGGATGCCTATACAGTTTTAAGCAATAATAATCTTTATTTTTATATAGCGCTAACATATTCCGCAGCATTTTACAAACATTATCATCACTGTCCCCGTTGGGGCTCACAATCTAGATTCCCTATCAGTATGTCTTTGGAGTGTGTTAGGAAACCGGAGTACCCGGAGGAAACCCACGCAAACACGGGGAGAACATAGAAACTCCATGCAGATGTTGTCTTTGGTGGGATTTGAACCCAGAACTCCAGCGCTGCAAAGCTGCAATGCTAACCACTGAGCAACAGTGCTGAAATGATGAAAGAGGGAGCATCTGATGTCTCGGCGCAGTGGGCGCAATTGCATCACTATTTTGTGCTTGCTGAGCACTCGCTGCCGAACCCGGATCAGCAGGAGAACAAGTGAAAGTGGCTAATTATTTTTTTTTATGTAAGGCTCATTATCCGGTATGGAGGACTATGTGGGGCCCACTATACTGTATGAAGAGCTGTGTGGGGCCCATTAAACTGTATGGGGGACTGTGTGGGGCCCATCATACTGAATAGAAGACTATGGCGGGCCCATTATATTGCATTACGACTATGTGGGGCCTATTATGTTGCATGGAGGAATGTGTGTGGCCCATTATACTGTATGGTGGACTATTTGGGGCCCATTATACTGTGTTGAGAGCTATGTTTGGATCACAGTTGGGGAATCTTACTGTGTTGGGGTCACCATACAATGCCGGGTGAGTTGAGGGGGGTACAGTAGGGCCATGATACTGTGCATATGGTGGGTACTGTGCAGGAATTGACTGTGGGGATATAATATTGTGCATTGGGGTCACTTTTGTTCGCATCATATTTTATTACCAGTATTATTTATTAATTCATGTTTTTATACTTTGCTATTACATACTTAAATGAGGCCATTGGGCCATACACTTTTGCTGTTCTTACATAACATTATTTTTTTCCAATATGTCTCATTATTTGATAATGTGTTTATTTTATTCTAAGATTTAGTAATTAAAATATACTTTATTTATGGGACAAACCTTTTAAATTTGTTTTCATACTAAAAGATTCATCATTATATTTGCTGATGAGGAAAAACTTCCTCAATTGTAGACATTTTTTTTTACAAATATATAGGTTGGCCCACAACTTTGTCCAAGTTTTTAATTTTGGCCCTCTGTGTATTTGAGTTTGACACCCCTTGGTTACAGTTATAGTGCAGCATCAGTTTAGCCACTTTTCCTATAAACAGCTAATGATAATTTTTAGATGACAGATGACTAACGACTCAAGAACATAAGAGAGCCCTGGAATTTCTATGGCAGAGCATTGCGGCTGTGTGACTTCTTAGCATGTACAGTCTTCCTAGCCATAGTAGACTCTTCATGGACCTTCATCGCACTCAATTATTGATCCATACAAAAAAAATCCACAATACGGCTGCCATGTACAACCTTTTTTCCAACAGGTAGCATAGAGTTTCTATAGAATCTTTCACACTTTGTTTTGCTGTATGTAAATAAAGTCTGGCATTTCCTCTTAGCATGAAAATCTCATGGAACTGACAAATGAATGAAGAACTTTGTAAAAAGGAAAAATATGAGATAATGTTTTGACATAGACATGGGTTGATTAATAAAACGTGTCAATTCTAATATCCAGTCTGCAGGTCTTCTGCACGTTCTGGAAAAAAAGCATAGGTACATTTTTTCAAAGTATACAGGTGGAAATTACCTCCTGATTTCTTTACAATTTTAGCCAGTAGAAGAACACACATCTAAATTTGGAACATGAGGTCAGACTAAATTTGGAAAAAGCAGAACATTTCAATTGGCATGCTTGCTTAGGCAGGTTATTCCCCTCTTACCCATTAATAAACTTTATTCTTTCCTTACTTTGAATTTCTTTATAAGATAAAAGTATTAACTATTTCAGTAATGTGTGCTACATTTCGACTGTGGTATCAGACCAAATTGGTCAGCCTTTAAATCTTTGGTTTCTCATGGTAGGTACCAACCACTACATTCCTGGAGCACCCCACAAGACTCTACCATTTTGGAGACCTGACCAACTTTTTACCAACACACTACTACTGGACTGAGTGCACAAACATTTGTTTAGAGGGGATGTGAGGGTGTTGGTTGTCTGGCTTTCAAAAATTCTTGTAAAAAAGGCAAGGAACTTATAGTATGATAGAAGGAATGGGTAGTTACTAAACCTAACTCCGTTGTTCCAGGGCAAGGCCACTCTGACGACTGGGAAAAAGCATCATCTGATGAGCAGCCGATGACATTACATTCTACACATACATAATGCCCCAACTCTGTTGCTGGGTGTCCCGGGCCCAGGGGCTCATTCCCTGTCCCTAACGCTAGGGGCACCCTATCTCACCCTGTTCCCCGGATTACTTCTGATGGTGAAGATGCCAGGGCCACGTCCTTGCCTTAGCTCCTGAATCCGCCCTCAGTCTGTACTCTTCCCCCACCCAGGGAAGAGGGTAGTAGTAGTATATTGTAGTACATCAACCAAACTAACCAGGTAATACGAACAGGGGTAACACAAAATTCTAGACATGCAAATATACTCACACTTTTAACAGAGAAATGCACTGGGGAGTGGAGCATGGGGTTAAACCAAAGTAGGAGAAGAAAGGGAATGATCACACACTCAAAACCTAACAACAGTCACAGAAAAAACCACCAAACGCCTTCTCCTATATTAAACAGCAACAGCCTCCAGCCATGCAGCATAAGCTATCTTTGACAATGAGTGCTAGCCAGGACCCAGTTTATATAGGAGAAGGGAGTGGCTATCAGTGCACAGCTGAGAGCCTTAGCTCTAAGAGCTCTTAACACAGCAGATTAACCCCTGCAGTGCCAAAATAAATTTACACCGTTTAATAAGAAGTGCTTCTAATCAGTGCAGGAGTAGGAGAAATCAGACGCTGCAGTCTTCTGGCTTCTCTCTGTCATGGTAAACCCGTGACACATAAAGTGTGTGTCAGCACACTACGCTTGATGAATATGTGAACTCCACTATTGCTGCAAACATTAAAAACATAAGCTACTTATTTAGCATTTTTTGATCAAAGAGCGCAAAAGCCAGCAATATTGAAGTTCATGTACTCATTAATCCCTGTCTCCTGGGACATAGTGATTGTATATGCTTGTATATTGGCCAGAGTGTATTTGTGCACCTGTTCATTAATTTAATAGTAAAGATGTGTGGGCCCTTTTTTTTCTTTTTTTTTGTAGTACAAGGGTTTGATTGCGAGTTACACCTGGTTTCCTTTTCACCTCCTCATTCAGATGAGGCCTGGTTTGGCACATGGAGAGGTAGGACATTATAATATGGATCATCCATATTTAGATACACATTGACACGGCTAGATAGCATTTACACTGTTTGATCAAAAATTAATCATTAACTAAGTACCTTACATTTTTAACATTTACAACAATATTGGAGTTCATGCATGCATTCATTAATCACAGGGTGCTGACTCATCGTGTATGGATATGTTTGTATATTGGCCACATAGCGTACTTGTGCACCTGTACATTAAATTAGAACTAAAGGTGTGTGGGATTTTTTTTATGTAGGACATCCCATGTTAGTCACCTAACTCACAAGCCACAGCAGAGACCACCAAAGTGATTTGCATTAGAGTGATGTGGGATAGAGCTGGTGTGCATTTCCCATTTTTTCCGAGAAAAAAAGAAAAGGATATCAGACAGCACCTTAATCTTAGTTGTATCCATACATACAGGTCCTTCTCAAAAAATTAGCATATAGTGTTAAATTTCATTATTTACCATAATGTAATGATTACAATTAAACTTTCATATATTATAGATTCATTATCCACCAACTGAAATTTGTCAGGTCTTTTATTGTTTTAATACTGATGATTTTGGCATACAACTCCTGATAACCCAAAAAACCTGTCTCAATAAATTAGCATATCAAGAAAAGGTTCTCTAAACGACCTATTACCCTAATCTTCTGAATCAACTAATTAACTCTAAACACATGCAAAAGATACCTGAGGCTTTTATAAAGTCCCTGCCTGGTTCATTACTCAAAACCCCCATCATGGATAAGACTAGCGACCTGACAGATGTCAAGAAGGCCATCATTGACACCCTCAAGCAAGAGGGTAAGACCCAGAAAGAAATTTCTCAACAAATAGGCTGTTCCCAGAGTGCTGTATCAAGGCACCTCAATGGCAAGTCTGTTGGAAGGAAACAATGTGGCAGAAAACGCTGTACAACGAGAAGAGGAGACCGGACCCTGAGGAAGATTGTGGAGAAGGACCGATTCCAGACCTTGGGGAACCTGAGGAAGCAGTGGACTGAGTCTGGTGTGGAAACATCCAGAGCCGCCGTGCACAGGCGTGTGCAGGAAATGGGCTACAGGTGCCGCATTCCCCAGGTAAAGCCACTTTTGAACCATAAACAGCGGCAGAGGCGCCTGACCTGGGCTACAGAGAAGCAGCACTGGACTGTTGCTAAGTGGTCCCAAGTACTTTTTTCTGATGAAAGCAAATTTTGCATGTCATTCGGAAATCAAGGTGCCAGAGTCTGGAGGAAGACTGGGGAGAAGGAAATGCCAAAATGCCTGAAGTACAGTGTCAAGTACCCACAGTCAGTGATGGTGTGGGGTGCCATGTCAGCTGCTGGTGTTGGTCCACTGTGTTTCATCAAGGGCAGGGTCAATGCAGCTAGCTATCAGGAGATTTTGGAGCACTTCATGCTTCCATCGGCTGAAATGCTTTATGGAGATGAAGATTTCATTTTTCAGCACGACCTGGCACCTGCTCACAGTGCCAAAACCACTGGTAAATGGTTTACTGACCATGGTATTACTGTGCTCAATTGGCCTGCCAACTCTCCTGACCTGAACCCCATAGAGAATCTGTAGGATATTGTGAAGAGAAAGTTGAGAGACGCAAGACCCAACACTCTGGATGAGCTTAAGGCCGCTATTGAAGCATCCTGGGCCTCCATAACATCTCAGCAGTGTCACAGGCTGATTGCCTCCATGCCACGCCGCATTGAAGCAGTCATTTCTGCCAAAGGATTCCCCACCAAGTATTGAGTGCATAACTGAACATTATTATTTGTTGGTTTTTTTGTTTGTTATTAAAAAAACACTTTTATTTGATTGGATGGGTGAAATATGCTAATTTATTGAGACAGGTTTTTTGGGTTATCAGGAGTTGTATGCCAAAATCATCAGTATTAAAACAATAAAAGACCTGACAAATTTCAGTTGGTGGATAATGAATCTATAATATATGAAAGTTTAATTGTAATCATTACATTATGGTAAATAATGAAATTAAACACTATATGCTAATTTTTTGAGAAGGACCTGTATAATCTATGGACTTTATAAAGGTGTTTGTGATTCGTAAATGGTTAATTCAATATTTTTGGAAGTTTCTTTGATTTAAAGCTGAAAATTTTCTAATATATCTTAAGGATTTTATTTTGTTTCCATTACTCTGGTGCACAGAAGCTAAATGATGAATATAACTTAACGGTAAATACTTATGGACGCAATGATAAATTTCTCACAGAGTATTGGATTCAGCAAGTATGAGTAAAAGTCGTTTGTTTATCAGTCTTATTAGCTTATGATTTCTTTTGACCTTGAAATATAAGCTTGCTCATTTTTATGGGAAAGAGATCAGGCGGTCTGGTCCCGTTACAAATTTAGTATTCGCTCTCTTGAAAAACATCCTTCAAGGTGGATATTTGTGAGCTTTGGCCGGCAGTTAAAAGGCTTCATTACTGTCAAAGTTTCTTTTACTTGATAGTGTGCAATAACAGAAACCACATCCTTCCCTTCCAGCTGTCCCACCATACTGACTGTCTACAGGTACTAACGGGTAAAAAACCTGTTTTTGGTCAGAGTTACGGTATACTTCCATTTACTTTTTCGCTGGTTTAATTTATTTCTTTCATTTTTCTTATAAGCTGTCCTATTTTTATCATGGTGCATCATCTACTTTCTGTCCATACATCTAGAAAGCTGTAAGTAATGTATTATTGGCCCGCCTCCAACTGCTGGCACATGTCCCGAAGCTTCTGCAGCTCCTCCATTGCCACATTGTGCTGCTCCTGAATCCGCACCATAGTGTGGATAAGCCTTTCTATGCTGGCTTCAAGATCCTCCTTGTTCACACTGACGACAGCTGTGGGTCAAAAAACATAACATTAATAACACTGTAGTCTCCCGATGTGTCTTTGCTTCTGTGAAGGAAAAACGAAAAAAAAAAACAGTCAGCATATAAGGCAATACTGACTTGGGGGGGGGGGGGTGTTTGGGTTGGGGGTGAAAGAGTGGGCCTGCCACAAAATCAAGATAACTTTATTGTGGGAACCTACTAGGATGTTGAGGCACGGAGGGCACTTCGGGATCAGAGTCCATGTTGAATGCCTTGTGCTGTCGGCGGCGGCGCTGTCTCTTTGCCTCTGTGAAGGGAAAAAAAAAAAAAAAGGTCTGTTAGCATATATGGCAACACTGGCTGCCGGGGGAAGGGGGGGGGGAAGAGGGGACCTGCAACTGAATCCAAATCACATAATTGTGGGAACCTACTAGGATCTGGAGGAGTTGACCCGGAGGGCACAGATCCAGAAGAGGCTGTGCGGGATGCCTCGTGGCGGCGGTGGTGCTGTGTCTTTGCCTCTGTGAAGGAAAAAAAAAAAATTTTTTTTAAAAAGGTCTGTTAGCATATATGGCAACACTGGCTGCCGGGGGAGGGGGGGGGGGGGGGGAAGAGGGGACCTGCAACTGAATCCAAATCACATAATTGTGGGAACCTACTAGGATCTGGAGGAGTTGACCCGGAGGGCACAGATCCAGAAGAGGCTGTGCGGGATGCCTCGTGGCGGCGGTGGTGCTGTGTCTTTGCCTCTGTGAAGGAAAAAAAAAAAAAAAATTAAAAAAAAGGTCTGTTAGCATATATGGCAACACTGGCTGCCGGGGGAGGGGGGGGGAAGAGGGGACCTGCAACTGAATCCAAATCACATAATTGTGGGAACCTACTAGGATCTGGAGGAGTTGACCCGGAGGGCACAGATCCAGAAGAGGCTGTGCGGGATGCCTCGTGGCGGCGGTGGTGCTGTGTCTTTGCCTCTGTGAAGGAAAAAAAAAAATTTTTTTTAAAAAGGTCTGTTAGCATATATGGCAACACTGGCTGCCGGGGGAGGGGGGGGGGGGGAAGAGGGGACCTGCAACTGAATCCAAATCACATAATTGTGGGAACCTACTAGGATCTGGAGGAGTTGACCCGGAGGGCACAGATCCAGAAGAGGCTGTGCGGGATGCCTCGTGGCGGCGGCGGTGCTGTCTCTTTGCCTCTGTGAAGGAAAAAAAAAAGGTAGGTCTGCAGTTAGCTGTGCCACATAGTACTTTTCACCGTTCATACTGTCCCATAGCTGTGGCACATAGTGGCTCTGCAACGTTCAAACTGTCCCATAGCTGTGCCGCATAGTGGCTCTGCAACGTTCATACTGCCCCATAGCTGTGGCACATAGTGGCTCTGCAACGTTCAAACTGTCCCATAGCTGTGCCACATAGTGGCTCTGCAACGTTCAAGCTGTGGCACATAGTGGCTCTGCAACGTTCAAACTGTCCCATAGCTGTGCCACATAGTGGCTCTGCAACGTTCAAACTGCCCCATAGCTGTGCCACATAATTTTGGGTACCTGCGTACTGACCTCTGCGAATCTCCTTGCGATGCTCCTGCAGGCGCTCTGGGCTTTTGGACTTGAGATCGCCCCATTTTTTCACAATCTGGGCCTTGCTGCGAGTTATCCCAAACCGCTTCCTGAGGCCCTCAGACACCACACGGACAACTTCCTCCTTGTGCTGGTTGCGGTGCAGCACCACCCCTGTGGTTTCATACTGCATCCGATCCATTGTTCCAATAAGGAACTTGAGCTCTGGGATGCCCATAGGAGGATCACGGCGACTGGCAGCCATTATCAAGATGTCAGGGAACCAAAACAAGCTAGCGCAGGCACGCCGGAACGCTGTAACGTCATCACGCCGTCATAGACCACGAGCGTACATTACGTGACGCTCCGGCGTTAAATAACCATCCTTCGAACGGCATTTACTATGTGCGTTCATTCCGTACCGCTCAGCCGTCACAAATGTGACGCTGTCCATAAACGGCAACGCTATTGCGATGCCGATCTGGTGGCAGGACGGCGGAGTACAGCTCCTCCTCTGGGCGTTGCTGTTCAGGGTCATTCCATCTAAAATGGCGGCGAGAATGCGTTCTGCTCCTCTGGGGCAGCCAGAGCTCCTTTTTTTTATTAGACAGATGGATGCCCTGGATTATGAGGGTCTGGAGAGCCGCCCTGCCCACCCACACATCCACAAGCGGGAAGTGCTTGGCCACATAGCCAGAATGATGGAGAGGAGGTTTGGCGTCTGCCGCAGTCAGCTTCAGCTGCGTAAAAAATGGGCTGACCTCCGCTATAAAACGCCACAAATGTTTGCTGAGTTGCGTGCGGAGGCAAGGCGAGGCAAGTACTAGTATGGGGGGATTGGGAGATGCACGCTGTCAGGAGGGGGGGGGTTTGGGAGGGAGGCTTGCGCTCATGGTCGCCAACGTGACCTCAAATGCATTAAAACACATGCCCCGTTTTTGTAAAATTTAGTTATTTTCCAAGCAGAATATGCGTTGTCCGTGAGAAAACTTGTCGGGTTCCCTAATCTCAACCACCATCTTGAAATTATTATGATGTCCATTATTTTTAGTTTCTCAATTTCCCAAAAATATTAACGGAGGAGGTTGGCCTACTGATGAAATAATACGTTTTCCAAAGACAGGAAGACCATTGAACACCAGAGCCCACATACATGTCTGAGTATCGCACCCCTGTAAAGTGTGATCTCTATTTTATGTTTGAGTATATTGTAAGCTTTGATCTGCAGCACTCAACATTTGTGTGTAAACATTGTGATTCTTTACTTTAGGTGTAGAGAGACAGCGGCGGCAAGTGAGACCCACCATTGCCACCAGTACCCCATCTTCAGGCACCAGTGGGAGCCCACAGTCCGGGACATCACGTAAGTTCACAATCATTGATTGCATTTTTTTTAACATCACACGGGACATAACAGGGTAGCTGAAATATTTGAAGACATTACAGACGCAATAATGACCCAGCGGCCTACCACGCCTCCACCATCTGTTGCGACCATGCACCCTCGCACCCCTGTGAAGTGTGATATAAATTTTATGTTTCAGTATATTGTTAGCTTTGATCTGCAGCACTCTACATGTGTTTTTAAAGATTGCGTTTGTTAACTTTATGTGTAGAGAGACAGCGGCGGCAACAGGTACCTGCCATTGCCAGCAGCACCACAGCATCCACCACCAGCGGGAGCCCACAGTCCATGACGTCACGTAAGTTAACAATCATAGATTACAGTCTTTCAACTGCATACGGGACATAAGAGGGTAGCGGAAATATTTGAATACATTACAGACGCAGTAATGACCCAGCGGCCTACCACGCCACCACCAGACAGCAGACGGCCTCGCACCCCTACACCACCCTCAACACCTCCCTTCCGACACTCCTCTTCCTCACCCGGGTCGGCGGCATTCTCCCCAGAACATAACATACGTAAGTGACCAAAACAGCGAGCGCTTCCCAACGGCGTGTTCCATAGTTAACCAGATCTGTTATTATTTCCTTTAAGATGCTGCAGCAGTGGCCAGATCGCTGGGGTGGGAAATTAGCAGCTCTGGTTCTGGCAATGAGGAACCGGCGTCCCTTCTCCGTAAGTATCAAGATAATACGAGTGGTTTTCTGCTGGATGTCACAATAGACAACTAAAACTGTAAAATTTAATAAAATTTACATCGCCCTGTGGTGCCAGACCAAATAGAAATTTACAACACACAAAATTTGGTCCTGCCCCAGAGGTCGAGATGTATTTTCAGCTGAATCAACGTTGGTTCTCCAACCTCTTCTATCCACAGAACCGCCCACCGTAAGAGAGCTCCTGGCGAGACAATTGCGCCTGGAGCGGACAGCAGCGCTCCTGCAGCAGACAGCAGCGCTCCTCCAGACTCAAGTAGAGCAGCAGGGCGTGACGCTGCGACACCTCTTGGGCCGTGGAAGGAGATAATTTTTTTTGGGGGGGGTTTATGTTATATTTTGTTGTTTAATAATTTAAAACCAAGAAATTGTTACCAAAAAAACCAAAAATCTTCGCATTCTTTCTTTAATGTTTACCAAGCTATAAGGGTTAACAGCACCATTTTATAGGCATCACATTTAAAGTTATTTAGAGAGGTTTATATGACAGCAAAGCAAAAAAAAATATTTTTTTATACGGCGCGGTCCTGCCAGGGTACAGCTCCAGAACCATTAAAGTACTGACAGTATTTTTCGCGACAGTCCCTTGCATCGTCTGCCTGTCTGCCAGATCCAAGTGCTTGAAGAGCTGTAAAATTATCCGGTTGTGTACGCCATTCCCCGGGCACAATATCTCCGGTTCTTGCGTCCACTGCATCAATAAACGAAGGAGGAGAATAGGAGCTCGTATCATGACGTCTCAGGAAATTATGGAGCACACAGCATGCCAAAACCACAAAGTCTATAGACGGCAGCTTCAAGTTGATAGCTGTGTGGAACACTCTAAACCGATTTGCCATAATCCCAAAGGCATTTTCAACCACACGACGGGCCCTCGACAACCGGTAATTAAAGATTCTGCGCTCCGGTGTGAGTGTTCTCTGTGCAAATGGCTTCAGCAAATGTGGATGAAGAGGGAAAGCTTCATCAGCGATGAAGACAAAATTTAGGTTTGCTTTTGTGTCTTCATTTAGTGGCAACAGCAGTTCATTGTTCCTCAAGCTTTCCCCAAATGAAGTGTGTTCAAAAACACCACCGTCGGAGACTCGACCATTCATGCCAACATCCACATCGACAAACTCATAGTTCGCATTGACAAGGGCCATGAGGATCACACTGAAATATCCTTTGTAGTTGAAAAAAAAGGATCCAGAGTTGGCTGGTTGCGTGATGCGCACATGCTTTCCATCTAATGCACCACCGCAGTTTGGAAACTGCCACAGCTCATCAAAATCGGAAGCAATCCTCTTCCAGTCATCCGCCGTCTTGGGAAACTGCAAGATGAGAAGGAAACATGTACAAATTAGGTCAAATATATTATGCACATACACTCTCATGTGGACATCCTACAGTGATTGAGGCGCAGTATGGATTAGTATAACAAAGTCAACAACCCTGAGTATGCAGGCAGCCATTTTTTCAGATGGCTTCGGTGACTCAGAGGGGGTGCTAAACAATATATCTAAAATATATAATCAATAAAATTACGTTGGGAGCAGCAAATAAAAGAAGGGTGGCGCAGGGTTGGAGCAGCACATATCAGAATGGAGACGCAAAATGGTAGCAGCACATGTCAGACTGGAGGCGCAGGATCACAGCAGCACATGTCTGAATGGGGGCGCAGGATGGGAGCAGCACATGATAGGATGTAGAACATATACCAATAGAAATGCTCGCCATCAGGGCGTAGAACGGGTTCAATAGCTAGTATAATATATCGACATAACACAGCAGCCAAAAAAAATATAGTAGTACCTCCATATAATGCCTTAAGCTCTGCACAATGGCCTCGTATGTCTCCGGAATCACAACGCTCAGGAAAGGTCTGGAAACAGCGGCGGAAAACTGCAAATCCTGAAGAGACCTTCCTGTTGCCAGGAACCGCAGTGTCACCGCCAACCTTTCCTCCACGGGCACGGCTGCACGCATCGGCGTATCACGCCTTTGTATGAGTGGCGTAACAGCAGACAGTATTATTTTGAAGGATTCCTCGGACATCCGAAGGTAGTTTCGGAAATCATGAGGGTTATTGTCACGTAACTCTCTTATGAGACCCATGTGTGACAATGTGGATCTTTTCTGCAGCCAGCTCCGGGTCCACATGCGACGTTTTCGTTTAGGACGTCTCTCCTCTTGGAGACGTGCTGCCTCAAACACCAGGGCAGCAGCAACAACAGAACTCTCATCGGAAGTGAGCATAGTTCCTAAAAAGAAAACAAACGTACAATAAATACACGTGCTTACAAAACAATGTTTTGACCATTGATCTAATAACTATATATGTTACTACTGGTATTAAATGGGGCAGTCAACCATCTCGATCTGTAAAAGGATTAATTAATTGGGCCACGCTACAGCTGTGTACCTGAGGTTCTCAGGCCTACCCTACTCAAAGGAACAATCGACCACACTCCAGCGTTTATCCCCGTTGAAGCGCAACATATGCTACGCTGTAGCGTTATACATACCTTTTGCGGTAAAAGTCTAGTAGTTAAAAGTCCAGGGAATCCAGCGAATTTAGGAGTTCTGTTGACAGCACGTGCTACAGAGAGAAATGAATAGCGCGCTCGAGAGCTCCGGTTTTATCCGCTGGGAACAATAGTCCTTTGTCGAATGAGCGCACAGTATTGTACCGCCCAATCAGCACACGGAAGGTGGAGAATTCAGCGCTCCTACGTAGCCAGCTCCTCCGCCCTTTACATCGTATACAATATCGTGCACACCTTTGTTACACCATGCGATCATGCCGCCACAGCGGGACACTAGACGACGAAAGAAAGTTTCAAACGATGTGCTACGACGTACGATTCACAGCAGGGTCCCTGATCGCAGGAGCGTGTCACACACTGCAATATCGTACCTATATCGCTCGAACGTCACAAATCGTGCCGTCGTAGCGATCAAAATTGCACTGTGTGACGGTACCCTTAGTGCGGGACAACCCATCTTATCTAGACCTCAAATAGCGCAAGAACCATCGGGATGCTTGACCTCACACTGACCCACATTTGATATGACTAGCTTTTTGGATTCTACTGTCTTAAATCGCCAATACCCCCAGGATTATGATTGATCAGTATGTGTCCAAACAATCGTACATCAGATCATCCATACAAACAATCCCACAAGCAACATGCCGGGCAGGAGCCGGCACAGACAGAAGAGCTCCCCTGTACAAGAACAATATATGGGTTCTTTGCAATCCAATCATAATGCACAATTCCATCAGCTTTGGTGGTGGACGTGGGCCCCTTTACCTCTTTGGGCCCCAGTTCATGTGCACAGGTTGCAATAAATGATATGTATGGCCCTAATGCCAGACCAACCTGGTAGATGAAGTACCTACATACAGTTAGGGCCAGAAATATTTGGACAGTGACACAAGTTTTGTTATTTTAGCTGTTTACAAAAACATGTTCAGAAATACAATTATATATATAATATGGGCTGAAAGTGCACACTCCCAGCTGCAATATGATAGTTTCCACATCCAAATCGGAGAAAGGGTTTAGGAATCATAGCTCTGTAATGCATAGCGTCCTCTTTTTCAAGGGACCAAAAGTAATTGGACAATGGACTCTAAGGGCTGCAATTAACTCTGAAGGCGTCTCCCTCGTTAACCTGTAATCAATGAAGTAGTTAAAAGGTCAGAGGTGGATTCCAGGTGTGTGGTTTTGCATTTGGAAGCTGTTGCTGTGAGCAGACAACATGCGGTCAAAGGAACTCTCAATTGAGGTGAAGCAGAACATCCTGAGGCTGAAAAAAAAGAAAAAATCCATCAGAGAGATAGCAGACATGCTTGGAGTAGCAAAATCAACAGTTGGGTACATTCTTAGAAAAAAGGAATTGACTGGTGAGCTTGGGAACTCAAAAAGGCCTGGGCGTCCACGGATGACAACAGTGGTGGATGATCGCCGCATACTTAATTTGGTGAAGAAGAACCCGTTCACAACATCAACTGAAGTCCAGAACACTCTCAGTGAAGTAGGTGTATCTGTCTCTAAGTCAACAGTAAAGAGAAGACTCCATGACAGTAAATACAAAGGGTTCACATCTAGATGCAAACCATTCATCAATACCAAAAATAGACAGGCCAGAGTTAAATTTGCAGAAAAACACCTCAAGAAGCCAGCTCAGTTCTGGAAAAGTATTCTATGGACAGATGAGACAAAGATCAACCTGTACCAGAATGATGGGAAGAAAAAAGTTTGGAGAAGAAAGGGAACGGCACATGATCCAAGGCACACCACATCCTCTGTAAAACATGGTGGAGGCAACGTGATGGCATGGGCATGCATGGCTTTCAATGGCACTGGGTCACTTGTGTTTATTGATGACATAAGAGCAGACAAGAGTAGCCGGATGAATTCTGAAGTGTACCGGGATATACTTTCAGCCCAGATTCAGCCAAATGCTGCAAAGATGATTGGACGGCGCTTCATAGTACAGATGGACAATGACCCCAAGCATACATCCAAAGCTACCCAGGAGTTCATGAGAGCCAAAAAGTGGAACATTCTGCAATGGCCAAGTCAATCTCCAGATCTAAACCCAATTGAGCATGCATTTCACTTGCTCAAATCCAGACTTAAGACGGAAAGACCCACAAACAAGCAAGACCTGAAGGCTGCGGCTGTAAAGGCCTGGCAAAGCATTAAGAAGGAGGAAACCCAGCGTTTGGTGATGTCCATGGGTTCCAGACTTAAGGCAGTGATTGCCTCCAAAGGATTTGCAACAAAATATTGAAAATAAAAATATTTTGTTTGGGTTATGTTTATTTGTCCAATTACTTTTGACCTCCTAAAATGTGGAGTGTTTGTAAAGAAATGTGTACAATTCCTACATTTTCTATCAGATATTTTTGTTCAACCCTTCAAATTAAACGTTACAATCTGCACTTGAATTCTGTTGTAGAGGTTTCATTTCAAATCCAATGTGGTGGCATGCAGAGCCCAACTCGCGAAAATTGTGTCACTGTCCAAATATTTCTGGCCCTAACTGTAAATACTGTATGTTTCTTAAAAAATGGGTGATGATGAGCTTGGTCAAAGTAGCAGTGGCTATAATTGGCCAATGATGCCGTACATAATCCAACATGACATTATTGATAGAAAGTAGTCTGCCATCAGCTATAATGGATTATTGTTTTCTTATAATTTTTATGAGTTGCAGTTTTTGATGCAATATTTGACGCAAAGACAGAAGTAGACATTTCTTCCATTGCAGGCCTTACTATACCTTATGATGATTATGTTATAAATCCAACATGCGTAATTCTTTATGAGATATCTGGCAATCACACAAAGTATATTAAGATGAGCTGATAATGGATGAACAAGTGTTCGTAAGAATGCCAGAGCAAACATACAGGCAGTCACACAATAAAGCAAAATGCTTGTTCATTGGGTAATCAGATAGTTTATGCAGGCATAAAAATCATCAATATGGGCAGCACAAAGGGCAAAGTGCTATCAATAATATGACGCTGTATGGGGCAGAATGAACATGAAAAAAAAACATGCTGTTCCCTTCGGTTTTAGTTTACCTGTGTAATCAGGCCTGTAAAGGAGTAAAAATTGACAATTACATTTAGACCAGGCCAAATCAGTATGTCTATGTCCATCTTAGAGGTGATTGAGCAATACCATTGAGTGATCATGCTGAAATACTGTATGAATGAATTTTCTACTCTTGAGCCTTCTGCAGGGTAGGCTGATGCCTCATCTTTCCAAGTCATACCAACATTAGGTTCTCTGTTTTCTAAGAACCATGTTTTTCTAAATATACTTTGAGTACCTCAAGTGCTTATAGGGGTGTTGAATTAAGCATTGTTTCCTCTCAGCTCTGCCCTCTGCAAATGCTAGACTTTGTCACATCACATTTTAGCCAAGGTTCAAGAGTTCTGTAAGTGCTTCTAGTTGTAGCATGAAAAATGGGATGCAGACTGAACCCTCATGGAGCCAGCGGCGTAACTTGAGTCTGATTGGCACCATCCTGAATAAATGGAATATATGTCCTTCATCCTGGAACCATCCTGGTATATATATCTTTCTTTCTGCTAAATGTCCCTTATCCTGGGCCCCATCCTGGTATATATTCCACATCTTTATATATGTCCCCTGTTCTGCCACTGTTCTTTAATTTATAGAAGAAAATAAACAATTATACTCAGCAGGGGTATACATAGACATCATAAGACTCCATAGAAGAAGTATGATGTAGTCCTCCATATAGTATAATGCATCCCATAGTTATCCATGTAGTTTAATGCTCTCCCATAGTAATCCATATGGTATAATGCACCCTCATAGTCATCCATAAAGTATAATGCACCCCCATAGTTATCCATAAAGTATAATGCACCCCCATAGTTATCCATAAAGTATAATGCACCCCATAATGATCCATATAGTATAATGGACCCCATAGTCATCCATAAAGTATAATGCACCCCCATAGTTATCCATAAAGTATAATGCACCCCATAATGATCCATATAGTATAATGGACCCCATAGTCATCCATAAAGCATAATTCATCCCATGGTCATCCATGTATTAGCATGGCCACTGATTTAAAAACAAAAAATAAACACTCACCTTTCCTTTGCTCCCTCACCAAGTGTGTCCTCTTGTGAAGCCGGCAGCTGACTTCGGTATGCGAGTGCATGACGTCACTGCAATGCGCCCCATCACGTGCATGCCGACGTTAGCTGCTGGCCTCTGATGGCTGGCAGCAAGTATTGTGATGCACGGACCCGATGTGTCTGTGCGTCACAATACACTTCAACTGGATATGCATCCCAGGACGCACATCTAGTTGAAGTTTTTGCTGGTTTTGGCAAGCCCCTGACCTGTTGGGCCCAGTTGCACCTATGACCGCTGCAATCGCATTGATTATGCCACTGCCTGGAGCCATACACTGTAATGAAGCTGATGTAGATGCTTTGTACATCTTTTGGCCTCCATTTCAGCAGTGCTTGTCTTTACTAGATGAACTTAAAAGCCCCTGGGTTTTTGTTCAAATCCTGTTTTGAATCTCAAATATGAGTTCAAACTTGATGTGAACACAATCCAGCCTTTGTATATTGACTTACCTGTTTCCTTCCCAGAGTATAGAGTTTAGAGGAACTTATGTTAGGCAATTTGCAGTATGGAACTATACCTTTGCTTATGGGGGCTTCAGGAGCATACAGTAGGATGAAGGTATGATTGTCAAGCAGAAAATCAGTAGTTTGAGCTTAGATAACTGGTTAATGAGACTAGACTGAAATAAGAAATTAATGTCTATGTAGCTAGATTGAATGTAGCTAGTAGCTACTAGTAGATTGAATACTCCATAAAGGTTTCGATTCACCTGGTGATAGTCTGCCACACAGACAAGATGTGTTTCATATGTAATACAAACCATGTAGCTCAAACCTGTCCAAGCTGCACTCCTCTTTGTGCCCATAGTTAGTACTCTGTCCTAGTTTCATTTCTTTTAACATGAAAAAATGTCTTTAAAATGGTGTCAAAAGGAAATTTTACAGTGCATTTCATATTCTTAATATTGGATACCTAGCAACATTCACTTTGTAGAGCTTAGATGTTTGAATTCTTGTTTTTTGACCTACTTAAGTGCATATTGTGACCCTGTAATAGGATGTTACAGGCAGAGTGACCTCAAGATCATTGGCATAAATATTGAAGTGGTTCAATGACGCAAGATTTTTTAAAGACACATTTTAGCTAGAAAGTCCGCAAGTTGCATTGCAGTGCTGCCCAAAGCATGCGGAATACATGAGACAGATACATGTTCAAGGAATACTGCAAGCTAGCTCTATAAAGTCCTGACAAAGGTTTTCAGGTGCATGTTCAAGGCCTAATTGTTCTGTTTTCACAGGTTCCTGAGATTGGGCTGCACATCAATTCTCATCCATTGGCCAATGAGGTGATCAAGGCAGCTTATATTGTGGTACCTTTTGTGTTTAAGATTTAATTACGAAATCAAGTGTGCACAGGTGTACATTATCCATACTAATAGGGAACATGATAGCTTCCACTGGACCCCTAAATCACCACATTGTATTTATTGCTTCCATTACACCTTCTTGACAAGTGCATGTTATTGTCTTATTGAGTTGTTCATATGCCAAAACTCATTTTTATAACTAGGGTCGTGACATGCTAATTATTGGGTGACTAGTTATGGGGTTGTTTTCCCCAGACTAAGTGTCTCATTAATCATGCTATCATGCTCCTTGATCACACACACATGATTTGCAATAGTTGTGTTGGTGTAAGGAGGTGGCAGGGACCCTCATTTGCCTCTCCTCTCTCCTTTGCCTCGTGTGATATGTCACCTATATACTAATGAGTATTGTCTTGCAATGTGTTATTGTTATGCTTGTGCTGTGTTTGCCTTGTCCTCATTTTCTATTATTGTATAATGTAAAGTATGTAGGTTACGGATAGTAAGGGGTTAATTAAGGGGGCTGGGTCACCAGCCTCCAAAGGAACAGGAAGTCCCTGTCTGGAGTTCAAAGGAGGCAGGCTTGCCCGCGGCAGGACGTGCTCCCCATCTGGGAGCATACTGTTCCCCCTGGAAGGACCAGAGCTGCTTACAGACTTTCTTGCAGCAGGAACAGGCACAAGGACTGTGTGTGCCTCACAAGGGACTTTTTGCTCCTAGAAGTCGACTGGGAACCATTGCCTTCACTGTTGCAGCCGTTGCTATGAATAGGGACAGATCAGGGATTGTTACCTTTCTTCTCTACCTGGTTTTTATTAAACCAGATGCCACTGTTTGGCCCTAAAGAGTGTGTCATGTGGTGCATCCTTTCCAGTATGGAGAGCAGCCATACATCTGAGGTAACCCACTGTAACTCAGGGCAGGGTCTAGAACTGTCTATTCATGTGCAAGGGGCCGGGGTGCTCACTGACTGTGACCTATTGGACTCGCCCATGACTACCACCCCATGCCACCTTGTTACATCACAATCAACTGTTTGCAAATCTCTGCCTAACTGACTATGCATATTAAGCTGGGTGTACACACTCTGGCTACATTGGCGCACTGCACGTGCCCAGGGAGGCAATTTTGCAGAGTTGGTGGTAATGGCTGTCTGAGTCTCCTGCGTCTCCAGGAAGGGGCTACAGCCATGCAATACATCAGTGTTCCCCAAGTTCGGTCCTCAAGAGCCACCAACGGGTTATGTTTTCAGGATTTCCTTAGTATTTCCCAGCTGAGAATTCCATCATCTAGACAGGCAACAATTCCATCACCTGGTCCATATTAAGGAAATCCTGAAAACATGACCTGTTGGTGGCTCTTGAGGACTGGAGTTGGGGAACACTGCAATACTTGTACTGCTGTTGCAAAAAAGTTGTTTTTTTTTTGTTAAAGGTCCAATTATACTGCATGATTGTAGAGCATGAGCATTTCTTGTAGTTCAGACTAAACAGATTGATGATCATCTGGAAAACAAACAAAATCCCCTTTTATCGGGTGAAATTATCTTTTATGCTGCACATCGATTTTGGCAGTGCATCGCCCTATGTAATGTAAACAGTATTCAAACTGCCGAGAACAATGATATTCTATGCGCAGAGAACAATCTATCATGGAGTGTATCTGATGCCGGGTCAGTCTGTGTAAAAAGACTATGAAATGACTGCTGTCTGGCAAGTATTTTCCCTGTCGGAGGCCGTTTAAGGCCACGTTCACACTAGCAGTATTTGGTCAGTATTTTACATCACTATTTGTAAGCCAAAACCAGGAGTGGGTGATAAATACAGAAGTGGTGACGTGTTTCTATTATACTTTTCCTCTGGTTGTTCCACTCCTGGTTTAGCTTACACATAGTGAGGTAAAATTCCGATCCAAGAACTGAATGTTTGAACATGGTCTAACAATGTTTATTGCATAGTATAAATGGACCCATAATAACGGTGCAGAAAAAATAGCAGAATTTGCATGGGGTGGTGGGGACAGAGTGGAGACTTTCATGTTCTGATGAAATAAGACGCTAGGCTACACCATTGTTGATACATTATAAAAATATGACCTATTTTATTCAAGTAATGAACTTATAGAAATAGGCTTTAACTCTTATAGAAAAAATTGAGTTTGGTTTAAGTTTGTATAGATGCAGCACATAAATGTATGTTCACATTGGCCATAAAGCATACCAAACCTACAAGAAGCAAAATGAGCAAAATGCCCTGCTGTAACTAAATAAGTAAAAGCAAAAAGTGCATTTAAATAACACAGGGTTCTTAGTAATACTGTTTTTCATGAAAAATAGCATAAAAGCCATCCCACCGTCGACAGGGTGACCCTAATCAGGATGGTCCTACACTGTCTCATATTAAAAGTCTTGCTATGTGTCAGAGTTTACCTCAGTGTGTGAATAAGGGCAGACAAAGGACTGGGTCCCAATCTATGGACACCAATCTGGGGCAGCATTTAAATGTAATTTCCAGATCAGGAGAGGGAGGCCACATCCTCCCTCTCCAAACTCTTTTAGGTAAAGTCCATCTTCCATCTGCTTATGTTGAAAGTTGAACAAGTAAACATCATTTTGCCAAACACTGGACAATTGACAAGATGGAAAAAGTATGAGAGGTATAAAAGCTATTTAATTAAAAAGTTTAAAAATGCCTCCAAGAATACATGTCAAGGATCAGAAAGCAGAAAACTACCAGTTTATGAACACTATCCGGTGTTCTTTGTCAAAGATACTGGAAATATTTATATTATTTTCATATATAGCATAACAGATAATACAGGAGTCATGGGTAGGTTTGCAATGTGGCTGCCACAAAATTTGATAACATGGTAGTTACCACATGGTGACCACAGTGTCAAGCTGAAAGGGCAATAACACAGTTTTAATGTAAATATAAAACATACACTGGGTTAGTAACTGGCTTAGTGATAGAAAGCAGAGGGTGGTTATAAATGGTATAGTCTCTAACTGGGTCGCTGTGACCAGTGGGGTACCGCAGGGGTCAGTATTGGGACCTGTTCTCTTCAACATATTCATTAATGATCTGGTAGAAGGTTTACACAGTAAAATATC
This sequence comes from Ranitomeya imitator, assembly GCF_032444005.1. Taxonomy (NCBI): domain Eukaryota; kingdom Metazoa; phylum Chordata; class Amphibia; order Anura; family Dendrobatidae; genus Ranitomeya; species Ranitomeya imitator. Next base: position 397,286,267 of record NC_091282.1, read on the forward strand.
GATATTTGCAGATGATACAAAACTATGTAAAGCAGTTAATACAAGAGAAGATAGTATTCTGCTACAGATGGATCTGGATAAGTTGGAAACTTGGGCTGAAAGGTGGCAGATGAGGTTTAACAATGATAAATGTAAGGTTATACACATGGGAAGAGGGAATCAATATCACCATTACACACTGAACGGGAAACCACTGGGTAAATCTGACAGGGAGAAGGACTTGGGGATCCTAGTTAATGATAAACTTACCTGGAGCAGCCAGTGCCAGGCAGCAGCTGCCAAGGCAAACAGGATCATGGGGTGCATTAAAAGAGGTCTGGATACACATGATGAGAGCATTATACTGCCTCTGTACAAATCCCTAGTTAGACCGCACATGGAGTACTGTGTCCAGTTTTGGGCACCGGTGCTCAGGAAGGATATAATGGAACTAGAGAGAGTACAAAGGAGGGCAACAAAATTAATAAAGGGGATGGGAGAACTACAATACCCAGATAGATTAGCGAAATTAGGATTATTTAGTCTAGAAAAAAGACGACTGAGGGGCGATCTAATAACCATGTATAAGTATATAAGGGGACAATACAAATATCTCGCTGAGGATCTGTTTATACCAAGGAAGGTGACGGGCACAAGGGGGCATTCTTTGCGTCTGGAGGAGAGAAGGTTTTTCCACCAACATAGAAGAGGATTCTTTACTGTTAGGGCAGTGAGAATCTGGAATTGCTTGCCTGAGGAGGTGGTGATGGCGAACTCAGTCGAGGGGTTCAAGAGAGGCCTGGATGTCTTCCTGGAGCAGAACAATATTGTATCATACAATTATTAGGTTCTGTAGAAGGACGTAGATCTGGGTATTTATTATGATGGAATATAGGCTGAACTGGATGGACAAATGTCTTTTTTCGGCCTTACTAACTATGTTACTATGTTACTATGTTACACAAGTATCTATCTATCTATCTGCAGCGCTCCAGAGTCCTGGTCGTTGCAGTAATGTCGCTCTGCCACTAAGGGGAGCGATGTTATGTCTGATTGCACTAAAGGAGTTCACCTGACCAGGTATCACAGTCGCACACTACACTTCACACTCCGGCCACCAGGGGGAGCAAAAGGCACTATGTACTAGGCCACTCCTCACACTGGTAAAACTGGGGGTTGGATAGGAAGTTAGGTGAGAACGCAGCCTGGGAGAGCTCCACGGAGGTCCTGTCACCTGGGAACCTGGCAGGTACCTAGCAGAAAGGACAGATTGCTACGGGACCGCGCCTGCACTACCTTGCGGCGGTATCTCAAGGAAGGACACGAAGAGAAGGATATTATGGAGAAGTGAGAAGTGGGATCATAGTACGAAGGAGATAGAACCAGAAGGAGTCGTGCCCCGAGATTGGCAACATCCTTCTGAGGCGCGTGGCCGGAGCACCGAGGAAGTGTCGACTCCACGCATTACTTCAAACAGCGGCAGGACAGTTGATTACAGGTTGGCTGTCTGACTTAAATCACCTAGACGGACATAGGAGGCAATCGTGGGAGAGGGGCGTCGCTAGGGTCCCAGAATAACTCCAGGCCTACCTGTCATAAAGGTGCGTCCTAACCATATAACCTGGGGGACAGAGAGAGAGAAGGAACAGATACGACAGTTGTGAAGACTATCCCGTGGTGCTCAGCAGGGAAGGACTACAACACACAGGCGCTAGAAGGTAGACACTGATTCCCACCTGCAAAGGGAACTCTGGATGTGCCCTCGGACCGGCCGGTCTCAGCCAGCCCCGTTAGCAGTGCTCTGGACTGCGGACCCCGAAGCCTTCAGTAAAAGGTAAAGAGACTACAACCCTGTGTCCTCGTTATTCCTCGCACCTTGCACCACGCACCATCACCTTTCATTGGACGCCCCTTAGCAGGGTCACGGACCGGGTCTAGCCACCGTGACAACCCCGGATCGAGTACCCCGTGGCCCTGTGTCTGGGGGCGCTCCATATCCATCTATACATACCTGTATATATAAGAATGGCCTTGAGAGCACTCTGGTAAAATAACTGACTTGGCACACACTGAGCTGCATTTACAATGTCTACTTTTGATTAAAGGGAAAACACTTCCTTTCCATTTAAAGCTCCCATCCTTCAGCACCATAAACTGTTGATTTAGAGAAACTATAATGCAATACCGTGACTTGTAAGAGAAAGATAAAAATATATCCCGTGCGTTCTTTTTTTAGCTCTCAGTGACTCTAAATTTAGACTTATGTTACTATTCTGCTTCAGTGAACAAAATAAATAGATTGAAGAAAGTCAGGGTCTTTGTAGGCCAACAGAGTCACCACGCTGACAGCTCTGGGAGTTCAACCATCTGTGTCCTTTATGTACAACGTGCTGATTCCTTTCAAATGTTCATGTTTTTAGAAAGAAATAAAACGCTGGTCTAGGTTATTCCGCAAGCTGGCAGTTCTTCCCAAATCTCTCCCACATGAGAAGCAATCTTTCCTTGTGGTTGTGAATAAGAGGTGTTTTTTTTAAACTGGTTTTGTTTAGATGCCTGTGTTTTTTGTTCTTTTTAGTCTAGATCTTTTTAACTGTCCACCATGCAGGTGTCTTGGAGAAGGGCACAGAAGAGTTAGAACTTTCATGTATGCCTCCAGTTTATGATGAAAGGGGAATTAGGAATCTCATTCTGACAGCAACTTTACAAAATAAATAGAGGAAAGAGTTCAAAAGAACGAGTAGAGGACATGAAAGTGAGGTGGTACTCAATCCAGGTGTCCACCTGCTATAACCTCAGAACATTTGACTGTTTCTTTATCATTTATTTTTCCTGTATAAATTAGGGTTAAATTAAACCACTCTGCAGGTGCAGGGTTGTTCCACTCTAGGAAGGCAATGACACAGCTTTCACACAATGTGCAAATAAGGCTACGTTCACATTTGCGTTGCGTCGGGCGCAGGTTCGGCGACGCATAGCGACGCATGCGTCATGCGCCCCTATATTTAACATGGGGCGCATGGACATGCGTTGTCTTGCGTTTTGTGACGCATGCGTCATTTTTGGTGCAAGCGTCAGGGCGCAGAGGACGCAGCAAGTTGCATTTTTTTGCATCCAAAATCAAGCCAAAAATGGACGCATGCGTCACAAAACAATGCGTTTTTGCATGCGTTTCACATGCATCGTGCGCTGCGGCGACGACGCTGCGTCCAAAGACGCGAATGTGAACGTAGCCTAACACACACGAAATACACAAAGTAGCTCCAGCAGTTGTTCCATCTTACCAACTTCTGTAATTTCGGTAAAGTTCAAATTTCGCGATGTACCAATACTATTGCTGTTCCAGTTTCGGTGGGTAAGCAGTATTTTTAATGAAAGTGTCCTGATAACAAAGACTTACATTGGAATTGTTTGGAACACTTGTTGTTCAGGGACTGTCCTCTGGTAATACAAAGGGTTGAGTGCTGTACACATCTGTATATACAAAGCCAAGTGTGGCCAGAAAGTAATTTCACTAAGGGTAGTGGCCTAGAAGTCACAAGAAAACATGAAGTTGTTGGACCATCATAGTCAAGTGGCTAACGAAACCCCACAATAAATTTCTATATGTGCTAGAATCTGACAGGGGGTAGGTTCCCAGAAACCCACCACACAAGCTAGTGTAAACCTGTTTGTGGCTGCAAGGCAACTGGCTGCAGCAGAAGCCTTCCTGCTGTGCCCTGGAGGTAGTAGGGCAAAAGATCAGTAAGACCAATTCCTCATCTAAGATGAAGGGGCATCAGCCAGCCACTAGTCATAGATGAAAAGGATCAGCAGGAAATTAACTCTTGTGTTTTCTGCAAGGTTTCTACAATTCTGACTATTTAAGGTTCATGCAGAAGATGCTGCATACTAATAATCAGTGGGGCAATTATATATCTTTTTAATATTTTAATATTGTTGTCGAGGTATAGCTTACTTTCAGTTTGCTTGTAGTTGACTGTCAGTTGTACTAATAAGATATAGTAAATCATGATCACTAGCAATGAACAGAAGTTACTCTTCACATTACTTGAAGTGTTGGCCAAAATGTTTTACAGAACTGTGGACTAGCAGTCACACTGGTAGTCATTGGCTGCTGGACCAAAGGCAGCCAGCAACTATGGCGCCTCATTTGATTAGTAGACCTTTCCCTTCTTTTCCGCTTTTGTTGGATTGACACATTATATATTGTCTCCATTTTGCCTATGGGTTTATTTGTACTTGCACAGTGCAGATAATTGTATAGTAGGAGCTCTACAAGGCACACGTGGTCTCTGCTCCAATGGTCCGCTTTACTATAGAAACTTACTCTTTTCTTCCTCATCTGCACTTACATTACTTTTGTTGCAAATATACAAAACAACTAAGTACATACAGCCTTCAGCAAACTGTTTTGTCAGAGTGTTCTCAAATTTGCATTATTTTTCTGGGAAATTCCATTGAGTGCAAAAATATCAATAAGATTAGGAAACACAGAGAATGAAAACTAAGGTTAACTCTATTAAATTGGCAATTTCAAAAGTTTCAAGTAATTTACCATGATTGTACAGCGATTTAATGTTTCAAAGCAAAAACAGCATAGTGAGTATAGAATTGGATGACTAATAGTATAACAAAAGTATTTTTCTCCGGCTCACATATATTTTTACGCCATTTCAAAATACACATGTGGTGATTGTATTAAAAAATTAGCTCACAGATTGCTAAACTCTACTGTTGTCAAGATTACAGTTAATGGAGGAGCATTTGTCCAGACCTATCCATTATTCCCCTCTAGTTGAAGAATACTGGGAATGGGATTGCTGTTTTTCTATAGGCTGTTGGACAGATCGGGTGCCCCTTCATCTATTGCCATTTTGAGAGCAGGAGGTATGAATAATGTAACTCTAATAAGTGGATGGCACTTCATCGAAGAGAAGAACATGTCCTACTTAAATGTTACTAAGTGCCACAAAATCATCTCACCATCATTTTCGTTAAAGCACCACTCTGGTGTTTTTTTTTTGTTGTACTTTAGTGCTGGAGTGGTGTCACTAATCTAAGCTCCCTGTCCTTAGTAACATACTTACCAACCACCATATTATTCTGTTTTTGGCAATACTGTTACGTAACAATATTGTTACGCTCCAGGAAGACATCCAGGCCTCTCTTGAACCCCTCGACTGAGTTCGCCATGAACACCTCCTCAGGCAAGCAATTCCAGATTCTCACTGCCCTAACAGTAAAGAATCCTCTTATATGTTGGTGGAAAAACCATCTCTCCTCCAGGCACAGAGAATGCCCCCTTGTGACCGTCAACTTCCTTGGTATAAACAGATCCTTGGAGAGATATTTGTATTGTCCCCTTACATACTTATACATGGTTATTAGATCGACCCTCAGTCGTCTTTTTTCTAGACTAAATAATCCTAATTTGCTAATCTCTCTTCTGTTGTCTGTGACCTGACGGATTGCTCCAGTGTTGGCTGGTTGAGCCGATGATCACTTCTCAATAATAAGTCTGAGAGCCAGAAGGAGGCACCATAGATTTACACTGAGATCTCATGACCCTTACTGCTGAGTTCCGTTGAGTCAGAAGCTGCAGTCATAATATGGTGGATCAGAACAGGAGCAGCGCCAAGAAGCGCAGAAGATGTGATAAGTATATTACTAGAGGCAGGGAACATGGATTAATGGTACGACTCTAGCGGTGAAATACAAAAACGCTGGCGTGATGCTTTTATATAGGGTATAAAATATACATAAGGGGGCACTATAGTTACCAACTTTTCTGGCGATGCTTAAGTCCCATCTCATCCTCCCCTCTTCAATACCATTGGGGTTTACATAAACTCCACTATCGTACAGGAGTCCGGGATATCTGGGGCAGTTGGCAACCATGAGGAGGAAAGGTGGCCATACATTTAAGATTAATGTGGGCTTGGACCTTTTTATTAAAACCATTTAGAATGTGAACTTCATATAGTTTGTAATTTGGGCTACACATTATCCTTATGGCAAAGCTGAACTTGTAATTTACAAAACATAAAGTATGGTCATAGGGACACAAGATAAAAAGAGCAGCATTAGGCTTTCAAAATCAACCTACATTTTCCATGTAGTTTTAATGGGCAATTTTGCTTTTAATTTTTGTAATAGTCCAGGCCTGCACCTTTTTACTGTTCATGGCTGCCAAACCTGTCTAACGTACTCATTAAATGTAGACAGCATATGAACTATGGTATCGTTTGCATAAAACTGTCTTTTTTGTTCCCAGAGTATAGTTTATGTACTGGCGCTGTGACCCTACAAAGAGATCTGTTATACACGGTTACAACATGCTTTGCACTGAGCCTTCACTTTGTTCAGTAGGCTATTACCTTAGGTAACCCTTGCTGGAAGTCAACACAGTTTAATCCTGTGGTTGGGTCTGTGAAGAGTGTGCATAATCAGCAAGCTGGAGTGTTTGTGATACAAGAACAGCCACTTAAAAATGAGAAAATAACCATTTCATAAAATGTGTTCAGAGACTTAACACATACAATTAGCCAAATAAACAGCCGAAGAACGTAGACGAAACAAACTCAAGGACCGCATTTTTGGGAATTTATTTTGCAGAATAAAATGATTAAACCCTAAAGATTTACATAAACTATTCTATTATTTGCCCTTGTACACTGCCTTGTTTTCTGCTGGTGATACATTCTCAGAGGGTGTAGAATTTTTCACAGTCTTTGTTCATTTTATCCAACTGTTGATGAAGTTTATGCACATAGTTTAATTTTTTTTGTCATAGTGCCAAGTTAGAAATATCATTTAACATCTCCCTGCCAACTATTTGGGTGTCCCGTTATACGCTTGACCACAATTACCACCCACTTAGAGCAAATAGTGGCAGTACCATGGGTCTCAAATAAGAGATGAAACACTAAAAAATTATTAAAAAATAAGTAATATATTAACCCTTCACATGAATAGTATTAAGTGCAAGTTATGCTACTTTGCAGGTTTGGATTTTGGGCTACTTGTAATTACTGTATGCCAACTAGATTAGAGCCTAAGTACGCATTGTGTTTTGGGATGCATACTGTATAATTACAATAACTAGGCCTCAATGTCTAAATACTCATGGTGTTTTTTGGCTGCTTATAATTACAATAGCTAGGCCTCAGAACCTAGATATGCAATGTGTTTTTGGGCTGCTTACAAGTACAATAACTGGCCCTCAGAAACTAGATATGCAATGTATTTTTGAGCTGCTTTTAATTACGCAACTAAGCCTCAGAGACTAGATATGTAATGTATACTTAGTTTGCCTATAACTGCAATAACTTGGCGTCAGAACCTATATACGCATTGTGTTTTTTTTGCTTCTTATAATTACAATAACTAGGCCTCAAAACCTAGATACTCATTGTTAGGGATGAGCGAACCTAGTTCGATGTTTGTACCGGACTTCTAATGTCCAGTACTGGACCCCCGAACACATACTAATTACTGTATGTCCAGTTTCCTGTTCAGGTCTTGCTAGGTCCCACTTCATCCTCCAATATTCTCACAGGTGATCATGTCAGTAATGTCATTGCCCGTGAGCCATGACCGTGAGAACGAGATTGCAGAGGTTATTCAAGGTTATTTCTCACTGGCGATGATTTTACACCCATGAGAAATGAGTTTGAGTAACCTCTACAGCCTCACTCTCACAATCCTGGCTCACAGCAATGACGTGACCATGAGAGCGAGATTGCAGAGACTACTAGCGGTCATTTCTCATGGGAGTAACGTTATCGCAATTACGTTACTGAGAAAATCAGTGGATGACGTGGGACCTAGTTAGATGTCGTTGGATCTGCGGAATTTTTTTTAAATTAATAAATAGGTAAACTGTTGTGAATTCTGCTGTTGGGCTCCCTCCGGTGGTTATGAGTGGTAGTGCTGCTGTCTTTGGATCGCAGCATTTATCAGGTGTGCCCACTTACCGTATATACTCGAGTATAAGCTGAGATTTTCAGCCCAAATTTTTGGGCTGAAAGTGCCCCTCTCAGCTTATACTCGAGTCAAGGTGGGCGGCAGGGTCGGCTGGTGAGGGGGAGAGGGCGCTGAGGCATACTTACCTAGTCCCAGCGATCCTGGTGCTGTCCCTGCCGTCCCACGGTCTTCGGTGCTGCAGTTCTTCCCCTCTTCAGCGGTCACGTGGGACCGCTCATTAGAAAAATGAATAGGCGGCTCCACCTCCCATAGGGGTGGAGCCGCGTATTCATTTCTCTAATCAGCGGTGCCGGTGACCGCTGATAGAGAAAGAGGCTGCGGCACCGAAGACCAGCTGTGACAGGCAGAGTGAGCGTCAGGATCGCTGGGACCAGGTAAGTATGTAATATTCACCTGTCCGTGTTCCAGCTGCCGGGCGTCGCTCCATCTTTCCGGCGCCTCCATCTTCCCGGCGCCTCCATCTTCCCGGCGTCTGCGCTCTGACTGTTCAGGTCAGAGGGCGCGATGACGCATATAATGTGGGCGGCGCCCTCTGCCTGATCAGTCAGAGCGGAGAGAGACGCCGGGAAGATGGAGGCGCCAGGACCGGACGCCGGGAGCTGCAAGCAAGAAAGGTGAGTATGTGTTTTTTCTTTTTTTATTGCAGCAGCAGCGGCGGCACAGATTTATGTGGAGCATCTATGGGACAAAATGAACGATGCAGAGCATATATGAGGCACAGATATGGGACAATAATGAACGGTGCCGAGCACAGTATGGGGCACAGCTATGGGGCAGTATGAACAGTGTAGAGCATTGTATATGGGGCACAGATATGGGGCAATAATGAACGGTGCCGAGCACAGTATGGGGCACAGCTATGGGACAAAATGAACGGTGCAGAGTATATATGGGGCACAGATATGGGGCAATAATGAACGGTGCCGAGCACTATATGGGGCACAGATATGGGACAATAATGAACGGTGCAGAGCATATATGGGGCACAGATATGGGGCAATAATGAACGGTGCAGAGCATATATGGGGCACAGATATGGGACAATAATGAACGGTGCAGAGCACTATATGGGGCGGAGCTATGGGACAAAATGAACGGTGCAGAGCATTGTATATGGGGCACAGCTATGGGACAAAATGAACGGTGCAGAGCACTGTATGGGGCACAGCTATGGGGAAATATGAACGGTGCAGAGCACTATATTGCACAGCTATGGGGAAATAATGATATATTTTTATTTTTGAAATTGACCGGTAAATGCTGCATTTCCACCCTAGGCTTATAGTCGAGTCAATAAGTTTTCCCAGTTTTTTGTGGCAAAATTAGGGGGGTCGGCTTATACTCGGGTCGGCTTATACTCGAGTATATACGGTAATTGCTATTTGGACTGGGCTATTTAGTCTTGCTTGATCCTTTAGTCAGTGCCAGTTGTCCATTGTTTTTGGAGGATTCACATCCACACCTGGTCTCTCCTGTTTTGCTGTTCATTTCAACAAAGATAAGTTCTGGCTTTGTTTTTGCTGTCCACCTGCTGTGGACCTTATAGTTCTGTGCATTTTCATGTTTGGTCTTGTCCAGCTTTGTTTGTGAAGGATTTTTTTGCAGCCAAGCTGTGTCTCTGGAGATGCAGATATACCCTCCATGTCTTTAGTCAGATGTGGAGATTTGTATTTTCTGTGGTGGATATTTTCTAGTGTTTTGATACTGACCGCATAGTACTCTGTCCTATTCTTTCTTTTTAGCTAGAAAGGCCTCCTATGCTAAATCCTGATTTCAAGTCTGCGTATGTTATTTCCCTCTCCTCTCACAGTCAATATTTGTGGGGGGCTGTCTATCCTTTGGGGACTTTCTCTGAGGCAAGATAGTTTTCCCATTTCTGTCTTTAGGGGAAGTTAGTTCTTAGGCTGTATCGAGGGGTCTATGGAGTGTTAGGTACTCCCCACGGCTACTTCTAGTTGCGGTGCTAAGTTCAGGGTTTGCGGTCAGTACAGGTACCACCTTCTCCAGAGTACGTCTCATGCTGCTCCTAGGCCACCAGATCATAACGGTACAACTGGCCTACAATGAGTTAATTGCATCTCAGAAGAAGGGAGGAAAGGTTTTGAGCCATTTTTTTTCCCTTAGCCTGTTTTGTCTTTTCCTCCCTCTTAATCTCTGGGTGGCTACGGAACCTAGTAATAACATGAATGTTCAGGAGTTAGTTTCTCGGGTGGATCAGCTTGCTGCTAGGGTACAGGGTATTTTAGATTATATAATTCAGACTCCTGCCTTAGAACCTAAGATTCCCACTCCTGATTTATTTTTTGGTGACAGATCCAAATTTTTGAGTTTCAAAAATAACTGTAAACTGTTTTTTGCATTGAGACCCCGGTCCTCTGGTGATCCCATTCAGCAGGTTAAAATCATCATATCTCTGCTGCGTGGTGACCCACAGGATTGGGCATTTTCCCTGGAACCTGGCAATCCTGCTTTGCTTAATGTTGATTCTTTCTTTCAAGCATTGGGGTTATTGTATGATGAGCCTAATTTTGTGGATCAAGCTGAGAAGATCTTGTTGGCCCTGTGTCAGGGTCAAGAAGCGGCAGAATCGTATTGCCAGATATTTAGAAAATGGTCTGTACTGACTAAATGGAATGAGGATGCCTTGGCGGCAATTTTCAGAAAGGGTCTTTCTGAATCCGTTAAAGATGTTATGGTGGGGTTCCCTACGCCTGCTGGTCAGAGTGATTCTATGTCTCTGGCCATTCAGATTGATCGGCGTTTGCGCGAGTGCAGAGTTGTACACACTGTGGCGTTGTCCTCCGAGCGGAGCCCTGAGCCTATGCAGTGTGATAAGATTTTGTCTAGAGCTGAACAACAAGTATTCAGGCATCAGAATGGGTTGTGTTTTTACTGCGGCGATTCTGCTCATGTTATTTCTGATTGCCTTAAGCGTACAAAGAGAATCACTAGTTCTGTTACCATCAGTACTGTACAACCTAAATTTCTGTTATCTATGACCTTGATCTGCTCATTATCGTCATTTTCTGTCATGGCATTTGTGAATTCAGGTGCCGCTCTGAACTTAATGGACTTAGAATTTGCCAGACGTCGTGGTTTCCCCTTGCAACCTTTGTAGAACCCTATTCCTTTAAGGGGGATAGATGCTACACCGTTGGCTATAAATAAATCTCAGTTTTGGACACAGCTGACCATGCGAATGGCGCCAGCCCATCAGGATGATTATCGTTTTCTGGTGTTGCATAATTTGCATGATGATATTGTGCTGGGTTTTCCATGGTTACAGCTACACAATCCGGTGTTAGATTGGAGATGTATGTCTGTGACTAGTTGGAGTTGTCAGGGGGTTCATGGTCACGTTCCTTTGATGTCAATTTCCTCTTTGCCCTCTTCTGAAATTCCTGAGTTTTTGTCAGATTTCCAGGATGTATTCGATGAGCCCAAATCCAGTTCCCTTCCACCTCATAGGGACTGTGATTGTGCTATTGACTTGATTCCAGGTTGTAAGTTCCCTAAGGGCCGACTTTTCAACCTGTCTGTGCCAGAACATGCCGCCATGCGGAGCTATATTAAGGAGTCTTTGGAGAAGGGGCATATTCGGCCATCTTCTTCACCATTGGGAGCAGGTTTTTTTTTGTTGCCAAGAAGGATGGCTCCTTGAGACCCTGTATTGATTATCGCCTCTTGAATAAGATCACGGTCAAATTTCAATACCCTTTGCCTTTGCTTACTGATATGTTTGCTAGGATTAAGGGGGCTAGCTGGTTTACTAAGATTTACCTTCGAGGGGCATATAATCTTATTTGTATTAAGCAGGGTGACGAATGGAAAACTGCATTTAATACGCCCGAAGGCCATTTTGAATACCTTGTGATGCCATTCGGACTCTCTAATACCCCATCTGTGTTCCAATCCTTCATGCATGATATCTTTCGGAGTTATCTTGATAAGTTCATGGTTGTATATTTGGATGATATTTTGATTTTTTCCGATGATTGGGAGTCTCATGTGAAACAGGTCAGGATGGTATTTGAGATCCTCCGTAATAATGCTTTATTTGTGAAGGGGTCGAAGTGCCTCTTTGGAGTGCAGAAGGTTTCTTTTTTGGGCTTCATTTTTTCTCCTTCATCTATAGAAATGGATCTGGTTAAGGTTCAGGCCATTCATGATTGGATTCAGCCCACATCTGTGAAGAGCCATCAGAAATTCCTGAGCTTTGCTAATTTTTATCGTCGTTTCATTGCCAACTTCTCCAGTGTGGTTAAACCTCTGACCGATTTGACGAATAAAGGCGCTGATGTGACGAATTGGTCCTCTGCGGCTGTTTCTGCCTTTCAGGAGCTTAAACGCCGATTTACTTCTGCCCCTGTGTTGCGTCAGCCGGATGTTTCTCTTCCATTTCAGGTTGAGGTTGACGCGTCTGAGATTGGGGCAGGGGCCATTTTGTCTCAGAGGGATCCTGTTGGTTCCTTGATGAAACCGTGTGCCTTCTTTTCTCGGAAGTTTTCGCCTGCGGAACGCAATTATGATGTCGGCAATCGGGAGTTGTTGGCTATGAAGTGGGCATTTGAGGAGTGGCGACTTTGGCTTGAGGGGCCAAGCACCGTATTGTGGTCCTGACCGATCATAAGAATCTGATTTACCTCGAGTCTGCCAAACGACTGAATCCTAGACAGGCTCGATGGTCCCTGTTTTTCTCCCGTTTTGATTTTGTGGTCTCGTACCTTCCTGGTACTAAGAATGTTAAGGCGGATGCCCTCTGTAGGAGTTTTTTTCCTGATTCCCCTGGGGTTATTGAGCCGGTTGGCATTCTGAAGGAAGGGGTGATTCTTTCTGCCATCTCCCCTGATTTACGACGGGTTCTTCAGGAATTTCAGGCTAATAAACCTGACCGCTGTCCAGTGGGGAAACTGTTTGTTCCTGATAGATGGACTAGTAAAGTGATTTCTGAGGTTCATTGTTCTGTGTTGGCTGGCCATCCCGGGATTTTTGGTACCAGAGATTTGGTTGGTAGGTCCTTTTGGTGGCCTTCTTTGTCGCGGGATGTGCGTTCTTTTGTGCAGTCCTGTGGGATTTGTGCGCAGGCTAAGCCTTGCTGTTCCCGTGCTAGTGGGTTGCTTCTGCCTTTGCCGGTCCCTGAAAGACCATGGACGCATATTTCTATGGATTTTATTTCAGATCTTCCGGTTTCCCAGAGGATGTCAGTTATCTGGGTGGTTTGTGACCAGTTTTCTAAGATGGTTCATTTGGTACCTTTGCCTAAATTGCCTTCCTCTTCTGATTTGGTTCCGTTGTTTTTTCAGCATGTGGTTCGTTTGCATGGCATTCCAGAGAATATTGTGTCCGATAGAGGTTCCCAGTTTGGGAATTGATTTGTCTTTTTCTTCCGCATTTCATACTCAGACAAATGGCCAAACCGAGCGAACTAATCAGACTTTGGAAACTTATTTGAGATGCTTTGTGTCTGCTGATCAGGATGATTGGGTGGCTTTCTTGCCATTGGCCGAGTTTGCCCTTAATAATCGGGCTAGTTCTGCTACCTTGGTTTCGCCTTTTTTTTGTAATTTTGGTTTTCATCCTCGTTTTTCTTCAGGGCAGGTTGAGCCTTCTGATTGTCCTGGTGTGGATTCTGTGGTTGACAGGCTGCAGCAAATTTGGGCTCATGTGGTGGACAATTTGGTGTTGTCTCAGGAGGAGGCTCAGCGTTTTGCTAACCGTCGTCGGTGTGTTGGTTCCCGGCTTCAGGTTGGGGATTTGGTCTGGTTGTCTTCCCGTCATGTTCCTATGAAGGTTTCTTCCCCTAAGTTCAATCCTCGGTTTATTGGTCCTTTTAGGATTTCTGAGATTATCAATCCAGTGTCTTTTCGTTTGGCCCTTCCAGCCTCTTTTTCCATCCATAATGTTTTCCATAGATCTTTGTTGCGGAAGTATGTGGTGCCCGTTGTTCCCTCGGTTGATCCTCCGGCCCCGGTGTTGATTGATGGGGAGTTGGAGTATGTGGTTGAGAAGATTTTGGATTCTCGTTTTTCGAGGCGGAAGCTTCAGTATCTGGTCAAATGGAAGGGTTATGGCCAGGAGGATAATTCTTGGGTTGTTGCCTCCGATGTTCATGCTGACAATTTGGTTCGTGCCTTTCATTTGGCTCATCCTGATTGGCCTGGGGGCTCTGGTGAGGATTCGGTGACCCCTCCTCAAGGGGGGGGGGGGGGTACTGTTGTAAATTCTGCTCTTGGGCTCCCTCCGGTGGTTATGAGTGGTAGTGCTGCTGTCTTTGGATCGCAGCATTTATCAGGTGTACCCACTTAATTGCTATTTGGACTGGGCTATTTAGTCTTGCTTGATCCTTTAGTCAGTGCCAGTTGTCCATTGTTTTTGGAGGATTCACATCCATACCTGGTCTCTCCTGTTTTGCTGTTCATTTCAACAAAGATAAGTTCTGGCTTTGTTTTTGCTGTCCACCTGCTGTGGACCTTATAGTTCTGTGCATTTTCATGTTTGGTCTTGTCCAGCTTTGTCTGTGAAGGATTTTTTTGCAGCCAAGCTGGGTCTCTGGAGATGCAGATATACCCTCCATGTCTTTAGTCAGATGTGGAGATTTGTATTTTCTGTGGTGGATATTTTCTAGTGTTTTGATACTGACCACATAGTACTCTGTCCTATTCTTTCTTTTTAGCTAGAATGGCCTCCTATGCTAAATCCTGATTTCAAGTCTGCGTATGTTATTTCCCTCTCCTCTCACAGTCAATATTTGTGGGGGGCTGTTTATCCTTTGGGGACTTTCTCTGAGGCAAGATAGTTTTCCCGTTTCTGTCTTCAGGGGAAGTTAGTTCTTAGGCTGTGTCGAGGGGTCTAGGGACTGTTAGGTACTCCCCACGGCTACTTCTAGTTGCGGTGCTAAGTTCAGGGTTTGCGGTCACTACAGGTACCACCTTCTCCAGAGTACGCCTCATGCTGCTCCTAGGCCACCAGATCATAACAGTAAACCAATGAATGTGTGGGGGGAGTCTTTATTCAAATAAAAAAAATATTCCTGTGTGTTCCTTTCTTTCAACTTACTAGGTTACTGACCTGTAACAAATTAAAAATAATAAATCAACAATATCCCATACCTTCCGATGATCTGTCACGTCCCACAATGTAAATCCATCTGAAGGGGTTAAATTATTTTACAGGCAGGAGCTCTGCTAATGCAGCTGTGCTCATTCCAGTAAAACCCCAGCGAATGAATGGAAAGTAGGTCAATGACCTGTAGTTACCTTCATTCGCGGTGATGCCCCCCCTGCTGGATGTCCTCATATGACCTCGAGCCTGGGAAAATATTCAGAAAAGTTCCCACGCTCGAGGTCATATGAGGACATCCAGCAGAGGGCGCATCACCGCGACTGAAGCGTGGAGCCGTGTGAGGAGAGGCCCGAGGGGCTGCAGCATGGAGCAGTGTCTACAGGTCATTGACCTACATTACCTTCATTCCCCGGGGTTTTACAGGTACGAGCACAGCTGCATTATAGCAGAGCTCCTGCCTGTAAAATATTTTAACCCCTTCAGATGGATTTACATCGTGGGACAGATCGACGGAAGGTATGAGATATTGTTGGTTTATTATTTTTACTTTGTTACAGGTCGAGGATCTTCAGGTGGATTGAGAATGGAATAAAATATTACAACAACCTGTGTGCCTATTTCATTAAAATACTTTGCAATATTGTATGTGTGTTTTTTTTAACCATTTAATACTGTTGGATTAATAATGGATAGGTGTCATAATTGACGCCTCTCCATTATTAATCTGGCTTAATGTAAACTTACAATAGCAAGGTGACATTAACCCTTCATTACCCCATATCACACCGCTACACGGGAGTGGGAAGAGAGTGGCCAAGTGCCAGAATAGGCACATCTTCCAGATGTGCCTTTTCTGGGGTGGCTGGGGGCAGATGTTTTTAGCCAGGGGGGCCAATAACCGTGGACCCTCTCTAGGCTATTAATATCTGCCCTCAGTCACTGGCTTTACCACTCTGGTGGAGAAAATTGCGCGGGAGCCCACGCCAATTTTTTCCGCGATTTAACCCTTAAATTTAATAGCTACAGCGCCCAAATTTTGCACATACACACTACTAACATTAGTAGTGTGTAATATGAAAAAAAAATGGGAATATGACATGGCTTACTGTATGTAAACCATGTCTCATATCATGTCGGGTTTAGGAAGGAGAAATGAAAAGCCGGCAATTGAATTACCGGTTTTTCTGCTATATCGCGCTGAAGTAAATATAAATATATATATATATGTGTCTCAATGACATATATATATATATATATACAGTGGGGCAAAAAAGTATTTAGTCAGTCAGCAATAGTGCAAGTTCCACCACTTAAAAAGATGAGAGGCGTCTGTAATTTACATCATAGGTAGACCTCAACTATGGGAGACAAACTGAGAAAAAAAAATCCAGAAAATCAGATTGTCTGTTTTTTAACATTTTATTTGCATATTATGGTGGAAAATAAGTATTTGGTCAGAAACAAACAATCAAGATTTCTGGCTCTCACAGACCTGTAACTTCTTCTTTAAGAGTCTCCTCTTTCCTCCACTCATTACCTGTAGTAATGGCACCTGTTTAAACTTGTTATCAGTATAAAAAGACACCTGTGCACACCCTCAAACAGTCTGACTCCAAACTCCACTATGGTGAAGACCAAAGAGTTGTCAAAGGACACCAGAAACAAAATTGTAGCCCTGCACCAGGCTGGGAAGACTGAATCTGCAATAGCCAAACAGCTTGGAGTGAAGAAATCAACAGTGGGAGCAATAATTAGAAAATGGAAGACATACAAGACCACTGATAATCTCCCTCGATCTGGGGCTCCACGCAAAATCCCACCCCGTGGGGTCAGAATGATCACAAGAACGGTGAGCAAAAATCCCAGAACCACGCGGGGGGACCTAGTGAATGAACTGCAGAGAGCTGGGACCAATGTAACAAGGCCTACCATAAGTAACACACTACGCCACCATGGACTCAGATCCTGCAGTGCCAGACGTGTCCCACTGCTTAAGCCAGTACATGTCCGGGCCCGTCTGAAGTTTCCTAGAGAGCATTTGGATGATCCAGAGGAGTTTTGGGAGAATGTCTTATGGTCTGATGAAACCAAACTGGAACTGTTTGGTAGAAACACAACTTGTGTTTGGAGGAAAAAGAATACTGAGTTGCATCCATCAAACACCATACCTACTGTAAAGCATGGTGGTGGAAACATCATGCTTTGGGGCTGTTTCTCTGCAAAGGGGCCAGGACGACTGATCCGGGTACATGAAAGAATGAATGGGGCCATGTACCGTGAGATTTTGAGTGCATACCTCCTTCCATCAGCAAGGACATTGAAGATGAAACGTGGCTGGGTCTTTCAACATGACAATGATCCAAAGCACACCGCCAGGGCAACGAAGGAGTGGCTTCGTAAGAAGCATTTCAAGGTCCTGAAGTGGCCTAGCCAGTCTCCAGATCTCAACCCTATAGAAAACCTTTGGAGGGAGTTGAAAGTCCGTGTTGCCAAGCGAAAAGCCAAAAACATCACTGCTCTAGAGGAGATCTGCATATAGGAATGGGCCAACATACCAACAACAGTGTGTGGCAACCTTGTGAAGACTTACAGAAAACATTTGACCTCTGTCATTGCCAACAAAGGATATATTACAAAGTATTGAGATGAAATTTTGTTTCTGACCAAATACTTATTTTCCACCATAATATGCAAATAAAATGTTAAAAAAACAGACTATGTGATTTTCTGGAATTTTTTTTCTCAGTTTGTCTCCCATAGTTGAGGTCTACCTATGATGTAAATTACAGACGCCTCTCATCTTTTTAAGTGGTGGAACTTGCACTATTGCTGACTGACTAAATACTTTTTTGCCCCACTGTATATATACAAATGGCGCTGAACACGTTATACGAAACCCGACTTTGGTGCGAAGATCGCCGACCGCATGGCCGATCCCACACTAGGATCGGGTCGGGTTTCATGAAACTCAACTTTGCCAAAAGTCGGCGACTTTTGAAATTGTTCGATCCATTTCGCTCAACCCTAGTGGTTACTGCAGGTTGTAGGCTTTTTGGAAGAGGTAGATTTTTAAGTTCTTTTTGAAGGTTTCCATGGTAGGCGAGAGTCTGATATGTTGTGGTAGAGAGTTCCAGAGTAGAGGTGATGTGCGGGAAAAATCTTGTATGCAATTGTAGGAAGAGAAGATAAGAGGGGAGTAGAGAAGGAGATCTTATAAGGATCGGAGGTAACGTGCTGGTAGGTACTGGGAGACGAGGTCACAGATGTATGGAGGAGACAGGTTGTGGATAGCTTTGCTTGCCATGGTTAGGGTTTTGAACTGGAGTCTTTGGGTAATGGGGAGCCAGTGCAGGGATTGACAGAGGGGAGAGGCCAGGGAATAGCGGGGGAACAGGTGGATTAGTCGGGCAGCAGAGTTTATAATAGATTGCAGGAGTGCGAGAGTGTTATAGGGAAGGCCACAGAGCAGGAGGTTGCAGTAGTCAAGGTGGGAGATGATGAGGGCATGGACTAGGGTTTTTGCAGATTCTTGGTTGAGGAATGTACGGATCCGTGAAATATTTTTGAGTTGACGATGGTAGGAAGTGGAAAGGGCTTGGATAAGTGGTTTGAAGGGGAGATCAGTGTCAGGATTACCCCAATGCAACGAGCTTGTGGGACTCGGGAGAGTGGGCAGCCATTTACATTAATGGATAGGTCCGTTGGGGGGTCGAGTGAGAAGGGGGAAAGATGATAAATTCTATTTTGTTCATATTAAGTTTTAGAAATCTGCATAAAAGAAGGATGAAATCGCAGATGGACATTGTGGGATTCTGGTTAGTAGGGAGGTGATATCTGGTCCAGAGATGTTGATCTGTGTGTCATCAGCATAGAGGTGATACTGAAAGCCATGCAATTCTATGAGCTGTCCGAGGCCGAAGGTGTAAATGGAGAAGAACAGGGGCCCTAGGACTGAACCTTGTGGGACTTCGACAGATGGGGGCGAGGTGTGGAGGTGGTGTGCAAGTAGGAGACATTGAATGTCCGGTCTGTTAGGTATGACAAGATCCAAGATTGGGCCAAGTCAGTGATGACAAGAGATGAGAGGGTCTGTAGTAATAGGGAATGGTCCACTGTGTCAAAGGTAGAGGACAGGTCCAGGAGGAGGAGGAGGACAGAGTAGTGTCGCTTGGCACTGGTGGTTAATAGGTTATTGGTGAGGGCAGTTTCAGTGTGGTGGTGCAGCTGGAAGCCAGGTTATATGCAGTCGATGAGGGAGCAAGAAAAGAGGTGGGCGGACAGTTCAAGATGGATGTGTTGTTTCAGTAGTTTTGAGGCATAGGGGAGAAGTGATATAGGGCGATAGCTAGATACAGAGGATGGGTCAAGAGAGGGCTTTTTGAGGATAGGTGTGATTGAGGCATGTTTAAATATTGAGGGGAAAACACCAGTTATTAGTGATCGGTTGAAGAGATGGGTTAGGGTTGAGATGAAGACTGTGGTAAGGTTTGGGATGAAGTGGGATGGGATTGGGTCAAGTGCACAGGTGAGATGTGATCTTGAAAGTAGAGTGGAGCATTGTTACTCAAAGTTGTGTATATTGAAGATGGTTACAGAGGAGGAATTACTTGATTTTCCTTTCTCCAAATCGCTATGGGTGAGCTGGCATAATCACCTTTCTTATCTTTATGGTAAGTTTACCTCAGTTCAGAGGTCGGCTCCCACAGAGCTTACTGTGAGAATCACTGCCTTGACCTTAATGACGTCGGGATGTAGCACAGTCAGGAATCGTTGTGCGACCTTCTGATTATGGGTTAACAGCGAACAGGTGAGGATTACTTTTATTTATTTTTTTATGTTATTAAATGGGTAAAATAGTGCAATTGTCAGGAAGTGATTTGTACAATTAAAGGACTTTTCTCTTTGTGTGTGTGTTTATTGCTATGGGATTAGTAATGAGGGTGTTTGATAAACCTCTGGGCTTGCCACTTACTAACGCAGTAGGGCAAACAGGAAGAGCTGAGGCTATGCACCACAATTGGCACATCTAATGGATGCGCCATTTCTGGAGTGGCTGAGGGCTGGTTTTATTATTCTGAGAGAGGGCCAATATCCATGGCTCCTTCCCAGCCTATTAAGATCAGCCCGCAGCTGTTTGTTTAGCATTTTCTGGTTATTAAAAATATGGGTGAACCCACATTATTTTTGGGGGGTCCCCCTTTTTAATAACCAGTAAAGACTAAACAGACAGCTGTGGGCTGATATTAGTAGACTGTGAACCATTATGGATATTTGCCCCTTCTGAAAACACCAACTCACAGCTGTCTGTTTTCCCTTGGGTGATTATTAAAATTGGAGGGGACCAGAAGTTGTTTTTGTACATGTCTTTGTTAACAAATACAGTAAAATACACACCCAAGGTACTGTTCCACTCCTCCACATGGACCTCCGCTTCCTTATTATTTTGTTTTTAATTTTAAGTTATTTTTCTATCCACATTTATTTGCAGGGCAATTGTCCTGGTCTTATCCCCATTTGGCTGCTTTTTGCAATGACTTAACCCTTACTATGATAATTTATGATCATATGATCATTTCAGTCTTTTGTTATTTTTATGTTAGCTTACTGACCGAGCATGTGGTGATTTTAATTACAGCAGGTTCCTAGCTACCCATAAATGAAGGCATTGCTGAGAGAGGTGTCCACATTCACCTAGGAATTCAGACATCAGCCTTAGAGAGGGATTCATATTTTTAGGGACCCATCAGTTTTTGGGATAACCTTGACATCGGTTGATGGGCAGACATACTGTAATTTGGCCAAATTTTGTGGAAAGCGTCTCATATTTTTTTTCCTAATATTCAAAAGCCATATTGCTATTCATATTTCATATATTTCACATTGACATGCTTTAGCATGATAGAGTGCAACCCTTTTTTGTATATTGTATATGGAGCTAGATGCTCCTGGTATGCACCTATTCACACTAGTTTGGATGTGCCAGTCTTTTGTTATTTGAATGTTAGCTTACTGACAGAGCACTCCGCCCTTCACCATGTGATGATTTTTAATTACAGCAGGTTCCTAGCTACCCATAAATGCAGGCTTTGCTGAGAGAGGTGTCCGCATTTACCTAGGAATTCAGACATCAGCCTTAGAGAGGTATTTATATTGTTAGGGACCCATCAATTTTTGGGACAACCTTGACGTTGGTTGATGGGCAGACATAATTTGGCCAAATTTTGTGCAAAGCGTCTCATATTTTTTTCCCTAATGTTCAAAAGCCATATTGCTATTCATATTTCATATATTTCACGTTGACATTCTTTAGCATGACATGCTTTAGCATGATAGAATGCAACCCTTTTTTGTGATGTGATCATTTAACAGCCATTTTACAGCACCAAAGGTTGGGTCCCCATTGACTTATATGGGGTTTGGGATCAACTGCAGGTCAAGTTCTGCTATATTTTTTCACAAGTTCAGCAGAACCTGCCGGACCTGGGTCCACTCATCCCTACTCATTGTGTTTCAGACTGCTTATAATTACAATAACTAGGCCACACCTTAGACATCCATTGTTTTTTAGAGTGCTTAAAAATACAATAGCAACATGTCTATGTCCACCAGATGTGATTTTAGACTGCACTTTGGACCCTGCGTCTCTTTTGAGGTCTCATTCCAGTGCAGTCAACAATCGAGTATCTTAGGTCCCCACTTGCTTATACCAATAGGACTAGCGTGTGAGGTTGCACAAAGATACATAAACACACAGAACACATATATACTGTACATACAGTACATGCACACACATATATGCCCACACAGTTGTTTTTGCTAGCTTTGTTAATATTCTTGCTCTTCTAATGAGAGCGTCCACAGACTCCAGGACAGGGGGGACTGCAACCCCTCAACCTATTACAGTTATGCTCCTGGTTCTGGGATTGCATGCAGACAGGGCCAGTTCCAATGTTTGTTTTGTGGGCCCCGGGAGAAAGAGTCTCAGTGGGCCCCTTAACACATATTACAATTCGTGATGCACAGATACAGCAGAGAAATATAGGTAAATAAGTGATATCTGTTGTAAATTCTATGATAGCTTAGAAACTGGCAAATCCTCGCAGCGCACAATACATGCTCTGGGGGGATTCAAGTCTGCAGTCACACAGAGTGCAGTATAGTCCTCCATATAATATTATGGATACCACATGATACTTTGTAGAGTATTATGGGCACCACACTCCATACAGTATTATAGGCACCACATAATCCTCCCTACAGTATTATGGGAACCACATAGTCCTGTAAACAGTATGATTGGCCCCATATAGCATTCCATGCATTATAATAGGCACCACAAAGTACTCCATACAGTACAATGGGGGCCCCACATAGTGCTCCAAACAGTATAATGGGCCCAATATATTACTCCATACAGTATAATGGCTCCATATATTGCTACATACAGTATAATGGTCGAATATATTGCTACATACAGTATAATGGTCCCCATATAATGCTCCATACAGTATTATGGACCCCATATATTGCCCCATGCAGTATATTGGGCATCATATAATGCTCCATACAGTAATTGGGCCCAATATATTGCCTCATACAGTATAATGGCCCCAGATATTGTTCCATACAGTATAATGGGCCCTATATATTACTCCATACAGTATAATGGGCTCACATAGTGCTGCGTACAATAAAATGGGTCCCATATATTACCCCATACAGTATTATGGCTCTACTTAGTGCTCCATACTAGGGTTGAGCGAAACGGGTCGAACATTTTCAAAAGTCGCCGACTTTTGACAAAGTCGGGTTTCATGAAACCCGATCCGACCCCTGTGCGGGGTCGGCCATGCGGTACGCGACTTTCGCGCCAAAGTCGCGTTTCAATGACGCGAAAAGCGCCATTTCTCAGCCAATGAAGGTAAACGCAGAGTGTGGGCAGCGTGATGACATAGGTCCTGGTCCCCACCATCTTAGAGAAGGGCATTGCAGTGATTGGCTTGCTGTCCGCGGCGTCACAGGGGCTATAAAGGGGCGTTCCCGCCGACCGCCATGTTACTGCTGCTGATCTGAGCCTAGGGAGAGGTTGCTGCCACTTCGTCAGAAGCAGGGATAGCGTTAGGCAGGGTCCATTAACCACCAAACCGCTTGTGCTGTAGCGATTTCCACTGCCCAACACCACCTTCGGTGTGCAGGGACAGTGGAAGCTACATTTTTATTTTTTTTTTCCCCCTCAGCGCTGTAGCTCATTGGGCTGCCCTAGAAGGCTCCCTGATAGCTGCATTGCTGTGTGTACGCCGCTGTGCAAACCAACTGCTTATTTCAAAGCACAAATCCTCTTGTTCCTTCCTTTCTGCACAGCTATCTTGTTTGTTTGTCCACACTTTTTATTTAATTTGTGCATCAGTCCACTCCTTATTGCTGCCTGCCATACCTGGCTGAGATTACTGCAGGGAGATAGTAATTGAAGGACAGTTCCTTTTTTTTTTTTTTTTTGTGGGAGATTAAGATTGGCATTTCTGCTAGAGTGCCATCCCTGTCTGTGTCATCTCTCACTCAGTGGGCCATAGAAAGCCTATTTATTTTTTTGCTTGATTTGGGTTCTAAAATCTACCTGAAAAAATCACTACATCAATCAGTGGGAGAAAAATATTGGCCTCAGGGCTTGTGTGCCACTCCTTACTCCTGTGTGTGCCATCTCTCAGTGGGCCATAGAAAGCCTATTTATTTTTTTGCTTGATTTGGGTTCCAAAATCTACCTGAAAAAAATCAATAAATCAATCAGTGGGAGATTAATATTGGCCTTTGGGCTTGTGTGCCAGTCCTAAGCGTGCCATCTCTCTCTCTCAGATAGTGGGCCATAGAAAGCCTATTTATTATTTTTTTTATTGGGTTTATAAATTTTCCCTGGAAAAAAAAAAAAAGTGGGAGATTAATATTGGCCTCTGGGCTTGTGTGCCAGTCCTGAGCGTGCCATCTCTCTCACAAATAGTGGGCCATAGAAAGCCTATTTATTTTTTTGGTTGATTTGGGTTCTAAATTCTACCTGAAAAAATCAATAAATCAATCAGTGGGAGATAAATATTGGCCTCTGGGCTTGTGTGCCACTCCTGACTCCTGTGTGCGTCCTCTCTCACTCAGTGGGCCCTAGAAAGCCTATTTTTTGTTTTATTTGTTTTCTAAATTCTCCCTGAAAAAATCATTTTATTTTATTTGGTTTCTAAATTATTCCTGAAAAAAATCATTTTTTTTGTATTTTTTTTTCTAAAGTCTCCCTGAAAAAAACAAAAAAACAAATCAGTGGGAGATTAATATTGCCCTTTCTGCTTGTGTGCCAGTCTTGACTCCTGGGTGTGCCATCTCTCTCTCTCCAATTGTGGGCCATAGAAAGCCTATTAATTTTTTTGCTTGATTAGGGTTCCAAAATCTACCTGAAAAAATCACTAAATCAATCAGTGGGAGATAAATATTGGCCTCTGGGCTTGTGTGCCACTCCTGACTCCTGTGTGCGTCCTCTCTCATTCAGTGGGCCCTAGAAAGCCTATTTTTTGTTTTATTTGTTTTCTAAATTCTCCCTGAAAAAATCATTTTATTTTATTTGGTTTCTAAATTATTCCTGAAAAAAATCATTTTTTTTGTATTTTTTTTTTCTAAAGTCTCCCTGAAAAAAAAAAAAAATCAAATCAGTGGGAGATTAATATTGCCCTTTCTGCTTGTGTGCCAGTCTTGACTCCTGGGTGTGCCATCTCTCTCTCTCCAATTGTGGGCCATAGAAAGCCTATTAATTTTTTTGCTTGATTTGGGTTCCAAAATCTACCTGAAAAAATCACTAAATCAATCAGTGGGAGATAAATATTGGCCTCTGGGCTTGTGTGCCACTCCTGACTCCTGTGTGCGTCCTCTCTCACTCAGTGGGCCCTAGAAAGCCTATTTTTTGTTTTATTTGTTTTCTAAATTCTCCCTGAAAAAATCATTTTATTTTATTTGGTTTCTAAATTCTTCCTGAAAAAAAATCATTTTTTTTGTATTTTTTTTTTCTAAAGTCTCCCTGAAAAAAAAAAACTAAAACAAATCAGTGGGAGATTAATATTGCCCTTTCTGCTTGTGTGCCAGTCTTGACTCCTGGGTGTGCCATCTCTCTCTCTCCAATTGTGGGCCATAGAAAGCCTATTAATTTTTTTGCTTGATTTGGGTTCCAAAATCTACCTGAAAAAATCACTTAATCAATCAGTGGGAGATAAATATTGGCCTCTGGGCTTGTGTGCCACTCCTGACTCCTGTGTGCGTCCTCTCTCACTCAGTGGGCCCTAGAAAACCTATTTTTTGTTTTATTTGTTTTCTAAATTCTCCCTGAAAAAATCATTTCATTTTATTTGGTTTATAAATTCTTCCTTAAAAAATCTTTTTTTTTTTTTTTCTAAAGTCTCCTTTTTTAAAAAAAAAACACAAATCAGTGGGAGATTAATATTTACATTTGCGCTTCAGTGACAGTCCTGCGTGTGTGGCATCTCTCTCATTTGTTGCCACCAACAACAGAGTGTGTAACATTGTGCCTGATTTTCGTTGTGGTCTCACCCACCTGTAAAGGGGTAGCTAAGTCATACTGAAGTTATAGCTCACCTTGTAAGTTGTGTGACTGCAACAAATACCGTTAGTTTGGTAACGTTTTTAAAACAATGAGGAAGTCTGGTGGAAGAGGTCGTGGCCGGGGGCGTTCATTGTCAGCTGGTAATGAGGGTAGTGGTAGTGGTGGAGCATCAGGTGGTCGTGGGAAAAAAAATATTGCACCTAAGTCTGGAGCTGTGGAGCCAGGTTCGTCGTCTGGCTACACAAGGCCTCGAACGCTCCCTTTTCTGGGAGTAGGAAAACCGCTTTTAAAGCCGGAGCAGCAAGAGCAAGTTTTGGCTTATCTTGCTGACTCAGCCTCTAGCTCTTTTGCCTCCTCTCGTGAAACTGGTAAAAGTAAAAGCAGCGCATCGTTAGTGGATGTTCACGGTCAGGGACAAGTCGCTTCCTTGTCCTCTTCAGCAAAAACAACAACAGAGAAGAATGCAGCAGGCGACACAACGGGTTACTCCATGAAGCTCTTTACACATACCGTCCCTGGCTTAGAAAGTGAAGCAGTTAACAGTCCATGCCCATTACAAGTTGAATCTGACATGGAGTGAACTGATGCACAGCCACAGCCAGACTACTATGCTGGTCCTTTGACTCAGACCACAACATTGCCCTCGCAGGGTGCTGATCAAGAATCAGACCCTGATGAGACTATGTTGCCCCATCACGAACGCTATACCACCGACCGACAAGGTGACACAGACGAAGTTGCACACGAGCTACAAGAAGAGGTAATAGATGACCCAGTTCTTGACCCCGATTGGCAGCCATTGGGGGAACAGGGTGCAGGCGGCAGCAGTTCTGAAGCGGAGGAGGGGGGGCCGCAGCAGGCATCAACATCGCAACAGGTTCCATCTGCCGGGCCCGTATCTTGCCCAAAACGCGTGGCAAAGTCAAAACCTGTTGGAGGACAGCGTGGCCATCCGGTTAAAGCTCAGTCTGCAATGCCTGAAAAGGTATCCGATGCTAGAAAGAGTGCAGTCTGGCATTTTTTTAAACAACATCCAATTGATCAGCGCAAAGTCATCTGTCAAAAATGTTCAACTACCTTAAGCAGAGGGCAGAATCTGAAAAGTCTCAATACAAGTTGCATGCATAGACATTTAACCACCATGCATTTGCAAGCTTGGACTAACTACCAAATGTCCCTTAAGGTTGTAGCACCCTCGGCCAATGAAGCTAGTCATCAACGCAACATCCCTTCCGGCAGTGTAGGGCCACCATTTTCTGCACCACCTGCAGTATCTGTGCAGGTTTCTTTGCCAGGCCAAAGAAGTCAGGGTCAGGGAATCACCAGTTTCGTAGTAGGAAACACTGCATCTAGGGCACCGGCGGCAACAATACCATCTCCCACCGTCTCTCAGTCTGCCATGTCCACCGGCACCCCCGCTAGTTCCACGATCTCCAGCTCTCCAGTCCAGCTCACCCTACATGAGACTATGGTTAGAAAAAGGAAGTACTTAGCCTCGCATCCGCGTACACAGGGTTTGAACGCCCACATAGCTAGACTAATCTCGTTAGAGATGATGCCCTACCGGTTAGTTGAAAGGAAAGCTTTCAAAGCCCTGATGGACTACGCTGTACCACGCTACGAGCTACCCAGTCGACACTTTTTTTCCAGAAAAGCCATCCCAGCCCTCCACCAGCATGTTAAAGAGCGCATCGTCCATGCACTCAGGCAATCTGTGAGCACAAAGGTGCACCTGACAACAGATGCATGGACCAGTAGGCATGGCCAGGGACGTTACGTGTCCATCACGCCACACTGGGTAAATGTGGTGGATGCAGGGTCCACAGGGGACAGCAAGTTTGGGACAGTTCTGCCTAGCCCACGGTCTAGGAAACAGTTGGCTGTAGCCATTCGCACCCCCTCCTCCTCCTCCTCCTGTAGAAGCGAGACCTCGTCCACAGACCGCAGTCGCACAACCACTCCATCCGCAGCTGCCACTGTTGCACACCAGGTCTCCCATTATGGGGCAGCTACTGGCAAACGTCAGCAGGCTGTATTGGCTATGAAGTGTTTGGGCGACAACAGACACACCGCTGAAGTTCTGTCCGAGTTCTTGCAGAAAGAAACGCAGTCGTGGCTGGGCACTGTAGATCTTGAGGCAGGCAAGGTAGTGAGTGATAACGGAAGGAATTTCATGGCTGCCATCTCCATTTCCCAACTGAAACACATTCCTTGCCTGGCTCACACCTTAAACCTGGTGGTGCAGTGCTTCCTGAAAAGTTATCCGGGGTTATCCGACCTGCTCCTCAAAGTGCGTGGACTTTGCTCACATATCCGCCGTTCGCCCGTACACTCCAGCCGTATGCAGACCTATCAGCGTTCTTTGAACCTTCCCCAGCATCGCCTAATCATAGACGTTGCAACAAGGTGGAACTCAACACTGCACATGCTTCAGAGACTGTGTGAACAGAGGCGGGCTGTTATCTTTTTGTGGGAGGATACACATACACGGGCAGGCAGTAGGATGGCAGACATGGAGTTGTCAGGTGTGCAGTGGTCGAAGATTCAAGACATGTGTCAAGTCCTTCAGTGTTTTGAGGAATGCACACGGCTGGTTAGTGCAGACAACGCCATAATAAGCATGAGCATCCCCCTAATGCGTCTGCTAATGCAAAGTTTGACGCACATAAAGGATCAGGCGTCTGCAGCTGAGGAAGAGGAAAGCCTTGATGACAGTCAGCCATTGTCTGGCCAGGGCAGTGTACAGGACGAGGTAGCGGGCGAAGAGGAGGAGGAGGACGAGGAGGATGATGGGGATGATTATATTTTTAATGAGGAAGCTTTTCCGGGGCCAGTGGAAATTGTTGGCGTGGCAAGGCCGGGTTCTGGTTTTTGGAGGGACACAAGTGACGTGGATTTGCCTGAAACTGCCCCTCAACCAAGCACAACCACAGATTTGAGAACTGGAACTTTGGCCCACATGGCGGATTATGCTTTACGTATCCTCAAAAGGGACACACGCATAACAAAAATGATGAACGATGACGATTACTGGTTGGCCTGCCTCCTTGATCCTCGCTATAAAGGCAAATTGCAAAATATAATGCCACATGAGAACTTGGAACTAATATTAGCAACCAAACAATCAACTCTTGTTGACCGTTTGCTTCTGGCATTCCCTGCACACAGCGCCCGTGATCGTTCTAACACGAGCTGCAGGGGCCAGCAGACCAGAGGTGTTAGAGGGGCAGAAATCAGAAGTGTCGTTGGCCAGAGGGGTTTTCTGACCAGGTTGTGGAGTGATTTTGCTATGACCGCAGACAGGACAGGTACTGCAGCATCAATTCAAAGTGACAGGAGACAACATTTGTCCAGTATGGTTACTAACTATTTTTCATCCCTTATCGACGTTCTCCCTCAACCGTCATTCCCATTTGATTACTGGGCATCAAAATTAGACACCTGGCCAGAATTGGCAGAATATGCATTGCAGGAGCTTGCTTGCCCGGCAGCTAGTGTCCTATCAGAAAGAGTATTCAGTGCTGCAGGTTCAATACTAACAGAAAAAAGGACTCGTCTGGCTACCCAAAATGTAGATGATCTAACCTTCATTAAAATGAACCACAACTGGATTTCGAAATCTTTTGCCCCACCTTGCCCGGCTGACACCTAGCTTTCCTATGTAAAGGTCTTGCCTGTGGACTATTCTGAACGACTTTTCCAATCTCGTAATTTGCAGCACCTGATTGTCCAGCATCCGACATGTTAACACCTCCCTAAATGGCCAAAGTCCCCACACGGGGTCGTGGTATCGCCACTTGGCGCCAGCACCCGTGAGAGTACTGTTTGTCTGAAGAGGTGGGTGTGCCCGCTTTTGGTCGACGGCATTGCCACTAGGTCCCTCATAGTACAATAAAGTGTCTGGCGGTGGTGGTGCGCACCCAACGTCAGACACACCGTTGTAATATGAGGGGCCCTGGGCCTGTACCGCCGGCCACAAGACAGTCCCCCCCCCAGGTCAAACAGTGCTCTACCACTTGCAAAATTTTCTCTCACAGCTCCACCAATGTTTAGTCTATGCGCTGACATCCTTCTATGCCTGGCACTGTCAATACCATTGTATTGACATTTTTCTTATGTTAGGCCTTCGAAGCCTGTCTGCGGTCACTCCTTCCACTAGGCCTCCACTGACCTGTCTACTGCTGCCCAGGTTCCCCTGGAACCAATTTTAAATTGCCTACAGCCAGCCCAATTTATTATGTTAGGGCTTCGAAGCCTGTCTGCGGTCCCTCCTTCCACTAGGCCTCCACTGACCTGTCTACTGCTGCCCGGGTTCCCCTGGAACCAATTGTAAATTGCCTACATCCCAATTTTTGTTATGTTAGGCCTTCGAAGCCTGTCTGCGGCCCGTTTTTCCACTACTACTACACTGACCAGGCCACTGCTGCCCGGGTTCCCCTGGAACCAATTTTAAATTGCCTACAGCCAGCCCAATTTATTATGTTAGGGCTTCGAAGCCTGTCTGCGGTCCCTCCTTCCACTAGGCCTCCACTGACCTGTCTACTGCTGCCCGGGTTCCCCTGGAACCAATTTTAAATTGCCTACAGCCAGCCCAATTTATTATGTTAGGGCTTCGAAGCCTGTCTGCGGTCCCTCCTTCCACTAGGCCTCCACTGACCTGTCTACTGCTGCCCGGGTTCCCCTGGAACCAATTTTAAATTGCCTACAGCCAGCCCAATTTATTATGTTAGGGCTTCGAAGCCTGTCTGCGGTCCCTCCTTCCACTAGGCCTCCACTGACCTGTCTACTGCTGCCCGGGTTCCCCTGGAACCAATTTTAAATTGCCTACAGCCAGCCCAATTTATTATGTTAGGGCTTTGAAGCCTGTCTGCGGTCCCTCCTTCCACTAGGCCTCCACTGACCTGTCTACTGCTGCCCGAGTTCCCCTGGAACCAATTTTAAATTGCCTACAGCCAGCCCAATTTATTATGTTAGGGCTTCGAAGCCTGTCTGCGGTCCCTCCTTCCACTAGGCCTCCACTGACCTGTCTACTGCCGCCCGTGTTCCCCTGGAACCAATTGTAAATTGCCTACAGCAAGGCCAATTTATTATGTTAGGGCTTCGAAGCCTGTCTGCGGTCCCTCCTTCCACTAGGCCTCCACTGACCTGTCTACTGCTGCCCGTGTTCCCCTGGAACCAATTGTAAATTGCCTACATCCCAATTTTTGTTATGTTAGGCCTTCGAAGCCTGTCTGCGGCCCGTTTTTCCACTACTACTACACTGACCAGGCCACTGCTGCCCGTGTTCCCCTGGAACCAATTTTAAATTGCCTACAGCCAGCCCAATTTATTATGTTAGGGCTTCGAAGCCTGTCTGCGGTCCCTCCTTCCACTAGGCCTCCAATGACCTGTCTACTGCTGCCCGGGTTCCCCTGGAACCAATTTTAAATTGCCTACAGCCAGCCCAATTTATTATGTTAGGGCTTCGAAGCCTGTCTGCGGTCCCTCCTTCCACTAGGCCTCCACTGACCTGTCTACTGCCGCCCGTGTTCCCCTGGAACCAATTGTAAATTGCCTACAGCCAGGCCAATTTATTATGTTAGGGCTTCGAAGCCTGTCTGCGGTCCCTCCTTCCACTAGGCCTCCACTGACCTGTCTACTGCTGCCCGGGTTCCCCTGGAACCAATTTTAAATTGCCTACAGCCAGCCCAATTTATTATGTTAGGGCTTCGAAGCCTGTCTGCGGTCCCTCCTTCCACTAGGCCTCCACTGACCTGTCTACTGCTGCCCGGGTTCCCCTGGAACCAATTTTAAATTGCCTACAGCCAGCCCAATTTATTATGTTAGGGCTTCGAAGCCTGTCTGCGGTTCCTCCTTCCACTAGGCCTCCACTGACCTGTCTACTGCTGCCCGTGTTCCCCTTGAACCAACATCAGAAAATATAAAAATAAGTATTTTGCTTATAAAAAAGAAAATACTGGAGAGATATCAAATGCAGACATTTTAACATTAAAAACAAACACATACAACAAAAATCTGGTACAGTACTAAAAATGGCCACCAGCTACAATAACTTTCTCCTGCAAGTAGTTAACTGAAAGTTTTTTTCAATTTAAAACACAGATATGGCATCCACCGAGTGTTGTCCTGTCGCGTCTTCTTTATATTATTGCCAAGAAGATGCAAAACAATGAAAATAATAAAATCATTATTTACCAAAAAAATAGAGTAAGTCAAAACCACATTGCAAATAAACATTCATTACAAATAAAGAAGCAGGGCGCGTCCGAGGGTGAGTATATACCTAATAAGAATATAATCACCCTCGGACGCGCCCTGCTTCTTTCCGACAGCCTTCCTTCCTAAGAATCAGCCCTTCCGTGGTGTAGAGAGAGGGTGTGTTACACTCCAAGGTGTTCCCCAGGTTGCCTTTCCTGAGCTTCGATCTTCATGCTCTCGTTTAGTAGTTGTTGGAAACTACGCTGCATTAGGCCTACAAATTGGGTATGGGGTGTAGAGAGATGGTGTGTTCCACTCCAAGGTGTTCTCCAGGTTGCCTTTCCTGAGCTTCGATCTTCCGGCTCTCGTTTAGTTATTCTTGGAAACTACACTGCATTAGGCCTACAAATTGGGTATGGGGTGTAGAGAGATGGTGTGTTCCACTCCAAGGTGTTCTCCAGGTTGCCTTTCCTGAGCTTCAACCTTCCGGCTCTCGTTTAGTAGTTGTTGGAAACTACACTGCATTAGGCCTCCAAATTGGCTATGGGGTGGAGAGAGATGGTGTGTTACACTCCAAGGTGTTCTCCAGGTTTCCTCGCCATTGCTTCGATCTTCCGGCTCTCGTTTAGTAGTTGTTGGAAACTACGCTGCATTAGGCCTACAAATTGGGTATGGGGTGTAGAGAGATGGTGTGTTCCACTCCAAGGTGTTCCCCAGGTTTCCTCGCCAATGCTTCGATCTTCATGCTCTCGTTTAGTAGTTGTTGGAAACTACGCTGCATTAGGCCTACAAATTGGGTATGGGGTGTAGAGAGATGGTGTGTTCCACTCCAAGGTGTTCTCCAGGTTGCCTTTCCTGAGCTTCGATCTTCCGGCTCTCGTTTAGTAGTTCTTGGAAACTACACTGCATTAGGCCTACAAATTGGGTATGGGGTGTAGAGAGATGGTGTGTTCCACTCCAAGGTGTTCTCCAGGTTGCCTTTCCTGAACTTCTATCTTCAGGCTCTCATTAAATTGTGGTTAAACGGAACAACTGCATTTGGCGTACTAGTTGGTTTGGGGCCTACTATCGGTGTCTGCCACTCCTTGCTGTTCTCCTGGTTTCCTGTCCTGAAATTCCGTTTTCAGGCGCTCGTTAAGTAGTTGTTAATGTTAGACTGCATTTGGCCTACTAGTTGGGTTGGGGCCTACTATCGGTGTCTGCCACTCCTTGCTGTTCTCCTCCACTGAACAAAGCTGTGCCGCCTGTTTACTACGGTTGCCAATTTTGAACTGCATTTCGACTACTTACTGATTTGGGCCTACTCTCTGTGTCAGCCTCTCATTCCAGTTGTCCTCCACTGCAATGCCCCCTGGTTATTCCTGTGTTACCAATTTTGAACTGCATTTAGCCAACTTTATTCTTTGGGCCTATATCTGTGTTTCCTCCTCATCCTGCCCATTGCCCAGCCAGTGATAGATGAGTCTGCTGGTACATTGACCCATAACGCAACATTCCCCGTGCACGCTACACAACAACATTGTGACCCTGCTGAAAGTCAGGTTGCTCTTCCCGCATACCATACCACCTTACACGGGGACAAAGAGGAAGGTGCAGATGAAAGTGCAGGTTCCTTCATCAGGTGGGGGGAGGAATACTAGTTGGCGACGTCACTGGCACAGGGCCTCTCATAGTACGCAAAAGTGTTGCTGCCGGTGGGAGGCGCCCCCGCCGTGCAAACACACCGCTGTACTTTGAGGGGCCCTGTGCCAGTGCCAATGCCAACGAGTGGGCCCCCCTGCTTGCTCAGGTTCACAGCACTTGCAAAGTTGAAATACTTACCTCTCCCTGCTCTACTGCCGTGACGTGGTCCAGATTTCCTGGGCCCACTAATTACTTGAACCAGCCCTACCCACCACAACTTTAGCCAAATGACCCCCAATTTCAAATGCCTTCCAATTATTATAAGGTAAATTACGCTTGACAAGCTTCATTACGAAGAATGGATGGTTTTGACATTAAAATGGGCACTCTAGGTGTTTTCCTGGCCCCCACTCACTGCCGACTATGCTGCCCCATTGACTTGCATTGGGTTTCGTGTTTCGGTCGATCCCGACTTTACGTCATAATCGGCCGATTTCACTCGACCCGACTTTTGAGATAGTCGGGTTTCGCGAAACCCGGCTCGACTCTAAAAAGGTCAAGGTCGCTCAACTCTACTCCATACAGAATAATGGGCCCCCTATATTGCTCCATACAGAATAATGGGCCCCCTATATTGCTCCATACAGAATAATGAGCCCCCTATATTGCTCCATACAGAATAATGGGCCCCCTATATTGCTCCATAAAGAATAATGGGTCCCCTATATTGCTCCATACAGAATAATGGGTCCCCTATATTGCTCCATACAGAATAATGGGCCCCCTATATTGCTCCATACAGAATAATGGGCCCCCTATATTTCTTCATACAGAATAATGGGCCCCCTATATTGCTCCATACAGAATAATGGGCCCCATACATTACTACATACAGTATAATGGGCCCCATATAGTGATGAGCGAATATACTCGTTACTCGAGAATTCCCGAGGATGCTCGGGTGACCTCCAAGTATTTTTTAGTGCTCAGAAATTTAGTTTTTATTGCCGCAGCTGAATGATTTACATCTGTTAGCCAGCATAAGTACATGTGAGGGTTGCCTGGTTGCTAGGGAATCCCCACATGTATTTTTGCTGGTTAACAGATGTACAGTTAGGGCCAGAAATATTTGGACAGTGACACAATTTTCGCGAGTTGGGCTCTGCATGCCACCACATTGGATTTGAAATGAAACCTCTACAACAGAATTCAAGTGCAGATTGTAATGTTTAATTTGAAGGGTTGAACAAAAATATCTGATAGAAAATGTAGGAATTGTACACATTTCTTTACAAACACTCCACATTTTAGGAGGTCAAAAGTAATTGGACAAATAAACATAACCCAAACAAAATATTTTTATTTTCAATATTTTGTTGCAAATCCTTTGGAGGCAATCACTGCCTTAAGTCTGGAACCCATGGACATCACCAAACGCTGGGTTTCCTCCTTCTTAATGCTTTGCCCGGCCTTTACAGCCGCAGCCTTCAGGTCTTGCTTGTTTGTGGGTCTTTCCGTCTTAAGTCTGGATTTGAGCAAGTGAAATGCATGCTCAATTGGGTTTAGATCTGGAGATTGACTTGGCCATTGCAGAATGTGCCACTTTTTGGCACTCATGAACTCCTGGGTAGCTTTGGCTGAATGCTTGGGGTCATTGTCCATCTGTACTATGAAGCGCCGTCCAATCAACTTTGCAGCATTTGGCTGAATCTGGGCTGAAAGTATATCCCGGTACACTTCAGAATTCATCCGGCTACTCTTGTCTGCTCTTATGTCATCAATAAACACAAGTGACCCAGTGCCATTGAAAGCCATGCATGCCATGCCATCACGTTGCCTCCACCATGTTTTACAGAGGATGTGGTGTGCCTTGGATCATGTGCCGTTCCCTTTCTTCTCCAAACTTTTTTCTTCCCATCATTCTGGTACAGGTTGATCTTTGTCTCATCTGTCCATAGAATACTTTTCCAGAACTGAGCTGGCTTCTTGAGGTGTTTTTCTGCAAATTTAACTCTGGCCTGTCTATTTTTGGTATTGATGAATGGTTTGCATCTAGATGTGAACCCTTTGTATTTACTGTCATGGAGTTTTCTCTTTACTGTTGACTTAGAGACAGATACACCTACTTCACTGAGAGTGTTCTGGACTTCAGTTGATGTTGTGAACGGGTTCTTCTTCACCAAATTAAGTATGCGGCGATCATCCACCACTGTTGTCATCCGTGGACGCCCAGGCCTTTTTGAGTTCCCAAGCTCACCAGTCAATTCCTTTTTTCTCAGAATGTACCCAACTGTTGATTTTGCTACTCCAAGCATGTCTGCTATCTCTCTGATGGATTTTTTCTTTTTTTTCAGCCTCAGGATGTTCTGCTTCACCTCAATTGAGAGTTACTTTGACCGCATGTTGTCTGCTCACAGCAACAGCTTCCAAATGCAAAACCACACACCTGGAATCCACCCCTGACCTTTTAACTACTTCATTGATTACAGGTTAACGAGGGAGACGCCTTCAGAGTTAATTGCAGCCCTTAGAGTCCATTGTCCAATTACTTTTGGTCCCTTGAAAAAGAGGACGCTATGCATTACAGAGCTATGATTCCTAAACCCTTTCTCCGATTTGGATGTGGAAACGGAAACTATCATATTGCAGCTGGGAGTGTGCACTTTCAGCCCATATTATATATATAATTGTATTTCTGAACATGTTTTTGTAAACAGCTAAAATAACAAAACTTGTGTCACTGTCCAAATATTTCTGGCCCTAACTGTAAATCATTCAGCTGCGGCAATCAAAACTAAATTTCCGAGCACTAAAAAATACTCAGAGGACACCCGAGCATGCTCGAGAAATCTCGAGTAACGAGTATATTCGCTCATCACTAGCCCCATATAATGCTTCATTCATAAAAAAATAATGAAATACTCACCTGTCCCCATTCCCTGATGCTCCAGTCTCCGCTGTTTCGGTCTCCTCAGCGTCTTCAGACTCTCTGCATAGAGGGCGTGCTGTAATGGCGTCAGCGTGCCCTTCGCCCTGAGACGTCACAGAGAATCTGAAGACACAGGAGACGGGAGCAGCGGAGACTGGAGCAGCAGGAAATGGGGAAAGCAGTAGCGTAGCTACCGGGGGTCAGAGGGGGCGGGCGCTCTGAGGGGGCCCACCCAGACCTACGCTATTGTAACAGTAACAGTTACATTCTGCGGCAGAGCAGGGAGAATCGATCTCCCTGCACTGATGCTATGGGGCCTCTGAGCAGGCAGGGGGGCCCGGTGCCAGCAGTGGGCCCCCTGCTGTCATCGGAAGATCAGCTGTACCGTCATTTAGCCCATACACCTGATCGCATTGATGGGAGATGGAGCGCTACTCTCCTTCTCCCATCATCCCCCTGTCAGTGTCGGCATCTGACATCGCCGACACTGACAGCTGGTGCGATGACGTCACTGCCCGGCGCCCCCTGTCAGGAGATCAACGGGAGCAGCGCAGGAACCAGGAAGAAGAGAGGT
Source organism: Ranitomeya imitator (assembly GCF_032444005.1). Taxonomy (NCBI): domain Eukaryota; kingdom Metazoa; phylum Chordata; class Amphibia; order Anura; family Dendrobatidae; genus Ranitomeya; species Ranitomeya imitator. The sequence goes on from NC_091282.1 coordinate 397,323,206, forward strand.
GAGTATTTATTTATTTATTTTAATGGGTGCTGCTGCCTTATTACAGGGTCTGACTATGGGGGCTGCCTTATTACAGGGTCTGACTATGGGGGTGCTGCATTATTACAGGGTCTGACTATAGGGGTGCTGCTTCATTACAGGGTCTGACTATGAGAGTGCTGCCTTATTACAGGGTCTGATTATAGGGGTGCTGCCTTATTACAAGGTCTGGCTATAGGGGTGTTTCCTTATTACAGGGTCTGACTATGGGGGTGCTGCATTATTACAGGGTCTGACTATAGGGGTGCTGCCTCATTACAGGGTCTGACTATGGGAGTGCTGCCTTATTACAGGGTCTGATTATAGGGGTGCTGCCTTATTACAAGGTCTGGCTATACGGGTGTTTCCTTATTACAGGGTCTGCCTATAGGGGTGCTGCTTTATTACAGGGTCTGACTATGGGGGTGCTGCCTTTTTACAGCGTCTGACTATGGGGGTGCTACCTTATTACAGGGTCTGCCTATAGGGGTGCTGCCTTATTACAGGGTCTGACTATGGAGGTGCTGCCTTATTACAGGGTCAGACTATGGGGGTGCTGCCTTATTACTGGGTCTGCCTATGGGGGCTTTCTTATTACTGGGTCTGACTAAGGGGACTTCCTTATTACAGGGTCTGACTATGGGGGCTGCCTCATTACAGGGTCTGACTATGGGGGTGCTGCCTTATTACAGAGTCTGACTATAGGGGTGCTGCCTTATTACAGGGGCTGCCTTTTAACAGGGTCTGACAATGGGGGTGCTGCCTTATTACAGGGTCTAACTATGGGGGCTGCCTTATTACAGGGTCTGACTATGGGGGCTGCCTTATTACAAGGTCTGACTATGGGGGTGCTGCCTCATTACAGGCTCTGACTATGGGGTGCCTCCTCATTACAGGCTTTGACTATGGGGGTGCTGCCTCATTACAGGCTCTGACTTTGGGGGTGCTGCCTTATTGCAGGGTCTGCCTATGGGGGCTGCCCTATGCTATAGAGTCTGCCTATGGGGAGTGCATTATACTATATTGTGGACTATTTGGTGCATTATGCTACTGTATATGGAGGCTATCTAGGGGGCCATCATACAGTATGGAGATTACGGTGTGGGGGTCATTATACATTGTTGGAGCCATCAAACAGTTTGTGGGCTACAAAGGAGACAGTATACTGTGTGGGTGCATTATACTGTGTATAAGAGAGCATCATGCTGTGTAAAGGGGAGCTGTACAGGGGGAGACTCGGGACTTTATTAAATTTAAAGTGGGCACTTATGGTTATAGGGGAACTCAGGTTACTGTGGCTATCAAAGGAGCTCACAGGGCATTATTACTTTCTAGGGGCAAAATATGGGCACTGTTTTGTAGGGCACTTGCACCTGGCATTACTATATTGTAGAGAGTGGCTTTAGAATTTAGAAGGCACAGAGAACCACACAGCAGGTGCAGTAATAGGGACACATACAGCAGCAGCGGCTCAGTATTGGGGCATCAGGAGCAGTAATAAGGACACATACGGCAGCAGCCGCTCAGTATTGGGGTATCAGGGGCAGTAATAGGGACACATACAGCAGCAGCGGCTCAGTATTGGGGCATCAGGAGCAGTAATAAGGACACATACGGCAGCAGAGGCTCAGTATTGGGGTATCAGGTGCAGTAATAGGGACACATACGGCAGCAGCGGCTCAGTATTGGGGTATCAGGTGCAGTAATAGGGACACATACGGCAGCAGCGGCTCAGTATTGGGGTATCAGGAGCAGTAATAAGGACACATACGGCAGCAGCGGCTCAGTATTGGGGTATCAGGGGCAGTAATAGGGTCTATATGGCAGCAGCAGCTCAGTATTGGGGTATCAGCAAGATGAGGAGTTTGTGCAGGTTGGGAATAGATGGTGATGGGGCTGGAATATGAGAAGTGAAATGTGTCTTTGTTTTCTCTGCAGGTGAGTCGTTGCTGGAAGAAGTTGTCATGTCGGTCTGGGCCAGATGGAAAAGACGGGAAAAGTGAACAATTCCATCATATAGAACATCAGCGGTAAGTCATTATCTGTAACTGTGTTGTGATCTGTTATATGTTCTGTAGGGCTGGTATCTACCACTGACCATATGGCGGTAATATCCATATTGGTCTTTATATAGGGATTATCTTCAGTAACATCGCTGTCATCTGCTGAGGTTCTCCTCCAGTATTAGGGCACGTCACTGAGTTGTAATCAAGGTAAGGCTACTTTCACACTAGTGTCGGAATCTCCCCGTCGCAATGCGTCGGGGAGAGATTCCAATGCTAGCGTTTAACGTACTGCACAATGGAGGCAGCGGATGCATTTCTCCGGCGCATCCGCTGCCCCATTGTAAGGTGCGGGGAGGTGGGGGCGGAGTTCCGGCCGCGCATGCGCGGTCGGATAAAGCGGTCCGTCAGGAGGAAAAAAACGTTACATGTAGCGTTTTTTGCTCCCGACGGTCCGCAAAAGCACGACGCATCCGGACGGTTGACGGATGCGACGTGTGGCAATCCGTCCCAAATGCGTCGTCAATACAAGTCTATGGGGAAAAAACGCATCCTGCAAGCACTTTTGCAGGATGCGATTTTTCTGCAAATCGACGCATTGTGACGGATTGCAGAAAACGCTAGTGTGAAAGTAGCCTTACCTGGTTAAGGGCCTACTCAGAAGCTTGCCCCCCCCTGGACCAAAACCCTAGCTACGCCTCTGGGGGAAAGGTAAGTATTTGAAACAGTTTAAGGTGCAAGGCGGAGGGGGCCCGGTGCCATCGCTGGGAATGGGCCCCTTCCCGACTCACTGGCCCCATAATGTGCTGGTGTCCATGACATGTTAGGACTTGTATTACAAGTCGCTGCCCAGCATTACAATGCGTTGCCACCTCATGGATAACAATTCCAGTCTTTTGGCAGTAATCATCTCCAGGCATATTCATTCTTTTCTTATTGGAACCAAAATGAATTAAAAACTAATTAGAAGCAAATGTGTATAAGAATGCTACAATCTTACTGAACCGTTGTAATGACTTGTTTTTCCTTATAAGGCAGAGTCCAAATTCCGGTGTAAAGTAGTGCATTCCAAGCATTGTCTTATAAAATACCTCCCCTCCCTAAGAAATGTGAAGGGAGCCAAGATCCTAAATGAAATGGCAGGTTCCAGAACTTGTGAAATGCAAACAATACACACGTGGTCCGATGGATCAGGACATGATTAACTTAGTTTTTGCATGTGCTTATTATAATAAGTGTCATGTTGTATTTGTCTGCCAAGTACATTATTGACTTCTTCCTGTAAATAACACTTTTCTTAGGGGGCAGTATGTTAAGAAGCGCAGCATGTATTCAAATAAAGCATGTTAGTGTGAAAACAATTACATGGGTATTTATAGATAGAACATAGAATATAATAAATTGTGCCTCCTAAATATAGAAAAACAGAATCATTGCCTCTGGAGCCATGGTGAAAAGAACAACAACAAAAAAAAGGTTACACACAATACGAGTAGCAACTCCATGTTATCCATATTATCAGAAATCTTGACTTTAGCCTTAATTCCTAACTTTACATATTTAATGGCTTGGCCTGTGTCAAGTGTCCGGTTACATTGCTTTGGCATAAAGATATTTTTGTGAATCATGGAATAGCATATTGTATGTGTTAAAAAATGTTACATCTGTAACATCCCCAGGAAGATGCAAGGGAGGCGAAACGCGTGTTGGGCAGTGGGACACATCATGTTAGGGGTAGATCCACATTGGCAGTTAACGCCTAAAGTTCAGGAAAAATTTTCACCCATACTTACGTAAACTTTACAGGGGAACTAGCAAGTTGTGGTATATTAGAATAGTTTTTGGACCTGGGTAAGCTTCTATAGCTAAAAAAGAGCATCTTAATATACACTTACCTTGTAATGTCTTCACATCCTGTTCCATCCAGATGTGTGTGGATCCCAGAATTCCAAGCGGCGGACGTTCACCGACCTCCAAATTGGGACATCCAAGTGATGAGTGTCTCAATATGGAAACTGCTGGTGGCACCAGCCTATTGCGCAATACCACCAGTGGAACTCCATCGCACCACACACACACACACACACTGTATACACTGTATACACCGTACGCACCACCCACACACAAACACACACTGTGTATGCCACACGCACCACACACACTGTATATGCCATACGCACCACACACACACTGTATATGCTGTACACACCACACACACACACACACACACACTGTATACACCGTACGCACCACCCACACACAAACACACACTGTGTATGCCACACGCACCACACACACACTGTATACGCTGTACGCACCACACACACACACACAATGTATACGCCACACACAGCCTCTTGCACGGTACCAGCAGCGGAACATCGTCACGAACACGCCGCTGCGGGATCACCTGAATGATTCACTGACCGCCGCCACTTTTGTACAGGAGGCGCACATACGCAGTTTTAATATGACCGCCACTGTCTGCTCAAAGATGGCAGCAGTCTGAATTCCTGCACTGGGGCGAATTCTGAGCAGGCGCAGTGAATCATTCAGCTGATCCCGGCGGCAGATGCGCAACGTGTCTACAGGCAGAGGAAGCCGGTCATATTAAAGGGGTTTTCCCATGAACGAAAGTTCATTTTAAAAATTGTCTGTGTCTGATCGTGTACGGAGCGTACCACATCTCCCGGGCAGGGGAGGAAGCAAAAGACAATGCTGACATTACAGCAGGGGATCACAGAGGATTTCCTTTGTCAGGTAAAATATTTCACTGACTGTTGTTAAACAATATTTTACCTCACAAAATGTATTCTCTGTGATCAAAGCGCACAGGGGTGAAAGAGACAGGGCACAGGGGGGAGACAGCTCAAACAGGACAGCACATGAGGGGAGAACACAGCACAGGAAGGAGAAAGACAGCAGATAAGGGGGATAGCACATGGGGTAGACAGGTCAAAGAAGAGAGCACAGACGGGAGAAGTCAGCACATGGGGAAAGAGAGAGTGGATAGGTGGTGAGCACATGGGAAGAGAGATTCTCAGTGCTGTAAAGCCTGCCCCCATCGTGGCAATAGCATCGGGCATCTATCTAGTGGTACTATAATACTATATATGCATCTATGAAGATTTACCCTTTCTGGTCTGTAAAAACAGTCAATCATATGCAGGTTTTGATGTTCCCTTAGAGGAATTTCTGGTTTTTCATTTTATTTTGAATATATATATATATATATATATATATATATATATATATATATATATATATATATATATACATATATATATATATATATATATACAGTACAGACCAAAAATGTGGACACACCTTCTCATTTAAAGATTCACACTGAAGGCATCAAAACTATGAATTAATCAAGAGAATGCCAAGAGTGTGCAAAGCAGTCATCAAAGCAAAAGGTGGCTACTTTGAAGAACCTAGAATATAAGACATTTTCAGTTGTTTCACACTTTTTTGCTAAGTATATAATTCCACATGTGTTAATTCATAGTTTTGATGCCTTCAGTGTGAATTTACAATTTTCATAGTCATGAAAATGCAGAAAAATCTTTAAATGAGAAGGTGTGCCCAAACTATTGGTCTGTACTGTATATTTATTGTCATAGATATCTTCTTGGTATCATATCTATAATCGTCTAAGGTCCACTTTCGTCTGTTTGTCCGTCTGTTTGTCTGTCTGTCTGTTACGGAAATCCCGCATTGCTGATTGGTAGCGGCTGGCTGGGCATGACCAATCAGCGACAGGCACAGTCCGGCTGCAAATTGGCTCCTCCCTACTCCCCTCCAGTCAGTGCCCCCTCCATACTCCCCTCCAGTCAGCACCCACATAGCATTTTAGCAGTCCGTTAAACAGACTGCGTTACACCGCGGCATAACACAGTGTAATGCAGTCCATTAACGCTGCGATTAATCCTGTAAGTGTAACCAACTTTTTACTATTGATGCTGCCTATGTAGCATCAATAGTAAAAACATATAATGTTAAAAATAATAATAAAAAAAATCATTATATTCTCACCTTCTGGCTGCAGCCTTTCCCACTCCTCGCGATGCTCCGGTCCCAAGAATGCATTGCGGCAATGACCCAAATTGACGTAGCGGTCTTGTGAGACCGCTACATCATCACTGGTTATTGCCACAAGGCATTACTGGGAACGGAGCTTCGCAACGAGCATCACTAAAGGCCTGGGCTGGATCTGGGTGCCTCCGGAAGGTGAGTATATAACTATTCTTTATTTTAATTTTTTTTAAACAGGGATATGGTGCCCACATTGCTATACACTACATGGGCTGTGTTAAATATTACGTGGGCTGTGTTATATACTGTGCGGGCTGTGTTATATACTGCGTAGGCTGTGTTATATACTGCGTTGCTGTGCTATATACTACGTGGGCTGTGCTATATTCTACGTGGCTGTGCAATATACTACGTGGCTGTGTTATATACTGTGTGGGCTGTGCTATATACTACGTGAGCTGTGTTACATACTGCGTGGGCTGTGTTATATACTGCGTTGGCTGTGCTATATACTATGTGAGCTGTGCTATATACTACGTGGGCTGTGCTATATACTATGTGGCTGTGCAATAAACTACGTGGCTGTACTATATACTACGCGGCTATGTTATATACTATGTGGCTGTGCTATATACTACATGGGCTGTGTTATATACTGCGTGGGCTATGCTATATACTATGTAGCTGTGCTATATACTACGTGGGCTGTGCTATATACTATGTGGCTGTGCAATATACCACGTGGCTGTGCTATATACTACGTGGCTATGTTATATACTACGTGGCTGTGCTATATACCATGTGGCTGTGTTATATACTATGTGGCTGTGCTATATGCTACATGGGCTGTGCTATATACTACGTGGGCTGTGTTATATACTGCATGGGCTGTGTTATATACTGCGTGGGCTATGCTATATACTACGTGGGCTGTGTTATATACTGCATGGGCTGTGTTATATACTGCGTGGGCTATGCTATATACTACGTGGGCTGTGTTATATACTGCATGGGCTGTGCTATATACTACGTGGCTGTGTTGTATACTATGTGGCTGTGTTATATACTATGTGGGCTGGGCTATATACTACGTGGGCTGTGTTGTATACTATGTGGGCTATGCTATATACTACGTGGGCTGTGCTATATACTTAGTGGGTTTTGCTATATACTACGTGGGCTGTGTTATATACTGCGTGGGCTGTGCTATATACTACGTGGCTGTGTTATATGCTACGTGGCTGTGCAATATACTACGTGGCTGTGCAATATACTATGTGGCTGTGCTATATACTACGTGGCTTTGTTATATACTATGTAGCTGTGCTATATACTATGTGGCTGTGCTATATACTACGTGGCTATGCTATATACTACGTGGGCTGTGTTATATGCTAGGTGGGCTGTGAGACTCTTTCGCCCGGGATCCTCAAAAACCTGGAGCTGGCCCTGGCTTCACTGATTGGTCCTGGACAGCCAGGAACAATCAGCGACAGATGCAGTCCGCCCACGAATTGACGCAGGATTTGAACCACGCTTTGCTAATTGGTCGTGCCCGGCTGGCCAAATCCTGTGTATTCATTGCTTTATTCTGAAACCTTCATAAATAAACTACATACATATTCTAGAATACCCGATGCGTTAGAATCGGGCCACCATCTAGTAGTATCATAATTTGATTTCGTTTATCTGTAAATTGCAAGGGAAGTTTAGACTGGGGCCAAGAGAAATACTAGATTGGTCAAGATAAATGGGTGTCAATGAGGGGGTTCATAAAGCACCTGTTCCCAGTCCTGTAGGTTAGTTGAGCTGTTAGGAGGTCATTTATTTGTCACAGTCTTTGTGACCAATCCCTATTATTGGTACTTTCAGTACAGCGGCCAGGCATCTTCATAATGCTGTTAACCTGCCGATTCACCAAATATCTGCAGCTTATTAGGCCGGGATCACCCCTTCAAGTCGCGGTCCTTTTTCATTTTTGCGTTTTCGTTTTTCGCTCCCCTCCTTCCCTGAGCCATAACTTTTTTATTTTTCCGTCAATATGGTCATGTGAGGGCTTATTTTTTGCGGGACAAGTTGTACTTTTGAAAGACACCATTGGTTTTACCATGTCTTTTACTAGAAAACGGGAAAAAAATTCCAAGTGCGGTGAAATTGCAAAAAAAGTGCAATCCCACACTTGTTTTTTGTTTGGCTTTTTTGCTAGGTTCACTAAATGCTAAAACTAACCTGCTATTATGATTATCTAGGTCATTACGAGTTCATAGACACCTAACATGACTAGGTTATTTTTTATCTAAGTGGTGAAAAAAAATTCCAAACTTTGCTAAAAAAAGAAAAAAAAAAAAAGTGCCATTTTCCGATACCCGTAGCGTCTCCATTTTTCGTGATCTGGGGTCGGGTGAGGGCTTATTTTTTGCACGCCGAGCTGATGTTTTTAATGATGCCATTTTTGCGCAGATACGTTCTTTTGCTCGCCCGTTATTGCATTTTAATGCAATGTCGCGGCGACCAAAAAACATAATTCTGGCGTTTCGGATTTTTTTCTCGCTACGCCGTTTAGCGATCAGGTTAATGCTTTTTTTTAATTGATAGATCGGGCGATTCTGAACACGGCGATACCAAATACGTGTAGGTTTGGTTTTTTTTTAATTGTTTTATTTAGGATGGGGCGAAAGGGGGGTGATTTAAACTTTTATATTTTTTATATTTTTTTCATATTTTTAAAAACATTTTTTTTTTACTTGTGCCATGCTTCAATATCCTCCATGGGAGGCTAGAAGCTGGCATAGCCTGATCGGCTCTGCTACATAGCAGCGATCATCAGATCGCTGCTATGTAGCAGAAATGCAGGTGTGCTGTGAGCGCCGACCACAGGGGGGCGCTCACAGCAGACCTGCATCAGTAACCATAGAGGTCTCAAGGACCTCTATGGTTACCTTCCTGATGCATCGCCGACCCCCGATCATGTGACGGGGGTCGGCGATGACGTCATATCCGGCCGCCTGGCCGGATGCGGTAGTTAAATGCCACTGTCTGTGTTTGACAGCGGCATTTAACAGGTTAATAGCGGCGGGTGAATAGCGATTTCATCCGCCGCTATTGCGCGCACATGTCAGCTGTACAAAACAGCTGACATGTCGCGACTTTGATGCGGGCTCACCGCCGGAGCCCACATCAAAGGGGGAGACATGATATGAGCAGTACATGTACTGCTCATGTCATGAAGGGGTTAATACCCGGCATTGCCATTGTCACTCAGGAGCGGAATGTGCGGCTTCATGTATTGCTATCCTGGCCTTAGCGTTATAAGATTTAACAAGTTCTTTTTAACTGATAAATCCCCAGGAACACCACTCATATCCTGTTTGCCAATTATGTTTACTTCAGTGATGAAATACCTGTCTACCCAAGCAAGCACTGCAGCCAATCACTGTCCACAATAGTGTATGGCATGAGACTGCTGAGGCCAACGATTGACTGAAGTTGTGATATGGGTAGATGGGCACATCATTGCTGGTAGGAAATGGTGACACAGTGGTGCTGGAACAACGTCAGGTATAGCAGAGGTGTAATGGATCTTTTCAAACTTTATGACACCTCCACTTTTAGCCATTTTTTAAATCTTATAAAAACCCCTTTAAGAAAATGTTTGAGAACTGCTTTTCATATTGTTCAAACCTTGATTATCAGGTTCAAAAGCGACTTTTCCTAATAAACCTATGCTCTCATGTGTTAGTCAGAAGTGGCTGTGATTGCTTTATCGTTAAGTCTTAGTCATAGGTGACAGAGGACACCAGACTGAGACTTCTTGAGCCCCTCTCAGGAATGCCCCAGCAGTTCCAATAAACACAATCTGATAAATATGCATTTGTAAAAGACGGGGCGTATTAAGAATATTTTAACCTTCCTGTCACTATGCAGACTGTTCACTTGAGCGATTCAGATTCCGCTATTTGGCCACCCTCCAGCATTCCACCTCGGGCTTCCCAAATATGCAGGCCTGGCCTCAGCGAGTGTGGGTGCCAGT